>NC_143019.1:104842829-105582422 GCF_055824585.1 Amblyomma mixtum | reverse complement strand
GTCCGTCCGTCCGTCCGTCCGTCCGTCCGTCCGTCCGTCCGTCCGTCCGTCCGTCCGTCCGTCCGTCCGTCCGTCCGTCCGTCCGTCCGTCCGTCCGTCCGTCCGTCCGTCCGTCCGTCCGTCCGTCCGTCCGTCCGTCCGTCCGTCCGTCCGTCCGTCCGTCCGTCCGTCCGTCCGTCCGTCCGTCCGTCCGTCCGTCCGTCCGTCCGTCCGTCCGTCCGTCCGTCCGTCCGTCCGTCCGTCCGTCCGTCCGTCCGTCCGTCCGTCCGTCCGTCCGTCCGTCCGTCCGTCCGTCCGTCCGTCCGTCCGTCCGTCCGTCCGTCCGTCCGTCCGTCCGTCCGTCCGTCCGTCCGTCCGTCCGTCCGTCCGTCCGTCCGTCCGTCCGTCCGTCCGTCCGTCCGTCCGTCCGTCCGTCCGTCCGTCCGTCCGTCCGTCCGTCCGTCCGTCCGTCCGTCCGTCCGTCCGTCCGTCCGTCCGTCCGTCCGTCCGTCCGTCCGTCCGTCCGTCCGTCCGTCCGTCCGTCCGTCCGTCCGTCCGTCCGTCCGTCCGTCCGTCCGTCCGTCCGTCCGTCCGTCCGTCCGTCCGTCCGTCCGTCCGTCCGTCCGTCCGTCCGTCCGTCCGTCCGTCCGTCCGTCCGTCCGTCCGTCCGTCCGTCCGTCCGTCCGTCCGTCCGTCCGTCCGTCCGTCCGTCCGTCCGTCCGTCCGTCCGTCCGTCCGTCCGTCCGTCCGTCCGTCCGTCCGTCCGTCCGTCCGTCCGTCCGTCCGTCCGTCCGTCCGTCCGTCCGTCCGTCCGTCCGTCCGTCCGTCCGTCCGTCCGTCCGTCCGTCCGTCCGTCCGTCCGTCCGTCCGTCCGTCCGTCCGTCCGTCCGTCCGTCCGTCCGTCCGTCCGTCCGTCCGTCCGTCCGTCCGTCCGTCCGTCCGTCCGTCCGTCCGTCCGTCCGTCCGTCCGTCCGTCCGTCCGTCCGTCCGTCCGTCCGTCCGTCCGTCCGTCCGTCCGTCCGTCCGTCCGTCCGTCCGTCCGTCCGTCCGTCCGTCCGTCCGTCCGTCCGTCCGTCCGTCCGTCCGTCCGTCCCCGTCCGTCCGTCCGTCCGTCCGTCCGTCCGTCCGTCCGTCCACCCACCCACCCACCCACCCACCCACCCACCCACCCACCCACCCACCCACCCACCCATCCATCCATCCATCCATCCATCCATCCATTCACCCATCCACCCATCCACCCATCCACCCATCCATCCATCCATCCATCCATCCATCCATCCATCTATCCATCCATCCATCGACTATGACCCAAAATTTAGCAATGAGTTAAAATTACGGAGAGCACTTGAAACTAGTGACGAGCTGTTAATGCGAAAGCATGCACGCAGGGTGTCCGGCTGTAGCGATGGTGTACCACTCTAATGCTGTGGCCAGCGATGCTGATCTGCTCGCGCCGCCATGATGGAAGTTGATGAAGACGAAGATATCCAAACCCAGTGCGAGAGACTAGCAGTTAAGTCCCAAAATTAGCCAAATACTCCACTCCTCGTACATGATTGCGTTTGTATCCGCTCTGCACCCTGGCCAATCCCCCGCCGTGGGTATGTGCCATTAAGCCATTATGGGCCATTAAGTGCCATTAATGTGTGTCATTATGTGCCACTGCGACATGTGCCATTATGTGCCATTATTACATGTGCCATTATTATATGTGCCATTAATTGCGCCATTAAGACATCATCATCATCAGTTAAGAGCGCAGAGTGGTGTGCTGTTGTTGTTGGTCAAGCTTCGTGCAGGGCATCCTCTAACTGACTGATTCGTAAATATTCCGTATATAGGCCTTTCTGTACATACGTAACCTCCTGTAGTAAATACCATGTTGGAAAAAAATGCAGTGGTGGCGGAGTGCTCCAGTGGCCATCCAAGCTGATCTTTTCGGGCTGGCCTGGATTCAAAACACAGTTCGGGAGGAATTTTACTAAATAAATTTTATTTTTCTTTCATTCCTCATGATGTAGGTACTGCCGACAACGTCATGGGGTCACGTGGGTTTTCGGATCGTCTGGCGTTGACAACTACGACAACGCCGGATTTTCCTCCTTATGAGCGATATAACTCTCGCGCTAATATGAGCTCAAGCCCTCAAAATCCTGCCGAAAAGCCCACTGAGTGACGCGCAGACATTGTAATCAGCTGTGAAAGGTCACAGGGCCCTCTCTTTGCCCTCGTCACTTTACACCTTAGTCTCCTGTGCAGCGACACTGGCCATGGGTTTACCTGAAAAAAACCAGTGCAGCTGTAGCTGTTTTTGCCGAGGCCGGATATCACGGACATCCAATGTTGCGTTGATAAGCTGCCATGAAGGCAAACTAGCAATTCCGTCATCTACGGAGTTTGGCGGTGATCCAGAGATTTCAAACCTACGTGGAGGCAGCACGGCTTCACCGTGAACCTCTGCTTGTCGAACTGTCGCAGTGCCCGGTGAACAAATTGGGTTTTGTTTGTTTGACTCTCTCTTCAGTTAGTGCACTTTAGGTGCAATATCTTTGTTGTATATTAATCTCTCGCGAGTGTTGCATTGCACGAGTTGCATTGTATTGTTAATCACTTTGTATGTGCTCGTACGAGTGATTGTGAAATCGTCTGTATCGTCTGTTTTCTGTATAAACTTTGTTTTGCTTGGGAACCTTTGGCTCCGACCCATTCTCTGACTCTCGACCGGCGAAAGCTGGGCACCAAACGACCAAACCTCTTGTCACCTGGTAACTGGTCTATAGGTGAGCTTGACACGCTGGGTCGAGGGCATTTCGTTTGCGACCGAGACCGCTACCCCGTACCCCTCCCCACTCTCTGGATGTATCTGGGAACGCACGCTAAAGTGCGCGAAGCGGTCTGGCGGCCACGACAGGACGTTTGGTGCTTTGTAAGCGCGAAGAAGGGAGAAAGAGTCGGAAGGAGTTTGCGAAGAGCTCGTAAACGAGTGTTAGCAGTGGAGCGATATTACGAGGTGTCACGCTGAAGCGGTTAGTGAGGTTCGCCGCGTACAGGTATCCTTTGCCATGAAGAGTTCGGTCTCCAAATATGAGCTTAACGGAACTAGTAGAGGTTGGCATCGAGAAGGGGATATCCGCAGCCCAACTGCGTAAATGGGTGGACTAGTAGAGAGACAGGGCTAAAAAAGAAAGAGAGAGGGCTCGAGAAGAAAGGGAGAGAGAATGGCAGAGATAGCTAGAAGAAAGCGCAATAAAGAAGCCGTTGAGAAATAAGAGGCAAAGGAAACGTGAAGTAGAAAACAGAGAACGAAAAAAGAGAGAAGAGGCCGAAAGGGCTTTTGAAAGAGAGAAAGTAATCCTTCTGAGGAAGCTTGCTGAAGTTCGGCGTTTGGGGAACGTCAGGGAGCCAGTGGAGCTTACACCGGGAGAGGCCGGGTGGAAGAGAGAATAAATTAATTCCTCGGCAACCAAAGACGAGGTTGTAGCTAGCTCCACAGGTCAGAGCTTGGATGTGGAACAGCCCGTTTCCACAACTGAGATTATAACGAATGAAGTCCAGACCGGAGTGTCGGTTCCTCGGGAAGCTATTTCGCCAGGAAGCTTCTTCGTGTCGCTTCCTCGCTGCTCAAGTAGCACACACTGAGTAGAAGGCCGTTCTGACGCGTCAGTCAGAGTGCACCTTAAAGAAATCGTCTGAAGACGAGTGAAGAAGTTGGAGCTCTAGCGACAAGTCTCAGTGCTGCATGCCTGAGATTTGCAGTAGGGACTGTTAGGAAGAGCGGTGAAATGCAAAAAAGAACTAAATCTCCGACGCGACTGCAGCTGAGGAGAGTAAAATCAGTGAAAAACCGGAAGCCGTTCCGAGTGAACCCTCGTGAAAGCCAGGAAATTTTCATCTACGAGGAAGGAGCATGTGCAGTGGGAGGAAATGAGCAGGCTGATGAAAAGTCCTTTTACGACTGCACTGAAAGTGATGAACTAAGGCAAGTTATTGAGGAAGTAGTACTGAGCAGAACTGAGGAGAATGATTCTCCAATGAGTCCTCAGCCGTGCTTCGAGCACTGTGCACGAAGCAAGGCCAGGAAGAGGAGAAAGAAGAAAACGTCAGAACAAGGAGAAAGTTCAGTCTACCAAAAACGACATGAGACTACTGAACCAGCGCCTCTATCGCGAGAACCCATCTCGGATGATGCACTTGAAAACGAATCGGGCTCGCCCCGAGGTAGAGCTCGAAGGAAAGTAAAAAAAAAAGAGAAACGAATCGAGCACCGCCGATAAAGGGGAGTGAGTGAGTGAGTAGAAACTTTATTGATTTCTAAGATTTAGCCTGCGGTGGAGGTCGTCTTCAAGTCTTCAAGTCTTGAGGTTGCCTCCTTAGCCTTGGGCGGTCCCCTAGTCCAGGGCTCCACTGAGTCTGGCCACCTCGCTTGCGTGTGCTATGAGTGCCCTTTGGGCCTCTAGCTCGCAGCTGGTGAGCCGGCTCTCCCACTGCTCCGCACTTGGTGTGTCGTGTTTGTGGAACGATATGTTTCTATCGCATTCCCATGTTATGTGGTATAGTGTTGGCCTCGCTTCGCACCAAGGGCATGTGGCGCGGTATTGTGTCGGGAACATCTTGCTTAGTATATGTAAGTTGGGGAAGGAGCCTGTCGGGGAATCGAACCGGACGAGCCTCAGAGAAAGGTGAGGAACAAACTGGGACGAAAGAGAACTAAGCTGAAGAGAGTTGAGTGCGAGTGAGCTGCACGTACATCGCAGTAAAGTGAGGACGAAGCTGATACGAATGAGTCCAGCGTTCAGTAAGCCCGCAATCTGGAGACGAAAGAGCAAACAGAAGAGAGCACACCGAGAAGAAAGAAGACACGAGAAGCGGAGCCGTCATGAGCGAACTGGCGTTAAATTTGTTCGCAACGGACGCGCTGGCCAACGGAAAGAAAGAGGGGCTCGAAGTCTGGGCGCAAAACCAGACAAGAGTACGAGTAGGAATCTGGGCCAGAACAGCCTTCGAAAGTGAAGCCTCAGCATGAGGCAGAAGAAGACTAGAACGCGCGACAGGAGGAAAACCAGCAGTCGCTTGCGAAAGAGAATTGAAAGCGCGACTGAAAGCCTGAGAGAAACAGTTCGGTTCCGAGCCCCCATTGTGCAGGCTAAACTTGGAAATATAGGCGAAAGTATGCCTTCTACTTGTGTGCTTCCTGTTTGTAATGTTGTGCCAATGTATTGCCGAATTGCGGCGTGTCTTTAAATGGGTTTTGACCATTGCATTGTGTTATACATGTGGAAACATCATTGTATTGCTATATGTACTTATATATGGGACTATATGGGACTATGGGACTATTGCTATATGGGACTCGCTATTGAGTTTGTGACCGCATTCATGTGCGCACGAATTTTGTGTTTTGTGAATATTGTTGCGCAATATTCTCAAAAGAAGGGGCAGTGTCGCAATATTCGGCACATTTTTGAAAAAAATATGTATATCAGCGCCGCGCCGACGCGGTCTCACCAGCCTGCGTTAGAACAGGGGAGAAGGAAACCACGGACAGCGCCTAGCCTTCTGTGTATTGCTACCGTCTCCACCGTTGCTCGCCGGCGCGTCGCCAAGGGGATTACCTCAGCGCATGTCGTCGATTTTTCCGGAATGTCGGAGTAATTTCTGCTCAATACTGACGGAGAGGGCTCCCAGTTCCGAACCAGTGCACCCGCAGCGATACATCAGATTCCCAACAATACGATGAACAGCGACTAATATTCCTGAGCTCCACAACACGGCGATATTTTCACTCACACGGGTATATGCATAACAAAGCTGTGCCAACAGGGCTAACAAATGTCATCATTGCACGTGTCAGTCATACAAACCCGACCGCTCTTTTTCTCAGCAAGTTAGGAAAGAACCCCCCTAAAGTTATCTGGGCATCATCGTGCAACCATACAGTTTTAATTTTCTTGCGGCAGGCAAACGACTTTCCATGCGTGCGTGTACAGACGCTGGTGTACACTGCATGAACATGACGGGGCGGATGTAAGCCCTGTGACACAACAATACAGATAAAGGAGCGAAGTGAGGCAGCGTAGATGCCAGGAAACGCTGAGCGCCAGCGCTTTGTGAACCCAGTTTTCACACATTTTTAACTATTAAGGCAGCGGTAGCGTAAATATTGACATTTGTTTTTGCATTTACGGCAATGCGTCCTCCCGCCTCTGCAAATAAAGCTGCTCTCTTGTCTCAGGCGGCAGGAAATGTACTTCTCCGAGAACATCGTAGAGCTTCAAAACCGGACCTTCCCAAAATCCATGGCCACCGACCCTCGTCACAATACTCTGCACCGTCTCCATTGTTTGCCCTGTCGGGTTCTGCCACAGCAACCCTGCCATTTTCAGCGGCAGCGAGGACAACTGTGTAGGCGCCTGGCGAATTTTCTTCTAAGAACGCATATGCGCTCGTACCCGTTACGGCTGTGCCATGACGCTGACCAACGTGACGTATCACTTGACCTACATTAAGAATCTCGGGTGAAAAATCATGAAAATGACTTTACGGTCTCGCCGCGGTGGCTCAGTGGTTACGGCGCTCGGCTGCTTACCAGAAAGACGCGGGTTTGATCCCGGCTCCGGCGGCTGAATTTCGACGAAGGCGAAATTCTAGAGGGCCGTGTACTGTGCGGTTCAGTGCACGTTAAAGAACCCCAGGTGGTCGAAATTTCCGGAGCCCTTCACTACGGCGTCCCTCATAGCCTGAGTCGCTTTGTGACGCTAAACCCCAATAAACCGACCGACCGACCGACCGACCGACCGAGAGAGAGAGAGAGAGAGAGAGAGAGAGAGAGAGAGAGAGAGAAAACTTTATTTACACAAGAATTCGGGGCACGCCCCAGGGTCCCCGCACGACACCACTGCACACAAGTGTTTAGGTTCCGAAGGTCCATATAACTGGCAGCACAGCCGGTGGCGATGGTCTCATAGAGTATCTGTCCTCGCTTCGGCGAGTGCGGCTTCGGCCGCTTATCTGATTTTTTCAGCACCGTCCGCTCCGGCGGACGCAGTTGTTGCTGCGACGCACGTCTTTTCTTGCCTTTTTCTCTTTCCTCTGATCTCTTACCTCTCCTCTATCTGCACGTGGCAGCGGTGGCGGCTTGGCTAGAGCCAGTAGCAGGCCCGTACAATTTCTTTTTCATCCTTCTCTCAGTCACAACAACAACACAGCGATGGTCTGCCCGGCCGGGTCCTCCGAGCGCAGCAGAGTCTCCCAGTCCTCCCAGGTCTTGAGGTTCTCTAGGTCCCGCGGGGGAGGGTCCGCCGGGCAGAGGGAAATTATGTGGAGGGAAGAGGCGAAGGGTTCTGGGCATAGCTAGGTGGTGTTGGGCATAGAGTGCATGCCGGAGTGGGGAAGGAGGGATGATAATGGGCTATGTTAAGGGGTGAAGGGAGAGTGTGTGTCTGTAGTCTGCGCCAGAGTGTTGCGTGTTTGTTATCTAGGGAGGGGTGGGGCGGGGGGGTAGAGCTTGCGTAAGGCTCTGTGCGCCTGGGTCAGCTCACTGACTGAGTGCATGCGCTCCTTCGTGAATCCCCGATCAGAGGCCACCTGAGCCCGGTTTAAAGAACCTCGGGCTAAAAGGTTGGCGGCCTCGTTTCCGGGATTCCCGGAGTGCGCGGGCACCCATATCAGCTCCACTTGCCGGGGCGGGTGTGCATCGGGCGAGTCTAGTATGCCAAAAGCAGGGACATGGACTCGGCCTCGAGCAAAATTTAGAATCGCAGTTTTAGAATCGCTTAAAATGTACCGGGCTTCCGTGCGGGTGATAGCAAGTGCAATGGCGGCTTCCTCTGCATCTTCTGGGGAGGTGTTTGGAGGGAGAGGTAGTGTGAGGAGGGCGGAAAAAGAGGAGTCGACCACAGCTGCTGTCGCTTCATCACCCGTGCAGGCAGCGTCCACCCATACGGCGTCCGGCTGGGGGCCGTACGCTCGATGGAGTGAGCCCCCACAGTGAGCCCCAGTCCTCTCTGGTGGGGTTGGGGTTGGGGGGATAGATGGGTTTGACTGACACGCCCAAACCATGTGGAAGGTGTCAGCCACCTCCCCACAGAACTGGCACGCGCCATCAAAGGATGTATTAAAATGTTTAAGCACCGCCGGGCACAGTACAGTGTTAGTACACGCGATCCAGACCCTTACAAGGGGCCGGGTAGCGCCGGTGCTCCTCCTTGTAGTAATCGGTGATTTGTTTGAATGTAATGGCCAGATTGTCTGATTGGGAGTACCCTTCCAAGGACAGGGAGATAGCCCGGGGAGAGAGTGCGCGGGCGGCCTGATCGGCCTGTTCGTTTCCCTGGAGTCCCTGGTGACCGGGGGCCCGAATCAGGTTGCGTGCAGTTGGATCTTCAGATCGACAGCTGTATTCCAGTATGCGCCAGGCAAGCGGGGGAGCCCAGCCCAACTCGTAGTTCCGACAGGCCCCTCGTGAGTCGGTGATGATGTGTTTCGACTTGGGAGTAGTGAGAGCAAGAGCAATGGCAATCTCCTCCGCGTGTGTTGCGCTGTAGGCTTTGAAAGTGAGCCCGTTGACTGTGTTTGTGTTGTGTACGACTGCGGCCGTGTACCACACCCCGTGGTGTGGGCCGGCAACGTCCACGTAATACACATGTTGTTGGTTACCATAGTATCGCGCCAACGCTTCCGCGCGCGCCTGGCGACGACCGCTATGGTCTTCTCTGGACATGTTGCGGGGAAGGGGTCGGACCCGGAGGGCGCGTCTACAGGGTTCTGGCACTCCGTCCCTTTCCTCAATATGGTAGTCATGTTTGATGTGTAGCCGGTCCAAGAGGCGGCGACCGGACGTGGTCTGTGCAAGACGCGTGTATTGATTGACTAAGTGGGCCTCTCGAAGCTCCCGAAATGTGTTCACCACGCCCAAGGCCAGAAGTCGCTGGTTGGACGTGGTGACCGGGAGGTCGAGAAGGAGCTCCTGGTGAAGGGGTCGTGGGATGGAGAGGAGGGTTGGGTCGTTGGCCGGTATTCTGATTCTGAGGGAGTCCAGGATATACCGACCTGTGGAGGTTTGTGCGAGCCTGATGTATTGGGCCTGTCGGTGGGCCTCCACCAGTTCCCCGATCGCGTTGTGGAGGCCCAGGCCTAGTAATCTGTCTGTGGGTGTGTTGAGGGGAAGATGAAGTGCTACCTTGAATGCCTTGCGAATCAAAGCATCCAAAGCATTTATGTCATGTTTGGATAGTTGTAAGTATGGGGTAGTGTATAGCACACGGCTGAGGACAAAGGCATGAATGAGGCGACATAGGTCGCGCTCATTCATGCCTCTGTGATGTCCCGAAACCCTTCGGATGAGGTGCGATATCGCGCCTACAACCTGCTTGAGTTTCTTGAGGGTGGTGGTGTTTTCGCCATCGTTCTGGATGTGCAGGCCCAATACACGGAGGGTGCCAACCTCAGGTACCGGGTCACCATTCAGTTCAATGACAATGGGGGAGCGGGGACAGAGGTGGTTCTAAGGACGGATGACGAGCAGTTCGGACTTCTCTGGGGAGCAAGACAGTCCGATGGTCCGTGCATAATTTTGGGTGAGCGTGGCTGCTTCCTGTAAGGTGTTCTCTATGCCGCCGTCACTGCCGTGGGTGGTCCACAGGGTTATATCGTCGGCATAAGGAGTGTGCTTCAGGTTGAGAATAGTGGCCAATTTTCGGGCGAGGGGGATGAGGGTAATGTTAAAGAGAAAGGGGGAAAGGACGGACCCTTGAGGGGCGCCGATACTCTGAAGCGTGTAGGAGGGGGAAGACAAAGGGCCGAAGTGTATCTCAGCTGTGCGGTCAGTGAGGAATGCTTGAATGTAGGCATACGTGCGCACACCCACATTCAATGGGGATAGGGCAGTCATGATCGCCTGATGTTCAATGCGATCAAAAGGTTTGGAAATATCCAAAGCTAAGACTGCCTTGGTGTGACCTGGAAGAAGCGGGTCAAAAAGGTCGTGTGTGAGTTGCAGCATGGCGTCCTGTGCGGATAGATGGGGGCGGAATCCCATCATGCTATGCGGGTAAAGATTGTTGTCCGCCATGTGACTTGTGAGTCTCGCTAACACAACATTCTCGAGGAGCTTCCCGAGGCATGAGGTTAGCGAAATAGGGCGAAGGTTTTGGATGGTAAGTGGTTTGTTGTGTTTGGGTATGAATATTACGTTCGCGTGGCGCCACGACTGCGGGAGGCTACCCTCCCTCCAGCACTGATTGAAGTATTTCGTAATCTGGGTGATTAATCGGTCGTCCAGATTACCAACCAAAATCACGATCAACCATTAACTGCCACCTGCCAGGGTGGCACGGTGGGTGGGGACTTTACATATAAAGACAAACAGGAATTTCTTTGTACTTGTGCGGGCGAAAATCCCGTTACTCTCGCTCGTAACGCCTCGCACGGCTGTGACAACCTCGCGAAGTACTTGCGCAGACCTCGTCTTTGAGAACCAGGCATTGGTGCAGCAACTCGACCATACATCCATCTATTTCTCCGACCACAAAGCTTCGTTCATGACAATGAAGTGCTGTTGTGTATTCCCTGAAGAACGAAATTCTGTGAGAAATAACTTGTTGTCTGCAATTGTACATACAAGTCTTGCACGATTTCTTTGCCTTAATCTATAGAAAAGCTGGAAGAGCTGATTAGCTGCGTTCAATTTTCACATTGGTGAGTGACGTAATCGTAGGCAATTTTTTTTTACCTAACTGCGTGAGAAGAGACGAAGAAGGGAGTAAAAGAAGACAGGTAGAACCAGGCAGCTTAAAGAAGGACTCCGTAGTAATTTCGGAAATCGCTCACAAGAACAGGCGCGATTTCTGCTGTTTAGGTTCCGCCCAAACGAAGCCGCCGCGGCTAAGGTGTGCATCAAACGTGTGGCACACACAGGCGCATGAAGTCAAGGTGTGAGTTGGGGGAATATGTGAACGAAGGGCCCGATTTGTACTCAGGAGTATCCGTCGTGCCGCACGTGGCTAGGAGCATACTGGTGAAAAGCCACCGGCCGACCTCTCCACCTTTCCCTCATTAAAATTCCTTTCTCTCTCTAGAGACTCTAGGGGGCGCTCCGGCAAATTAAGGCGCGAAGCGAGGAGCGCTTACGTTTCGTAACCAGCCTCGCAATTACCATGTGCTAGCAAACCACTTGACAGTCGTATGAAGAAACAACACTATGCAGAAGCACGCGCAACCGATGCTCCCTGTAAACGGGCGGGCAGGCTTTGCATGCGGGTCAAAGCCCGCCGCATCCATTGAAGCCTTCGCGACAGGAACACTGAACCAAAGCCAAAGGTAGACGCCTGCAGACCTCGAGGTGCGGGCGGTGCGGCGGCTCGAACTCCAAGACACCTTTGAAAAACCTCGAAAGTTCCTCAAGTTCTATCTCGCGGGGCGGATGCCACCTGTGAAAGATGTGTAAATAAAAGTGAAATTTTATAATAAAGCACTGCCGCTCGAAAACTGCAGTGTTCGACTTAAAAGCGTAAGCTACGGGAGCTTCAAGTGTTAGCGTCGGTGTGCTCAGCAAACTCGGAAAAGACCAAGTCCAAAAAACCATGGATGATTCCCTCTAAGACACAAGCAGCGCCACATGCCATATTCATTTTGCGTTACTGTTGAAGTTTACATCTAAATTCGCTATATTTCCCCGTTATATCAGTTAATATTTGGATAAATGTGTGCATCATAACCCGACGAATCATTTGGCACCATCCGGAATCCCCTGCGACAAACGGTTCAACGGTCCGGCCATAATGGCCTTCTGAAGGTCCTCGGAATGCACGGTTGCGGGGCTGAAAGGTCGTCGTTGCGAATCCCACACATACTTTTGCCTCCATCTTAATTAGTAATTTTATCCTCGAGAACATGCGAAGTCATTTGACGCCGCTTGGAACAATCTGCGTTAAACTGGTCCCGAGGGGCGAGGAACGGGGGGGGGATGTTGGTGTCCGACTTCAGTGGCTGCTAAACCGTAGTATATATTAAGGATCCAAGGCATTGGAATCAGTTGATGTATGATCAATTTGAACTTCCTTGTACACATTCACGCCCTTGTGGAACATAGTAGTAATAGCTAACATTCTGAGTTTTTTTTTTTGCCTCCACAATTGCACTGACAGAGGAAGTCCAGAAAAAGCTATCATGAACAGCTTTTTTCGAAAGCACTAAGATCCACAATTCTAGTGGACGACCGCCATGCAGAGAATAAACGCACTTTCAAAACCAGCGTTTCAAAACAGAATTACGTGAGCGTGGCTGGCGAACACACACGGAAACAATTTCACGGAAACTTTCCTTCCCCAAATTTTCTACATGCAGCCTTGAATCTACTCAGAAATATTAGAGCGCATAAGAGAAGTTTATTTGGACTCTTGATGAAAAAGGGACTCTACAAAAACAAAGATACATTGCGGCAGCTGATGTCGCCCTATGCACACACTCACAGGGAACGTAAGTGTCCAAAAACAAAAAGTGTCCAAGAAAGTTCTAATCGACGGGTTGAAAACCCCGCACAAATACCCGAGCACAAAAAAACTTGAGGCCAGAAACGACTATTGAGAATGCTAAGAAAATATCGGCAAGAGCACAGCACGATCGGATTGTTGCTATCTAAAACAGGCGCACCCGCTTTAGGATCCGGAAATTTGCATCGCTGTGAATACGCACAGCATAAAATAGAAGTATCCTGAAGGAGAAAGCAAGTCTTTTTTCCTCCGATTGCGTAAATCTGTAAACCTTGCCCTCCGGGAAATGCTCACTCATGGCAGGCTTTCTAACACCGCTGTCCTAAGAAACACTGTCTTGCATCTCTAAGCCATCGAACCCGCCGCGGCGGCTCAGAGGTTAAGACGCTCGGCACCTGACCCGCAAGACGCGGGTTCGATTCCGGCCGCGGGGGTCGAATTTCGATAGAGGTGAAATTCTTGAGGCCCGTGTACTGTGCGATGTCAGTGCACGTTAGAGAACCCCAGTTGGTCGAAATTTCTGGATCCCTTCACTACGGCGTCCCTCATAGCCTGAGTCGCTCTGGGACGTTAAACCCTTTCTGGGTTTAACGTCCTTTCTGGGTTTTAAGACACGCAATGCTCTGGCGCAGATTACAGGCACACACGGGCAGCGGTGGCGGGTAGCGGGCAGCGAAAACTGCGAAAACTGCGTCAGGAATTGAACGACCTGAGCCAGTACAGTAGGCGGCAAAACATGGAAATACATGGAATGCCTGTGACAGATGGTGAAGATTTACTGAGCAAAGTAAACAGCCTTGCTGTGAAGCTTGACTTGCCCACACTTGTAGCAAAGGACATTGAAGGGCTACACCGCCTTCCATCTCAACCTGACAAGGTGCCTGTGGTTTTGATCCGTTTTGCCAACCGATCCACAAAAACAGACTGGATTTCAAAGCGCAAAGAATGCGAAGATGACATTCGATTCTTTGATAACCTGACGGCTTCTAGCAGGAATTTACTGTGGCTCGCTAAAATGAAGGCTAAGGAAATGAAGTACGCTTTCGTCTGGTCAAAGGAAGGAAAGATCTACGCTCGAAAGCAGGCTGGTGCACGAGCCATCAGGATAGCTTGTGAGGAGGACATTGATAAGATGGTTTAATCACTGTTGCTGCGAGACTGCGCAGTACACCTGCTCAGCAATGGCTTATTTTACTGCCGAGTCATTCACCGACTTTCTAAAGGACGGTGCTTACAATCCTCGCAACACACTATCTCTTTACCACTTGAATTGTCAAAGCCTAAAAAATAAATCAGAAGAAGTAGAAGCTGAATTAACTAAACTGAACTTTAATTTTGACCTTATTGCCTTCACTGAAACATGGTTTACCTCAAATGCAGATGTCAGCGAGTTTCCTGGTTACAAACCTATTTCAGTATTTCGAGATGGAAAGCGTGGTGGTGGTGTATCTTTATATTTGCAAAATTATTTGTGCTTTGAGGTCTTGTCGGATTATTCACTTGTTTGTACTGATTTTGAAACTGTCTGCATTGCTTTTCATAGAGTTGCTATTATGGTTGTGTATCGCCCCCCTCAAGGAAATTCTGACAATTTTTTTCGCTTCATTGATTGTTTTCTGAAGTTTGCAAACCAAAACAACTGGCGTATCATTGTGCTAGGTGACTTCAATATCAACTTTTTGGAGGATAACGCTCTGAAGATTAATTTAAATGAAATAATGCTGTCTAATGGTTGTGACAATACTATTGAATTGCCTACTCGCATATCCTTGCACTCTGAAACATTAATTGATTTGTGCTTCACTAATTTCCCACCTCAGAGTTGCATATCCGGTGTTTTTTCTTCTGGGATTAGTGATCACTTGCCTTTCTTTTCACTTTTTCCTGATACGACCAAATTGAACAAACCCGTTCACGCTCGTAGAGTTAATGATGAGAAGAGCATCTCCACATTTTGTCACTTGTTGTCTACAATTAATTGGGTAGATGTATATGGTGAAAATGACTCGTCCCGTGCTTATGATATATTTATTCAGAAGCTGCTTGAATGCTATTACGCTGCGTTCCCAACTCAAACTATAAAAAAACATAGAAAGGCTAGAAAAGAATGGATGACAGGAGCACTTTTGAAACAAATTAAAGAAAAGAACAAAATGTTCTCTCGTTTTTTGGAAACGCGATGCCCGGATGATTTAGTTAAGTTTAAGAAGTTTCGAAATAAATTAAACTCAAATCTAAAGAAAGCTAAATCTTTTTTCTATATTAATAAGTTTTCGTCAATCTTACACAATCCTAAATTACTTTGGCAAGGTATTAACGTTATTATAGGGAACAGGAAGAATTGTCTTCCCTCTGAGCTGAAAGTCAATGGGGTGAATTATGCTGGAGTTTCACTTGCCAATATGCTGAATGAACACTTTTTAGCTGCCGGAGCATACCGACCCTCTGCTAGCTGTCATTCAACTCGGACTGTAGACTCATACTTACCCTCTTGCAGTACTGAATCTATATTTTTGTCCCCTACTTCAGAGGATGAAGTTATTTCTATCATTAATTCTTTTAGGAACACCTGCTCACCTGGAGATGACGAAGTTGCTGCTTTTCCTATCAAATGTGCTGTAAATATTATTGCTGGCCCTCTTACGCATATTTGTAACAGAATGCTACTTTCTGGTGTATTCCCTAGCAAATTAAAAGTCGCACGAGTTACCGTTTTATTCAAAGGAGGCAACAAAAATGACCCAAATAATTACCGTCCTATTTCGGTATTGCCTTTGTTTTCGAAGTTAGCTGAGCGTGTACTCTATAGGCGACTAAACAATTTCTTACAAGCTAAACATCTTATCTGCCCCCAACAGTATGGCTTTCAGGCCGGTAAATCAACAGAATCTGCTCTGTTAGATATTAAGAACTGTATAATTAACAATTTAGAAACTAAGCTTTTTTCAGTTGGAATTTTTCTTGATCTGCGCAAAGCTTTCGATTCTGTGCAACATACAATACTGCTCCATAAATTAAAGACTTACGGGATCCGTGGAGTGGCAAATTCACTTTTGGAAAGTTATCTAACTGCACGGATACAGTACACTCAGATTCATGATGTAAAATCCAGTTTTGGTATGATAAAATTCGGTGTCCCTCAGGGTTCAATTTTGGGACCACTTTTATTTATTCTCTATATTAATGACATTGTAAACATTCCATTAACTCCTAATATCATGATGTATGCCGACGATACTAATGTCTTTTTTTCCGGCTCCAGTCTCCAAGTAATTGAACACCAATGTAATGCCTGGCTTGAGGAGTTAGCGGTTTGGCTCTATGTTAATCAACTTCAATTAAACGTAAACAAAACAAAGTTTATGCTCTTCCATCCAAAAAACAAACCATTAGATCATCACATCAAACTATTTTTTAATGACTTTAACATCGAGCAAGTTCATAGTTGCCGGTTCCTTGGTGTGTTTTTTCGTAGCGATTTGGGTTGGACTGATCATATAAACTACATTAGACTACAAATGGCCAGATCTATTTATGTTATTTATCGTGTTAGACATCTCCTCCCACTACAAGTTAAAAAACAGCTATATTTTGCCCTTGTTCATTCTCACCTGGTGTATTGCAACCTAGTGTGGGGTACATGCAACAAAACTGATTCATACAAATTGCTTTCTCTCCAGAAAAGAGCTCTACGTTTATTAAGTTCAAGTTCATCTGTTGAAACAAATCTTTTCGAAACATTTCATGTTCGCAATTTCTTTCATTCATACAATTTCAGTTTGGCTCTCCATATTTTTTATAAAGTCAAGCATGACTTTAGCTCTTTTTCTAACACTTATAATTCAAGAAACGTTGCGTATGGTCTACGTTCCGTTGCCCTATCTACTGCAAGACCCAGAACAAATTATGGCAAACAAACAACCGATTATCAAATTATAACATTGTGTAATACCTACCAGTCTCTTATTCAGATTGCTTTAGAAAGTTATAGTGTGTCTGTATTCAAGAAAAAACTGACGATTCTTTTCTCGCCCGGTTAAATTTCAGCTAATTCTGTATACTTAGTTGTTTTTTTTTTAGTGTGTGGTTGTGTTCTGCTTTTTTTTTTAAATGTGCATATTATGAAATGTTTTGTTTATTGTTAATTGATATTTATTATTGTCTATCATTAACTATTTTCTATTGTGATCATGTTTGCTCATTGGTTTTTTATCTCTTGTCCATTCGGCCCCCGTTTCCATGATGTGTGATCGGGGTGTAGGCCTTGTCAGGAGGCATGCTTGGTCTACCTCCTTTAGCCTCACCTCGAGGGCATATTGTATATAATATGGCCAAATAAACCTACTACCTACCTACCTACTCTCCCCTCGCCCCTTACCCTAGCCCACTATCATCCCTAGCCCACTATCATCCCTATGCCCAGACACCTTCGCTTCTTCCATCCACATCCTTTCCCTCTGCCCGGCGGACCCTCCCCCGCGGGACCCAGAGAACCTCAAGACCTGGGAGGACTGGGAGACCCTGATGCGCTCGGAGGACCCGGCCGTGCAGACCATCGCCACCGGCCGGGCTGCCAGTGTTATGGACCTTAGGAACATAAACACTTGAGTGGAGTGGGGTCGTGCGGGGACCCTGGGGCGTGCCCCGAATTCCTGTTGTAATAAAGTTCTCTCTCTCTACACTTAATACACATCGAACCGCGTCCGCCGGAACGGACGCTGGCTGAGATTTGACACTCCTACTGCTTCTTCGATCAGTTAGCAATGAAGGAACGAACTTCACACTGCTGCTTCACACACTTAAGGGAAGTTTATTTGGACTATCGATCAAAAAGCGACATCCGTCCCTCTACAAAAACAAAACCGGAGAAAACAACATATAACGGTGGATAATGTTCATCAAAATATCTACCAAGCGCGCAGAAATTATTGCTTCCTAAAACAGGCGCACCTGCATTAGCAAATGTAGGTTTGTATCAGTAAATATGCGCATTGCATGCAGCAAATAAAGCCTGAAAAACAAAGCAACTCTTCTTTCCTCGGATTGCTCAAATCTGTACATTCTGATTTTTGAGCAATGCTCACACACGGCAGGCTTTCTAAATGCGCTCTCGTAACAAAGACTGTCTCGCATCTCCAGGCGATCGGATTTGCCATCCCCGATCGCTTTCGAGCACGTGTCACATCGTTAATAGTTAACGTTAGACTGGAAAGCTCGAATTGGCGGATATTAGCAGGATATTAGCAGGAAAGCAGGATATTAATGCGATAGCGTTAATGGCCCCGTGTCGCAGAAAATAGGTGTCGTCGTCGGATTTGGCCGTGAGCGAGGAATCCAAAAAGCATTAATAAATAAATGATTTTCGGGTCGTAGCTTGGATTAGTCTGCACGGTTTTTACTGATCTAGTGTACTCACTACCGGACGTCCTGTCGTATGAAAAACTTGTCATGCGGCTGCCGCGTTCGCCGGGTGCCTCTGCAAGTTTCTAAACATGCACATAGGGGGGGGGGGGGGTGCAACAGCCGTACAAACTTGACGCACTGCTACTCCAACCAGTTGCTTTCTCACATTCGCGTAGCAGCCCCATGTGACAGAAGAACGCGTGAGTGCCCCGGCCATGTTTTAATTTTAATTTCCACTGCTCATCTGCATCCTTGCGGCCCAGGCTACACTCCACGCTCGCGTGTGATGCCTCACGACTTGCATACCTCACTCTATGGTTAAGGTTAGAAAACAAAACAAAACATAAGCTAATCTCACCTGTAGCTCTCTGCCTCTCCCGTAACCGAGTGTAGAGTAAGCATGAAATGTTTACGGGCATAACACGAAGCGTACGCAGACACGACGAGACGCAGGCCTGACAAGAATGTATGTGCAGCGCATTCGAAACTAAAGTGCGTAGAGGCGAAAGCGTATTAAGGCGGAAGCCTTTAATGTCTCATCGTTGTAAGCAGCAGTTGTCGACAGAAAATGTCACGCTTTTCAATTGGTGGAAACGGTCGTGACGTCAAAGTGCGCGAATTTCAAACGAGGCCAATTGCACTTTGGCTAGTAACCAAGTAAGTGGGACTGAGCTTAGTTAATTGCTCAATTACCCAATTAGCCTAATTAGCTTTACTAGTCTGGCCATATAAATAAATAAAAGCGATTAAGAAATTGGTAGAGCTCAGGAATCGAACCGCGGTCTTCGGCGTGAGAGACGAGCACGCGCTATCCACTCCGCCATGCCAGCTCGATGGTTTGGAATGAACAAAGGCGCGTCTAGTGAATACGGTGTCTTCTACTCACTCTCATCCTCCTCCATTCCCTTCCGGCGAGGTTTAGGTGTCCACCGACAAATGAGAGACAGATACATTTTCTTTCCTCAAAAACCAATTTACCGACGAGCGAGGCATAGAACCGAATGGGCGATGGCGTTCTATGGACTCCTTGGCAGCGTTGCAAGACGCTGTCGCGTTCCACTCTTAGGGGCGAAGCTTAACATCTTAACCACACATCAGTGACCACACTTTAGGTCAAAAAAGTGCCCCCCTGAATTTTGACGGGTGTCCACCGAGATATGTGAGACAGTTACTGCGTAATTTCCTTTCCTCAAATACAATTTTCATTTTCTTCATTACGGCTCCTCTTTATCTATCTTCTTTCACTGCCACCTCCCTTCCTCTACGGTGCGGTTCAGGTGTCCACCGAGATGACAGAGAATTACTGCGCCATTTCCTTTCCTCAAAAAGCGTTGCGTTCAAAGGGCAAGGCATCGCGCCGAACGGGTGGTGGCGTTCCGTGGACTCCCTGGCAGTGCTACAACGCGCTGTCGCGTTCCACTCCTAAAGGCGAAGCATAAGCGTCATTAATTAGCAGTTAATTAGCATTCAGGCATTAATCAGCAATTAACAATGAATTAGTGATTTGCCATCACTTAGTAATTAGTTTGGTTTGGTTTGGTTTATGGGGTTTCACGTCCCAAAGCGACTGAGGCTATGAGAGACGCCGTAGTGGAGGGCTCCGGAAATTTCGACCACCTGGGGTTCTTTAACGTGCACTGACATCGCACAGTACACGGGCCTCGAATTTCTCCTCCAAAGAAATTCAACCGCCGCGGCCGGGATCGAACCCGCGTCTTTCGGGTCAGCAGCCGAGCACCATAGCCACTGAGCCACCGCGGCGGCTGCACTTAGTAATTAGTACTCAAATATATGTGACGCCACCAGTGCCACAGAAACAGCGAAGGTGGTGCGGAAAACGCTTCCGCCTCTACCCACTTTAGACAGTCAAAGTGCACCCTGAATTTTTCCACACCACTTTGCCTATGTGACACCGGTGACGTCACCACTGTATTACATCACACATCATTGATGACGAAGTAATGACGAATTACTGATTAGTGACTAATTACTGATCAATGACTGACTACTAATTAGCTGCTAATTAATGACGCTTCAGCTTCGCCTTTAGGAGTGGAACGCGACAGCGTGTTGTAGCGCTGCTAGGCAGTCCACGGAACGCCACCACCCGTTCGGCGCGATGATTTGCCCTTTGAACGCAACGCTTTTTGAGGAAAGGAAATGGTCAATTGTTAATTTTTTTTTGGGCGGGGGGGGGGGAAGGAAATGGAGCAGTATCTGTCTCAAATAGCTGGGCGGACACTTGAACCGCGCCGTAAAGGAAGGGAGGAAGGTTGCACATAGAATTGCACATAGAATTGCACATAGAATTGCACATGGAACAAAACAGAATTGCACATAGAAAAATCAGGAAGAAAATACCGCGGCAGGGATTGGCCGCTAGGGGGCCGTGTAGTACAGACGCACCCCACATCGGTTCCGCACAAAGACAGCGGAATTCGCCAATCGCCAGCATCATCAGCCAAAATTTCACCACCCACGGATCTGCGAATGTGAGCGCTGCACGCCATCAATTTTTGGCCCGCCTACGCCATTTTTCGGGCACCCACGGCCCTTTCTTCTCTGTGACCTCTCCCCCTAAGCTAGGCCTCGCTCCGCTGGGAGCTAGGCCTACTCCGACGGACGCTTCCGCCACCAACGCCATCATGGAGGTGCAGGTGCAGGGAGAGGTTCTTAACCCCAACGACTACGACCCAAGGGACTGGACGCACATTCTTAGTGTGCCTGCCCGCTCCAAGGACGTCCTTTCAACAACCCGACGCCAGGAGGGCGCAACCTCTGCTACCGGTACCCCCAAGTCTCCATGCCTTGAAAAGTCAGCGCACCTGCAAGCAACGCGCACAGCTGCGCAGCGTTCGCGGCAGCAGCCACCGCTTCCTGCTGCAGATTACAAGATCGTTTTTAGATCACGAGGCGGGCTGCAGCTGGACCTGCTTCCACCCCGACAACTACGAGAGGCCATCCTCCAAGCGGCGTCCCAGCTTAAGGAGCCAGCGCGTACCCAAATCAGGGTACACCCGGTCAACAACACCTGCACCGTAAGCACGCCCCTAAAGGATGACGCGCTCGCTCTGGTTCGGGTGAACACCATCACACACCAAGGCAAGGAATTCGCCGTAGCACCTTACATAGCCCCGCCGGACGAAGCAGTACGCGGAGTCATCTCCAATGCTTATTGGAATGAGACCCCGTCAGAGCTCCTGCAAGACCTGCTCACCGGCAATCCAGACGCCCTAATCGTGGACGCCCGCCGAATGGGCTCCACGCGTTCCATCTTAATAACTTTCCGGGCTGGACCTGTCCCACGCGCAGTTCTTTATGGAGGAGGCCTCCACAGATGCACACCGTACCGAGGGCATATAGACGCCTGCACGAACTGCCGCGTCCCAGGTCACCGGGCGGATGTGTGCGTCCATCCAAGGTCTCATAAGTGCCCCCGCTGCAGGCAGTCCCACCCAAAGGAAAATGTGCCCTCATGCACCCCCAGCTGCATTCTCTGCGGTGGCCCTCATATGACCGGCACCGGGAACTGCAAGGGACGGGGCCGCAAACTAGCGTCTCCGAAGAACGCTCTCTATCCTCCGGATACATCTCGGCTTTCCCGCTGCGATCAACCAGGCACAGCCAGCAGACGCAGCTCGACGACTTCCCGGTCGCCTTCTACAAGCCGGCAGAATGGCAGCAAGAACGCCACGCGTCTCACCTGGGCAGACCGCGTTTCTGGCAAGGCTACCCGTCATCCCCCACCACCCCAGTCCTCCCAGGCAGATCCGAGAGACCAGGAGCTCAAGGCCTTGCGTGAAGAGGTAAGCCGCCTTTCCTCCCTCCTAAGCACCCCCGCCCCCTTCATGCCCCCTAAACCCGCACCCGCTGTCATTAACTCGACCCCATCATCCACAGACACATCGAGCACCCCTCCCGCAAAGAAACAACGCACCACAGACGCCACACCCCCTCCCGTACCCTCAGAAATAGACGCTAAATTAGCAGCACTCGAAGCCAAATTTGACCACAAACTAAAAGAGCTAGACGCACGCCTCGGCCAGATTCAATCACCTTGCCGCCACCCTCACCGAAAAACTTGAGCAGCGCATGGACGCTATGCTTACCAAGATCATGGAACTCTTGGAACATAATCTTAACCATCGCTTCACCCAACTTCAAACCCCCTCCACTCCCCCCATCCTTCCTCCGCAAGCACAAACCACCTATCCTGAGCCACACATACCAATTGATACCCGTCTTACTTCCATCCTCAATCCCCCTACCATCCAATATGGCGGGGGGGAACACTAATTATCTACCCATTTTAACTTGGAACTGCCGCGGCTTCCGGGCAAAGCGCGCGCCTCTGCAACTTCTCCTTCCCACCATCACACCCACGCCCCACATACTACTTCTACAGGAGACTGCACACCGGGCAACCCTCCCCTCCTACACATCTACACATTCAGATACCACTAACACACCCAGGGCGTCCACACTTGTCCACCGCAGCCTCACCTACAAAATTCATCACATCACGTCTGAGACGCCCTGCGTGATCACTGAACTTATACATCACACACATTCACTTCCTTCCATATTTATAGCAAACATATACCACCCCCCGTCCCAGCCGATGGCCTCGCTAGAATCACTTCTGCCAGACCTACATCATCTAGCAGGGAAACATCCCCTACTCATCGGCGGGGACTTCAACAGTCAGCATACTGACTGGGGATACACAACCACGACACATCGAGGTCGCAGGCTCTGGCTGCTCCTGCAGAACCTCCAACTCACTGTGCACAACACGTTTCAGACGCCTACGAGGATCGGCAACAGTGTCAGCATGGACACCAGTCCGGACCTGACGCTGAGCCGCTGTATCCGGGGCGTTACCTGGAACAGAACACAACATACACTGGGCAGTGATCATTACATTATACAAATCACTGTCCTGTACAAAGCACCCCGTCACGCAAATACAACACACAAACTCATTAACTGGGATGCCTTTCGCGCTGTACGCACCGCCCTCCCAGACACTCCCATCGCAGACATCGACGAATGGGTGCAGTCACTCAAGCATGACGTTCACCACAACACGCGAGACATTGAAACTACAACCGAAACACCTACCCTTGACACACACCTAGCCCACCTCTGGGAGGCTTATCACAGCATCCTAGAACGCTGGAAAGGCAACAAACACAACAGAACGCTTAAGAAGCGGCTGGCCGCGCTGCAGACACAAATCCAACAGCACTCTGAGGAGCTCTGCCGATCCAACTGGGGACAGATATGTGACGGCATCGCCGGAAACCTGTCCAGCAAACGCGCATGGCAACTCCTCCGACACCTCATTGACCCCACGCGCACCAAATCAGCAACACAGCACCACGTGACACGCCTCACACATGAACACATTGACGACCCCGACACCCTTCTAGACACACTTCAAACAATGTACACATCTCCAGGCGGCCCCATACCTCTACCGCACTACACAGGACAAGCAAATCCAACACTCGACACCGACATCACGGAGACGGAAGTCAGAGCGGCCCTCCTGACTCTCCGCGCCAACTCCGCACCTGGTGCAGACCAAATCACAAACTCCATGCTCCGTAATCTGGATGACCAATCGATCACCCACATTACGAAATACTTCAACCAGTGCTGGAGGGAGGGTAACCTCCCGCAGTCCTGGCGCCACGCGAAGGTAATATTCATACCTAAACCCAACAAACCACTTATACTTCAAAACCTTCGCCCTATTTCGCTAACGTCGTGCCTTGGGAACCTCCTAGAGCATGTTGTGTTAGCGAGACTCACAAGTCACATGGCGGACAACAATCTTTACCCGCATAGCGTGGTAGGGTTTCGCCCCCACCTATCCGCACAGGACGCTATGCTGCAACTCTCACACGACATTTTCGACCCGCTTCTTCCGGGTCACACCAAGGCAGTCATAGCTTTGGATCTCTCCAAAGCTTTTGATCGCATTGAACATCAGGCGATCATGACTGCTCTATCCGCCTTGAATGTGGGTGTGCGCACGTATGCCTACATTCAAGCATTCCTCACTGACCGCACAGCTGAGATACACTTCGGCCCTCTGTCTTCCCCCTCCTACACTCTTCAGAGTATCGGCACCCCTCAAGGGTCCGTCCTTTCCCCCTTTCTCTTTAACATTACCCTCATCCCCCTCGCCCGAAAATTGGCCACTATTCCCCACCTGAAGCACACTCTTTATGCCGACGATATCACCCTGTGGACCACTCACGGCAGTGACGGAGACATAGAGAACACCTTACAGGAAGCAGCCACCCTCACCCAAAATTACGCACGGACCATCGGACTGTCTTGCTCCCTAGAGAAGTCCGAACTCTTCCTCATCCGGCCTAAGAACCACCGCTGCCCCCGCTCCCCCATTGCCATTGAACTGAATGGTGACCCGGTACCTGAGGTTGGAACCCTCCGTGTATTGGGCCTGCACATCCAGAACGATGGCAAAAACACCACCACCCTCAAGAAACTCAAGCCGGTTGTAGGCGCGATATCGCACCTCATCCGCAGGGTTTGGGGACGTCATGGAGGCATGAAGGAGCGCGACCTATGTCGCCTCATTCATGCCTTTGTCCTCAGCCGTGTGCTGTACACTACCCCATACTTACACCTATCCAAACATGACATAAACGCTTTGGATGCTTTGATTCGCAAGGCATTCAAGGTAGCACTTCACCTTCCCCTCAACACACCCACAGACAGATTACTGGGCCTGGGCCTCCACAATACGATCGGGGAACTGGTGGAGGCGCACCGACAGGCCCAATACATCAGGCTCACACAAACCTCCACAGGTCGGTATATCCTGGACACCCTCGGAATCAAAATACCGGCCAACGACCCAACCTTCCTCGCCATCCCACGATCCCTTCACCGAGAGCTCCTCATCAGGCCGCTCCCGAGGAATATGCACCCGTCCCACAATGAGCAGCGCCGCAGAGCCCGTGCGAAGGCACTTCATCGAGCGTACGGCCCCCAGCCGGACGCCGTGTGGGTGGACGCTGCCTGCACGGGTGATGAAGCGACAGCAGCTGTGGTGGACTCCTCTTTATCCGCCCTCCTCACACTACCTCTCCCTCCAGACACGTCCCCAGAGGCTGCGGAGGAAGCCGCCATTGCCCTTGCTATAACCCGCACGGAAGCCTGGTACATTTTAAGCGATTCTAAAACTGCGATTCTAAATTTTGCTCGAGGCCGAGTCCATGTCCCTGCTTTTGGCATACTGGACTCGCCCGATGCCCCCCCGCCCCGCCAAGTGGAGCTGATATGGGTGCCCGCGCACTCCGGGAATCCCGGAAACGAGGCCGCCAACCTTTTAGCCCGAGGTTCTTTAAACCGGGCTCAGGTGGCCTCTGATCGGGGATTCACGAAGGAGCGCATGCACTCATTCAGTGAGCTGACCCAGGCGCACAGAGCCTTACGCCAGCTCTACCCCCCGCCCCACCCCTCCCTAGATAACAAACACGCAACACTCTGGCGCAGACTACAGACACACACACTCCCTTCGCCCCTTACCCTAGCCCATTATCATCCCTCCTTCCCCACTCCGGTATGCACTCTATGCCCAGAACCCGTCGCCTCTTCCCTCCACATCATTTCCCTCTGCCCGGCGGACCCTCCCCGCGGGACCTAGAGAACCTCAAGACCTGGGAGGACTGGGAGACCCTGCTGCGCTCGGAGGACCCGGCCGTGCAGACCATCGCCACCGGCCGTGCTGCCAGTGTTATGGACCTTCGGAACATAAACACTTGAGTGCAGTGGGGTCGTGCGGGGACCCTGGGGCGTGCCCCGAATTCCTCTGTAAATAAAGTTTTCTCTCTCTCTCTCTCTACCGCGGCAAGGTCATAAACAACAATTATTTCAAGCGCTCTTCAAACAAATGCAATGATCTCTGCCTAACAGAGGAAGTCCAGAGAAAGCTGGCATGAACACCTTGACATTATTTTCCTCAGAAGCATTAATATCCAGTATTCTTGTATATGACTGCCGTACACAAAATAAGCGTACTTTGATAGACAGCAACGTAGAATTACGTTAGCGCGGCTGTCACAAATACACCCAGACAAGTTCGGGGAAAACTTCCTTGAAGCAGAAGCTGACGTTTTGTGGGGTTTAGCGTCCCAAAGCGACTAAGGCTATGAGGGACGCCGTAGTGAATGGCTCCGTAAATTTCAACCACCTGGGGTTCTTTAACGTGCACTGACGCCGCACAGTACACGAGCCTCTACAATTTCGCCTCAATCAATATTCCACCCATAATGAGTAAGCTGAACAAAATATCAGCAAGTGCAAATTTCGACCACCAGGGGTTCCTTAACGTGCACTAAAAGCGAAGAAGGAAAGCAAAATTGAGCGGAGGATAATGTTCAACAAAGTATCACCAAGCGCGTAGTGACTATTTCTTCCTAAAGCAGGCGCACCTGCATTAGGAAATTGAGGTTTATATCAGTAAAAATGCGCATTAGATTTAGCAAATAAAGCCCGAATAGGAAAGCAAGTCTTCTTTCCTCTGACTACACAAATCTGTAAACCTTGATTTCCGAGCAATGCTCGCACACGGCAGGCTTTCTAAATACGCTCTCCTAACAAAGACTGTCTTGCATCTCCAGGCCGCCGAATTTGTCATCCCCGATCGCTTTCGAACACAAGTATTCCAAGATTCAAGATACATTTAATAACTCCCCTTCCTGTCAACTATGTTGCCAACATGCCACTCTATCCCACATACTCTGGGCTTGCCCTCGGGACTCCCCCCTCGAGGCTTGCAGCTCTCGAATCCAGAACAGTGGGAGGCCGCATTGCTCAGTTCCGACTCGGACACACAGATCCGGGTTGTGACAAGAGCCCTAGAAGTCGCCGAACGCCACGGGCTCATGGCCAGTTAATGGGGCTGTAACCCCACACCGTCAGATACATTTGTCGACGAAAATAAAGTTTATCCTCCTCCTCTCCTCCAAGATTTTCAACCCTCCTTCGCAGCTGCTCACTGACTGGGATAAATTGCGCTCATACTTGGCAGCTAATTCTACCGAACCCCGTACTGTCACCGACTGGACAGATCGTCTCGTGGAGGATATCCAGACGAACAGGAAACGCATTAAAAATACCCCTACGGCACCGCAGGTTGATCCACATATGGCTCATCTATGGGAGGCCCGACAGGGACTTTTCAAGTGCTGGCGGCACCAGCGACAAAATCGTAAATTGAGACTCCGCATAGCCGCTGTCACTCGCGAGGCAGAAGAATACGCGAACACGCTAGCCCGCGCAAACTGGGCAACCTTTTGTAATGACCTCAAGGGTACATCAAGCACTCTACGCACGTATGCGCTCTCTTGGATCCAACAACAACTAAATCTCAGACACAAGTAAACACACAACGTCCAATACAGCTAGAGCTCCAAAAGGCCACTGACGTAATTGGCCAACTACGTGACACTTATATACCCAAATCTCTTCAGTCAGCAGATCCACCCAATCTACCTCCTCCTAACCCAGACCTTGATGCCGACATCACCTTAAATGAAGTCCGCCGAGCATTCTTTAATATTCGCCGCTCTACGGCGCCGGGGCCGGATGGCATAACGTACAAGGCACTACTCAATCTGGACGAAGCCTCCCTCCAGGAACTCACGGAGCTCTTTAATAACCACTGGCAATATGGGACGCTCCCAACATCCTGGACCCATGCCAGCATGCGATTTATAACCAAACCGGGCAAACCCCTCACTCTTCACAATTTGCGCCCTATCTCCTTAATGAGCTGTGTCGGCAAGCTCTTCGAGCACGTCATTCTCAATCACCTGCAACCGTTCCTAGAAACAACAGGCTTTCTCTCCAACGTTCAATTTGGCTTCCGGCCAAACATCTCGGCGCAAGACGTACTTCTCGCACTTAAAGAGACCCTCTTTTGCACTAAGCGCCGTACAGCTGCTACGCGAGCCATACTGGGCCGGGATATTCATAAGGCTTTTGGACACAATAAGCCATGACCATATCCTCACAACATTAGCCACCACGGGATTCGGCACCCGCATATGGCAATATATTCGGGCCTTCCTTCAGGGACGCACGGCAGAACTCCACCTTGGGGATATTGCATCGCAGCCTTCCCCCTGCCTAACCGGGGTACCCCGCAAGGGGTGGTTCTATCACCTTTACTTTTCATCATTGCCCCAGCGCCACCGGAAAAGGCCCTTGCTGCAATCCCAGGGCTCCACACAGCCATATACGCAGATGATACAACCCTCTGGACAACGGGAGCATCCCTTGGAACAGCCCAGGATATCCTGCAATCTGCCATAGACATCACCACCACTCATATAGCAAACAAAGGCCTCCATTGCTCTACAAATAAATCGGAACTCCTGCAGCTTAGACCCCTTGCCAGTGAACCCCCGATTGAACTGCACATGTACGGGAATCGAGTGCCCATTGTGCCTCAGGTGAAGATTCTCGGTCTTCTCATTAACAACACACTCGATGCAACCGCAGCCTGCAGCTCTTGCAAAGACAGACCAAACAGGTCGCTGCACTTATCAGGCGGGTGGCAGCACGCAATCATGGGCTGTCTGAACGCGAGACCACCAATCTGACAAATGCACTAATCATAAGCCGCATTCCATACCACCTTCCATACCACATACTCACTCAGCGGCAGAGACAACAGGCAGACATTCTAATACGCACGGCTGTCACCTCCACGCTACGTCTTCCACGGCCCGGTTAGCGCGAAACGTCTCCTGGCCACTGGTACCCACAATAGTGATCGAATTAATAGAAGCTCAACGCACACGGAAGCCGGACAATGGCTACGGCGACAGGTACGTCTTAATACACCAATTCCCACCCCAACAAGTCCTCCACCTTGCATGATTTATCAGCGCACTCAGGATCACATATATCAGAAGCCCCTACCACGCAGTATGAGTGCTAGTCTCCATCAGGGCAGGTGGTGGGGGTGAAAAACATTTATTCAGAAGGGACAGGAGGTGATTGGATCAGCCCGTAAGGGACCGATCCTTACAAACACTAGGCGGAGGTCCCTAGTTTGGGACCCGAGTGGTGGCAGCCGCCGCCCGGGCGCGCCCGACTAAGGCTTGTTGGGCCTGTAAATCGTGGCAGCCGAGCAGGGTCGCCTCCCAGTCCTCCCGGGTTGGGTTGGGGATGGGGGGAGTGGCCGGGTTGGAGGGGCAGGCCCACACCATATGATAGGCGTCCGAAGACACCGCACTACAGTGCGGGCAGTTCCGCTAAAGGAGGGGTCGAAGTGTTTTAGGCTGCCGGGCACAGCAATGTATTGGTGAAGAGGGGGAGAAGGAGCCGCTCATCCGCATTCTTTAGGCCTTTACATGGGCTAGGGTAAAGGCGATGGCTATCTTGATAGTAGGTTGTGATATCTTTTAACGTATAGAACGGATTAAAATCGGGTTCCTGATCAGGTGGTGAGGAGAAAACGCCCGGTGAGAGAGCGCGCGGGCGGCTGCGTCTGCTGCCTTGTTTCCTGCCAACCCCTGATGAGCAGGGGCCCGTATAAAGTAACGGTGTGCGGGGCCCGTATTCCGTATGCAACTTCGGTATATTCGATAGGCTAGGAAGTGAGTGCAGCCTTGTTCGACGTTCCGACAGGCGCCTCGCGAGTCGGTGATTATGTATTTTGAATTGGAATTTGAGGCCGCGAGAGCAATCGCGACCTCTTCTGCTTGTGTTGCACTGCGGGCTCTGAAAGTGAGGCCGTTAACTGTGTTACTGTTGTGAACTACCGCGGGCGTGTACCATCCCCCGTGGTGAGGGCCGGAGGCGTCGACGTAGTATACACCTGTTTTGGTGCCATAATGTCGGGCTAGCGCTTCCGCTCGTGCCAGGCGCCGACCATTATGGTCTTCATGTGACATGTTTGCTGCAAGAGGCCGCACGTGAACGGCACGTCTCCACAGTTCTGGGATGTGAATCCTGTCTTCCATTGAAGGGGTGTGTTGGATATGGAGTCAAGAGAGAAGGTGGCAACCCAACTCCGTTAGCGACAAGCGCGTGTACTAGGTTGTAAGGTGCGCCTCCCGGAGCTCCCGGAAAGTATTCACCACCCCAAGGGACATAAGCCGGCTGTTTCAAGTAGTGATGGGGAGGTTAAGGGCACGTTTAACAATTTTGCGAAGGATGACCTCAAGGGCGTCCTCTTCTTGTTTCCGTAGGTGGAGATAAGGAGTCGAATAGAGAATTCGACTAGTTACGAAGGCGCGTTTGCCAGCCGCAAGGCATCCTTATTTCGTAACCCTCTGCGTTTGTTGCAAAACCGGCGGACCATGCGGCCCACCTGTTTTCCCACCTTACGGAGTTTGGCCAATCTAGTGTCTGGCTGCCTGTGTTTGTGGATGTAGAGTCCGAGTACCCGTATCTCATCACTTTTGGCGTATGGGACCACTCTCAAGAGAAAGAGATATTTTAGTTGTGGACTTCTTTGAGGGGCGGAGGTGCACAAATTCAGATTTTTGAGGGGTACATATAAGACCGCAGCGGCGGGCGTAGCGGTCTACTATCGTCGCCGCTGTTTGCAGGCTGGTTTCAATGTCCGCTGCGCAACCCTGCGTGGCCCACAGAGTGATGTCATCGGCGTACAGGGCGTGCTGCACGCGGGCGCCACCACTCAGCTGAGCCGGCAGGTGCATCATAGCCTGATTGAAGAGCAGGGAGGAAAGTAATGCGGCTTGGGGGGTTCCCCGCGTGCCGAGTAGGTAATGACCATGCTCTCTATTTTGAATTCGAATGTAGGATTGACGATCCATTAAAAATTGGCTTATGTATCAGAATGTGTTGAGGGCACAGTCGGTGTGGCTTAGGTTAGTGAGTATGATCTCATGTGTTACATTTTCAAATGCCCATTTAAGATCCAAGGCGAGTACTACCCGGTCATTCGAGGGGGTCAAGGACTTCCCGATTGAGTTGCAGGAGGACATCCTGTGCGGATCTGTGTGGGCGGAATCCGAACATGGTGCTCGCACAGACATGTTTGTGTTCAAGATATGTAGATAACCGATCCCGCACCATCGTCTTCATTAATTTGCCCACACAGTAGGTGAGAGAGATGGGGCGGAGGTTATCTGTGTCAATTGATTTGCCAGCTTTAGGAATAAAAGTGACCAAAGCCGTTTTCCATTCGATTGGCAGGGGGGTGTCCCCGCGCCAAATCGCATTGACGTGTTCCAGGAGGGACTGGTATGCCAAGTCGGGCAGGTTCGTCAAAAGCTTGACGGTGGTCTTATCCCGTCCTGGCGCAGTGCCCCGTTTCATTTTCGCGAGAGCCGCTAGCAGGTCATGGAGCTGGAAAGGTTGATCCAGCTCCGTGTTCTCTCTGCCTGCATAAGAGTACGCAGAACCACGGGGGTCTTGAGCTTTACACAGATACTGGTCCCGAAGTTTCTGTGCCAGTCCAGTCGTGTTGCCAGGAAAAGCGTGCATGGCTCGCTGCAAATGTTTTTGTCTTTCGGTTTGTTTTTTGGTTGGGTCGATTAGGGCTCGAAAGAGACGCCACGTGTTTCGGCTGGACATTTGTCGCGCGGCCGTGTTGCATCTATCTACCCAGTTGGAGTCGGCGAGTTGGGCCGCATACTCTGCCGCTGTCTGGGTAAGCTCGGCAATTCGAGCTTTAAGATTTCTATTGTGTTTCTGGCGTCGCCAACGGCGGACAAGGCTGCGACGGGCTTCCTAGAGGTGTAGATGGTGGTTATCCTCATCTGTGACCGCCTCTGAGAGCTGGATGTTTTTTTCATGCGAGGAAAGGTGAGTCAGCAGCTGTTGGGACTATGCTGGGTAGCCTTGCGCGGATATGAGTGTATTATCAAGTGAGTTAAAATTTTGCCTGAATTTCCACGAGCGAGCTATTACACCGAAACGTACAGCAACCGCTCCGATATCCTTTATGTCGACGGGGCACAAAATTCTCAAGCAGGATATTTCACGGCAGTCACAGCCTATGAAGACGGCACAGTGGGGGCCGCCGCCACTATCTAAACTAATTCGCCTGCAGAGGCGGAAGGTGGTGGTGGTGAAAAGCATTGATTACAGGTTACTACACATAGAGATGTAGTTTGGGTGGTAGCCCCTAGTGCGCCAGCCCCCTCACAATACTAGGTGGGGTCCCGATTCCGGGACCCCATTTGACTGTACCGCCGCTCGGGGAGCCGGACCATGACCTGTTGGGCCGGAAGGTCGTGGCAGCCGAGCAGGGCCGCCTCCCAGTCCTCTCGGGTTGGGTTGGGGTGGGGGGTGAGGGAAGTATTTTTCTGGCATGCCCACACCAAATGGTAGGTGTCAGCCACCTCCGTACAGAATGGGCAGAGGCCAGAAAAGGAGGGGTCGAAGTGTTTCATGACTGCCGGGCGCAGCAATGTATTCGTAAAAAGTCTTATCAGAAGGCGCTCACCTGCTTTTCCCAGGCCCTTGAGGGGAGTCGGTTACTTGCGGTGAGAGTCTTGATAGTGATTGACTATATCTTTAAATTTTAAAAGGGGTTCGTTGTCCAGATCCGAATCGGTAAGGTCATCGCCAGGGGCCCGGGAAGTGAGTGCGCGGGCGGCTGCGTCTGCAGCCTCGTTACCTGGTAGGCCTTGGTGGCTCGGAGTCCAGACTAAGTAGCGGAGCGTAGGATCTCGGTCCCGTGCCCCGTTCCGAAGTATTCGATAAGCTGTGAGGGAGACCCAACCCAGCTCGTAATTTCGACAAGCTCCTTGCGAGTCTGAGCGGATATATTGCGCCTGAGGGTGAGAGGCCGCCAGAGCGATGGCTACCTCCTCAGCGTGAGTTGGGCTGGGAGCTTTGAAAGTGAGCCCGTCAACCTGTATTTGTTGGTGTATGACCGCGGCCATGTACCACCCCCCTCCCCCCCTAGAGCGGTGCGGGCCGGCCACGTCCGTATAAAATTCACCGTATTTGTTGCCATAATGGCGGTGGAGGGCATCCGCCCGCGCCTGCCGCCGGCCATTATGGTCTTCTTTGGACATTTTCGTAGGAAGGGGTCGAACGTGGATGGCGCATCTCCAGATTTCGGGCACTCGTACCCTTTCCTCTGTGTGATGGTTGTGTTGAATATGTAGTCGGTCCAAAAGGCGACGACCGGACACGGTCTGGGCAAGACGCGTGTATTGGTTGGTGAGGTGCGCTTCTTGCAGCTCCCGATAGGTGTTCACCACTGCCAGCGCGAGGAGCCTCGCGTTCGAGGTGGAGATCGGAAGGTCGAGCGCCCTTTTGATGATCTCACGGAGGGTAACCTCCAAGACATCTTCGTCCTGCTTGCGTAAGTGAAGGTAGGGGGTTGAATAGAGTATTCGACTCGTAACGAAAGCATGTGCGAGTCGCAACGCATGTGTGCATCGTAGACCTCCGCGTTTGTTGGAGACCCGACGGACCATGCGGCCCACCTGGTCTCCAGCCTTACGCAGCTTGGCCAGTGTTGTGTCTGCGCGACGTGTTCTACTAATAAAGAGTCCGGGAACTCTGATCTCCGATGCCTCACGGATGGGGCCGCTGGCGAGAGAGAGGGAAATAGGGATAGCACACTTCGGCGATGGCCGAATATGCACGAATTCTGATTTCTGTGGGGAGCACTGGCGGCCGCAGTACGCCGCATAGTTGTCTACTATGTCAACGGCTGCTTGCAGGCATTCCTCCATGTGACCCACGTTACCTTGGGTGGCCCAAATAGTGATGTCGTCGGCATACAGCGCATGCTGGATGCCTTCGACATCGGCCAGTTTAGAGGGTAGGTGAAGCATTGCTAAGTTAAAGAGCAGAGGGGACAGTACAGCGCCTTGTGGTGTACCCCTGCTGCCCATACTGTACGGGCCGTGCTCTTCGTCCTGGATGCGGACGAAGGCCTGCCGATCCGTGACAAAGTGTTTAATACAATTGAAGGTGTTAGTGCCGCAGTCAGTCTCGCTCAGGTGGGCGAGAATGACGCTGTGCTTAACATTGTCAAATGCCCCTTTAAGGTCCAAGACCAGAACTATCTTATCGTTATGGGGGCACTCGACAGGAGTAAGCACTTCATGTTTTAGTTGGAGGAGTATGTCTTGAGATGACCTATGCGGCCTAAAACCGAACATGGTATCCGCGAACGTGTTGCGATTTTCTAAGTATCCTGAGAGTCGATCTCTAACCAGTCTCCATGAGTTTGCCCACACAAGATGTTAAGGAAATGGGTCGGAGGTTGTCTGTATTGATTGGTTTGCCGGCCTTCGGGATGAAGGTGACTAGCGCAGTTTTCCACTCTATGGGTAGAGGATGGTACCCTTCTCAGACGGAATTTATGTATTCTAAGGGTGCTTCATACGCCGGATCCGGTAGGTTGGCCATAAGTTTGAGCGTTACCTTGTCTCGACTCGGAGCCGTGCCTCGTTTCATTTTGGCAAGAGCCGCCCGTAGGTCATGGAGTTGAAATCGCCGATCGAGATCAGGATTTTCTCTGCCTGCATAGAGATGCTCCGACCCCCGGGGGTCTTGTGTCTGGCACAGATATCGATCCCGCAATGTCTGTGCCAGCTGGTCCGTATTGCCCTTAAAGTTGTGAATAGCTCTTTGAAGGTGTTTTTGGGTTTCGGTGCGTGTTTGGGTGGGATCGATTAGACTACGGAAAAGTGTCCATGTGTTGCGACTAGACATTTGCCTAGCGGCCAGATTGCAGTGATCCACCCAGTTGGAGTCGGCAAGCTGGGTAGCGTAGTCCGCCGCCTGCTCGGTGATATCGAGAATTCGAAGTTTCAGCTTCCGATTGTGTTTCTGGCGACGCCATCTCTTTGTGAGACTGCGACGCGCCTCCCAGAGATGAAGGAGATGGTTATCCACATCCGTCACCCTATCTGTAAGCTGAATTTGCCTGTCGTGTTTGCGAATATTTTGTATAAGGGTGTGGGCCCAATAGGAATAGCCGTTTTTTACCAGACTGTTTGGGGGCAAGGACTGCCGGAAAGCCGTCCATTCTGGGAGTCGTGCCTGGTTTAGGGGTCTGTTGAGGGGGCGGGTGTAGCGAATGATGTTGATGAGGCAGTGGTCGCTGCGGAGGGTGTCCTCGGTGTTGATCCATTCTGCGTGTTGAATGTTCCGAGTGAGGGTAAGATCAGGGCACGTGTCCCGATTGACGGAGTTACCCACTCTGGTTGGGACTGCAGGGTCGGTTTGGAGGGTGATGCCCAGCGTGGAGATAAGCTCCGTCAGCTTTCTGCCACGCGTTTCCTCCTTGCGATAACCCCACATCCGACTGGGGGCGTTTAAATCACCCACAATCAGAAGGGGGTCCCACCCTGCCACCTTCAGTGCCTTACTGAAGATGTCGGAAAAAAATGTGATCTTACGTTTAGGGGGAGAGTAAATATTAAGAATGTGTACGAGGGGGTCAGTCGTTTTCAGGGGGACGACGGAGGCCATTACATACGAGTAGGGCAAATTTAATTCGAGATCGACCTGTTGCGCTGTGCAGCTTTTGTGGACAAGCAGACAGGTGGAGGGGTCACGCTGGTACGTATTATATATCCCGACAGCTTCACTGCCGCCCCAGATTCCTGTAGGGCGACTACCGCAGTTGGGTGATTAAACTTCTCGAGATAGAGGCGAATATGAGCTCGTTTTTTTCGGTCTTTGAGACCTCTGCAATTCCATTCAATAACTGAAAAAGCCTGCTGTTTTGGGGGGCGGCAGGGTCGCTTGTGCCATGATGAATTTCGGGGTGAGCTTGGCCAGCCGCCATCGCAGCCTGTCCGGCGCCCTGAGTCAAAGAAGATTCGATGGGGTCCTCGCTAATTTCGCTGAGGTCAATGTGGCGGTTGAATTTGGATGGACGCTCCTTAGTGTGGCTTGGGCGACGCCACAGGCGGTTGGAATCGTTGATCCAGGTTTTAATGTTACTTGTGACCGCGAGGGTCATCTTCTGGGTGGTTTCGGCAATAGTTTTGTTGATAATTTCGGAAATTAGCTGGCCGAGACTGCTAAGCTGAATATAAATTTCAGCTACGCTGTTTTCTAGAGCGTCCAGACGACTCGCATTGGATTGGGGAACAGACCCTTCGCTCATGGGCTCCGGGTTCTCGGACGCGGGCGCACTTTCGCGTGCCAGTGGCGACGATGTGGATCTTCCCATGCGGAGAATTTTGTTTTCAGCCGCGAGCTGTTTAACTTGCTCCCGTAGCGCTGCCATTTCGCGGCGCATCTCGATGAGTTCGGGAGAGGGATGAGGAGGGGGAGGAGGGGACTGAGAAACGACCCTAGGTCGACCACCACCCTTGCCCTGTGATTTCTTGGACGCCTTTTGCTAGCTAGCGCCTCCGAGATCCGGGAAGTCCTCAGGCTGGAAGGCCGGAGCGCCCTGATCTGACGTTTGTCGGTTTTGCTGCGGCGGCGTCTTCGGCGGCTGCTGTGGCGTCTTCGAGTTGGCTGGCGGGGGCCGGGCGTCGCCGCCTTCTCGCCGCGATCCCGCAGCTGGGCTGAAGGAGCCGCCATCGCACTTGTTCTGGCCCACTCCATCATTGACAAAAACGTAACCGAAATTTGCACAGATTCCCAGGCCGCGTATCGCCACTAGCTAAAGGGCGTGGCGACGCCCGCAACGCCCCGTATTCTTACCACGGCCACCTCTTTCGATCGAACGGTTACTCTGTCGTGGGTCCTTGGGCTTGCCTCGATCCTCGGTAATAAGCGCGTTCATGCGCTGGCCCGAGAACTCTCCTCCCCGACCCCGGATGATCACGCACCCAACTCGGCGCAAGAGGCCCCATCGGTCCTCTGTACATGTCACCAAATCACCACATTTCAGAAACTCAGCCGCATGTCCCTGCCACCACCCTACAGTACCTTGTCGCCCTTATCCAGCGCCACATGGCGACAATTAGACAGGCTCCTTTATTTCACCTTACCGTCTCTCTCATGCTTTCACCCCACCTTGCCTCCTGATTGTACCAACTGTGGCGTGCCCAGATCCAGACTTTTCCACTACCTTTGGGAATGTCCTTCCCGAAAGGCAGTACCCCCCATCCCCAATCCCACTGATTCTTCCTCGGAGGCTCCTTTACGGATAGCTCAGCCCGCCGGCCAGAAATGGCTGGTGGATCGGGCTTTACGTGAAGCACAAGCCCGTGGACTCCTGGACCTGTAGGAGACCACCCTGGAAGATTTTTTTTGTGTGTGTTTGTGTAATAAAGTTGTTTTCATCTATCCTAAACATCGTTAATAGTTAACGTTAGCCTGGAGAGCTCGACTTCGCGGTGGGTCGCATGATATTAACGCGACAGCATAATGGGCCCCTTGTCGCAGCAAAGCTGGTGTCGTCGTCGGATTTGACCGTTAGCGACAAATCCCAAAAGCATTAATATATAAATGATTTTCGGGTCGTAGCTTGGATTAGTGTACAAGGTTTTAACTGATCTAGTGTACTGACTACCAGGACGTCCTGTCGTACGCAAAACTTGTCATGCGGCTGCCGCGTTCGCCGGGTGCCGCTCCGAGCCCGCAGAACTCGGACGCAATTGAGAGCGACGCGGAGATCTCGCCTGCCCTCGTGACAGCCATCTCTGCGATGGAGGAGCGCTTAACCTCTAAATTGCGATCTATGATCGAGACCGCCATGGACCAAATCTTGACCAAGGTCAAATCTGCCGTCCCCGCGGTAGTATCAAAACACATCTTGGACAACCCCCGCCAACTCCGTCGGACGGGGCCCATTAGGGACGTATCCCGTCCTTCAAAATTCAACCGTCTGATTATTGATTCGGACAATGAGGACAGCTGCCCCGCTCCTTCCATCATCACCCCCTTGATGGCGCAAGTAGCTGGCTCTGGGGCAGCCAATCCCTCCCCCCCCCCAAGAATTTTAAATCATGGCGAGACACCTTAATCAAAGGAGTTCCGCCATCTCCAATTCGACTATATCAACTTCCATAACACAATGGAACTGTAGAGGCTTTAAAAACCGCACTAATCGGGCGAATTTCCGCCTCTACCTTGAAACCTTCGAGTCCCTACCAGCCGTGGTTGCCCTCCAGGAGCCAGGCCTGGGCGCCACACTTTCAAATTACACGACGTTCCAACAGGATCCCGCGTCATGTCTTCTCGTTCACAAAGCCTACACAGCCAACTAGTGGATCTCGACCTCAAGCTCGAGTATTCCTATGTAATGGTGACTATCCTACCACTCCGCCGCAGGGACCCGCCGTTGCATTACTCAACGTGTACTGCTCTCCCAAACTCAAGCGATGACTTTTGCGGACCTCTTTAGCCGCGCGCTAAGAGTAGCGGGCCGCGATCCCCTGCTGATTGTGGGCGATTTTAACGCTCCCAGTCAGCTGTGGGGGTATCACAAGGAGGAGTCGCGCGGACGTAGGCTGGCGGAGCTTGCGTCCACGTTGGGCCTCACCCTCCACACCAACCCCGTCCACCCAACACGGCTAGGAAACTCCTTGACACGGGATACGTGCCCGGACTTAACCTTCACTCTCAACATACGACACGCAGACTGGCTCAACACCGAGGAGACCCTCGGTAGCGACCACTGCATCATTAACACTACACTACGCACACGCCCCCTCAAGCGTCCCAGAACACAAGCCCGTATCCCAGATTGGACGAAATTCAGGCAAAATTTTAACTCATTTGATAATGCACCCATTTCCGCGCAAGGATACACAGCATGGTCCCAACAGCTGCTGGCACACCTTTCCTCGCATGAAACACACATCCAGCTCTCAGAGGCGGTCACGGACGTGGATAACCACCTTCTACACCTCTGGGAAGCCCGTCGCAGCCTCGTCCGCCGTTGACGACGCCAGAAACACAATAGAAAGCTTAAAGCTCGAATTGCCGAGCTTACCCAGACAGCGGCAGAGTATGCGGCCCAACTCGCCGACTCCAACTGGGTAGATAGATGCAACACGGCCGCGCGACAAATGTCCAGCCGACGTGGCGTCTCTTTCGAGCCCTATTCGACCCAACCAAAAAACAAACCGAAACACAAAAACATTTGCAGCGAGCCATGCACGCTTTTCCTGGGAACACGACTCAACTGGCACAGAAACTTCGGGACCAGTATCTTTGTAAGGCTCAAGACCCCCGTGGATCTGCGTACTCTTATGCAGGCAGAGAGAACACGGAGCTGGATCAACCTTTCCAGCTCCATGACCTGCTAGCGGCTCTCGCGAAAATGAAACGGGGCCTTGCGCCAGGACGGGATAAGATCAGCGTCAAGCTTTTGACGAACCTACCCGACTTGGCATACCAGTCCCTCCTGGAACACGTCAATGCGATTTGGCGCGGGGACGCCCCCCTGCCAATCGAATGGAAAACGGCTTTGGTCACTTTTATTCCTAAAGCTGGCAAATCAATTGACACAGATAACCTCCGCCCCATCTCTCTCACCTCCTGTGTGGGCAAACTAATGGAGACGATGGCGCGGGATCGGTTATCTACATATCTTGAACACAAACATGTCTGTGCGAGCATCATGTTCGGATTCCGCCCACACAGATCCGCACAGGATGTCCTCCTGTAACTCAATCGGGAAGTCCTTGACCCCCTCGAATGACCGGGTAGTACTCGCCTTGGATCTTAAAGGGACATTTGAAAATGTAACACATGAGATCATACTCACTAACCTAAGCCACATCGACTGTGGCCTCAACACATTCCGATACATAAGCCAATTTTTAATGAATCGTCCATCCTACATTCGAATTCAAGATGGAGAGCATGGTAATTACCTACTCGGCACGCGGGGAAACCGCCAAGGCGCATTACTTTCCTCGCTGCTCTTCAATCAGGCCATGATGCACCTGCCGGTTCAGCTGAGTGGTGGCGCCCGCGTGCAGCACGCCCTGTACGCCGATGACATCACTCTGTGGACCACGCAGGGTTGCGCAGCGGACATTGAAACCAGCCTGCAAACAGCGGCGACGATAGTAGACCGCTACGCCCGCCGCTGCGGTCTTCAATGTACCCCTCAAAAATCTGAATTTGTGCACCTCCGCCCCTCAAAGAAGTCCACAACAAAAATATCTCTTTCTATTGAGAGTGGTCCCATACGCCAAAAGTGATGAGATACGGGTACTCGGACACTACATCCACAAACACAGGCGGCCAGACACTAGATTGGCCAAACTCTGTAAGGTGGGATAACAGGTGGGCCGCATGGTCCGCCGGTTTTCCAACAAACGCGGAGGGTTACGAAGTAAGGATGCCTTGCGGCTGGCAAACGCGCCTTCGTAACTAGTCGAATTCTCTATTCGACTCCTTATCTCCACCTACGGATACAAGAAGAGGACGCCCTTGAGGTCATCCTTCGCAAAATTGTTAAACGTGCCCTTAACCTCCCCATCACTACTTGAAACAGCCGGCTTATGGCCCTTGGGGTAGTGAATACTTTCCGGGAGCTCCGGGAGGCGCACCTTACAAACCAGTACACGCGCTTGCCGCTCACGGAGTCGGGTCGCCGCCTTCTTGCTCGACTCCATATCCAACACACCCCTCCAATGGAAGACAGGCTTCGCATCCCGGAACTCTGGAGACGTGCCCTCCACGTGCGGCCTCTTCCAGCAAACATGTCACATGAAGACCATAATGGTCGGCGCCTAGCACGAGCGGAAGCGCTAGCCCGATATTATGGCAACAAAACAGGTGTATACTACGTGGACGCCTCCGGCCCTCCCCACGGGGGATGGTACACGGCCGCGGTAGTACACAACAGCAACACAGTTAACGGCCTCACTTTCAGAGCCCGCAGTGCAACACCAGCAGAAGAGGTCGCGATTGCTCTCGCGGCCTCAAATTCTAATTCAAAATACATAATCACCGACTCGCGAGGGGCCTGTCGGAACGTCTAACAAGGCTGCATTCCCTTCCTAGCCTATTGAATATAGCAAAATTGCATGCGGGATATGGACCTCGCTCACCGTTACCTCATATGGGCCCCTAATCATCAGGGGTTGGCAGGAAACGAGGCAGCAGACGCAGCCGCCCGCGCGCTCTCTCACCGGGATGTTTTCTCCGCCCCACCTGATCAGGAACCCGATTTTAATCCGGTCTATACGTTAAAAAATATCGCAACCTACTATCAAGATAGCCATCGCTTTTACCCTAGCCCCTGTAAAGGCCTCAAGAAGGCGGATGAGCCGCTCCTTCTCCGCCTCTTCACCAATACTTTGCTGTGCCCGGCAGCCCTAAAACATTTCGACCCCTCCTTTAGCGGCAACTGCCCGCACTGTAGTGCGGTGTCTTCGGACACCTATCACATGGTGTGGGCCTGCCCCCCCAACCCGGCCATTCCCCCTATCCCCAACCCAACCCGGGAGCACTGGGGAGCGACCCTTCTCGGGTGCCACAACTTACAGGCCCAACAAGCCTTAGTCGGGCGCGCCCGGGCGGCGGCTACCGCCACTGGGGTCTCAAACTAGGGACCTCCACCTAGTGTTTGTAAGGATCGGTCCCTTACGGGCTGGTCCAAACACCTCCTGTTCGTTCTAAATAAACGTTTTCACCACCACCACCTGCAAGTTTCTAAACATGCACATATGGGGGGGGGGGGGGGGGGGGATCAGCCGTACAAACTAGACACTGCTGCTTCAACCAGTCTTTCTCACATTCGCGTCCCAGCGCCATGAACAGAAGCACGCGTGAGCGCCCCGGCCATGTTTTAATTTTTATTTCCACTGCTCATTTATATCCTTGTGACCGAGGCTACACTCCACGCTCGCGTGTGATGCCTCACAACCGGTATACCCTTACTCTAGGGTTAAGGTTAAAAAAAAATGATAGGACAGTCAGCACGTTTCAACGCAGTATTCAGCGACAGCTGTTAATGCGATATGTTGTCCTTGAGATTATGAGCGCGACTTATCCGTGTGGTTCTGTGGGGCTATTTTCAGAATCCCACACGCAATCGTCTACGCACTAGCGTATGCAGCTCGTTCGGTCGAAAAGCCGTCGGCGTCGTAGTTGTAGCTGCCGGCGCCGCGCGTCGGATGCCAACCGTCTACCGCAGAATGTTGCAGATGGTGTAATGCCATTCAGCTTTTCGAGCAGCATAAGCGTACTAGTGAAGTTAGTGAGCTTGCGGCAGAAATTCGAAGCGGCCACCTATATACGGGGCTGCGGATGTCCACTGAGGTGTGTGAGGCAGTTAATGCAACTTTCTTTCCTCAAATCCAATTTTCATTTCCTTCCTTACGGCCCCTGTTTCTCTTTCTCGCGCTCTCTCCTTTCACTCCTACCTACCTCCCTTTCGTCACGGTTGGGTTAGAGTATGCACCGAGATGTGAGACAATTACTACGTTTCCTCTCCTCAAAAATGCGTTGCGTTCAAAGCTGTTTCCAACGGGCAAGGCGTCGCGCTGAACGGGCGATGGCGTTCCGTGGACTCCCTGGCAGCGCTGCAACAGGCTCTCGCATATCTCTCCTAAAGGCGAAGCTTAAGAGTCTTCCAATTTTTAATCGCATAAATCCGAGCCACACCACTTTGCTGAAACCAAGTAGAGTGCATGTATGCGTAGACATTATTAGCCGCAAGCAGAGACAAGGCACCCTAGCTCACTTCTCGATGGACACCTCAACCGCACAATAATGGTAGGGAGGATTGAGGGATTGAAACACTGAGGAACGAAATAGACACCCTAAGTGGAGCTCCAAATAAATTTCGGGTACCTGGAGGTATTTAACATGCGCTCTCACAGCACATTACTGCACGCATGGAGCTTGTCGCGAATGGAGGGGTTTAGATGGTTTATGGGGGTTTAACGTTGCAAAGCGACTCAGACTATGAAGGACGCCGTAGTGAAGGGCGCTTGAAATTTCGATCACTTGGGGCTCTTTAACGTGCACGGACATCGCACACAACACGGGGCTCTGATGAATGGATGGATGGAAAACTTTATTATGCAAGCGAGTTTGGACCGTGCAAGGTCTCAGGTCCACCGCACAGCCCTCACATGGCGCGCACGTGTACAGGCCACGTAGGGCTATGGCACGGGCACCCCGGTTCACACAGCGACGTTGAGTGTCCGGGTCCTGCGACGCAAGGAGGGCCTCCCATTCCTCCCATGTACCGATGGCGGGCTGTCCCTGCGGGGGAGGATCGGCAGGGCAGCCGAAGAGGATGTGGTTTAGGGTGGCGTGCGCTTCTCCACAGAGAATGCACTCGGGAGAAACGGGGCGGAAATAGGATAGAAGCTGAGGGGTAGGAAGTGTCCAGGTCTGGAGTCACCTCCAGAGGATTTGTTGGGAGTGGGATAGGCGGGGGTGGGGAGGGGGATAGAGTCGACGGGCAAGTCGTGCTTGTTGAGTCAGTTCTGAGAACGTGTGTGCCCGCTCCCTCGAGAAATCCCGGCTGGGGTCGCCATTTGCCCGGCAAATAAGTCCTCGGGCTATGTTATCGGCGGCCTCATTTCCAGGATTGCCAGAGTGAGCCGGCACCCAGACGAGCTCCATACGCATATCAGAACTTAGGGTGCACATTCTCAATATCTGCCACGCGGGGGGATGGACGGGACCGCGGGCGAAGCTAAGAATGGCTGTTTTTGAATCACTAACTATATAAGCCGCATCGGTTTGGGCAAGGGCTATTGCTATAGCTGCTTCCTCTGCCTCTTCCGGGGTGCAGGAGGGGGTCTATGAAATGGGTAAGCGGGGGGGGGGGGGGGGGGGGCTGCTGGATGGTAAGCCACAGCTACTGAACAGTGTGGACCACACGCGGCGTCCACCCAGCGCACGTCCTGTGAAGTGCCATATTCTTTATGGAGAGCTTTGGCTCGCGCGACTCGGCGGGATTGATGGTATTCAGGGTGGACATTCATTGGAAAGGGTTTGAGGATAAGCGCGTTGTGTATGGCGCGGGGGAGAGAGATGATGTCTGTAGTGTGTGCGGGTATGCGAATTCCCAGAGAATCCAGTATATAGCGTCCGATTTCCGTGCCAGCCAGACGAAGGTACTGTTTGTACCGATGTGCATCTATAAGTTCTTGTAGAAGTGTTGTGCATTCCTAATTTTGAGAGCCTGTCCGTGCTAGTGCGCTTTGGTAGGTTCAGCGCTGCTTTGTTAGCCGCGCGGCTACCAAAGCAGATACACGGGCTACGGCCATGTATCTGTTTTTTCAACCAGCGTCCGCGGTTGTTGCGACGCGCGTCTTTACTCTCTCTTTTTCTCTTTCCTCTTATCTTTCAACACTCTTCTATCTGCACGTGGCAGCGGTGGTCGCTCGGCTTGAGCCAGTTGGCAGGCCCGTGCACTTTCATTTTCATTTTTCTCTCAGTCGCAACCAACCGCAACCAACCTGTGGGGATTAGAGCATTGATCTTATCTCTGCAATTTCGCCTTCATCGAAAATCGACCGACACGGCCGGGATCGAACCTGCATCTTTCGGGTCAGCAGCCGAGCGCCCTAACCACTGAACCATCGCGGCGTTTAGAAATGAAGGGCTAAAAATCTAACGCCAATGTGCGGCTAAGGTAAGCTTTGTCTTAATATATTCTCAAATTTCAACCGAAGCCTTTACCCATGGTTTAGCTATAGCAGATCTGCGAAGTTTAGCTAAGTTAAAACAGCCTTACTGATTAGGTCGCGTCTGTCGTTCTAATTCTTTTGTTGCTCTATCCCAAATGGGAGAGTGTTCCTACGAGTGTCTCCTTGGATGTAGTAGTAGTAGGTAGTAGTAGGTTTATTTGGCCATATTATATACAATATGCCCTCGAGGTGAGGCTAAAGGAGGTAGACCAAGCATGCCTCCTGACAAGGCCTACACCCCGATCACACATCATGGAAACAGGGGCCGAATGGACAAAAGATCAAAAAACAATGAGCAAACATGATCACAATAGAAAATAGTTAAGGATAGACAATAATAAATATCAATTAACAATAAACAAAACATTTCATAATATGCACATTAAAAAAAAGCAGAACACAAACACACACTCAAAAAAAAAACAACTAAGTATACAGAATTAGCTGAAATTTAACCGGGGGGGGGGGGGGGAAAGAATCGTCAGTTTTTTCTTGAATACAGACACACTATAACTTTCTAAAGCAATCTGAATAAGAGACTGGTAGGTATTACACAATGTTATAATTTGATAATCGGTTGTTTGTTTACCATAATTTGTTCTGGGTCTTGCAGTAGATAGGGCAACGGAACGTAGACCATACGCAACGTTTCTTGAATTATTAGTGTTAGAAAAAGAGCTAAAGTCATGCTTGACTTTATAAAAAATATGAAGAGCCAAACTAAAATTGTATGAATGAAAGAAATTGCGAACATGAAATGTTTCGAAAAGATTTGTTTCAACAGATGAACTTGAACTTAATAAACGTAGAGCTCTTTTCTGGAGAGAAAGCAATTTGTATGAATCAGTTTTGTTGCATGTACCCCACACTAGGTTGCAATACACCAGGTGAGAATGAACAAGGGCAAAATATAGCTGTTTTTTAACTTGTAGTGGGAGGAGATGTCTAACACGATAAATAACATAAATAGATCTGGCCATTTTTAGTCTAATGTAGTTTATATGATCAGTCCAACCCAAATCGCTACGAAAAAACACACCAAGGAACCGGCAACTATGAACTTGCTCGATGTTAAAGTCATTAAAAAATAGTTTGATGTGATGATCTAATGGTTTGTTTTTTGGATGGAAGAGCATAAACTTTGCTTTGTTTACGTTTAATTGAAGTTGATTAACATAGAGCCAAACGCTAACTCCTCAAGCCAGGCATTACATTGGTGTTCAATTACTTGGAGACTGGAGCCGGAAAAAAAGACATTAGTATCGTCGGCATACATCATGATATTAGGAGTTAATGGAATGTTTACAATGTCATTAATATAGAGAATAAATAAAAGTGGTCCAAAAATTGAACCCTGAGGGACACCGAATTTTATCATACCAAAACTGGATTTTACATCATGAATCTGAGTGTACTGTATCCGTGCAGTTAGATAACTTTCCAAAAGTGAATTTGCCACTCCACGGATCCCGTAAGTCTTTAATTTATGGAGCAGTATTGTATGTTGCACAGAATCGAAAGCTTTGCGCAGATCAAGAAAAATTCCAACTGAAAAAAGCTTAGTTTCTAAATTGTTAATTATAGAGTTCTTAATATCTAACAGAGCAGATTCTGTTGATTTACCGGCCTGAAAGCCATACTGTTGGGGGCAGATAAGATGTTTAGCTTGTAAGAAATTGTTTAGTCGCCTATAGAGTACACGCTCAGCTAACTTCGAAAACAAAGGCAATACCGAAATGTAAAACCTTGTTCTGGGGGGCTTGCATTGAAGAAAAAAACTGAGAACGGAGCGCGCACGCAGAGGGCTATCTCGTGACGTGATCAGGGCGGGGGGGAACCGACTCACTCAGTTTTACTATTTTTTACTTTTTATGGCTAGGGTTCAAGGCTGTCGTCGTATGCTCCATTAGCAGTTTCTTGTTTTTGTTCCTTCATGCGGGTTTGTAGGCATGTGCCAAAACGGAAGGCGCTGCAAAAAGCGTTGAGCAGACGACACGGCGCCAAGGCTACACCCAACCTTCTCGCGTCAGTCAGAACGATGCACTAATGGAATGCCTTTAGCGAATGTAACCCGCATAACGTCAGATGGGTTCAGAATAGTGGGTGGGGATATTTTTGTGGAAGGAAAGAACGAGCGGCCTTTGATTTTATTTTTTTCAGCTTTTCGGGGCGCGCATGGCTCTAGTACTGTATTTTGCAGAGGTTATCTATGATGCCTCATCTATGAAGTGGGCTTGTTTTTCAAAAATGTCTGGACCCTGAGTAGGTACCCTTTAAGCAAAACCAAACCCCTTTCCGAAGTGTCTGCACGTGTCAAACGCCGCCGCCGCGGGGAGACGGACGTTATTTTCCCCAATTGTCGTGACCGTGCGGGGGAACAAAGGGCCTTGTTTCCTATGGTTCTTCGGCGTGCCGACCACTGCGACGATCTGGCGGACATAATGAGCATCCCTCGCGAACATCTACAAGGACGAGGGACCACTTTCCGTCTTTTCGTGACGTCGCGTTCCGGCCTTGAGCGGCGGGTGTCATTTGGTAAGAACAGATGTCAGTGACCCGCGGGAACCGTCGGCTGGCCGGAAACAACCACCTACTGCAGTCGACGCTACCTCGACGGCAACCTTCTTTCCCTCAGACTCAAGATGTGACGGGGGCGTAACCATAAGTGCGGTGATGTGTTTGTGCGCGCAAGTGAGAGCTCTAGCTCTAGCAAGTGAGAGCTCTAGCTTGGGAAGCTCATGCAGTCCGGGATTTTCGGACAAAAGCACTGAACCAGCGTGCAAAGAGCCTTTCTTCGCGGGGTTCAGATCTCTTCAACACGATGAAAACGCCTTTCATGCGCTGACAGCAATTAATGTTTCATTATTTGCTCTGCTTTTAAGCATACTGCCACCTGCTCCAAGAAAGTTGAATGAGCTGTCCATTGAGAACAAGATTCTGTTATTTCTGATCAAACTGAAACATGGGCTGCCATTTTCTGTTCTCGCTGTTCTTTTTGTCGTCCACAAAACAACGGCCTCTCGCATCTTCAAGGGCCTACTTGTAAACATCCATGCTGCAACAAGGAAATGGTTATACTGGCCATCACAAAGAGCCGTTCTGGCCACATTACCTCCATGCTTCAAAGTACACTATCCAAAATGCAGAGTTGTTATAGATTGCACTGAACTTGAAACTGAAGTTCCTCCAGGAATTGAAAAACAAAACCTGTGGTATTCGGACTGCAAAGAAACGCACACCATCAAGTATCTAGTTGGAATAGCTCCGAATGGCCTTATAACTTTTCTTTCAAAGGGGTTTGGAGGTAGAACTAGTGATACTACGCTAACAGTTGAATCAGGTTTTTTGACTCTTCTTGAACCAGGTGATGTCTTAGCCGATAAAGGATTTCCAGGCATAAAAAATTGGCTAGAGGCTTAGCTTGGTTAAGCCTGGCTGATTGCGAAAGCAATAACACCTGGCTGCGCTTGGTTCTGCTGGTAGTTTCGTTTCTCGAATTCTCGCGTAGATCTCTTGTTCTTCACGTCCTTGAGCCACGATGTCACCGTCTCGAGTCACCACAATGCTCTGCTCTTTCTTCTTGGCTGTATACTGCACTCTTCTTTTAGCAAGCAACTCTTCTTTCTGTTCCGGCGTTTCTTCCCCGCGGCGTTTTCTTCTCTTGTGATTATATCGCGTCGCACTACTCTTCTTCGGCATTAAGAGCGTCCATGAAACTACCCTCGTTTAAACTTGACTCTGAACTTGTAGATGCACCCGCAGCAAGCCGGCGTGCTCGCCATTCTGCAGCATACGCACGTTGCTTCTCCAACCGCTGTTCCCTTTCTTCGTCTGTTTCTTCGGCACGGCGTCGTCACTTCGCCGCGGCACACCGTTCCAGCCTCGCTTTGTACGCATCCTCCGACATAGCACAGCACTACGAGGAGCACAGCCGCAGCGAAGGATGAGCCTCCATCGATGAGACGAGTTGGGCCCCCAGCTTTCCTCTTGTCGTGACGTCACGCGGCCACGTGGTAGAGCGCCGTAACTGCGCCGGAGCGAAGGATGAACCTCCATCGATGGCATAAAAGTGCAAGCAGTATTGCTTTCGCAATAAAACAGGGGTTGGCTCGCAGCACACAACGTTGGTGACGCCACCTTTTGCAACCTGTCCACAATTCACGGAATCTGAGGTGGATGCCGCATATGAAACTGCCTCCGTGCGCATTCATGTAGAAAGAGTGATTCAGAGGCTGAAAATTTTGATATCATTACACGCAGGATACCACATGAGCTGACTTGTTATGCTGATGAGATTCTTCATGTACTAGCAGAGCTAACAAACCTGAAGACGCCCATTTTTTCCAAGCCACCAAAATAATGAGGCTGAAAAGGGGAAAAAAAATTATTGCACGTGTTTTTTATATACACAAGAAGGGTCAAAATGACTGCCCTTACTGCGACATATATGAGGCTTTACATGTCACTGTATGAAAAGTGTAGAAATTAAATAAAGCAGTTCTCATTAGCAGGCGCTCTTTTCTGGTCTCTGTTGGTGATGGGATGGCGACACTTGCAAAAGGATATTGCCTCTACTCGAACTATACTAAAATAAGTAAACACATCACATGTCTGTACATTAATGCAACGCCCTGAGAAAGTGCTCAAAATAAAAGTTTCGCAGCTTGGGCACTGCAGGCGACAGGAACTCATCATTTCTTTTTACTTGGATTGTGCGTGAGTCCACTTCTGTGTGTACATAAAAGTAGCAGCGCTGCAAGCCTAGCACATGCAAGCAGATTTGTATTTGGCCGCCGCGATGGCTCAGTGGCTATGGTGCTCGGCTGCTGTCCCGAAAGACGCGGCTTCGATCCCTGCCGCGGCGGTTGAATTTCTTTGGAGGAGAAATTCGAGGCCCGTGTACTGTGCGATGTCAGTGCACGTTAAAGAACCCCAGGTGGTCGAAATTTCTGGAGCCCTCCACTACGGCGTCTCTCATAGCCTTAGTCACTTTGGGACGGTAAACCCCATAAACCAAACCAAACCAGATTTGTATTTGTGTGAAGTACGAATGGCTGCGTCTTAAATCCAGAATGTCTTCACCGCACAGGTATTTCAGCAGGGGTGTCTTGGTCAAGCTCTGTTGTCTTCTTGAGAATGGACACTTGATTTCAAGTAGCACTGCGCTGCCGTCTTCATCCCTGAATGTTAAACTTTCTATTTGGAAGAACAACGCGATAAGGACAGTGGACAGTGGCGACAAGGACAGTGCATAGCCGCATTGGGTGCTTTCCTGTTAAGCTATTAGTTTAATGTGCGAGGCGACATTCATACATATATAAGTGTTTATTCAAATACCTACAGCGCCTCAATCGGCACTATCATAGGTGGCGGGAATCTAGAAATAACACAAGAGGTAGTAGAGTGAAACATGCAAATGCAATGGCGGTCAAAACTTTAGGGGAATCCAAGCTGATGTCAATTTTTCATAAGGCAGTAATTACTTAATGGCATCCATCCTAGCGCAATTAGTATCAGTATCTTGAATAAACAGCGCGAACGAAGACGAGCACAAAAGACAAGAAAATGGACGACACAGCGCTGTGTCGTCCATTTTCTTGTCTTTTGTGCTCGTCTTCGTTCGCGCTGTTTATTCAAGATGCTTAACCAACTAGCCCGCCAAAACGTGTTAGTATCAGTAGTTGATCAATTACTCGAAGTGCAACTATAGCGCAGTTGATCAGTAACTGATAGCGGAGAGAGTGTCGGTCAAATGTTTTGGGGGAAAATTTGACCAACTCTGCTCCCACTTCCAGTTGCTGATCAATTCGCTCTCGCCCTACCATGCGCTAGCCGACCCAGTTAGCTAAGTTCGTAGAGCGACTGCTCCGAAGCGGTGGTCCCGGGTTCAAACCCCCGGAATTGGACAATTTTTTTTCTTTTTTAACTACGAGATCTCCGTGAAAGCTGTATAGGTTTCCTTTGTAGCCGCATGTCAGCGCTTAGGTGGGTGTCATTGAATAATCGCTCCCTTATTATGAAAACGCAATGTTAGGAGCACAAACAATATGACATTCGACAACGTATTCAAACACAAAAAATGGATATGAACGCGAAAAAGGGAGGAATTGAAAATCTTGCAACGTATTTATAGAAAGCGCAGATACTAAAACTGTATCAGCATGTAGATGAAGCGCATCGCAAAAATGGTTACGTCACACTTAGTTGATCAAACACTGCTAAACCATTGTGAAAACACGATCGTAGTGCGCAGACAATCTCTTCCCGCAGGTTGCACCAGTCATGTAGGGTTTTAGAAAAAAAGAATGCTTAAATGTATTAATTCGACGCTTGTACAATAAGACATTTAGGGAGTGGTAACTAGGGAGGACATGTAAGTACGATCAAGTATATATAGTAGTGAACAAAAATGATATTTGAGTTTTTCGAATATAACTTGCTCTAGCGCCCTAAACATTGCGCATGAGGTTGGTGGGACTACAGTATGACTTTTTGCACAACAGCAACAAATATTATTAAGCGACAATTCATCATATTAAGCGACAATTCGTTTCCAAACAAAAATATTGAAAAACTGCTTTCTGCGCTGCGTGAAGGTATCGAAGGTTCTCTGCGGGCCGCCGCGGTGGCTCAGCGGTTATGGTGCTCGGCTGCTGACACAAAAGACGCGGGTCGATCCCAGCCGCGGCGGCTAGAAATTCTTTGGAGGAGAAATTATAGAGGCCCGTGTACTGTGCGATGTCAGTGCTTGTTAAAGAACCCCAGGTGGTCGAAATTTCCGGAGCCCTCCACTACGGCGTCTCTCATAGCCTTAGTCGGTTTGGGACGTTAAACCCCATAAACCAACCAACCAAGGTTCTCTGCGTGAAGGTTCTCTTTTTACGGATATGAACGGGTATAATTTGTGGAAACAGCGATAAATGGAAGCATTTCAGGCTTCCTGTTTGAGTAAAGAAATTTGTGTCGAGTTCAGTCCATACCCACTCGGATTTATCTGTACTAAATATGATATCAAAGCGACATTTGTATAATATGACGTTACCCACTTGCATTTATCTGTCCGAAATGTGATGTCGAAGTGGCGTTTTGTATGATATGATGTTGCATACGAAGACTGCACAGCAGACAGGTGAAGGATACTGGTATTTTGCTTGATAAGTGAAGTAAAACATTTTGTCATCGGATCCACGTTTCCGACAGACAAACGAGAGAGAAGGTGTGGGATTGACGAGGGTTAGGAAGGTGACTAGGTCGCCGTATGGATTATAAGGATGCAAAATTGAAAAACAGCGCATTTTGTTTTTAAACATACCTGGAAATATGTTCCAAATATTTGGAACGATAGCCGTGGGGCTAGTGAACTGGTCCAGGACAAAAGGAAACACATCAGGCAGCCGTAGTGAGCAAAATAAAATGCGAATAAAAAATAATGGTAGGTTTTCAACGTAGTTAAACAGAGTACACGTGCGAAAGCTTGTGTTTAGCCTGATTGGCTCATGGCTTTGCTTTGCTGGGTCGTCTGCACGTCTGGTGGCAATATTACTCTCGGGTTAAGCTCTGATTGAGGTTAAGCTTATCTAATCTGTTCGCGCCGCAGATGTGTTGATGACGATGACAATGTGCAATTCGAAGCGCGAGAATGTGTGGCAATTTAATAGGAGGCGTCACCTGTAGCAGTGATAGCATAGATAACGCCTCCTATTAAATTGCCACACATTCTCGCCCTTTGCAATGCACATTGCCATCTTCACCAAGTTCCAGCTGCTGCGCGAACAGATCAGTTCAGCTTAAGCAGTGATAGCATAATGAAAGAAAAAAGACAGTGATAGCATAGTGTTCCTCTGCAGTGCCAGCGAACGTGATCAGTGCTCGCCATAGCTGGTTCGAAACCCAGTCGGCAATGTTTATTTTATTTCTGCACATTCAAGGTGATGCAAGCCACAAGATTCTTGGGAGGGTTTTATCCTGCGAAGAAGTGCTTTCGCACTGAAACGCTGCATAAATCATAGCCGAGTAATTGAAAAAAAAACTCAGAATTATAATGAAAAGCACAGAATAAAGATCACGAAACGTTAACAAACAGCAAAAGTATACGGGACGTGGGGAGTCAGGGCGCTTTCTGGATGCTAACAAGTTGCTAACTTGCAACTGAGCTTAAAGTCATTCCCAAGTATTACATTAATAGGCACTGTGTACGAGGCTTTTTCTCTGGGGAATTAAACTAAGCGTTTGCCGTATACATTCTGACACTCACGAAAGTTGAAACTTTTATTTAATAACGGTCTTGTATTACGGTATGGTCCGAAGTAGACGACAGCTCCGTGCGATAATGGTGGGTTTTTGAGAGGGCTATACAATGCAATGACAACGCGTACCACCGTGAAGTGCTGATTAGCGATGTGAATGGTTAGAAAAGTTCATTTGACATTCACAAGAAAACGAGGAGTCCCAACGGGCAACCTACAGAACACCAGACAGGACGCATATCACAACTAAAACCATGAGAAAAGCACACTAGTACATAAGAAATTAGATCAATATATAAATGTAGAAAGATGATGTAAACATGAAAATTATACACAGTGAGCTTGGCGATATGAGTAATGAAATGAAATTACATTCATATTTAGAGCGAAGGCATGTATAATGTGTTTTTAAATTTATACAAAAATGTACAGTGAAGCGTAGTATTTTCATTGTGAAACATACAAAGTGGCAGTTATGTCGACACATTATTGAACTAAGAGAACGGGAGTACCCGTATTTCGCTCTAATATGGCTAGCTCATCCACTCTGAAGATGCGATGCGTGCAACTGTCAGCAGCATTGCTAGCCTTGATGAGGCAGTTCCCTACCCAAAGGATAGGCCAGTTACTTTCTTAATTTAGTTGTAGCTCTTTCGGTCTTCGGTTGCCGAAGTCATCGTTCTTGTGCGGATGTCTTATTCCGCAGGTAAACAACAAAAATTCCAAGCAGTCAGCAGCGCAGGGGGCCTGCACTCAAGATAGGGCGGCTGCGCCCGCTCAGCTGGGCACCAAAATAGCGTGGCTGCCGTGGCAACCCAGAAATGACAACATTGGCGATTAGAAGGCGGCGGCAAGTGATGGCGGGAACCCTGCACTGCCATGAGCCAGGCGGCTGTGTAACCTGTAGGCTTCCTATTAATTGGGCGCTTTGTCGAGGCGAGGAAAGCAACAGACAATATGAAAAGACACATTTCCCTTTGTGTATAGTACTTTCGCGCTGTCTCCTTCTCACCGTGCTCTTTGTCAAAACATAATGCTGCCTCGGGCAACTTTATACCTTGATATGAAAGCAACACGATGGTGGCTTTCTCGGTCCTTGCAGTCAACAGAAAACTTTCGCATGCGTTTCGCCAATCTCTACCGCAACCTCGAGAGTGTCCGATGACGCATGAATCACCACGACATATTCCATTTCATTTTTTTTTCATTGACTTATTTTTCTACTTTTGCCATACAATTACAAAACACTGTTTGAACCCATAGCCAGAGGGTAGTGGGGGGTTCAAAAATTGAAATTTATTTAGGCTAAGACACAGCACTTATGTGGAATCAAAAGTAAAATATTATAAGCAAAAAGACCAAAATACACTAGTTCGCGTGTTTTAGTGCAGTTAACAAAATCTAACCGAAGCACGAAGCACCACAGATACAAACCGAAAACAACTATCACATTGGTCAAATAAGGGACATGAAATATGTTTTCATTGTTTTACGGGTTTCCTGAGACTGCTTTACCTCTTGTGGTAAACCATTCCAAATCTTGGTTCCTGCAAATTCCACCAACTGTTCGCTGTAATCATTATTACTCGGTGGAAGATTAAAATTACCGTACATGAGGGTTCCCGTAAGTCGAAATGAAAAGCGAAACAAAGAGGCACTGAACGGGCGATTATATTTTACTACATTATTTATGCAGTTGGCTTATTTTAGTAAGCGTAAAAGATCGAAAGGATATTCAATCATTGCAACAGTGGCCTACTTGGCTCATTGTGTTTACTATGTGTTATAATACGGATAGCTCGTTTTTGTAACCGGCGGGTCGGCTAAAAATAAGAGTTATATGTCGAACCCCATTGTTCTACACAGTATGTTAAATGACGCTGATATGTAATTACAGGTTGCGAAACGTTTTTTTTTACCGCGATAACCTCGGTTTCATTGTTTTGTAGCCGGCGGATAGGATAAAGATAAGAGTTATATGTCACATGCCACTCTTGACATTGATACATAATTACTAGTTGGAAAGCGTGCTTTTTTTTTTACCGCGCTAACCTCGGTTTCTTTGAAGCTCGACAGAAAACGCAACTTTTATAGTGACACGCGTGTTCCGGATTTCCGCACATTGGAGCCAATATACGGCGCTATATGTAGTATCGGGGATATATTTACAGTGAACAGGCTCCAAAAAGGGCTGTGACCAGGTTTCGCCGCGCACCGTCTTATCGCTCCCGAGGAAAACGCTATGAGCAACACCTCGTGATAACCCGTATTGAAGCACACCGAGATATAATACACAAAGCAGACTTATCGTTCTGTCACTTCTGGCAGCCCAGCTCCCCTGACGGGCCGATTTTCCTTATCGGTTGGCTCTGAAGTCGTGCTCGACGACACGACGAGGCATCACCGATGGTCGTCAGCTCTAACGTTTCACAAGCGATGCACCCGCCGACGAGCACGAAATGACTCCAATGGATCCAGACTAGTAAGTATACTTTCCATTTCTCTTCACACAATTCTCTCAGAGATTATTATGACCTGTGACCTGTCGCGCGCTTTGCCGATAATTGCACTTTGGTGAGAGGCCGTCGGGAGGCAACGAGGCGCCGATGGAATAGGAAAGCATAGACCATTAGGGCAGTAACTCAGTTGTCGGTGTTAAGGACATTTTGTAGTCTTTGAGAGCTCAGGATTTTACAGGTATGTACTGGCAGGTAGCCGCTGTTGTGTCCTTAGGTCTGCCCACGGTCGTACCGGCGTGGTGCAAGTGATCTTTCAGTAACCACTCAATGCATTTGATTCAGCCATTCAGGCTAGTATGGAAGCAACGCTATGGGAGAGTACAAAGTGGCCTGTAGTATACGATTACACTGCTATTCCCTCTCATTCATGCGAACACAAGAAATAAGGTCATTGGAGAGGGTGGTCTCCCTGCTATGCATGGCCACAGCGTTATCACAAGTGCAGCTCCCGCCTTGGCTAACTTCCCTTATTGGCTTGCGTGGTCAGCTGTTTATCTATTCTTCTCTATAGCAGCAACGATGACAGCGAAGGCGGAAATGCCACTTCTTGTGCGGCCCATCAAATGCGTGCTTCCGAGAGTCCAGGCTGGCCGCCGCAATCTTTTTGGACGGTTTCTAAGGCGTCGTTCCCGGCAGTGCAGGGACAGTGAAACCGCAGTGCGCATTGAAAGTAAGGCGGGAGCGGCAGTGGGACAACCCGCACAACTTGTACCGCTCACGATGGCATTTTGCAGTTAGTTTAAACCTAAGCGACATAATGTATGAGGCCCAGCGTATTTTTTTAACCGCCGCTATTGTATTTGTGGTGTTTTGTTTTGGAGCGTTCTTGTGTTATAGCGACAGGCGAGTCACTTGAAGGGTGAGAGTATAACATCGAGCTTAAGTATTTTGAAGGTGTGGCCTGCAATATAAACTTCGGTTCTAGTACTACATACAGGACGGTGCATATAAATCGAGTAAATGATTGCACAAAATAAAAAAAACTTAAAAAAAAACACAATATAAAACACAATATAAAAATAAAAAACATTTTTTCCCGTGACTGCGCTCAGAGTATTTTCAAATACTTCTTAATTACCTACATATCCAAGATTAATCATGCAAAACCCTTACTTTTCATTTTGGGTCCGAGTGCATTCGTTAAGTTGTAGAGGGGTATCAGAGACAACCGATGCAGGGTTTTGTGGCAGCGTCTCGTCTTCGTGGCCAATTTAGAGGCCCATTTACAGTGCGATGTCAGTGCACATTAAAGAGCCCCAGGTGGTCGAAATTTCCAGAGCCCTCTACTACAGCATCCCTCATAGTCTAAGTTTCTTTGGAACATTAAACCCCATAAACCAAACCATTTTACTGGCATTTAAACAAAGCCCGAGAAATATGAAAAAAAGGGCACCTGACTACGCTAACGTGCCAGCACATTGTAGCGCTCCCAACCGTTTTGATCCGTCTAGCGTATTCCTCGTGCGTTAAATTGTGTGTAAATCATGTATAATTTACTATCCTATAATTAAACCAAGTATTAACATCAATGCAAATCTGAGCTGGGTCAGGAATTACTCTGATCATATCCCAATTGTCCATTTCGAATTCCATTCCGAAAAGCTACTGTTGCGATAGTTTCTAGAAGCTTGATTTTATCACCACCATGGTAACAAGTGCAACTCAGAAACAAGTGAAAGTTTTAAGATCAGAACTAAACGGTCCACATTCATTCTTGCGTTATTTTTTCTCCTAAGTTATTTCGTCTCAAGTCATTTTTCGGTGGTCTGTAGTGTGCACACATTTCTGAGTGATGAAAAAACTTATCTATGCTGCGCCATTAGGACTGGCGTCCCTCATTAGGCCTAACACTATCCCGATACCTGCAAGCAGGATCTGTGCCAACAGGCCGACGCCATTAGAACCAACAGGTCTGACACCGACAGGTCCATCACCATCAGGCTCATCACTATCAGGCCCATCACAACAGGCCCAACAGGCCCATCACCGACAGGGCCAAATTACGGGTTCCTTCAGCCTTCAGACCGATAGGCTGAAGGAATTTTTGACTAGGGAAGACAAAGCTATGGTCTCTTAGATTAGAAAGATACAATACCAACTCTATCACAGACATCTTTGTCTTTGCCTGTTATTCTGCGCAGTAAAGTGTTTAGCAAATAATTATTGCAGCATGTGTGAAGACAGTTCGTGATTGTAGCATAGGAGTTACCACTGCCTGGAAAAATGAAACACCTACGGCTTTAGCAGTTGGCCGAAATTCTTGTTGAATAACATTCGTCCATAGTGTGTATCCAGTTCTTGGTTTTCTTCCCGTGATACATGCCCTATCCTAGCGTTCACTTATATCCTGGCAGAGATTCTAAACTGCGACCATAGCCTCAATGAAATCTAAAGAAAGGAACAACAGCACCGTTTCAAAGCCACCGTCTGTGTTATAGAATGCGATTGTTGACCACTTACCGCATTTCGCAGCCCACTGCTGTACTGAAGTAACAATACGATCCAACATTTCTCTCGCACCTAATAACGCTGAGCCCGAGATATCTGGAATTCGTTTATTCCTGTTATTATGTGCCGAAACTTTTGTTTGAGAACTGGAAGCGTTTTACCTGCGATGTGAACAAAATGGCCGGCACATTTCCTTGAGAACTTTTATACTAGCATTTTTGTTTCATGAGTTAAATTGCTTACACTAATTTATCACATTTTTTTTGCAGTCACTACGTATTTAATATTTTGCTTGTCGGAGACGTAGGAGTGGGGAAGTCCTGCTTGTTGAATGCACCGCTGGTGAGTGTTTGCTCAGTGATTTCAGGCCTCTGCAGCAGGCCCCTAATGCACAATGGTTATTAAGTTGTAACATAATCGTTCGTTAAAAAATTTTTATTAGTTGCTACGTTCAGAGGTCCTCAAAGCATGCCTTGTCGGCCTTGTATATACGTTTTCGCATACGTTTTGCTCTTGCATTTTATAATGATTTTCATTTCACTTCTTCATAAGAATTCAATACAGAAGCTATGTGCAATGTAAGGATTGAAGCAAGCGCTTCTTACCTTCACGACTGCGAAGAAACCTTTGTTTCCAAAATAAAACAGGCTAGACTGCAGTGCTACCTCTTTTGGCGAAAATAAATAGGCCAGTACATCAGCGCGCGATGTAGGTTTATATGACAAAAAAAAAAACATAGGCAGTGCACGCAAGAACTAAAAAGACTTAACATGAGAATGCATAAACAGGTACAGAAACGTAACAAGTAGTAGTAGTAAGAGACCTTTATTCGGCCATAATTAACAGGCCGAGCATGTCGACCGCCTGGGCGACCAGAAGTCGCTGTTCATCCTCCCCTTCAGCGCCAAGCCAGTCGAGCCAGGTGGTGATGGATAAAGAAAGTGGGGGGTAGGAACCTGACTGCTGAGCAGCCGAGCAATAAAAGAGGCAATAGGGCAGGTCCGCATAGATACAGGGGCAGTTGGGACAGGAAGGGTCTGATCGATAGCGATGGAGAAAGAGGCGAGACGGGGTGATGACTGCATTCATTTGAACGTGCTGAAGAAGGCGAACCTCCGGCACCGTGAGCGATGGATGAGGGGGAGGGTAAAGGCGTTTGTCTAGGCGGAGCTCGAGGTAGACCTCTTTTATGGTGCGGCGAAGGGTGAGTCTCCCACCGTCCTCCGAGGGCTTGGGCCAGGGGATCAACGGTGCCCGGAAAAGTGTGTCTCGGGCGAGCTGATGGGCCAGCTCATTGCCGTCAATCCCTGAATGCCCAGAGACCCAGCGGAGGAAAACGATGGAAGGCTGCAATGCGGAGACCGCTCGTTCGACCTCCTGTTGGAGAGAAGGGGTTAGGGTGCGTTTCTGTATGTGGTATATAGCGGCTTGTGAGTCTGATTAGACTGTGTACTCTTGAAGAGAGGGATGGAGAGCAAATGAGTGAAGGGCATCTGCAATGGCGAGGACCTCGAGGGACAGTGCATCCGGAGGGTGTAGATACGGCCAGCTGGTGTGGGTTTCAGGAGCGGGGAGGTGGGCATGGTACAGGGCCTAGCCGCAGGAACCTCGAGGAGCCACGAAGGAGGCATCCGTGTAGGCTACACCCTGGGTATCAAAGAGAAGGGAATGGTGCTGCGCGGCCGCATGACGACGGCCGGCGTGCAGGACGGGGGACATGTTGGTCGGGAGGGGGAGGACACTAAGATTGGGAGCAGGGGTTGGAATAGGAGAGGTAAAAGGGGCGATGGGAATGGGCGAGATACCCGCTTGAGTCAGTAACCACTGACCCTGACGGGTAAGGGAAAGGCGGGCAAGCCGGGAGTCACGATGGAGAGAAAGAAGAGAACGGAGAGGATGAAAGAGGCCTGTGGCAAAGATCTTAGTAGTAGAGGTAGTGATAGGGAGGTTGAGAGCTGCCTTGTAGAGGCCCACAAGGGCAGTCTCGAGAGTGTTGAGTCTGATTGAAGGAAATGTAGGGTGCAAAGTACAAGACCTTTTTGAGGGCCAGCGCGTGGGCAACTCGGCACGCGTGAGCCTCGTGGAGACCTGAGCTCCGAGTGACCACGCGCCGGAGGAGGAGGTGAGTTACGGAATGGCAGGTGGTGACAGCGTGGTGGAGGGCTTGCACGTTCTTGGCCGCATGCAAAGGGAAGCCAAGAACTTTGCACTGCGTGACGACAGGAATGGGAGAGCCAGAAAGGTGGAGAGAGACTAAGTGGTTGTGTGAGCGCAGGTATGATGAATGGTTGAGAAGGAGAAGCTCGGATTTTTCAGGAGCAGGAGAGAGGCCAGCGGTGGTGAGAAAGGAGTCAATGAGATCTAGGCCGCGTTGCAGGGTGCCCTGTACGTGACCGGGAGAGCCCGACGAACACCACAGAGTGATGTCATCGGTGTAAAATATATGATGCTAGTCGGGAATTTCAGCTAGCTGGGAGGCGAGAGGGGCATAGTAAGATTGAAAAGGGTAGGAGAGAGAACAGCACCTTGAGGAGTGCCACGGGTGAGGTGGTGGGGGTCGGACAGATGGTTGTCTACTCGAAAGCGAGCCACACGTTTAGAGAGAAATGAACGGATATAGGAGTACATGCGAGGGCCACAGTCCAGGGAGTCGAGTTGGGAAAGGATGTGGTCGTGGCAAACACTGTCGAAGGCCTTGCGAACATCGACGGTCACAAGTGCGTGAATTTGAGTGGGGGTAGGTGACAGAAAGGTGTGCTGGAGAATCAGAAACGTGTCTTGTGCACAGACGCGGCGTCGGAAGCCGATGAGAGAATGGGGGAAGAACTCCCTCCCCTCGAGGAGATTAGAGGCGAGTCAAGGCCATTCGCTCAAGGGTCTTACCAACGCACGATGTCAGGGAGATTAGGCGGAGGTTAGAGAGAGAGGGAGGTTTGCCCGGCTTTGGAATCATAGAAATGATGGAGGAGGTCAAGGAGCTCGGCAGGCAGCCGCTGTTCCAGGCCTCATTGTAGGTATGAAGGAGGAATTCTTTGGCGCAGTCAGGAAGGTTGCCAAGTGTGGTATATGTAATGGCATCCTCACCGGGAGCCGAGCGTGTAGCATTAGCAGCCAGAGCCGATTCGAGCTCTCGGAGAGTGAAGGAGTGGTCCAGATCGGGGTTAGGTCCGCCCGAGTACATCGGGTAGGAGGGTGCCAGAGGGGGAGGGAGGTAGAGAGAAGCGAGCTGATCAAAAACATCAGAGGGAGTCCCCTGAGTGAGGGCTTTAGCTAGAGTGGGAGCAAGGGCAGGCTTAGTGCCAAGGAGTGATTTGAAGAGAGACCATGTGGATCGCGAATGTAAAGCAGAGTCAAGATGGTCACAAAGAGCACTCCAACGAGAGTGCTCGAGTGAGGCGCAGTGGGTGAGTGAGTGAGTGAAGAAACTTTATTTCCGCCAGAAGAAGACCCGTGCCCCTCCGGGTCCGCACGCAGGCGTCCGGGGATCCGGGAGGAGAGTTGGGCATTGTGGGGTTGGGAGCGAAAGGAGCGTTGAAGACGTTTACGGCGACGCCATAAACGGAGAAGATGAGGATCTGGGTCTGGGACTGTGTGACGAGTTCGAATGCGGCGGCTACTGGACGTGAGCGCTGCAGTGATGCGCGACGTCCAGTCGTCGTAGGACTCTAAGGAGTCGGAGGCGAGATTAGTGCGGAAGGCGTGCCAGTCAGTGTGAATGACTTTATAGAATGATGTCAGTGCCAATAAAAATTTCAAAATCGTGTGTGCCACTTCACTTCAGTTTTCAACTGAGTTTTAGTAACACTAAACGCTTTTGCAAGATTCCCTTATTTCATTACAAGTCTTCAAATGTTTATCATCACTTTGTGCGGTCTCACTACAAAATCCTATTCTTTTCTTCGTACTTTCGATGTTTTGATTGTATTGCTGTACTGTGAGGTGCCTTTGAATGTTGTCGTAGTGTGAATAGTATTTTTAAAGAGTTCCTTGTTCTCCACTGACGAAGTCACTTGAGGTAGCGTTTAGCACTCCCTTTTTTCGACCAAGTGTGGTAAGCAGATCTTTGAATTCCATTTCCCTTCGAACTTTCCAGGCAGGGGAAAAGGCTGCAGATAAAACAACTGCAGGGAAGCCAACGGAAGTGAAGACCAATGGGCCACAGTGCACAGCTGGAGCAGGCGAAAGCGACGGATGTGGAGAGGAGGAAGAGAAAAGTAAAGGCATTTGCATGGGAGGCGGTTACCGAAAAGCCCGAGTGAACTTCGTAAGTTTGTGGCGAACTCCTATTGAAAAAAAAAATAGGTACGCGAAAACGGCAAAGAATGCTCCGAAGAAATCATGAGGGCGATGCGAATACTAACTCTGGAGTCTACTGAACGAAAAAGACGGGATGAAAGGCAGAGAAGGGAAGAGTCCGCAGCTCTATATAACAGTCAATTCACGAGAAAAGTTGCCTTTAGATACGGTCGTCAAAGAAAGAAAAAGGACAAAAACAGGGCTGACAAGAGAGAGTTTTCGTAAAAAAGTTATATGCCTAGACACATGCACCTTTTTGCCAAACAGAGACATTCATGAAGCGCCGGCAGGTTGCATGTGATGCTTGCAGACAGCGTAATCTTTTATATCTCACTGAGATGCATGTCACTGTGTCAGTGTAGAAATCTGCATTTTTAAAAATGCAGCTCACACCCCATAGAATTGCAGGACCGAGCAAGATTGTTGCCAGCCCAGGAATTGGCAGTGCAGTCGCGCTCCCTCAAATGGTTATTCAAAAACCAACTTTTGGGAAAGTTGTTCTCGGTTGTTTGGGGAATGTATGGGAAGTATAGGTTTGCTTGGATAAGTATGTTCTCGAACAAGAGGACCAATCTTGAAGCGAACAATTTAGAAAGGAAGAAATGCTCCCCAATAAATAACCAGCTTTTTCTGGTGAGAAGCGCACATTTAAAAAGGATTGCTTGAGTTCGCTCTGCACCGTTTTACGAGCAGTCGAAGAGCATTGAAGTCAGTCTGTCCCTCAGAGGGACAACAACGATCGCTGCATTTCTCCTTCAGTTCAGATTGTGCCGGTATATTATTTTCCGATAAGAGCCTGCAACATCATCGTCAAATCAGCTGAAATGCTTTTCGTTAAAAGATAGTCATTTTGAGGCTTTCTTGCACAAGCATGTCCTACATCACGGTCAAGATATTTCATCGTAACCTTTGGTCAAAGTTCACCTCCCTAACTCGCAACACCCTTTAAAAAATTTAGTGATGAATTCACAGATGTGGTGCACTTTAATACGTGTTAGAGTACAAGGGAGCGTCAAGGATTGGTATCAGTAAGCAAAATCGAGGGCTAATTAGGCTATATTTAGACAAGAAAGCTTTTTAAGGTCTATACTTTTTGGCACCTGTTGGGCCATTCGACGGCAGTTGTTTCTCTTCTGCCGCTTACAAGCAGTGGCAAATGTATTTAATATAAATCGCTTTCAACTGCCACTATCAGCCGGTTGTGATTCTTTTTTTGCTTACGCAGAAACTAAAGACAATACAGCTATACGGCCAAACCGTGAAACTGCAAATTGTAAGTAATGCTTTTTTTTAATGCGTTTCATGACATCAAGCATTCTCGCTCAGATGTGTCCATTAGAGGAAGATCTACAGAAATGGTGCAGAAAAATTTCTTAGAGCAGTTAAGACTTTCCATGCTTTGAATGCGACAGCAATTTTTTCTACTTCCTTTCATTTTTATTATTTTAATGTTTTCTCTTTCTTCGTAACCAGAGGCCGCATCAGGACGCTGTATTTTCTTACTTAGTACCTGTTCATCGCACTCTCTATTTTTTTTTCGTGTGGGTCGCACTCCCTGTAATAATTTTTCTATGTGTATTTTTCTGCTATGTGCTTTGTGTTTCTCATTTCCCTGTTTTGTGCCCACCCCTAGAAAAGAGGATGCATTAACAAAGTCACTCCTGAAGAAGATCGGTCTTCCGATCGAAACGTCGAGTCGAATAGATTTTTCCTTTAACGAACCGTATACTTCGATAATATATATATATATATATATATATATATATATATATATATATATATATATATATATATTGTAGCGAACCACGACGGCCGCGCCTGATACCGCCTAGGCCGATCGCTCTCAGAGCGCCGACGACGACGAAGCGTCGCTAAAAGGCGAAGTGTCGCCGCGCAGCACGAGATCGCTTGGGTCGGACTGGCCGTCTTCTGCGCTGCCCGCCGTTCGCTCGCCGCTTTGTGTCGCCTGCCGTGAACACCACGCCCTGTACCATTTGTGCAGAAACCCCCTTTCACTTGGTGGAGGTGCGGATTTACTGCCTTCTTGGCACTTCAAGGCCGTCCGCTTCCGAATTTCACCATGCCTCAAGATTCCGAACAGCCGCCGATCCTTCTGCCACACACTCCTGCCCCACAGCCGCCGACAGTCGTCTGCGCTGGAGCTTTGCGCCAGCGCGACCCCGCTGTCTTCAGCGGTACCGGGGACCACGACGTCGAGGACTGGCTGGCCTCGTACGAGCGGGTCAGTACCCACAACAAATGGGACGATCCCCTAAAACTGAACAACGTCATTTTCTATCTGACGGACGTTGCCAATCTGTGGTACCGCAACCATGAGCCTGACATCACTTCGTGGTCCGCCTTTAAGCAAAATTTCGCGGACGTCTTCGGCCGGCCTGCGGTGCGCAAGCTGCGTGCTGAGCAACGCCTGCGTGCTCGGGCGCAGCCGCCTGGTGAAAATTTCACCAGTTATATAGAGGACGTGGTGGATCTGTGCAAACGTGTGGATGCTTCGATGCCCGAGCGCGCCAAGATCGACCACATTCTGAAGGGCATTGACGACGACGCATTCCAGATGCTTCTCGCCAAAAATCCAGCCACCATCGTCGACGTCATCGCACAATGCCAGAGCTACGACGAACTCCGTAAGCGCCGTCTTCTCACTCGCTCTCCACTCTCTCCACCGGAGCCTCTGGGCGCTTTGACATCCGGCTCCGACCAGTCGCTACTGCTGCCCCAGATCCAGCAGTATATTCGCGAAGAAGTTGCTCGACAGCTGTCTCTCGTCCACCCGAGTACTGCCGCTTCCTCTTCTCTTGTGCCTTCGCTGCAGCGCGTCATCCGCGAACAAGTGGCCGAAGCTCTTCCTCCTCCCCCTGAAGTTCCTTCCGTCCCTCCTTTGACGTACGCCGGCGCCGCAGCACATTATAGCCAATCCACCCCTGTGGCAGCGCCCTTGACGTACGCCGCCGTGGCTGCACGGCCTGCGGTGTTGCCACCTCGTCAGCCTGTTCTGCGCCCGGCACCGGCCCCACCAGCGGCTTCGCTTCCTCCTTCCCCTTCGCCATATTACAACCCCTGGCGCACACCAGACAATCGTCCGATATGCTTTTCATGTGGCTTCCCCGGACATGTGGCCCGCCACTGTCGACGCCGCATGGTCGCCCCTAGAGCGGTTGCGCCTCCTGCCTGCTCACCTCAGCGGCTCCGTTCTGTTCCACCTCCGGAGCCCTACGCCAGTGACGATCGTCCGTATACGACCCGTCGATCTCCGTCCCCACGTCGCCGTTCACTTTCACCTATGCGCCGTCGCCCTACATCTGCTGACGAGGGAAAATAAATTCCGCAGTTCCCGAGGCAAGAACTGCGTGCTCTTCAAACAGCTCAAGGCCTCAACTTTCTCCCGCGAACATTCTATTGGTTTCCGTCGATGGTTTTTCTGTGTACGCGCTTGTGGATACGGGTGCTGCTGTGCCTGTCATTCATGAGAGACTGTGCCGTCGGTTACGAAAAGTGACGACTTCATTTTCTGGTTTGTCGCTTCGGACTGCTACCGAAGAGAGGATCGCACCTTTGGCCGCATGCACAGCGCGGGTCGTCATTGCCGACATTTTGTACAGTGTTGAGTTCGTGGTCCTGCCGTCTTGTTCCCACGACGTAATTCTCGGGTGGGACTTCCTATCAAAAAATAACGCCGTGATAGATTGCGCCCGCGCAGAGGTAGCATTTTCTGTATTGTCTGACGAACCGGCCGACGACCACCATTCCCTGTGTCCGCAGAAGATCACAGTAATTGAAGACGTCGACATCGCTCCGGAGGCTTCAGCGCTGGTATCCCTCTCGTGCCCTGCCACACCCGCCGTCGCAGTTTTCTTTACGCCCTCGTCTTCCTTCGTACATCGCAAAAACCTGCCGCTGCCGTACGCTGTTCTCGATGTTCACGGAGGTCTCGCGAAAATGCTTATTTATAATCCGTCTCCATGCCCGCTTACCCTGCTACGTGGTGAGACTCTTGGCTCAGTTCAACCTGCCCACCTTCTCTCTGACCTGGATGCCCCTGTGACCTCCCGCAGTTCCTCCATCAATGCTCTTCATCCTGATTCGGCACCCGATCCGTTGCCCGACGCCTTCTTCCAAGCCGCCATCGACGCCGCTCTTCCTTCCGCCTACCGGAAGCAGCTCTCAGCTCTACTAAACACGTTTCACTCCGCTTTCGACGCCGCCCACACACCTCTAGGCCGGTCTTCCACCGTCGCTCATCGCATTGAGACCGGCTCTCACCCGCCTTTTCGCCAGCGGCCATATCGTGTGTCGGCGGCAGAGCGCCGCGTGATTAGCGAACAAGTTGAAGACATGCTGCACCGTGGTGCCATCCGACCGTCTCACAGCCCTTGGTCGTCGCCGGTGGTACTTGTCAAGAAGAAAGATGGTTCAATCCGATTTTGTGTCGATTACCGCCGCCTCAACAAAATTACCCACAAGGACAATTACCCTCTTCCCCGCATCGACGACGCTCTTGACAGCCTCCAAGGCGCTGAGTACTTTTCGTCCCTTGACCTACGTTCCGGCTACTGGCAAGTACCGATGGCTGCACCTGACAGAGAAAAGACAGCATTTGTTACACCCGACGGCCTCTACGAGTTCAATGTGATGCCGTTCGGTCTGTGCAACGATCCCGCCACATTCGAAAGGATGATGGATAACATCTTGCGGAAGTTGAAATGGCAGACCTGGCTCTGCTACCTGGATGACATTGTTGTCTTTTCCGCCGATTTCACCACACACATTGCACGCTTAAAGCAGGTTTTGACTTGCCTGACAGACGCCGGACTGCAGCTGAATCTCAAGGAGTGCCACTTCGGAGCTCGGCAGTTGACAATATTGGGGCACATCGTCTCCAAGGAAGGCATTCTCCCTGACCCGGCCAAGCTCCGTGCTGTGGCGCAATTTCCTAAGCCGGTTTCGCTCAAGCAACTTCGAAGCTTCATAGGTTTGTGTTCTTATTTCCGGCGCTTCGTACGCAATTTTGCGTCCATCATTGCGCCGCTGACGAAGCTGCTTGGCGGGACCAATGACATATCTGGCTGGTCGGCCGAGTGCAACGAAGCGTTCGCTACCCTGCGCCATCTTTTGACTTCGCCGCCAATACTCAGACACTATGACCCCACAGCACCTACCGAGGTCCATACGGATGCGAGTGGCGTTGGCCTCGGAGCTGTCTTGGCCCAGCGAAAAAACATGGTTTTGAAGAATACGTAGTTGCGTATGCGAGTCGCGTGGTTACCAAAGCTGAATCCAACTATTCCGTTACGGAGAAGGAATGCTTCGCTATTGTATGGGCGCTAACGAAATTCCGGCCCTATCTATACGGCCGCCGGTTCGACGTCGTCACGGACCACCATGCGCTCTGCTGGTTATCGTCGCTTAAAGATCCATCCGGTCGCCTCGCTCGGTGGGCTCTTCGCCTTCAAGAGTTTGACATCCGCGTCATCTACCGTTCCGGCCGTAAGCACATGGACGCCGATGCTTTGTCTCGGTCTCCCCTTCCCAGCGACGCTGCCTGCTCCTCGGCGACCGATCCCGTGCTTTCGTCTCTTACCATCGCTGATATGCCGGCGGAGCAGCGAAAAGACCCGTGGCTTGCGTCCCTCATAGACGCCGTGTCTTCATCACAAAACGTTGCGCCTTCTAGAACTTTACGGCGTCAAGCTCCGCACTTTGCCCTCCGGGACGGCCTTCTATACCGCCGCAACTACATGCCTGATGGTCGGCGGTGGCTTCTCACGATCCCCTGCCATTTTCGATCTGATTTTTGCGCATCTTACCACGCTGACCCTCAGTGTGCGCACGCTGGTGTGCTGAAAACATTCAAACGAATTTCTCAGCGCTACTACTGGCGCGGCATGTACGCCTATATTCGAAAATACGTCCGATCGTGCATCGCCTGTCAGCGGCGGAAGACTTCCACTCCCCGAGTGACCGGCCCCTTACAACCACTCCCATGCCCAGCGCGTCCTTTCGGTCGCGTTGGAGTTGACCTTTACGGACCGCTTCCCTGTACGGTCTCTGGGAACCGTTGGATTATCGTCGGCGTCGACCACCTCACCCGGTATGCCGAGACAGCCGCCCTTCCTGCTGCAACTAGCCGCGAAGTTGCTACGTTCCTGCTGCACCATTTTGTTCTTCGTCACGGCGCGCCGCGCGAGCTGCTCAGTGACAGAGGCCGCGCCTTCCTTTCCCAAGTCGTTGAAGCACTGCTTGCCGAATGTCGCATCGTACATCGAACCACCACTGCCTACCATCCTCAAACTAACGGGCTGACCGAGCGCTTCAACCGTACTCTCGGAGACATGCTCACGATGTACAGTCTTTGTCAAAAGTTTAGAGCCCAGGGGGTTTGCTTCTAAGCCTTTCAGTCGGTCTCCTATAACATTCGTGGTAGGCCTACCCATTGAAGGAGGCAGGAGCAGAAATCTTCTTACCTTCAGCAAATTTGGAGCGCTGGAGATGCATTACGAACCAGACTGTGTGCTTCAGAAGCAAACCCTCTGGGCTCTAAACTTTTGACAAAGGCTGTACGTCGCAGCAGATCAGACTAACTGGGATGCCGTCCTCGCTTTCGTGACATACGCGTACAACACCGCCACGCAGTCCACCACCGGCTTTACCCCTTTCTTCCTTCTGTATGGGCTTGAGCCGTCGTCCACGATGGACACCATATTACCTTATAATCCTGACGCCTGCGAGTGGACGCCTCTCTCCGAAGTCGCAAAGCATGCAGAAGACTGCCGCCAGTTGGCGCGCTCTTTTACCTCCGACTCCCAAGGCCGCCAAAAGCATCGCCACGATAACGTTAGCAGGCAACACGTTTATCCGGTTGGATTCCTAGTTTGGCTATGGGTTCCCGGCACACCACCCGGATTGTCATCTAAATTTCGCACAGAATACCAAGGGCCTTATCGCGTCGTCCAGCAAACGTCGCCAGTCAACTACGTTGTGGAGCCGCTCAACCCCTCTTCGGACCTGCGCCGTCGCGGTCGGGAAACCGTCCACGTCAGCCGCCTGAAGACTTACTACGACCCGCTCCTTTTGCCCTCGCCATAAGTCGCCATGGTGGCTCCTCTTCGTTCCCCGGGGCAATTGTAGCGAACCACGACGGCCGCGCCTGATACCGCCTAGGCCGATCGCTGCCAGAGCGCCGACATCGACGATGACGAAGCGTCGCAAAAAGACGATGTGCCGCCGCGCTGCACGAGATCGATTGGGTCGGACTGGCCGTCTTCTGCGCTGCCCGCCGTTCTGCTCGCCGCTTTGTGTCGCCTGCCGTGAACACCACGCCCTGTACCATTTGTGCAGAAACCCCCTTTCAATATATATATATATATATATATATATATATATATATATATATATATATATATATCGCCTAGGCCGATCGCTGCCAGAGCGCCGACATCGACGATGACGAAGCGTCGCAAAAAGACGATGTGCCGCCGCGCTGCACGAGATCGATTGGGTCGGACTGGCCGTCTTCTGCGCTGCCCGCCGTTCTGCTCGCCGCTTTGTGTCGCCTGCCGTGAACACCACGCCCTGTACCATTTGTGCAGAAACCCCCTTTCAATATATATATATATATATATATATATAAAGTGTGTGTGTGTTATCTTTTATTCAACAAAGCAGTGGATTCCATTAAAACATCAGTAGTAATGCAGGCTCTGCGTACCCAAAATGAGGAGGCAGCTATGTAAATACGCAACAAGTATCTGCAAGGACTGTTTAAGTGTCCTGGTGCCCAAACCGGAAGTGAGGGAATACCAGACAAAAAAAAGGGTTGATGTGCTGGACATCAACTATCAATAGTTCTTCACGAGCTGCTTACAGAAGGCGTTCAGACGGTCGGAGCCGGAAGAGATTAGCATGCCAACTAATAATCAATATTTTAGTCAGCTTAAATTTCTTCGTCTAAGTAACCCACTAGGTAATCTATCTGTCAATTGTCACGTATGCTTCATGTTCAGTTACTACAGGAGAAATAAAATTAATATAAGGGAAGTTAAATTTAACTCATCTTCAATTAAAAGAGAAGTTTGCGACAGGCAGCGAAACACTGGATAGTAGAGAGGGCTAGGCCTACTTCGGTTAAGCTGTAGGACATTTGCACTTTCTAGTTATGATGAACAGCTTTCAGATATCCTTCAAAAAGAGGGCATACAATGGATTTCATCGCCCCATGAAAGGCGAACCTTGGAGGCAACAAAATGTTTGAAAGTAGACAAATATAGAAAGTAGAAAATGTGTCAAGGGCTGCAAAAAGAAAAATTATGCGTGTAACGTTGCACGGCAAAGAGTAGCTTTGAATGGAAACAAACTCTTATTAATGATTTAAGACCATTTATGACGAGGGGAAATTATTCTTTGGCTGGACACGTAATGTCGATAAATGATGTTTTACACAGGAAGAGATCTGCAAGCGCTAGAGGAAAAGTGAAGTGAAAAGACTATATTAGGAAATTTTCTGGGACAAGCGAGGGAAAAGCCGTTCTTTTTCCTTATTCTTACTGCCTTTCCCTACGTCCGCTTCCGGAACGAAAATGCACAAAATGTGACTGATAATGATAAAATAACAGTCACACTTCGTGCCGATGTGTACTTTAAACGCAATGAAACTTTTTCCAGTGGACCACTTCCAATGAGTTGGGCTTCCTGAAGATCACGTCGAAATATTGGATAGAAGAGCATGGCGTTATCATAATGTACGACGTCACCGACCAGGTATGATCTTTAGCAGCTGAATCATTGTCGATGCCATGTATTTGACGCTGAGCATCCTCATTGTGTGGCGATGACAATCGAAGCCATTACTTTAGGGGCAACGCATACAGGAATGCTCGAAAAGCACATTTTCCAACGAGAAATAATAGTTTACGAACCGAATTTTTTCATGTATCGCAAGGTTTCACTACAATAATCAATATATCTGCAGATCTCCTCTTGAGAATCTTGCTTTTTTGCTATTAAATTTTTTACTACCGTCAAAAACTTCTCCATACTTTTTCTATGTTAGTCCCAACTACTTGATACGAGCGATGAAAAAACTTTGCCAGGTGTCGGAAGAATTGACCATTAACTTCAATATTTCTATAAGGGAACCTTACAATGTTCTCCAGTTGCCTTGTAATAAAAAATGATGTCAAATGATCCCGGACATGCTTTTAAACATCTCGCTCTTGCGCCCTCCTTTGTTGGGAACGTCACTTTGTTGGAAAGCATAAAAAGGTTATTAGACCTAATCTGCATAGTTAAACCGTGGGTGTAGTTATTAGACCTAATCTGCATACTTAAACCATGGGCGTAGCGCAAGGCTGATACGCCGTGCTTCTCGCTTAAAATGGCCACTCAAGCCCGGCCTGGGGTGAGCTTAAGTAGACCCGTGGTCGTGATGAAGAAAAATTATTCCTTGTTCGGCGTTCGAAACCATCACCACCGCCTGTCCAGGGCAGTCGCTCTGCCAGTTGAAATGACCAGATCAGATTGCAGATGGTAGGGTGAGAGCGAATTGATCAACTGGAAATGGGAACAGTGCAATTCTGCTCTTCATTTACCAGTACACTGGACGGTCTGCAGCGTTCAAAGTTGCAGAGAGCAAGCTTCACTGGGCCCTGGAACCGTTTACAAGGCAGCAGCAGACGTTGATTGCAGATTAGGGCACTAGAATAGTTACAAAACTATGCAGAAGAATGCGCCAGCAAATAGACACCTGTTAGAAAATGCACTGCGACAATCAATACTTCTCATTTTACAATTCTGAAAAGAGCATTCGTAACTGCTTTCCCGATTTGGTCTAATGTTTAAAGGGAACCCTTCGAGATGAAGTCGAGTTTTGATGAGGGAGTATTTAGTGATTAGCATCCACCCAAGCTCAGCCACATGGGTTAACAAGAAAACGATGCAGGTCGCTTTATTCCGGGCCCCTGCAAGCCTAGTAAGCTGAAACATGTAAAGAAAAGACTGTGTAGATGAACTGGAAACGCCCATTCTGTTGAAATGGGCAAGTGTACAAATAATAGTCCCCAGGAGAATTGCGTCCTTAATAAAATGTTCTTCTAACGATTCATGACTAAAGACTTAAGCTCATCCATTGCAGTTTGTCTTTGTTTTTCTTTAGCTGTCATCTACAATCGTTGGAAATTGTATTATTCGCCGTTTCAAAGCCACTTTCATTTTCGCGTCGGTCATCGCTTTCCGGACTGCGTTCAACCATGTGACAGCGCTGAGGCTGAGATCAAACGCCACAGCGCTGTTTGTGCGCGAGGAATGTGCGCGTAAGTGGACGTGCATGCTTATAAGGCGACGGTAGAGTGCGAGCTGATGTTCTCCTTCGGGTGTGGTAATAGAGGGCTACGAAGTGGACGTGGCTTGTGGTAATAAACTATTACTACCTCTACCAAATAGCTTTCTGTATGTAATGCGGATCATGGTGTGAGGATGTGTGAGATTGCAGGTTGTATTTAACACAAACACTAAAGGTATAAGCAATAAACGAGGCGGCTTTTAATAGGAAAGGAAACCAATTTCAGTTTGGGCGCGAAAAGAGGAAAGAGACAAGAGAGCAAAGCAACAACACACGGAAAAAACACACAGGAGAACAGAACAAAATCCTCGCGAAAAATACAGGAAAAAGAAAGTCAAAAAGGGAAGGCACACTACTTGTCTCTCATACGAGCATCGAGCGGGGAGGACTGGCTGGGTGTCGGCAGTCAGGCAGTCCCTGGGCGTTCCAGTGTCGATGCACTGTTGCCGGCGTTTCCCCGTTGGCCTACAGCGCTACCGCAGCGTCAGCGTCTGTGGGCTCTCAGCACGGTTCCCAGGTCTGGTATCCCGGAAAGGCCACGTAGGCGCCAGAGGCGGCCTGTGTGGAACAGCTGACGGATGGACGGAGTAGAGTGGCGCCTGGGCCTGGTGGTTGAGGCTCTCGACGACGAATGTCCGGGTCTGGTGGCCCGGACGTCTGCGGCTGAGGCCCAAGCCCGGAACTCGGGGAGCCAGTAGAACTCGTCCACGTCCGTCGCCCACCGCGCTCTTCTCTTCTCTGCCACGTAATCCTCTTCTACCTGTCCCGGCGTACCCCTCCGCACGAATTCTCGTGCTTTTTCTTCTTCTGCCTCACAATCGACGCTGGGTGGCGCTATCTCCTTACACATGGTGACTGCCGGAAAGCAACGTCCGCGATTTAGCCATTGTCCAATTCGCATCGCCTGGTAAACACACTGCGCGGTAGATTCTGGAAGTTTCGTGTCGTTCCTAGCATCTTACTGTTTACGTTTCTCTGGCCTTGAATTTTCCTTTCTAAATCGTTAAAACATTTTTCGCCGTAGGAATCCTTCAACAGCGTATACCAGTGGTTGAAGCTGACTGAGCAGTGCGCCTGCGAAGATACCAGGGTATTTATCGTCGGCAACAAGAGCGATTTGGTAAATTGGAGAGCGGTTGACTATTCGACTGCAGCGGTGAGTGCAGTTTCGCTGTATAGAACTTTGGCAGGTAATGCAATCAATATTTTCTGCTGGAAAGCTAGGCAAAAGGCCACGAGGGCGCAATTATTGTGCAGTGTCTTGCCGTATTGTCATTTAGGGTAAGTGAATGGTAACCTCTGTTTTCTTTCTTTTGCGTTGAGCAGCATGGACTGTCGTTCTCCAGCACAAGAGGATGAACACTGGTCGTTTTCACATCAGAAACATGTAATGCTGTCTATGTTGAAGCCGCTAACTTTTGTGGTACCCCTTTAGTTACGTCCCCGCAGGGGGGCGTCTGCAGCATGCAGACGTTGGTGATTGGCGACATTACGGGGCTAACCCGAGCATCCGCAGCGACATCCCCGCAGGGGGATGATGGTGAACAATGCGTCACCACGGACCCGAGCATCCGCGCTTAGCCGTGCGTGGCATCGCCGTGTCCGGGGAAAAGGGGATCCTGGTGGTTGAGCCGATGCCGAGCATTTGGACCCTTAAGGCCCCTTGGCGGAGGCAACACACCACTTTGGCCCCAGCTTCCTGTAGACGGCACCTCCGGCCTGACCGAACCGGAGGAAATCGGCAGTCACCTTTTCCTGTCCGCCCCTCTATCTTCACTTTCCTATTTCCTTTCTTACAACTTTCCTGTATCCTCCTCTCTTCTTCGTTTTTTTCCTCTTTTTCCTGGCGGCGAGGGTTAACCGTGTGTGACCAACTGCCTTGAGTTGAGTCATATTAGGTTATAGTTAAGGTGTACAGCTGGCGTGGGCAGGACTTTCAAGTTCCTGTCGCGTCCCCTTGTTGGACTCCATGGTGGGTGGCTGGCACCATGACCGAAAAACTTCAATTTTTTATGGCTCCCCCCCTTTCCAAACCTGATCGCTCTCTCAAAAGGGGGCGGAACGAAGCAGCAGACGTTTTCATGATAAAGAAACCAACTTTCACTAAGTTTCATGTCATACACAGTAACTGTTTGGTTTTGTTTTATGGGGTTTAACGTCCCAAAGCGACTAAGGCTATAAGAGACGCCGTAGTGGAGGGCTCCGGAAATTTCGACCACCTGGGGTTCTTTAACGTGCACTGACATCGCACAGTACACGGGCCTCTAGAATTTCTCCTCCAAAGAAATTCTAGCCGCCGCGGCCGGGATAGAACCCGCGTCTTTTGGGTCAGCAGCCGAGCACCATAACCGCTGAGCCACCGCGGCGGCTCACACAGTAACTGTGAAGAAAAGCAAGCCCGAATCATATCCCCAATTCTTGTTACCAAATGCCTTACAGATACCTTGGGGCCTGGCTACAAGGTATCCAAAATGTCCAGCGGCGACCTACTCCTTGAACTACGCGAGAGCATCCAGTGCTCGAAACTCGCAAGCATTGCTTCTATAGGGGACATCTCTGTCTCCGTTACTCCCCACCGATCCCTCAACTCAGTCAAAGGCGTGATCTCAGAGGCTGACTTTATCCACCTAACAGAAACTGAAATGCTTCAAGGACTATCCGAACAAAATGTAATTGGCTCCTTGTGCATGAGCACAAGTGGCGCGGAAGGCCTACAGGGAAACGGCGAGACTGGGGGTAATGTAGCCCTCGCTACAAAAAGTGGGCTAGATTCGAACCGCGGTCGTAAGACGTTGCCGAACACTTCGAACCGTCTCTCAAGCGCTTTATGATGGTCTGTAGTTTTATCAGCAGGTCAGAAAAGGCGTGGTAGCAGTAAGCTTTATAGTCGGCCTTCGCCTATACCTGTGAAAAAAGGGAGAGAACATATGTAAAGAAAATGTGCAATATTTAGGTTCGTTCTTGCTGAGCTACTTGACTCACGCATTATAGTGGAAGCGACTCAAAAATTCTTAATTGCGGTTGTCGACGATGTAGGGAAAGACGTTACCCCATTGCATTTATGAATAGAAAGACTTTAGCAAAGCGAGGGCCTGCTGAATTTGTTATTTTTGCCGCGTCACGTGGCATAAGTTGGTGGCTCTGTGAGAAGCTGTAAATTCTCACTGCGGGATCTATTATACATCCGACATACCCAGAAGCAGTACCAGGAGTCTGAACAGGACGAGATAGACGCACCGGTGGGAGAATAAAGGGGCGAGAACTGAAATAAGCGTGAGGGAGTAAAGAGAGGACAGTGAGAAAAGGAAACCCGTCAGAGAGGATAGGATGAATGTGGCGAAGGCTGAGGCGAATGTGATCATGGCCGGAGTGGGCGAGACCACGGGCCGCCGCCGCGGCTGCATTCCATCGCGTAAGTCGTTTCCCTTAGCCCAGGAGGCAGAGGAACCCGTTACGCAGCCTATAATCAGTGCCACCGAGAATCTACAGGCCTACAGACAGCCAAAGCAGACATACCCCATACCTCACAAAACTCTAGACAGTGGTACCCCTCACTTTACAAACCACAGTGCCCACACTGTCGAGAAATAGCCACGGCTTTCCACATAGTGTGGGCATGCCAATTCACTCACGCTATTAAGTGACCTCATAATCCCAACTTGGTGTAGTGGGACGCCATTCTACACGGCGAGGGCCCTGAACAGATTCAAGCACTAGTTGACAGAGACTACCCTGCGGCGCAGGCCAATGGGCTCCCGGAATGGGCGCACCACCGAAGACTCCGATAATTGTCATTCTTTCAATAAAGTTTTGAATGAATCATTTCTGCTGTGTACAAGGTACGAAAGCGATGCGACGGCTTGAAGAAGTGAATTGTTCTCACACATTCGGGCTTTCGCCAGCTGGCACGGCTTAAAGCCGGCACCTCGCGCTCGTTGCTTCATTTGCACTTCCAGCGAACGGTAAGACGGTTCAATACGTAGGGTGGGTCGAAGACCCAATTGTAAGCAGTTCACCCCAGAGAAGCCGACCCCCAAGTCATGGTAAAACTTGTACCGTTTGTATCACCGCTGGGTACCGAAAAACACTGGGGATCGCACGCCGCTGCCCGCGCAAGCGGGGCAGATGCGGCCATGCTGGCCGTAGCGGAACATGTGGCGAGAGGAGCAGAGAGGGAAAAAGAGCATCATTGAAATAGAATGTCGTATTTAGTGCAGGTGGCCTTGGTCTGGCCCCGAGGTAAGGGCGACTTCCTGGGCCCACGAAACGAGTGCCAGTTGGATGCTCTTGTCTGGCCTTCTGTGGAGTTGGTTCCATCGATCCTCGGAGGGAGCTGGCAGTAAAGTTCGTGGGGGCGGGTTTCCCGCGCAACCCCAGAGGATATGCGCCTTGGTGGAGATTTCTGCCTGGTTACGATTCTGGCAGACGGGGTCGTGTTCCCCGTCTGTGACGAGTGAAAGTCTAGAATGGCCAAGGATGGAGTGTGTCTGCAACCTGCGGAGCAAGGTGGCTTGCTATTCTCGAAAACAAGTGTTTTGTGCCGTCACCCGAATCGAGTGACACGGAACATAGTAAAAGGTTTTCATATCGAAAACCGGGCATTCATAAGGTTCTGGAAGGCAGAGATATTTTTAGGCGATGAAATGAAAACCATGTTAATCGCTTCCCACTCACGTGGCGTGTGATTGTTCTGAGTTGTTGGTTGTTTTCTGTATATATTGAAACCTCTGAATAAAAATCTTCAGCTGCAAGTCAGCGCTGTGTCCCCTCCTGTGCTGTTTGCTAGCGGCTGAATTTTTCCACATTAAGGCAAATTTCAGCGCAGCCTCCAGATCGGCACCATGGCGTGGTCGCAGTGTATACAGCAACTAAAAACACCTCATTTCCCTTTTTTTGACAACGCACAATGTCAGTTCTTTGGCTTGATACTTAAGCTGCTTTGAAAGCAGCTATGCCATCTGGGTGACTTCCCATCTTGAGCTGCAACTGAAATTTACACTGCAGAGCGATAATTATACTTGGAAGTTCTCTCGTACACTTTTCTTTCCCAGTCCTTCCTCCCTTCCCTCAAGGCGCGACTGTGCTGGGCACTGATATTTTCACAGTTGCTGCTTCTTTTTCTTTATACATAGCTAATTTATTCCGGTTTTTCCGTAATTGTCGCCCTTCAGAGCTACAAGTAAAATCGACAGGCCAGACTCAAATGCCCCTCGACAGTTTGCGGGCTTTGAATATGACTATCGGGGTGGTTTCACTGCTTCAATGTTTTCGGTAGCAAAGCTACCTTTCCTGCTATTTAAAAGCACTCATTCGCATGAGCCTGGCTAGGCTGATAATGATCATGATGATTCATGAGCACGAATACTGTCGCGAATAATTAGACGGGGCTCGCCTTTTTCGCAAAAGATTATGCCTATATGGATGCTTTCTTTCCACAGGCCATTGCAAAACAGCTAGGAATCAGGTTCTTGGAGACAAGTGCCGTAGAGGGCATCAGGGTTTATGAAATGTTCCGGACAGTGGCTTCAGAAATTAAGGGTCGACTGGTCCTTTCGTCAAGTGGCACAGAAGGCCACAGAAGTGATGTGAAGATCGTAGTCACCGAAGACATGAAATTCAGGTGATGCGTGCTTCTTTTTTCAAAAAGTTGGCACAGCCATTTTTGTTACTACTGTGCACTATTTAGGGGCAACAATCAGCCGTTATGCCAAACATTCGTGATGCAGATCTCGCTACCGCATATTAATTAGTTTTTTTTTCAGTACCATCAGAAAAAGTCGGTCGTAATGTTAAACAGAGGTAAATTGAAAAGCTGGGCTCTTGGAATGGAATTTACGGAGAAAGTAGCGCGAAGTACGATTACATATTGTGGACTAAATATTTATAAACGTTTCGTTGCGATAAGTGCTCCAGTCGTGTATCATATATCTTAGGGCTGGACCGCTTTTTATTGCGAAAAAAAGGCGACCTAAAAATGATTTTAAAACGCTACAGATTTTGCCTGCTGAGCTTTTGTTTTGTCACGTGTTGGAACTGAATGATCTTGCATTTGTTCTGGAACAGAGCGTATGCATTAATTTTCTATTGCGGGGCCAGCCTGGCGTTACTGATTCATTCGTGTTTTCATTTCTTGTTTCAGGTCGTGCGTTTTTAAGGTCATCCTCATTGGAAGTCCACGCGTGGGCAAATCCAGACTTGTGCACCGGTTACTGGTGAGAGTAATTCTCTGTAACATGTAGCGATTTCGAAGTGGAAGGGGTTCGAGGTGAGACGCCTTTGTGTTGGGCCGCGAATCGGAGCTGAACGACTTCAAAGGAGAGAAAGAGTTTCGAGCACTTCTTGCGCTCTGTTTAGCAGCGGCAGCTACGATCTGTATCGGACACCTGTCCCTACATTGCCAGCTCCTTCGCATGGCTGGCACTACGCCCGCAGTATGAGTCAGCGTTGTCCCATTATTCCTAGATAGCCCGTGTTCATGCTGGTAAGAGAACCTAATAGTAGTTCCCAAAGGTATGCAGAAAATGGGCCATTAGCGCTACCTCCCGAAACCTCTCTGCTTAGGATCGCGTGTGGCGTTTCCTTTCATTTTCTTCTTTTTTATTCAGCCTACCCCTACCACACGGGCACTTTCGATCATCATTGAGTCAATGATCATCGAACTCAATGCGGATCGACAGTTGTTAAACGGCTACTTTCAAGCGCAATCGAGCTCTATCCTGCTTGACTTGATGCCGATTCCTCAAGAATGCTTGAGGTTCCAAGTACAATCGAAAGCACTCTCGCTCTCTCTCTCTCACGAAGCTATAAAAATAAACACTAGCTAACAAAACAAAACTACAATTGTGGTTGTTGTAACTGATTAAAATGCACGACAACATTTTGAGGCACTATGCCTGCTAAAATAATTATAAATAATCTCGACACCACTCTCCAAGCTTCGCCGTCAGTGTAAACAAAGATGGCGTCCTCCTGCTCGTCGACGCGCCAACTGTGGAGCGAGCGCGAGGCAGCCGCTCTCATTGACTGCTGGCAAGACCGCCTCGATGATTTGTGGCGCCAGAAGAGAAATGCCATAGTCTACGCAGAAATCGCGGAGGCGTTGCGGACCGTCGGGTGCCATCGCACAGCAGCAGAGGTGCGCCACACGTCTGGCTACGGATTTGGCTACAGCTGCGCCCGACTGCATAGTGTTTCCGGACATCACCATGTTATGGCTGTTGGAGGAACATTTGGCGCCACCTGACACACATGAGGGAAACTTCTCAAGGAGCATTGAAAATGCCCGTGTAGCATCGTGCTCGAAAATCTCGATGAAGATCGGGTTCAATGAGGATCGAAAGTGCCCTTGTGACAGGGGTATAAGAGTTTATCGAGATGTGCTTATAGCAGAAAGTTGTCATTCTGATATTCATTGATTGCTAACGTCTTTAGGAGGTTTCTCCCACATTCCTGCTGAGCGTTGTCACCCTCGCGCGTCCACGAAGCACATGAGCCGCAGGAAAGGGGGCACAGGAGGGGGAAGGAGCACGGGTGCGGCGAGGACAGGTGCTGAGGGTGAGCGACTCAGCGGCACGGATAAGAGGCGCCAGAGTAGATAGCCACGCAGCCGCGTAGATACAGGGCGCCGCAGCTGAAGTGACGGAGCGGCGCTGTATGGTAGACAGCTCTGAAATGTCGGCATGGTATGAGTCGCGTTAAGAGCAGTGCCATAGATAACGCCGAATAACAACGCGTTAAAGATCGCACTCGTGGCGCGACCCGCAAGAGAAAGACAAGGGTGTGGGAGAGTTAACAAGAGAAAGGCGGAGCAGGAACCATGGTACAGCGCCCGAAGCCTACGCGAAAGCCGTCCTAAGGCTTCAGGGGTGCGGACTCGGGAAACGGTGGAAAAGCAGCAGTGCAGACGCCAAAACGCTTAAGCGGCAGCTCGGAACGCGGTGCGAAATTGTGAGAGACAGCGGCACCTGGATGTTCCGGCTCGCGGGGCTGAAGGCGCAATGAAAGCGAAAACTCAAATGCAAAGACCTACACTGGCGTGAACATAATCATCCCATATTTGTTGTTTTAGATTATGCTTCAGTGTTTCTTTCCTCGCTGCCTTTAAGGCGTAGCGCTAAGGCCAAAATTCTCTATATTTCATTGCCACTTTAATGCAGGGGTGCATTGTGCTTTTAAATGTTTTTGCGCTTTCTTTTTTGTTCCAGGGTAAAGACTCAAATGTCTTGAATGAGCCAAACGAAGATCCAGTAAGTGGCAAATTTTCTCAGACTACAGCTTTATCACTGCGTGAGACGCCAGATTTGAGCAGCAGCTGTATTGAGTGCTTTGCGAGTGCCGTGAAGCTGCGTGGTATTGGAGTTTGTTATCTAGTAACGCGATCGAAGGCGCGTTGGCGTATAGGTAGAGCAGGCGCCTGGCTCTTAAGATGCGTTAGTTAGATTTCCAGTGCTGCACTACCATTCACGAGTAATAAAAGAAGTGTGTAGGTGGGATTTTATCTGGCCGATCGGGGCTAACGGAGCCGACGACTAGTCAGATTACGCTAGTCAAACGTCAACCACGGCAAAAAGAGAATAATAACAATAAATGCAGAAACTGATTGCCTTCGATATTAGGCAGGAATGAACAGAGTTAAGGTATAAAGTAGTATTTGGTTTATGGGTTTATGGGGGTTTAACGTTCCAAAGTGGCTCAGGTTAAGAGGCATGCCGTAATGAAGGGCTCCGGAAATATCGGCCACCTTGGGTTCTTTAGGGTGCACTGCCATCGCAGAACACACAGGCCTCTAGAATTTCGCCCCCATCGAAATTCGACCGCAGCGGCTGGGATCGAACCCGTGTCTTTCAGGTCAGCAGTCGAGCGCCTTAACTACTGAGCCACCACGGCGGCGTAAGAAGTACAGGTAACCAAAAGTTAAATATTGTACTAGTAAGCACAAACCCTCGCGATTTCTTGCTTTTCTTATTTTTACTCTAGCCTTATACGTATCGCATCCCACTTTCAGTAAATTTAACACAAGTTGCCCTTGCAACAAGACCTTCGCTGTAGTGCTAGACGTTCTTATTGTGGGTGGCGGCTGGAGCACTTACCAGCAAATAAAAGGTATATATTCAATTACAGGTGGTAAATATGCCGGCTGCGAGGTTTGCGTTTTAACCTTTCGTTCTGTTTTAGTCATCGAAGCTTGGTACTTCCGTTTCCCGGCGTTTTCTTCCGGCATCACTCTATGGTTTTATTTGTTTCATGTTTAAAGTAGGCTCTTAGCGGTCTAGTTTCAACTCATAACTAACAGATGTTAGTGGCAGTTATATCTAGACTTCGTTTGCTACAATTGAAAAATAGCGTTACCTGGACCTAGTGGACTCTTTCGGTGAGAAATTTGATGACCTCAGAGGTGTGAAACGGCTGGCGCGCGCTCTGAAAGGCAAATCTCCGAGAGAAGCGACTTTTGGTTGTCAACATGGGAACTAAGGAGGAAACATTTCCCAGCCCAATTAATAAAACTCAGCTTTTCTACACTGCAATTTTCAATTTTACGTAAGGTCCTGGAAACTGCATTCCGTGCCCCATATGAAGACGTTGGTTAGCCTGTAAGCAGCCATGTTTTGTATGAAACGTGTTATGTGGAAGTTTAGGTTGTGCCGCCTAAGTCAGCACCGCACGTAGGGCACAAACGCTAAAGTTTGGGGCTTTAATTCTTTTTATTGCAATGTGTACTTGGACTGGAATCCGAACAGAAACGGGAAGAAACGTGTACGTAGTTGATCAATTTTAATTCCATGTTCGTGGTCCTGTGGAAAAGTACTGTACCTCTACCTGCGAATTCTCTCAACATCATTACGAAACGGACATGACTAAGGAGCAGAAATTTTGTTCCTTGGTGTACTTAATTATTTTGTGTTGGTAAATTTTTGAGGCCGTTCGATTTTTAAGCTGACACGGAATGCAGGCTTCTTGTGTTGGAGTGTTTGTAACACCAGGTAAGACTCAATTCACAGCACTACCACAAAGTAAATAAGTTCACCCAGGAATGAAATTTCTGCTCCTTAATCACGTAATGCTTTGAGTATCAGCTGTTATACAGGCAGTAAAAATGTTATTCGCATTTCTGCTTATAGAGACATAGGAATGGTCTTCGGAACACAAGTATGAAATCAAGGTGAAATTGTTAGATGCCCAAGATGCAGGAGGCCTCCTGAATGATGAACACATGGTTAACCGAACCCTAACAGCATAAAAGTCGAAACATAATGTGGTCGCAACACTACATTGAAAAGTAATGGATCAGCTTTCAATTTTGCGCTACATTTTATGTACATTGTAAAATTTTTTGAAAAAAAAAACATTTTCTGGCAGATGGCTGTACAGTTGTTTTCTGTTTTTCAGTTCTTGGTTTTTTTAACAGAGCACTTTTTAGTATTTACTGAAATTTATTGAAATTTATCATTTACTGCAGAATTATTGTCCAATTCGTGGCAAGTTCTGTTTCATGTTGGTTGTTCATTTATTTTAATGTTTTTATTTCATCTGAAGTCATGGTTTCTGTGCAGGCATTTAAAGAAAGTCGACATTAAATTACAAATCTCATCTTTGGGTCGTTCACACTGATGAAAGTGTGAGAATGGCCAAAGGATGACTATTAGAGCTGGGAGTTGCCATTCTGGCTCATGAATAAGTTGAATATACGGCAATTTCCTCACTGGCGTCCCAGAACCCTCCTCGCAGCGCCGCCCCTCCTCCTCCTGTTTTTCTCCCTTCTCCTCTTTTTTTCTTTCACGGCTGTTGCGCTCTTCGGTCTATTCGTCCGGCGAGTCTGCCTCCGCGCACCGCCGCCGCGAATCTGCGCGTTTTCTGGACCACGCGGTCTGTTTTGGTTGGTAACAACTTTATTCATAGTCCTGCAGAGCTTTCGCCGACGGGGCCTTAGGTCTCCCACGTGGGGACGTCGAGGCGCTGCCTCGCCGTCGCCTCGCGGCCTGCTGGACGGCCCAGAGTTGGTCCCCGAGGCTGGGGCTGCGCAAGGCAGCGGCCAACCGCGGCGGGATTTAATATTTTTCATGTTTTATAGTTTAATTTCTTTATTATTTTGTTTCTTTTCATATTTGCATTTTTTTATTTGTTTTCTTTCACTCACGAAAGCCGTGCGTTCACTATATGTGCCTTTTCTCTAATATTTTTCGTGTTTTATGATCTAATTTCTTATATTTTTGTTTCTTTTCATACTCGCAATTTTTTCATTTGTTTTATTTCACTCACGAAACCCGCGCGCTCACTAGATCTGCCTTTACTCTTGCTCAAACCGTGTTCGTTGCGCAATGGCAGCGACTACCTTTGAAGTGCCAAACGCCCTGGTTCGATTCCCAGTCTCAATAAAGTGTTTTTTTTTTCTTCGCCGGAACTCGAACGCACTGGCTAGCATTCCCTGCTCACGACAGTATGAGGCATTAAAGGATTTCGCCTTAATAGAGCGATTCTGCTCGTATTTTCTTTCACAGCTGTTCTGCTCCTGGCGAGCTTCTAGGGCGGCCGGCTCGCGCACTACCTGGTCTTCTTCCGTGATGTTCTCTCGTATTACCGAGACAAACGAAGGGAATACGCAGCCCCCGCTCCGTCCCTCACCATAGCGCAGGCTGCACATTGGCGACAACTACAAACCCGGACTGCTCTAATACCCAATACTGCTGCATGCCCGATACCCAGACCAATTCTCGTCATCATGCAAACTTTTGCGGAAAACCAGGCGCCCCTACGATTTACATCATTGGCAATAAACGTTTCCGCCACCACCTACGTGTTCATGCGTCAGCACATTGAGAGGCGCGCTGACCAGGCCGCGGTCCAGAAGACGCGCAGATTCGCGGCGGCCGTGCGCGGAGGCAGACTCGCCGGAGGAATAGACCGAAGAGCGCAAAAGCCGTGAAAGAAAAAAAGAGGAGAACGGAGAAAAACAGGAGGAGGAGGGGCGGCGCTGCGAGGAGGGTTCTGGGACGCCAGCGAGGAAATTGCCGAATATACTTACCAGGTTACCATAATTCGCTGCTCGAGGGCAATTGCCTGCATCTAATTTGACAATATGTAAATTTGAAATATATACACAAAACAATGATTTTGTTTGGTACAGCATTGGCTGAGAACCGAAGGCGAAACATTTTGATATGAAAGAACACTTTATCCAAAGAAAGCTGAAAACATGCAACCATGAGAATTAAATAGTATACTTCGAAACTATTTCTGAGCAGCACAGTTATCTCTGCAATAATAAAACACTTATGGCTTGAGCAAAAAATGTGCTGTTCTAGAAAGGGTAACACAAACCAAAAATGGAAAAGTCGAAGTCCTTCAGTGCAGTTATCAGCGCCGCAACCCATGGTGCCAGGCAGTGTTCCGCCGCTCCTTTCCTCCTTCGTGCCTCTTTCAGGATTAATAGCTGCAATAATCCTGAAACAAAGAGCCACAAGTTAACAGTAACGACGAGAGACAAGAAGTAGAATCTTATTTTTTATAGTTGAAAGGCAAAAATACATAAGTTGCACACTTGCACAACCACTCCAAGAAGCGCAAAACAAATTCAGATGTGTTAAGAAATCGGGTCTAATGTATGATCCTCGATATTCTGCGTGGTTAAAGCTAAGGAAAAAAAAACTACTCTTACCGGTTCCCACCCAGAAATAAAACTCTAGCTTTATGAGGTGTCACTTTTGTGCTGAAATCTCCTTGGCAAGCTCCACATAACATTCAAGCAGCAAGCAAGACTTGCATGACTTTAGCGCATGCAATAAGTACAGCCATTTTTTCTCGTATTTCTTTTCAGAGAACTAGAGAGGTGAAAGTTGCTGGGGAGACAGTGTTCATGGACCTTGTGAGTATATTATCCCTTAAAATGCGTTTATGCGTATGCCTGCAGCTATGGTTGAACCGGTGTAAAGTTTGGGCCTGTACTTCGTAAAGAATTTTGTTCACGATCCATTAACATTTTTCCATTGGCCCTCCTCTCCCTTCCTGCCAGAGCCGTCTCGGGACTTGCCCCGTGTGAGCCCCAATGCCATAGCAATTTGGTTATCTGTAGAACAAAAAGACGCATCATGAAAAGGATCGTTTCAGAACTCAAACTTTGCTACTGCATGTATGATTATCTTAGGCACAATAATTACAAAGGCATTTGTTTTACTTGGAGAACACAGAGGGCTCGCTAGTCTCTGAAATATCATGAAAAGAGTATTGCTGAAATAGTCAAATTACGATGGCAGGAACTGCGAACACACGGGCAGCGATCTTGGGCTCGTCGCTACTGTCTTTGTCATTTCTTCGCCTTCGCGCTGTTATATGACACTCTTTTACCAGTGTGTCGAAACTTGCTCCCTACTGTATAGATATTAATGCAACAGCATTCATTTATTTATTTATTTACACATACCCTGCTTGGTCATTGAGACCAAGCAGGGGGGCAACATTCAAAAAGCAAAAATAATATCAAACACTACCCAAATCCAGCGTTCCGGCAACAAACAAAGAAGAAAACCAAACAGAGGGCAATGATATTGTTAAGTTTACACATACAATGCCTTTCTTGAGGATTGACAGAAGCCAACAGCCACAGAAACCAAGGGGCACAGGGGATTTTTTTTTGTTTGATTAATTTATTTATTTTGTGGTGTTGATCAATTTAGCTTATTACTTAATATGTCATTAAGTAATATACTAAATTGATCAACACCACAAAATAAATAAATTAATCAAACAAAAAAAATCTCCTGTGTCCCTTGGTTTCTGTGGCTGTTGGCTTCTGTCATATTTACAACGAGTCCCTCATTCCCCTTCCTTGTTTGCTTAATTGCTTAGCGAGGGCCTCGATTCTGGCAGACTTGATGCCATAGGAAGCATAAGAGGGTTCTCATACAGCTTCCACCCTCTCCGTTCGATGACGTTCTACGTCACACCTCTGCGGTAAATCAGGACGTTCTACGTTCGCCGCTTATGAACGTGGGTGGCGCTGATGAAAACTCTCAAGGTTAGGTTACTAGTAAACATAAATACCCCCGAAAGCAGAAGGTTTGACAGCCGTCGCCGTAGCTCAGAGGTAGAGCACCGGACGCGTAATTCGGAGGTCGTGGGTTCGGATCCCACCGGCGGCATGTGGTTGTTTTTTCTTCTGCTTTTCTAATCAATTAGCTTTAAGCGATGACATATTAAGTAATATGCTAAATTGATCAACACCACAAAATAAATAAATTAATCAAACAAAAAAATCCCCTGTGCCCCTTGGTTTCTGTGGCTGTTGGCTTCTGTCATATTTACAACGAGTCCCTCATTCCCCTTCCTTGTTTGCTTACTTTCTTGAGGATTGTTGTCTCTGAAACAATTTATGCCTTCTCTAATACAAAACTCTCTGATTGGTTGAGAGGTCACGTTACCTTGTGGCGTCATCATAACGTGCTCACCTGACTGTAACCGAACTGCTCACTGTTTACAAATTCAATGCAGTTACAAGTCTGGTGGCTGTATTTGAAACAGCCACCTGCCGCGCCATTGACGCATCGCTTAATCAGCACCACTGCATCATTTGTTCTACAAGGACTCTCTGAGATTTATGAATACAGTAAGAGGGTCGTGAGGTCAAGAACGTCAAGTGACCACCAGTGGACTAATCATAGGGCAGCACCAGATTAAAAAATCTAAGCACCCTCAAAATTTTACAAAGGACCCCTGCAATTTTGGAACTATGCCCACCCTAGAAAATGGATTAAAGTGGAGTACAGGGAATTAGTCGGTGGGTTATGGCGGCTTGGTTGGAATAGTATAATCCCATATGACAATCCAATGGAAGGTACTTGAACATTCTATAAGGTAACGACTCATGCACACCATGTGTGTGCAATCGAACCCTTTCCAACCGGAGTTCTGTCAGGAAAATCAAGTGAACATTAGACACTCATTATAGGCACCAAGCAGGCAACCTAGATGCAGTTGCGTTTTCTTTAAGAAACTGGGTAAAGAGGCCCCGAAGTTTTTAACTGTTCCCTGTTTTTGATTCCTGTCGGCTTGTTTTCCCACGTGTTTCTACATAATTCTCACGTGTGAGTTCACGAGTGAAAAAGAAGAGAATAACCTCTACGTTTCCACGGAATGATATGCTGAAGGCACGTGAAACTGATATCCGTGACAACATAATGGACTTTCTTCAGGATCGTTCTTGAAGCATCCACAATCAACCGCCCAACTCTTGAGATATGGGCGAAGCTGCGAAATCTATTGCTTCTATACCGCTGCAATAGCATTAGAGCCGTGCTTTAGGCTAAGTGAATGGTTTTTTTCTCACAGTTTTGGGGAAGCCGGGTGCAGTAAACATTCAAGCCTTATTGGGGTATGGGGGTGGGGAAGGGTGGGGGGATGGCTCAGGGAGGCGTGGGGCATGGTGGATTATCCATTTACGCAGTAAAAGGTGATAGCGAGATCGGAGGGAGCTGGAGTAGTCGGAAATTTTAATGCCAGTTGAAGTCTTTAATAGCACTGGGTACGTATTTTGGGTAGGGGTTAGAACTGTGTGGAAGGTGCGCGTCACCTGCGCCTCCCACTTGCGACAGTGCGCCGCGTTCATACATCCTTAGACTCTACAGGTGCGGAGAAAAGCAAAGGGTGCAGGCTATTGCCCCGTAATACTTTTCACGCGTTGCCTTATTGAAGTTGTCAGCCATGTCGTGTTCATGCTGGTAGGGGACGCCAGTGTGCTTTCTCATGTATAAACAATATTTCTTGATTTCACTCAACAAAGACATGATTACACGCAGAACGGAATCCCACGCTCTGTTTACTTCGGTCCGCACCTGTACATAAAGACGGGTGAGGGAGTGCGGCGCTGAGTGGTCTGGAGTAACCGGATGCGCTGAACACTCAGCAGGTACAGAGACCATGGTTAGGGTTGGGGGGGATTTTATGGCTCATAAGTGTGAGTTGCGCCCTATGACCACCTGGCGGTTGGTCAGGGTGGCTTTCCAGGTTGTGTGATATAGGGATGCAAGTGTTTAGGGGCGGAGACGATGACGACGACCACGACGCGATCTCGCAGACCATACAGCAATTACTGTAAAAAAAAGATGAAGTTGAGATGCAAAGCGGCTGTGCCGATTGACGACACAACTAACAATTATAAGTGTTCACGATGGAAGCCAAAAGTCACCGCAACCAAGGAGCATAAGGGATGTTTTTTTTTTCGTTTAACTTTTCGTTTTCATGAACGGCAGATTAATAAAATCAGAAGAAAAAAACAACCACATGAAGCCGGTGGGATCTAAACTCACTACCTGCGAATATCACCTCCGGTGCTCTACCAACTGCACCACGGCGACGGTTGTGCAATGTTCTGCTTTCGGGTGTATTTATGCTTAGTGTAACCGAAGCTTGATAATGTTCACCAGGATATCTTCACCCATAGCGGCGGACGTAGTACGTCCTGTAGTACCACGGGTGCAACGTAGGAATGCAGTCGAACGGTGAGGGCGGAAGCTGTGCGAGTACCCTCTTATGCTACGATGGAATCTTATGGCTGCCTATGCCGTCATGTATGTCATAACTAGCACCTCTCCCCACTCCCTTGTCTTAAAATACATGTTGTGTTTTATGGCACATAAACAACTGAGGCTGTCATGCACCAAAGGCAATGTTTAAGAAGGTTTATAACGCCCAGAAGCTGAACTCACTGACTGAAGGATTCGTTCACAATTAATCACTTAGTAAACGACCTGTAGTACGGCTTTAAAGGCATATACTAATATTAACATCGACAAGTACAGTACAGAAACGACAGCGCAAAATTCAGTTAGATGTAGCTTATAACTGCCTTTATGAGAAGGTCCTCGTCTTAATATGCAGGACAATTCCGGCAGAAAATTAAAAAATTAAAAACACACTGACAGGGCGACCACTAAACTTGTTGTGAGAAAGCTGCGACACTAGTTGGATTTAATCTGGACGGGATCTTTGAGCTGTTATTAAACAAATTAGGCGCTTTTACTCTACTGAATACTTTTATTCCAAGCAGCTGCTTCAAACATGTCACGTAATTCTTCTGCAGGGTTGAAGGTGGGAGGAGGTGGGTGGGTTACTCTTAACGCGATAGCGTTGGAGTCCCCGTTACGCAGAAAATCCTGCGTCGGCGTCGTGAGCGAGAAATCATGGGCATGGCTCCGCCAGGTGGTCCCCAGAGAGCAACCTAGGAGGGAGGTGGGCCACCTAGGTCACGTGACTGCGCACCGTGGCAGTTGTCAGTTAAATAAGTTATTGGTCGCTTGGCAAGAGCAACTGGGGCCGCCCAAGGCCCGGAACTGGGAGCACCTGCCATCGTAGGGCAGTAGTGCATCGCTTCACCGCTGCACCACTGCGCCAGGAGGGTTATTAGGACTCCCATGAATCTGTGAATGTAAAGTAGAGAATGGACTATTCTGCTCGTATGGGACTTAACCCATTGCGCTATCACGTCATAGGCTTAAGGCGAGGCTTAAGTGGCTAAGTGTCTTAAGTGTTAAGCTTAGTTTCTTTCAGTCTGTATCCCACTGCCTGAGCATAGGGAAAAATTGATTTTCTTTTCCATCTCCATCTGCGCCGATTATTTTGTTGCTCTTCTTTATGATTGTTTTCAATGCCACTTTGGCCGGCGCCGTTTACAAGGGGGCTCGGTTTCTTGAGGGCTCCGACCGGTCAGCCTCCAAACTCAGGCTTTCCGTACAGCCTTGTTAAAGCACAGTGCAGCTATATTCCGTTTTATCAGCCTAGAATGTGAGCCTCAGCAAAGAATTGCTTTTTTTTGTCTTTGTTCTGTGTCCCCAGCCAGCTGATATATCTTTTACGCCAGCTGATTTACGCAATTATTGTCAGATTTTGGTTTTTGGTGTGGTTAAGGCTATCCGCTGAGATGTGAGACAGATGCTGCGCCATTTCCTTCCTCAAAAACCAATTTTCTGATTTAGTTGAGAGGGTGGAGGGAGCAGAGGTGAGAAGCTTGTTGTGTTTCTTGGCTGCCTGCGACTGCACTGTTTTCGATCGCTTCCTCCCTTCCACCATAGTTGGAGGAACGATTAGGCAGCCGCCTTGAAGTCCCTACTTAAAGTTTCCATGTGACGAGTACCATGATTAATTGTTTGCATACTGCTTATATGGAGTCATTATGGAGCACATGGAGTCAATATGAAGAATATGCAAAGCACGTAGGTTAACTTAAGGACTCGATCTGACGTCATGTCCGCTATATAGAAATCATTCGGGAACTATATGGAAAGTTTACGACAAAGAACATGGATTTCCATATATTTTTTCATGACGTATGGACTCCATATTCCCGTTATTCACGAGGTGGGGTTCATATGGAACGTTTCAGTATAGATGCCACACTTCCCGCGCGTTTGCTTTCCTCAAAGCCATCTCTACTCCTCTCCCTTTTTCTTCTTTTTTTACTCAGTACGTCGCAGAAGACGGGCTTGGCTGCACATCAGCAAGTTACTTACGGGATGCGCAAGGGGTCATCGCAGTCTACGACGTCACCGATGCAGTGCGTATGCGGCTAACATGTCAATCAAAAACGACCCCAATATTTCTCGCCGCCGCAGTCCACTGCTCTGTGCAGTTTGTGCATGACTGCAGGAAAACTAGATAATGCGTACGAGGCAGCGAGTTCGCTTACCGATACCTTCTATGCCGCTCACTGCAGTCATCAGCAAATGTTTGCTGTGGAGGTGCATACCTGACAGGTCAGAATTGAATTCAGTGCACGCAATTATCACCATCAGCCTGACTATCCCCACCGCAGGGCAAAGGCCTCTCCCATGTCTCTCCAATTAACCCTGTCCTTCGCCAGTTGCGGCCACCGTATCCCCGCAAACTTCTTAATCTCATCCGCCCATCTAACTTTCTGCCGCCCCCTGCTACGCTTGCCTTTTCTTGGAATCCACTCCGTTACCCTTAACGACCAGTGGTTATCTTGCCTTCGCATTACATGCTCTGCCCAAGCCCACTTCTTCCGCTTGATTTCGACTAGGATGTCATTGACCCGCGTTTGTTCTCTCACCCACTCCGCGCGCTTCCGATCTCTTAACGTGACACCTACCATTTTTCTTTCCATAACTCGCTGCGCTGTCCTTAACTTTTAAGCTGAACACTCTTTGTTAGCCTCCACGTTTCTGCCCCATAGGTGAGTACCGGTAAGATATAGCTGTTGTATGCTTTTCTCTTGAGAGATAATGGTAAACTGCCATTAATAACCTGAGAGAACCTGCCATATGCGCTCCACCCCATTCTTATTGTTCTAGTTATTTCCCTCTCATGATCCGGATCAGCTGTCACTACCTGCCCTTAAAAGACATATTCTCTTACTACTTCCAGCACCTCGCCACCAACTGCAAACTGCTGTTCTTTTGTTAGACTGTTGAATATTACTTTGGTGTTTGGACCACACGCGTTTGTGCCTCGAGAAGGTCCATCACTAGTATTGCATTGACTCGGTTAACCATCATTATCATGGCACCGTTGTCTAAGAACGGCGACAGTCAAGGTCGCATGAATGGAGAAAGTGATAAAGTAGCGACGCCTTCCGAGTCACTTCAGCCTAAAACAGGCTAGGGCTGTTGCTATAGAGCGAGAACACTACTGCTCCCGTTCTTTGAGGTCATGTCGGTATGAAAAATGAGCTTGTGACGTACTGGAGCGCCAAATAAAAAGAACAAAATAGTCTACCCGTTCTTCAAAGTCAGGTCGATATGCAAGAGGACGTTGGGAGGCAGTGTAGCGCAAAATAAAAATAATAAAGCAAGAATGAAAACGACAATAAAATTAAAGAATGAAATGAAATAAAATAAAAAGATAAAAATAAAAAGAGAAACAAATACAAAACAAGTAAAATAAATAAAAACTAGGTACTAAAAATAACTTGAAAGAAAAGAAAGTAGAACAAAAAGTAAACTGATAAACAAAAATAGAACAAAACTAAAAATAAAAAAATTGACTGAGAACAGCTTTCGCTTTGCGTTGAGGTTCGGCAGAGTTGCGACCAACCTGCGTTAATTTTTTTCTGCATGTGGTCATAAACTCTCCTCTAGATTTGCCATGAAACGTGCGGCGTGTTGCACGAGATATTATCCGCTCTTTTATCAGCTCTATCATGCTGGGATGCAAAGAACATGCCACACTTTCTTTATGTGCCCATACCAAGGGAAGGACTGGTAAATCTGGGCGACTACACAACTGAGGCTTGTTGCCTTAACTTGGCCTGGAAATAATACGCAGAAATGCAAAGAACATGCCACACTTTCTTTATGTGCCCATACTAAGGGAAGGACTGGTAAATCTGGGCGACTACACAACTGAGGCTTGTTGCCTTAACTTGGCCTGGAAATAATACGCAGAAATGCAAAGAACATGCCACACTTTCTTTATGTGCCCATACCAAGGGAAGGACTGGTAAATCTGGGCGACTACACAACTGAGGCTTGTTGCCTTAACTTGGCCTGGAAATAATACGCAGAAATGCAAAGAACATGCCACACTTTCTTTATGTGCCCATACCAAGGGAAGGACTGGTAAATCTGGGCGACTACACAACTGAGGCTTGTTGCCTTAACTTGGCCTGGAAATAATACGCAGAAATGCAAAGAACATGCCACACTTTCTTTATGTGCCCATACTAAGGGAAGGACTGGTAAATCTGGGCGACTACACAACTGAGGCTTGTTGCCTTAACTTGGCCTGGAAATAATACGCAGAAATGCAAAGAACATGCCACACTTTCTTTATGTGCCCATACCAAGGGAAGGACTGGTAAATCTGGGCGACTACACAACTGAGGCTTGTTGCCTTAACTTGGCCTGGAAATAATACGCAGAAATGCAAAGAACATGCCACACTTTCTTTATGTGCCCATACCAAGGGAAGGACTGGTAAATCTGGGCGACTACACAACTGAGGCTTGTTGCCTTAACTTGGCCTGGAAATAATACGCAGAAATGCAAAGAACATGCCACACTTTCTTTATGTGCCCATACTAAGGGAAGGACTGGTAAATCTGGGCGACTACACAACTGAGGCTTGTTGCCTTAACTTGGCCTGGAAATAATACGCAGAAATGCAAACAACATGCCACACTTTCTTTATGTGCCCATACCAAGGGAAGGACTGGTAAATCTGGGCGACTACACAACTGAGGCTTGTTGCCTTAACTTGGCCTGGAAATAATACGCAGAAATGCAAAGAACATGCCACACTTTCTTTATGTGCCCATACCAAGGGAAGGACTGGTAAATCTGGGCGACTACACAACTGAGGCTTGTTGCCTTAACTTGGCCTGGAAATAATACGCAGAAATGCAAAGAACATGCCACACTTTCTTTATGTGCCCATACTAAGGGAAGGACTGGTAAATCTGGGCGACTACACAACTGAGGCTTGTTGCCTTAACTTGGCCTGGAAATAATACGCAGAAATGCAAAGAACATGCCACACTTTCTTTATGTGCCCATACCAAGGGAAGGACTGGTAAATCTGGGCGACTACACAACTGAGGCTTGTTGCCTTAACTTGGCCTGGAAATAATACGCAGAAATGCAAAGAACATGCCACACTTTCTTTATGTGCCCATACTAAGGGAAGGACTGGTAAATCTGGGCGACTACACAACTGAGGCTTGTTGCCTTAACTTGACCTGGAAATAATACGCAGAAATGCAAAGAACATGCCAGACTTTCTTTATGAGCCCATACCAATGGAAGGACTGGCAAATCTGGGCGACTACACAACTGAGGCTTGTTGCCTTAACTTGGCCTGGAAATAATACGCAGAAATGCAAAGAACATGCCACACTTTCTTTATGTGCCCATACTAAGGGAAGGACTGGTAAATGAGGCTTGTTGCCTAAACTTGGCCTAATACACAGAAGTGTGAGCTCGTTGTACGAATGTTTTTGTGTGAACGATGAACTACGCAGTTGAAAGAGAAAAAAAGATTAGTGAAAAGACGTTCGCCCTTGTGGCAATGTGATTTTCGGCAACCGCTAGTATGCTGTGAATTCCTGATGCCAGTCGAGGGCATTAGTAACTGTATGAAGTGGTTGAGCAAACAAGGGAAGGGGGGAGGGGCTCGTTATAAATATGAATGAAGCCGACAGCCACAGAAACCAAGGGGCACAGGGGATTTTTTTAAATTTATTTATTTTGTTGTGTTGATCAATTTAGAATATTACTGAATATGTTATCGCTTAAAGTAATTGATTAGAAAAGCAGAAGAAAAAACAACCACATGCCGCCGGTGGGATCCGAGCCCACGACCTCCGAATTACGCGTCCGGTGCTCTACCTCTGAGCTACGGCGACGGCTGTCAGATCTTCTGTTTTCGGGGGTATTTATGTTTACAAGTAACCTAACCGTGAGAGTGTTCAACAGCGCCACCGACGTTCATAAGCGGCGGACGTAGAACGTCCTGAGTTAGCGCAGGTGTGACGTAGAACGTCATTGAACGGAGAGGGTGGAAGCTATGCTAGGCTATCGGATCCCACCGGCGGCATGTGGCTGTTTTTTCTTCTGCTTTTCTAATCAATTAGCTTTAAGCGATAACATATTCAGTAATATTCTAAATTGATCAACACCACAAAATAAATAAATTTAAAAAAAATCCCCTGTGCCCCTTGGTTTCTGTGGCTGTTGGCTTCATTCATTGTATGAAGTGGTGTGTGATGAGGTGCAAGTTATGGGTATAGTGGCGTAAGGTATGAGCGTGCGTCAAGCTTGCCAGCGTGCCTCATGTACTGTAATGCATGGTTGCTTATCCATCCATAATCCATATCAAGTGAATGATATGTAGCGGTGGCATAGTAGTGCGGTGTTCACACTGTTACCTTTAGTTTGGAGGAGCGTTGTGCCACGTGCAAACAACGCGAGGGTGACCTTGGCCAAGCCTACCCAGGCAGCACAAACCGTTGGCCCAATATTGGGAGTCTGTTGGCTATGTGTGGCCCTATACAGGGCCAATGTTGCCTTCATTGTCCCCATAATGGCACTGCCACAATGTGCCATTTCCAACATTGGCCCTACTTGTCCGATGTTATCCCCATATTGGCAATGCCACTTAGTTACACCTCCAACGATGGCCCTACTTGTCCGATGTTTTCCCCATATTGGCAATGCCACTTAGTTACACCTCCAACGATGGCCCTAAAAGTCCGCTGTCGTCCCCATATTGGCAGTGCCGCCTCATTACACCCGCAACAATGGCCCTACTTGTCCGCTGTTTTCCCTGTATTGGCAGTGCCGCTCCACGACACACCAAAGGATGTCCCTGTGATTATCTGTGGTTATTTCTCTCAATCCGTTGTTTTTTTAATATTCGGACTTTTTATTTATTTATTTTTTATGACCAACAACAGCGCTAGCGTCGAACTCTGACGCGAAATTACAATAGAAAGCGCGATGTAATTGATCGCGCGAAAGTGAGCAGAGGTCAGATTCATTCACGAAGGTATACGAATTTTGAAAAGCGGCGTCTTTTGTAATTATGGTATGCAAAGAAAAAAAAGAGAAATAGGTGCCACAATCAAGAAAATGAAATTTCGATTCGGGGAATGGTATAATAACGCACTAATTAACGTACTGCCTCGCATATCTCTCGCATACCTCGCATACCACAGCCCCCGATTATAGGTTGCCGGTTCAAATTCATGTCTCAAGATATAGGCTCAGCTTAACTAATAAGTTTATGCTGCACGAAAGGCTGAATCGTATGACACAATCCGGAACACAATGCCTCACCCACAGGATGCTCACCCTAGAAAAAAACAAATAAATCGCTTTTTCCTCTACTACAATTTAACTAGGTCACAAATTACTGCGTGGCGCATTTGGAGAGAAGAAACGATCTGAGTAAAACGGGATTTTGGTTTTATCGCAAATAAACTGTTGACGTGAACAACTTGCTGCACATTTACTGCGTGAAGAAGCAGCAGACGGGAAAGAAAATGTAGATGTGTTGAGGATTTGCGGGGTCGCAGCGGAGCACCAGACAGAGACGACCAGCGTGGCAGACTTCTAGTTCCGGACTGCGCGTGCCGGGCGTGCGATCCGAGCACGCGCTGTCGTTCTTTATTTTCTTCTGTCGCGGGAACGCCGATCGCAGCGCCTGCGCTTTATAGCGTCGCCGGGCGCTACAGGGCCCCCCGCCTAGACGGAACGTCGAAATAAACGCGCCGACGGGGCAGAGATGGAGTAGCCACGGCAGGCAAGCAGGCGGCTGGAGTAACAGTGTTCCCACGGGGTCGCTACAAGGTCCGGTAAGTTCATGTCGGGGGCCGGGAAGAGCTGTCGGGTGGAGGGCACGGGCTCAGGTGGACGAGCCTGGCTGCTGCGCAACGGGCGAGGGATGCAGAAAGGGGATGGTGATGACAGCGGCAGCCGACATGAAAAGTCACCCAGGAAACGTCGACGGGATGGCCGGAAACAAGTATTGACGGCAACTGGTACGGCTGACAGTGCGCTCGAGGATAGCCTGAAGATACACCGGCGGCCAGTCTTGTGAGCGTTTGCAGTGCGTTGCCCCAGAGGGTGTGGCAGATGGTGCTCGAGGCGGCGAAACAACTTCAAGGCAGGCGTAGGCGGAGTGAGCAACGGGCGGCTGCCATCTGGCGTGAAAGCCATGGCCGACTCGATACTGGTAGCACTAGTTGGAGAAGTAGGGCAGAAGTCCGGCACATGAGCATCGAAAGGAATGGGATGCGCTGGGGCTCCGACCACAGGCAGTGCTGGATGGGGCCCGCCCAAACGCGTCCATGCCGCAAGCAGGCCACCACCTTCGGTGGCTGTGTCGTCTGTCGCGGAGGCAGAGTCACTTGCGAAGCTGGCAGATGCCCAGAGAGCCATGGTAAGCGGTGCGGGTTGCGCATTGTGAGCGACAGGGCTCTGATGGGGCTTGCAGGCGCGTCTCGCGATAGGAAGCACAGATGGGCTCACCGGGAATGGGCATGAGGTGGCGGCCCAGCGAGCGGTGTCAAGCTGCTTTGAAGATGCAAACACCGGCGGGGAGCAAGAAGGGCCCACATCAGTGGACTGGTCGGGCTTGAGAGAAAGCGCTGACACCGGGTAAGGAACCTTTTCAGGCAAGGTGGGGCTGGTGGCAACCGCCATGCCTGTTACTGCTGTCACCGGGTTGGCCTTCTCACCCTGCTCCTGATGACGATTAGTGCTCTGCGGACCTTCTGAGGGGCTGGGAGTGTGACAAGCAGGCTTGGTCGTTGTCGAGGGCTCTTTATCATCAGCGGGCGACGGCTTCAACCTCACAGAAGAGGCCTGCAGAGCTGTTGGCGGTAGTGACGAGGTAGATGTAGATGCCGGAAGCCTCGGCACGGCTGCTGCCGCAGAGTCGTCTTTGGCTGCAGGAGGCTCTGGCGACAACGCCACTGAAGCGCAAAGAGGCAGGGCCAGAGACGCGGGTACGATAGGAGTGGGAGAAGGACGCGAGGCGAAGCTCGTGCGGATCCCACCTGGTGTGGCGTCGAGAGAGACAGCCGGGCTGGAGACGCTGGACGGGAGTGGCGGCAATGCGGCGAGGGGCTGCTGAGGCGGGCCGGGTTCTGATGAAGGCTGCGTGGGCGCGAGCGAGGCCGGTGCAGGGCCAGAGGCTGGCGGCGGCGAAAACGGGTCCGCTGCGTCGTAGAGCGGCGGCGGAACGTAGTAGGCGCCGAAGTACGCCAAGACGGCCGCACGCAGCTCATCGTATGGCCGGCCGCCGAAAGCAGAGTAGGTGAGCCGACGCAGGAGGTCGGGTGGGAGGATGTCGCAAAGGACTTCGTGTTTGAACGGCTGGATGGTGATGCCGTTCAGGTACATCGCAGCCTCCAGTTGGGCGAACCACCCGCCGACGCCTGCAGGCCGGAACGCCGGGAGCGGCGGGTCGAAACTTGGGTGCTGCCAGTACGCCATGCTGGAACGCCGCTGAGATAGAAGGCACGGTTCGCCAGGTCACCACTGTTGAGGAATTAGCGGGGTTGCAGCGGAGCACCAGACAGAGACGACCAGCGTGGCAGACTTCTAGTTCCGGACTGCGCGTGCCGGGCGTGCGATCCGAGCACGCGCTGTCGTTCTTTATTTTCTTCTGTCGCGGGAACGCCGATCGCAGCGCCTGCGCTTTATAGCGTCGCCGGGCGCTACAGATGTATGCTAAATTTTAAAAAAAATGAGCGAACAAACGGCTCTGCTTCCTGAAGCCGCGAAGCTAAGGTGGCTAGGTTTTTTTAATGTCGCAAATTGTCTTGTTATTCTGCTGTGCTTTTTGGGCATTCTATAACGACGGCTCTAGCATACGTTTTTGCTTTAAATTATCACGTTTATCAAATTAAAGATCGGAACTTTTTCCCGGTCGCATTTCCACTAGTTTTTTTTTTTGCCTTTTCTTTGCGCGTATCCTTAATACCAATGAGCTATAACAGGTGCATTGCTGAGTAGCGCGCCGCGTCATTTCGAGCTGGCGCAGACACGTACGGGTGGGCCGCATGACTATGGCTTAGACCGACCTGCCTACACTGGTGTGTATAAAATGTAGGGTATTCGTCGCTCTAGAAGCGAATCATTGGATTATATTGATGAATGGTGTTGCTTCGACGTATGTCATCCTACTCTGTCCGCCACAAGTATCATATATGAAACACTCAAAGAACACGCATTGTTCCCGCTAATTTTATTTATTGTTTTATATTTCCGGTATTTTCATAGTAACACATTTATCTCAGCTTCAACCAAAGAGGCACACGACCGCAGAGATTACGCTAATGTTTGGAGCCGTTTTGTCGAAATTCATGCCCAAGCTCCACGTTTCCACTTCCAACATCTCCGCATTGTCGTTTCCTTGCCGCTTTTCACGTGCTCAACTGCCTATGGCGCATCCTCCGGACATTCCGGAATTCTTTCACTCATTTCAACCCCTCCTCTCCACCCCCTTTTTGAAGTCCCATACAGCCGCCTTTTGCCGGGCCGAGCCTCTTTGTTGGAAGAGCGCTGGCCCTCACCATGCTGGGAGTAATTTTTTCTTTGTGATTTTAGGTGCACAGACCTTCTCTAACCTGTTTTCCCCTCGCGCCCAACTAAGCGCAACGCCGCTCATCCACCCTCCCTAGATTTTTTTCTACCCCTTTTTCAGCTGCCGTTTCTCTTGCTGCAGCAAATTCTCCGAAAAATATAAGAAACCTGTCCCATCGTCGTCTCCTCCTTTCCCGAAAACTCGCCCAACGAGTATCGCCTGTAGCTAGCAAGGCGGCGAAAAGCCACACAACCAGCGTGCCGACGAAGCATGCGCGCTCAAGCTGACGCCGTTCGTTGTCGAGAATCCACACCCGATACGAATTCAGTAGCCTGGCCTGCAAGATTCTATTTGTGAGTACCACCATACTTTTATATTGAAATGTGTTCGGAAATGAATATGGTTCTTGGCGTAATTGCCGCTTTGAATCAGCGTCGACCTTTTTTTTCCCCGGCAGGAAAAGAGAAAGCGACAAAGCACTGGCGCCAACTGCTGAATGCCAACTTTCACAGCGAAATGTCTAGCGCAAGGGCATGCACAGAATGGTGGGAACTTTATTTTTCAGCTTTGATAAAATGGATTTACCGAACGTTGACTATCTCTTCAATCACCGTGGCGGAGTGTTGTGTGGGCCGACTCATGTTGCGTTCATTACGACATTGGTCGTCTATCGTTTGTGCAAGATGAGTACCAAAAGCGCTTATTCTTTCACTGCAGCAGTTTTCTGGCCGCGTGTAATATTCCCGTGCCGGGTGCCCTTGTCTTGGCCAGTTGCAGGCGTACGAGAAAAAGCGGAATTCCTGGTCCCAGCGAACTTTATCCATGTTGTCTCGGAATTAATCACCCATGGACTATCGGAAGAGTGATTTCGTGTGGTTTTCAAGTAAGATTTCCGTCTGCCCCGTTACATCCATGCCAAGCGGCATCGATAATCTGCTTACTTTAAAAAAGTGTATTCGGTCTCCTGCGTTCAGCCCATTTCTAAAAACTGTGCAAGCCGTCTTTGCATGCAATATTATATTTCATAGCGAAAAAAAAATTGCTCAAAACTGTTCAAAGGGGAGGAGCTGCTACCACCTGTGCCATACTTTGCTGGAACAAAAAGGCAAACAACCAGCTCGCAATAGACATGTAATTTTGATAGGAAATATAAAAATAGATTGATTTCTATTAAACACTATATTTATCTCTTTTTGTGACTTTTAATATGTATTTGAGGGTGTGACACGGCAAATTCGGATTAGAAATTAGCAATACGGTGGGAAAAAAATTGTTAAATTCAATTCAACATTTTGCTATTAGTGTGGGGATTTATTAAGAGTCATTTAGAAATTATACTTTCAACATATGTTGCGAGTACCTTCTCGCACACTGCGCGCCACTAAGATCAATGTGATATTTTATTTCTTGTCTTTTTTCTGCGATGGTTGTACTTACACTCATGATCACATCATGCACCTCTTTGCAGCGGCGATGTGCAGCCAGGTCATCGTGCAAGAGCTTGGCGAGGAATTTGTTTCAAGGCACTGCAAAAGTTCTTTTACAACAGGAGTGCAACGATTAGTGCCGATATGACTCATCGATTCAGCGGCTCCGGTACAGTGCATTTCACGATGTACTGGCACCGTAGATGCAATAAATTTCGTTCTTTGAATCCGTTCTTTCTTTTTTGTATGTCTTCTGATTGCTTATATGTAAAATGTTACACATACAAGCTCCGGCTGGTGGAAAACAAGCGGTATATGTCTGCATTGTTGCCGGCCAGCAAGAGGTGTGGTACAAAACTAGGTGGGAGCCCCGATTGCATACAGTTTCCCACTGGCCTTGCAATTGATATGCCACCTATAAAAGTTAGATCAAGGGTGGAAAAGTGGGCACAAGTCGGAGCGAACCTGGGGCTATTATTGATACTGGCGGAATGTGGGCATACTATTGGCGCGAATTTCGGGCCATTATTGACAGATCGACTAAATGTGGGCATACTATTGGCGTGAATGTCGAGCCATTATTCATAGATTGGCTGAATATGGGCATAGTATTGGCACGAATGTCGGGCCATAATTAATAGATTGGCTGAATATGGGCATAGTCTTGGCACGAACGTTGGCCATTTGTGGATAGACTGGCTGAATGTTGGGTCAATGCTGGTAGCTAGACTGGCTGAGTATAGGCACAATCTTGGCATGAATGAAGGGCCATTGTTGGAAAAAGTCTCGGATTGCTCAAATGCCAGTGTAGGACCAATATTCATGCCAATTTCCGCCACTATTTTGCCACTGTTGGACCAATCAATTTGTGCTGCTTGGGTAGCATAGCAAGAGGCCATGCAGAAATAAAATACACATTGCTGGGACTGGGTTTTGCACCCGCGGCGGCGCAACAGATCAACTTGGCTGAAGGCTTCACGAGAGCACTAAACTAGCACACTAAACTAATTCTAGCGCTGTGTATTGCATATCGTCATCTTCATCAACTTCCATTTTCAGTGCGAAGAGGTCAGATCAGCTTAACCTCGATCAGAGCTTAACCTCAGTTTTATATCATCTCCAGATGTCCCGACGACCCAGCAAAGTAAACCCAAGAGCCAACCAGGCTAAACACATGATTTCGCCCGTCTACTCGGTGTAACTCCTTTAGAACCCTGCCGTTTTTTGGGGGCGTCAATTTGATGCGGTAAGCATGGCCTCTACCGCGCAATCTCACGATGAATAATAAAATCACTTTGAATGGTACGCATGCCGCTCGTCCGATGACATTCCGTGCATTGCCTCCACATGCCGGAATACTCTGTTTTCTTTTTATTTTATTTGTACTTCAATGTACAATTGCAAAATAGACTCGCCCAAGGATAATGCGCTCTTGAGTGTACCTCGTGTGCTCTGTAAAAGAGATCTTCTACGTGTACTTATGTTTGGCTGCGGGAAAACGAATTTCGTTTGCTTTACGAACTAATAAGCTATTATTGTGTTGTGTGTTCTCTCTTGTTTGAGTGATGCTACTTTATTTTTTCTGTTCTCTGTTGTTTTGCAGGTGTCCTTTGAGTATACGAAACAATGGCTTCAAGACATGGACTATTCAGGATGTGAGGATATAGTCAAAGTCCTTGTGGGGAGTAAGAGTGACTTGGAGGCCGGAAAAGTGGTTGACAATGCGAGAGCAAGGGCGAGTATAGCACATATTTTTAAAAAAATTTTAAGCGTCTCTTGTGGCTGCAGCAAAGCGAAGAAGAAAGTGATGTCGTTCTCTGGCATAAAATGTAGATGTCAGAATATTTCATAAGTTTTTGATATTTTAAATGCTTTATGCAAACAAATCCTTTTATTTACCTGCGCACACGCGAAGCTTTCAGCATTCGTCTTGGCCGATCCGCAAGGTCCAGGCTTTCGGAAAACCGTCATCTGCATGCTCTAAATGGCAGCTTGTATATTTCATGTTCTTACCTAAAAGTTCTTGAGGGAAAAAAATGTTTCTCAGCTAGGTACAAATGATTCTTTTCCACATAAATTGACTGGTACACGGCGACAAAGGTACACATAAAACACCACTGTCGGTTTTCTATTTTTGGGATGCAATCTTTTTTTCTTTGCTCTCTATCACGCAGTTCTGCAGATTGTACTGCACTGATACATGCAAGTGTAGCCATAGCGGGGTTAAAAAGCCGCTGCGGTAGTTCCTTTACTGGTGTTTTGTTTCGCTATGTATGGTGAAATACGTTTCCTATTCCTCGATAGGACAGTAAGAAAGTCGTTTTTATTAGTTATATGTGTGACCTGCGCGATGACCATTTTTGAAAAGAGGCATCGTAGGACACGAATGGCGTTTGTCTGAACATGTCTTCCTATACTTGTCCGTATACCCCCGCCCTCCAGTGTCACGTATGCAATCATGAGCAATGAGAGGGAACAGAGTTTCACCATTAACTTATTGATAATGTGTGCCAAGCAGAGGTTTTTAAGGCGGAAGCCTGTAATGTCTCATCTTTGTAAGCAGCAGTTGTCGACAGAAAATGTCACGCTTTTCAATTGGTGGAAACGGTCATGACGTCATAGTGCGCAAATTTCAAACGGGGTTAATTGTACTTTGGCTAGTAACTATGCAACCAATTGAAGGGATCGTATAATGATGCTCCAAGTAAGTGGGACTGAGCTTAGTTAATTGCTTAATTACCCACTTAGCCTAATTAGCTTTACTAGTCAGGCCATATAAATAAATAAAACCGGTTAAGAAATTCGTCGAGCTCAGGAATCGGACCCCGGTCTTCGGCGTGAGAGACGAGCATGCTATCCACTCCGCCATGCCAGCTCGATGGTTTGGAATGAACAAAGGCGTGAATACGGTGTCTTCACTCACTCTCATCCTCCTCCATTCCCTTCCGGCGAGGTTTAGGTGTCCACCGACAAATGAGAGACAGATACATTTCCTTTCCTCAAAAACCAATTTACCGACGAGCAAGGCGTAGAACCGAATCGGCGATTGCGTTCTATGGACTCCTTGGCAGCGTTGCAAGACGCTGTCGCGTTCCACTCTTAGGGGCGAAGCTTAACATCTTAACTACACATCAGTGACCACACTTTAAGTCAAAAAAGTGCCCCCCCCCCTGAATTTTGTGACACAGTTACTGCGTAATTTCCTTTCCTCAAATACGATTTTCATTTTCTTCACTACGGCTCCTCTATGTCTATCTTCTTTCACTCCCACTTCCTCCCTTCCTCTACGGTGCGGTTCAGGTGTCCACCGAGATGACACAGAATTACTGCGCCATTTCCTTTCCTCAAAAAGCGTTGCGTTCAAAGGACAAGGCATCGCGCCGAACGGGAGGTGGCGTTCCGTGGACTCCCTGGCAGCGCTACAACGCGCTGTCGCGTTCCACTCCTAAAGGCGAAGCTTAAGCGTCATTAATTAGCAGTTAATTAGTATTCAGCCATTAATCGGTAATTAACCATTAATGAGTGATTTGTCATCACTTAGTAATTAGTACTCAATTACATGTGACGCCACCAGTGCCACAGAAACAGCGAAGGTGGTGCGGAAAACGCTTCCGCCTCTACCCACTTTAGACAGTCAAAGTGCCCCCTGAATTTTTCTTTTATAACTAGTTTTTATCTTGATGTACATTGTACAGTATTCAATTTCAAATTTAGTTATGACCAGAAAATTGGCTATTTTGTAGTCTCAAATTTAGTGTAGCTATCACCAAAACGTTGTTTCCTCTCACATTGCTCACGGCTTTACGTGTCCCCACTGCCTCGATGACAGGAGCTGGCGGACCAGCTGGGTATTGCGTCGTTCGAGGTCAGCGCCAAGAGTGGCGCAGGAGTGGAGGAAATGATCGAGCACATGGCGACCAAGCTGTCGAACCACCACCGCCGTCCAACCGCTACTGCCGGCAGGGGCGGCAAACATGTAGTCACAGAAATTATAAAATGGTCTATAGACTTTCTATACTTTTTATAGACTCTGTAGACATCCTATAGACTTTTACTTTTGTCTATAGAAAGTCTGTAGAAAATCTATAGACTAAAGTCTATACCTGCCTCAATTTCCTTTTCTCTATAGACTCTCTATAGACTAAAGTCTATAGCTGCCTCAATTTATTTTAGTCTATAGACGGCCTATAGATTCTCTATAGACTTAAGTCTATAACTACCTCAATTTCCTTTCGTCTATAGACGGTCTATAGATTATCTATAGACTAAAGTCTATAGCTGGCTCAATTTCCTTTTGTCTATAGACGGTCTATAGACTATCTATAGATTATGGTCTCTAGCTGTCTTAATTTCCTTTCGTCTATAGACGGTCTATAGACTGCCTATAGACTGAAGTCTATAGACTGAAGTCTATAACTATCTTCATTTCCTTTCGTCTATTTCTATAGACGAAAGGAAAGGTCTATAGACCAGAACCAGCCCGCCGGCAATCACGGCGGCAAGCAAGTCGCGGATCACGGAGGGCACCGTGCTCTAGCTTCGCGTTCTGCGTCTCACGCGCGAAAGGTAGGAATCGGCTGCTTGGTATCGAAAGCAACGACTCGCAGTTATTGAGGGCTGCGTGCCGCAGACTGCAGAACATGCAGCTGATCAAGCTCGCACTCGTATACATCGGCAACGACAACGCGAGCGTGTGCTTTCGGTGCACTGTGTAAGCTTCAAGCATAGGACGGAAAAACTGCCCGTGCGTTGTTTATCAAACGACAAGCCGTACTCTCGGATTATTGCGTGCTTGCTTACTACGCAGTAAGTATATATGACTGGTATGACCGCCGACGATCGACCCTGGTGGACTCTGCTGTGGTCGTTCTACGCTGGTAACCTGCTTCCTGTAAGCTGTAAGCAGAAAAGAATCGGGATACATTCGTTCAACTGTAGTCTGTCGGCCGCCGGCTTTTGCTGCGGGCAAGGAACGCATAATCTCGTCAAAAGCGCATATCAGCTTGTTGAACGTCCACCCAAAACAAGCGGGTGCACTGTATAAATTTAGCTGCGTCGTTTCTGTAATAATACAGCTTTATAGCAGAGAACTGGCACTGGAATGAAAGGCGCTACAATAAAGCCCTGCGTGTCGGCGCCTCACGTTCCGCGTGTGTTTGCATGACGATCAGCGCTAGAGCTCATTTTTATCTCTTTTTTAAATGAGCCAAACGCGAGGAGGTGCATGCCTAGGGTAATTCTAAGATATTTTGAGCATATGTGGCAGAAGGCCCGAGCATGAAGCTGTACAACAGTTGGCGATCGAATCAGCACTTGGTCGGCGCGACAATTATTGCCCGCAGAGATGTCTCGAGCAATGTGCTCGTGGGGGCTTTTAATAAAAGACATGTTTCAGTCAAGCGTTTTTCAAAGCATATCCACTTTAGCACTGCGCCAAACGCAACGAAGACCATACGCTCCCGTATCGCGCTCAACCAACACTTCGTAAAACACGTTCATCACATGCATATATGCGTGCGTCTGAACGCGTACTCAGAACTGGAATCCGGTTGCTCTCGTGAAAGGCCTCGAACACCATCGCAATATCCGCCGGGCGCACGAAATTAACGGCCGAAATATTTTGTGAATCAGCTCGTATGCGATCGTAATATGAAGCGAGCAATTGTGCTTGCGAGGTGGTGAGACGATCGAAATATGATCGCGCATACGCACGCAAAACATATCAATAAACACCGGGAACTACCGCAAAAGGTGCCATTGCAGGCGACACAGTCGATATGCACCGTGGCCTAGTCGAAACAAGCACCTGCATCGCGCAAAACATCGCATGAAGAACCGCGGTCCTTCTAGTCCTTAAAAAAATGGCCGCGCGAGCTTCCCGCTACCGTACACCTCTCTGTCGTCTGCTAGCTGCCCGAGCGCTGCCAGCACAAAATCGTCCTGGCGAGTGTGGCCGCCGGCTGGCAGCCCGAAACCGCCCAGCCAGAGAAAAACGAACACGTTCCGGGCAGCCACCGGAAGTGGGCGGAGCAACCCGAGAAAATCGAGCGCGCTTGAGCTGACCGCAAGCAACCCGCGGGCTGCCAGAGGCGGATAATCGAAGAAGCCCAATGTCGTTTAGCCTGTGAATGACGGCCGAAATGGAACTGTGCGTTAGTTAGCGCCGTGTGAGCTCAATTTACTTTGCACCTCCGAAAACGTACTTACATACACTCTCGTTCTGTGGTGGATTACATTTGTTTTCTAATCTTTGTGTTATCGCCTGTGTGGACCTTGGAGTGCTGTTCTTTTTGAGGTGTGCATTTCTTGCTACGTATGGACGCTCGCTCGGTGCGCGTCGTGGACGCCGACGTTTCAGCAAAGGTGTCTTGTAACGCAACAGACTGGAGCGCGAGACGCTTGTCAAAGTTGTAGTCAAGCGGCGCTGGAGGAATGCGTGTAGTGTGATGGTATAAAATTCTTTGCCGGCGCGAATGCCCGGCGTGCTCAAACACCGCGAAGAACCCACGAGCTCCACCTGTCTCCCCTTCGTTGCACACGTACGGATTCCTCCATGTCTGTCATCAGAGCCGTTGGCCGCCGCCGCTGGCCTGCGGTCACTTCATTTTGAAAGCTGGGTAAAGGTCGGCTCGACAAGAGGTGGCTTACATTTCGTTCCGAGTGGTTCGTTCATGAATCCCGCTCACGCTTGCACAGATTTCTAGAATACCATTTGCGCGAGAGGCAAAGTATGTGTTTCTGATTTCAGACTGCTACTTTACGAAAGCGCCGATGTAATTCGCCGCTTATTTGCGCCTAAAATTAAATTAAGCTCTCGTGTTATTATAGCTGCGCCTGTTGAAGGCGTTGTTTCATTGAAATACTTCCTACTTTGAGCGCGTTCAATGCTTTAGTTGATTTTTCTAGCAGCGTTGGGTTAGGCTACCTCAATGCAAGAAAGACACCTCTTTACTGCGCTCTTGGGTCTGCACTTGAAGGAAAAACTAAGTGAATTTCAGACGGTATTTTGTCATGACAGTAATTTGTTGTCTCAAACTCGCGACTGCTTTCGAAACGGCGCAGCTGCAGCCTCTGTGTGCTGTATGAGTTTTCTGAATAATGAGCGCGGCATGGAAGCGCTGCAACCCGCTTGTTTCTAAGAGCGCGCGCAGATGTATGAGTGTGCTAGTTCATCTCTGTGCTTCAAGTTATAGGCGCAAATCTGTGGTGAACTGGTTGCTTCTGCCTGCTGGTTTTGAATAGCTTGTGCCCGTTTGAGTATGGGCTTACGTACACACGGCCAAATCTTTAACTGGCTCTGGTGTTGCATCGATAAATGCACCTTGTAAAAAAGGTGCCTTTTCGCTACACTGCTGGCATATTCATGTTGTAATTTGACACGTGAGATGGCATTTCATAGTTCCTTTTTGTTAGTATAACGTTTGAGTGGAGTACTTGCGTGTTTAGATCAAAGTTATGAGAAATATTCATCGTCTGCCGCTACGAACAGCCGAAACAAACGGAATACGCAGCAGTGGTTCTGGTGGCGCATTTGCACTTACTCTGGGTAAACGACTTGTACGCCATGGAAGGAGTGGTAGTTTACCGAGAGGATAAGGCCATATGGACCACATCCATTGGTGCGTATGCCGCTTGTTTCAGCTGTTCGTAGTGGCAGACGAATATTTCTGATAACGTTGATCTAAACACGCAAGTACTGCACTCAAACATTATATGAACAAAAAGGAACCACGAAATGACATTTCACTCGTCAAATTGCAGCATGAATATGCCATCAGTGTAGCCGAAAGGCACCTTTTTTACAAGGTGCATTTAGCGATGCAACACCCGAGCCAGTTAAAAATTTGGCCGGGTATACCAGGCTTCACGCAGGGTATTTTGAAGCGCTTCTTCTATAACGGTTATAAGAATAAATTCTTCAATATTCTCCTTTTTGGATCCCTGTGTAAGGTGCACTGAATCTGTATTTTATGGAGGTGGCATTCTGAACAGCTCCTTGCGAGTCAATGCAGATATGTGGCACAATTGTTCGAAGTGTTCTGTTAAAAATAATGTAAAAGGATTGCCATACAGAAATCAGTATCAGTACTGGATTCAGAGTAGAGTGCTCCAGGGATTATGGGTCTTTGTTCCAATGTTTTATGAAGACACTTATAATCTGTCGTGTATTTACTGAAATGAATGCGCCGGCATGATAGCTCAGTGGCTATCATGTTCGTCTGGCGACCTGAAAGATGCAGGTTCGATTCCGGCCTAGGCGGTCCCATTTTAATAGAGGCAAAATGCTAAAGACCTGCGTACTCTGCACAGGTGGCCGAAATTATTCCGCAGCCTTTCACTTCAGCGTCTCGTAGCCTGTGTCGCCTTGGGTCTTTGAACCCCATAAAACCAAACCAAAAAATCAAGATTGCATTTCTAGAATGGCATAGCCAGGATATGCCTTGCATTGTAAAGCACATGTGTAGAGATGGAATGGGAACTTTTTTTGAGTTCCTCAGTTATTTTTTTCCTTTGTGCTGTACAGGTGAACATGCCCGGATGATTGACTGCAGACAACAGGCCGCAAGAATGCTTCTGAGGAAACTAGCTGGAGTGTTACTTTCAACATTTATGTTACTGTGGTGCATTCTTATGGTCCATGTATTGCATATTCCCAGCCTGGATAGCTTGGAAATAAAACTGAATTTGTAAGTATATTGATTGTGTCATTTGTGAACTCTGTCTGGTGAACTTTTTCAACGGTTGTAGACTGTCTATAGGCAGTTTATAGATAATGGTCTACTAATAGTTTAGTAGACAGAGGTCTATAGACTGTCTATAGACAATGGTCTATAGCACTTCCAGGCCACACACCTGTGGAATGTCCATAGACAGTCTATAGACATATGTCTACTGAACCAGTAGACTTTTGTCTGTAGACTGTCTATAGACAGTAATCTACAGGAAGTCTATGGCCATAAGTCTATAGGTCGTCTATAGACAAGTGTCTATAGACGGTCTATAGACAACTCTATAGGAAATGCATGACCATAAGTCTATAGATAGTCTATAGACTGTCTGTAGACCTGTGTCTATAGACTTCCTATAGAGCTATAGACTTTCAGTAGACATTTGTCTATAGACTGTCTATAGACAAAAGTCTACTAAAAGTGTATGGCCATAAATCTATAGACAGTCTATAGACCAGTCTAAAGGATTTGTCTATAGACAGTCTATAGACTTCATAGACTAAAGTCTATAGACAGTCTATGGACTTTCTATAGAAATTTTTATAAGGGAGCTGTCCGCGACGAGAGTAGCGCGCTGACCAAATGGTGATTCCCACTGTATTTTCTTTGTGCATCTGTCCCCGTAATGTTTTCTCTCTCTCTCCGCTATATTGCATTATGGGAAAGGCTAAGACAAGAAACCTACAGGCATGAGCGAGAGTGGAGTGATCACGGCTGCGGCGGCAGAACTGCTGCATCGTGGTGCTGCGAGAGTGCTCCGAGTAGTTATTCCAGTGACTCTAGCCCCGAGTGGAGTCACTGGAATAACTTTCAGTGACTCTAGCCCCGAGTAGTGACAAACTTAGCCTTCGCTCTCGCACGGGTGCTTGTTGCGCTTGATAAATTTCTAGCGCAGCTTTCGGCTACTCTGCTGGTGACGGTCGCGAAAAAGGTGAGCAACCGAAGGAACACAAATCACGTCGTTACTTCGCGGTTGCCAACCAGGGCTGAGAATGTAATCCAAATCACCCTTTTAAATGGTCTTTCCGTTTTGCGAAGCAAGTAAGCCTTTTCTGGATCGCCGATTGGAATATGCTATTAGATGTGTAAGAAGCCGAAAGCATCGTGGAAGCGAGTTAACAACTCAACGTAAAAATAAGCCACTCCTTAGTGTGGAGAGAATATGAAACATCAGTGCAACTAAAATCAAACCAACCAGGAGCGGAGTCGTTTGACGCCGCGTTGTCGTCAGCTTTCCACTACTACGCAACTGTGTCGTGTCCTGCACACTCTGTGATGTGGGCTCCCATCCGTCACGATCGTCAGCAGCAGAGTAACCAAACGCCACACTATGAATTTATTAAGCTTGATAAGCACCAGAGCAAGGGCGAAGCTGGTCGTCTCTTGTGGCCATGGAAGAAGCTTTTTTTTGTCTTCCATGCTTGGGACATCCTCGCAGCGAGCATAGCAGCGCTGCGGTGCGCCCCGCAGCTGCTTCTGCCACTGGAGACGTGGTCTCGCCGCCTTTGCTCACGCCTGTACATTCATCGGTCCAAAAGACGGAGGGGCATTATTCTTCAATGAGTTTGGCAAGAGCTTGCTTCTTCACATTAAGAATCATAAGAAACGCGAACGGCACAAATGAAACGAGAAGGCAGAAACACACATAGAAATATTGGCAGCTAGCGAAGGAATACAGGCGGATTTCTTAACACTTTTCAAGAGCGATGTTCTCGCTTTTGAATTGAATAAGAACTGCTATAGTATTAATCTTGCGATGCCCATATCAACAGTCATGTCCGGCTTTCATTTCACGCAGGCACAACATGGCAAGACACGCTTATAGAGGATGGTCAAAATTAAGTTTTACTGAATTCCTCAAAAATAAGCGACTGACAGCTACGTGAAATACACATCTGCACATAAGTTATTTGGCCACGCTGATGCAAAGGTTGATAATTGTCGTTGCCCCCTAATTACATGAAATCGATTAATGAACTTTTCAGTGACTGTTGCAAGCGGTGCATGTTAATATCGTAAATTTCGGAGGAGTGTTATCCTTACACAGTTCTATTTAGTAAAATTCCTTTAGCTCGTATGTGTTCGGAGATATTCGCTTGGAAATTTTTTGCTTGGTCCGCGTAATTGGGCATGCGAAGCATTGATGATTGGCGAGTAACTTTTCCAGACGTGAATCGGCGTTTCCGCTGCCAACGGCGTCGAGCGACCAATGAGGCTCATAACAGTTTCTCTTTCAGTTTTGGCTACCAGTATTCAAGAGACGCCCGACGCAACATCTATGCCACATTAGGGAGTAGTTTTTCGACGAATGTCACCGCTTTGCATGCGTGATTAAGCGAAGTGAGTAGAAACTTTGGGGGTGAATATCTTGGAACACGCATGTTCTAGAACAATTGTATGAAATATAGTAGTAGCGATGTGAGCGCCTTCGTGCTTCCAGTATAAATATTCCCGCTAGCCGTAGGGGACGAAAACTTCATCATGTGTTAGGTAATTAGGAGACTGACAGTGAGAATTATCATCACATTTTATGTATCCCTGGCAGCATAACTTATGTGCAGAGGTTTATTTCACGTTCCACTCAGTACGTTGTTTTAAGAACTTTTAAACCTTGATTCTTATCACCCTGTATAATTAGTGATTTCTTCATGTGTGAGTGGCATTATATTATCACGTTGTAGTGACGGCAGTCCAGTGGTCAGGAAGACACCAGCCAGTCTTAGAAACGAAGCTCTTTATTTGGGCTGACTTGCGCCCGCAAAATAACTGAATCACTCGGCGGCGGCGTAAGCAACAAACGTGCTCGTCGGTCGTCGAACTACGAATGTCCGCCGCTCGCGGCATCGCTCGATTTAAACCCGACAAGGAAACTTCCAGATAACAGGTCAAGATCATCTACGGTAATCTGGAAAAACCTAGATGCAGCCTTTCATGGCTGCGAACAATCGAGATTAGTCTGGTCGCTTCTGGCGCCACGAACAAAAGTGATAACGACCCTTTCCTGCTGCCTTGAGCGTGAACGAACAAACACTGCAATGATACGTGGCATTACCCCCCTTCCAAAGAAGCATCGTCTCGATGCTTTAAAATGAAAATAAACACGGACAATGAAAACTTCCAGTCCTTTAGCGTTCATAATATGGCTTCAGGCGTACGACATGTACGACTTCCGGGCGTGCGCGACGTCGCTGAGATGCTGCCGTGCCGTCGAGGATGACTTCGTAGTCGAGGTCACCGATGCGACGGAGAACCTTGTACGGGCCAAAGTAGCGTCGCAGCAACTTTTCACTCAATCCACGGCGGCGAACTGGCGTCCATATCCAAACACGATCACCTGGCTTGTAATGCGTGTCTCGTCGGCGCAGATTGTAGCGTCGGGCGTCGGTGTGCTGCTGGTCTTGAATGCGAAGCCGCGCAAGTCTTCGGGCTTCCTCGGCGCGATGAAGGTAGGCGGCGACGTCGAGGTTGTCTTCGTCAGAAACGTGCGAGAGCATTGCGTCGAGTGTTGTCGTGGGTGTTGAGGCATGGTCTTGAGTACTCGTCGATGGAGGATCTTTGTCATTGCGCTTAGAAGCAACCTCACCTCCAGAGGCTGCTTTATTTAGTTTAACCTTCGTGGGCTGGGGGAGCGTCCACGCACGGCGTAACCTCGGCTAGGAGAAACAAAGCGCGGGGACGATGGCGACGGGGAACGTGATAGGCGGCTCGGCGATGAGTATTCTTCCCGACGTAAAAACTCCTCGATTTCGGCTGGTCGCTGGCCGGGTCGGGGTCGTGGAGCGTCGTAAGAGAACCCTCGGATGCCCAGTCTTCTGTATGGGCAGTGCCGGAGGACGTGACCGGCTTCGCCACAGTGGAAGCATAGTGGGCGGCGCTGGTCGGGAGTTCTCCACTCGTCGCATTTCCTCGGCTGCGCGCGTCGCTCGTAGGATGGGCGTGTTGGGGCGAGTGGGCGGTGGTCCAACGCAGCTGGCTGAAGGCGATAGGGGCTTGCCTCCCGTCGTCGAGGTGCAGGACGGCGCACAGCTGCGGCGTAAGTCATGGCTGGGGGCTGCAGAGGCTGCGTAGGTGTCGGCGTCACACCCAAGGCCTGTTGAACCTCGTCCCGGATGACGTCAGTGAGCGATGAAAGTTGCGGCTGCGTTCCCGTTGGCAGCAACCGTCGGAGCTCCTCTCGCACAACTTCACGTATAACCTCCCGCAGGTTATCATTGTTAGCGGTGTCCATGCAGCTTGCTGACAAAAAGCGCTGCTGGCGGTCATACTGGCGGGCTCGGGCGTCGAGAGTTTTCTCCATTGTGGATGCCTCTTCTACGAATTCAGCGACGGTTTTCGGTGGGTTGCGAACGAGGCCGGCAAATAGTTGCTCTTTAACTCCTCGCATAAGCAACTTCACCTTCTCTTCTTCCTTCATGTTCATGTCGGCACGCCGGAATAGACGCTTCATCTCCTCAGTATACACTGCAACGGTCTCGTTTGGGTGTTGTATGCGAGACTGTAGCAGCTGCTGGGCTCTCTCCTTTCGCACGACGTTTGTGAATGTCTTCAGAATCTGTTCCTTGAAGGTTTCCCAGTTGGCAAGGCTGGCTTCCTCATTCTCGAACCAGACTCTTGCTGGTCCCTCCAGGGCGAAGAAGACGTACCTAAATTTCATGGCGTCGTCCCAGTTGTTGAAGACAGCCACACGGTCGAACTGCTCCAGCCATTCCTCGGGGTCGGCGCCAGGCGAAGCGTCGAAGGTTGGTGGCACCCGGGGCTGCTGCAGAATGATTGGAGTGGTCGTCTGGGGCAAGGTCATGATGGACGTTGGTACTTGCTTTCGCTTCCGGGTAGGGTCCGGCAGGGTCCCGAACTCAGGTGCGTCCCCTTGCAGGCGTCGGCTTGCGCGGTGGACTGGACTCAGGTCCTGCGGTAGATGACTCAGAGGGCTGGCGTCACGACTTGTTGGGGGTGTCCGGAACATGAAAGGCTACCCAGCACCTCCACCAGATGTCACGTTGTAGTGACGGCAGTCCAGTGGTCAGGAAGACACCAGCCAGTCTTAGAAACGAAGCTCTTTATTTGGGCTGACTTGCGCCCGCAAAATAACTGAATCACTCGGCGGCGGCGTAAGCAACAAACGTGCTCGTCGGTCGTCGAACTACGAATGTCCGCCGCTCGCGGCATCGCTCGATTTAAACCCGACAAGGAAACTTCCAGATAACAGGTCAAGATCATCTACGGTAATCTGGAAAAACCTAGATGCAGCCTTTCATGGCTGCGAACAATCGAGATTAGTCTGGTCGCTTCTCGCGCCACGAACAAAAGTGATAACGACCCTTTCCTGCTGCCTTGAGCGTGAACGAACAAACACTGCAATGATACGTGGCAATATTCTAATCGAGAGTCCCTTATTGTTTGATATGTCCCGCAACTTCACTACAAAACTAAAAGAAAAAAACAACTTTAGGACGCCGCACTCCTGAAGGCAACATTTCCAAACCCCTAGTCTTTGTTTTTTTTTTTTGAAAAACGCGCATTCATAACATCAATGCCGTTACGCAACACAAAATAAAGGGACACCAAAGAAAATTGCACGCTATTATTGTTCTCAGCAAAAAACTGATTCTGCTCTTCTTTCTCCCTATTTCGATGCTTATGCGGCAGCAAATGGCGCGTTTTCAGTTGAGAAAATTGGCTTAAAAAATTTTCCCCCTAATTGATTCAAGTTCGTGCCACTTTTGTTGAGGAGGGGTCACAACCATTTTGAACTGAAAGGTGCTGCAGCGTAGTTTCTGAGAAATCGATATGACGCATGCATTTTAGTTGCGAAATCGCTCGATGATGGCGACACTTGTGTTTCGTTTTCTAATATATTAATTCTTATAAAAGCTCCATTTTTCAGGTCAAGCTTTTTATTTGTCACCAGTGATCCCTTAAAGTGTACGGGGTTGAAACAACCTTTTTCGATTTCTGCTACACTGGTTCGGCAGCAAGACGGATTTGTTGCTGAAGAAAAATTCAATTTAAAATCAATCGTTTTCTCAACTCACTTCATTCAAAAGCACGACATAACGACCGAGGAAGCACCCAGCGATCACAGTTTGCAGGATAATAGATAAATAGCCTGGCCTCAGGAATTCCCGCGTCGAATATGTCTGGTTTGATTGAGAAAGTGACTGCGGTGGTGACACCTGTATTGCACTGTTGAACTTTTATAGCTTCATATCTACTTTCACGGCCTGTAGGGGCGCCTTATGTAATCCATCATGGCGACGTTACGGAGAAATCTTTCTGTGAACCGTTGTTGAATCGCATTTGTTTTAACACTTCGAGATAAGCTGGCGGTTGTTTGTCGATTGTAACGACCTCGTGTGAGCCATCGCTTCGTTTTTTGAGGCTACAAAGAAATACACCAGAAACACACACACACACACACACACACACACACACACACACACACACACACACACACACACACACACACACACACACACACACACACACACACACGCGCGCGCGCGCGCGCGCGCGCGCGCGCACACACACACGCACGCACACACCTTGCAACCTGCCAACCATGTCAGGCAGCAGCTCAATTATCCCTGTAAGGGTGCTCGGGAATAGAAGAGGAATCTGGATCGCAACCGAACTCAAGCAACCGAAGTCGCACTGATGTCAGCACCTGCCAGAGAAGGACACTGGCGCATCGCTTCGCCGCTGCAACACTGCACCAGGAGTGATAGGAAGACTCCCAGGAATCTATGAGCGTAGAGAATGACCAATTCCGCATATATAGACATTAACCTGTATCGTTATCCGAAGAACACTAATCCGTGAACACTGGAAACGAAATGAAAGCCAAACTGCTAGCGCACCTACCGCGTTTGGCCGAACTACGCAACTTAAGAGTAATTCTTTTCTGCATTTCGCCTTTATAAAAATGTGGACGCAGCAGGTGGAATTCGGTGCCGCGTTCCTGGGTACAGCAGGCGAACAACACGACTACTGAGCCGCCACCGCGGCTATCGCATTATTTCACATGGATACTGTGCAGTAATTGGACTATGCAGGAACGGTCACCAGAAGCAGCATTTTGAAGTGGAAAAGGAGGAGGAAAAAGTTTTATTTAACCAGTGGCAAAAGGTCGCCATCCTCTTGAGTCTTGTAGGTAAAAATAGGATCGCGGGTTATCTGGGTAGCCTGTTCGAGGGCACCCACCAATCACGAACTGAAGTCGCAGCTGTAGTCTTTTGTGTGTGTGTGCCTCTACATGTCGAATCGCCTGAATGCTGCACTTCAGTCATTGTTGGCTGACTGTACTTGTTGTTTGCACTGAACACGTGAGTAAAGTTCAGGTTCTCCTCCTTCCTTACACCAGGAGTGCCCCGTCAGAGACGGTCTTGCGATGAGTTGGGACGCAGATATAAAAGGATTACTTGGAGATTTATACACAGATATTTACATCACATACAAGTTTAGGCACTGGAGACAAATTCAGCAGCAAAAACACAAACAACAAAAAGGCGGAACTCGCTAACACTAGGGGAGGCCCCTACTCGCCATAGCCGAAGATGCATAGCACCTGACCTTAGCCCAGAACCCTTTTTCCGGCTCCGGGGCCCGGTTTTAAAGACCTCAAGGCCCGGCCCACATTTGGTAACTTCCAATCAAGTTGCGCTCTTAACATGATTGGTTCTTTAAGGGCATGGCCAGCCCTCCAGCTTCTATAAGGTAAACCACCCTCTCCATATCAAAATAAAAGCAAAAAGAAACACAAACGCACAGTCGTGCCAGCACGTGCGGGGTCGAACATTCTCTCCCTCGCAAAATAAAAGTAAAAACAAACACAAAAACACACTCGTGCGCGCACGTGCCATCGGTTTCCTCCGATGACCCTCCACTTTGGCGTCGTAGCGGATTTAGGGATTATCGGCTTAAACGGGCAGTTACCGCTGTAACTGCCCCTGCGAGCTCGGACCTGCGTTCCAAGGCGACTTAGCCTTCCCAAGGCTGTTTAGTCGCCGCCTCACCGACACCCTGTCAGTAGCGTCACCCAACTCAGGCCTTCGCTGTTTCCGGCTAGCCTAGCTGTCGCCGACTATAGGTGGTGTCCAATCTGAACGAGCTGCAAGGCATGCTGGGTACTCCGACTTCCGGGTCTTTCGGCGAGATGCGTGTGTGCGACGCTCTGCTTGAGATGCGGATTTACCAAGCTTAAATTCGCTCTTAATAAGTTAATACGCGCGAATGAAGTCGTAAAAAAGGTCAGCATGCTCTGCGTGCATTATTATGCCCACGCTCGACGTTCCGTATTGCAATTAAGGGCGGAAAAGCGTTGTGAGTGCGAACGTTTCGGCATGCGTCGTCTGTTCGCGCTGAAGTTTAGGACGCTTCATTCACTCGCTGAAAAGTCCGCCTCTTGTTACGGTTATCGTACGGCTGCTACATAGTTCTCTAACATATATTAGAGTACATATTTCCTAGAGGTTTCGCGCCTCCAGGCGCAGCAACCGCAGCCTAGCAGTACGTACGAGCGCACTGGTGCGCACATTGTAGCAGGGTGGCTACGACGGCAAGGAGCTTGAACCGTGCAAATCCGCGGAGGACTTTCGGTTCTTTTTCTATACACGCCGTGGTGGCCTAGCGGTTAGGGCGGAGGACCCGATCTGGGACGCGGCGGCCGCGTTTCTGATGGATGCGAAGCGCGAAAGGCGCCCGTGCGCTGCGCGATGTCACAGCACGTTAAAGAACTCCCGGTGGTTCCAATTAATATGGAGGCCTCTACTACAGCGTCCCTGGTTGCCCACGTGTCGCTCCTCCTCTCGAAAGTCTGTCAATGTTTTCTTATCAATGTTTTACAACCTTAGCAAGGGGCACAATCTGTTTTATTGTCGGTTCCTGTACTTGTCAGCTTAATTGCTTTCGTGGGATATTTGCTATGCTTCACGGAATAATTACTGCAGAAGCTGGTATTCTTAACAACTCTGTCATGTGATTTAATTTTAGTTGAGCTGTAATGCAAAAATACAACTGCATTTCAAATGTGTTGAATTTTCAGCACTATAGTTTTCTGCATGTACGAATGTCAAGCATGCACCGACATGCCCCGACAAGCATGCACCGAGACTTTGTGGCTGAAAACCTCTACTTATGTGCGCCAAAAGCCCAGATGGGAAGTTACATGGCAGGTATATTCCAGCAGTGAGAGGCGTCAACTTACTGCAGCTTTGGTGGATGCACAAGAACTTTTCTCACAAACCAAATTAACTATGCATAGTTATGCACTGCAACCGCACTGCAATGCATTTCATACCCTGCATGGTGGTGTGGGACATTACAAGCCATTTACATTTAACTTGCACCTTTGAATGTTAAGAATTTCTGTACTCGATTTCCCGATGCTGGTTGCTGCATTAGGTAGACGAAAAAATGCACAAAAATAAATGCTAAATTTGTTTTGTGTCATCTCTTGAACGTTCACTAGCTTCAAGGATGTAAAATCAGTGTTGCTTCCCATCAAAGCAGAGGGGAGCCTGTAGCCATTTCGCTGTCGTGTACTTCGTGCTCCGAGCCTAGTTGAAGATGAACCACCAGCCTGTGTACAGACAGATGTCGCCAATGATTGGCACCTCAGCTGTTGATGCCCAGCTATGTATAGAAATGTGGAGATGTAAAACTTACGCACTGTATGCACAGTGTTCAAGGTAAGGTAGATAAGTAACAACACTAGCAGCTAGGCAAAAGATGACCTTGCCTTCTGTTTTTCCTAATAAAAACCTAAAGCCAAAACAAGGCATCTGTGTAAACTTAGAGACGCGCACAAATGACGACACCATTGTTTCGAGTTATAAGCAACGACTGGTGTTTATTGCCGTAAGGCTGCTCCTTGTCGAGCGAGTATAGGTTACATAGGTTGCCAGATTACAAGTCAGAAAAAGCTAGAATGAACAGTTTCTTTATACTCCCCCCGGAATGAGCTTCAGATCATTCGTGCGTAGTCTCCATGGGGTACAGCAACTGGATCGGTCTTCTTAGGATGGTCCCACCAGGTAGGCGCACCATGCAGGCTCTAGTGTACCCATCCCGTCCGACGAGCACATCAACCACTTTTCCGGTTTTCCATAGCTGCCTTGGCAGATGAGGCTGGTGAACTAGCACAAGAGTTCCTTTCTTCAAGGCACTAGATGAGCTTGGCACAGCAAAATGAGCGGAGCGAAGACCTGTGAGGTACTCTTTCTGCCACCTGCGCCAGAAGTGATCAGCTAAACTTTGATGATATCGCCAGCGACGAGTTAGTTGACCCGATGTTGAAGTCGTTGACTCTGTGCTACAGCCCGGGGGCAAGGACGTTAAACGTTTTCCCACGAGAAAATGGGATGGAGTGAGTGGCTCCGGCTCGTGAGCTTCTGCGGACACGTAGGTGAGGGGTCTTGAATTGATCACGGCCTCGATTTCGGTCAAGACTGTAGCGAGCTCCTCGAATGTGCAGAAGCTGTTACCTAAAACCTTCTTCGGAGAAGTCTTCACTGAACGAACCATTCGCTCCCAGAATCCGCCCCACCAGGCGGCTCTCTCAACGATAAACTTCCATTTTATCTGGTGGTCTAAGAAATAACTTCGGATCTCTGTGCCACGCAGCGTTGTCCACAGCCGTTTCAGGTCTCTCGAAGCGCGCTGAAACGTCTTAGCATTGTCCGAAAATATTACTCGACAGACTCCTCTTCTGGAAATGAACCTCTTGAATGCCATCAGAAAATTGGGCGTAGACATGGCAGTCACCAGTTCTAGGTGCACTGCGCGGGTGACTGCACATGTGAATATGACGATGTATGATTTCTTGTTGCCTTGATCCCTTGTGTTCAACGGCCCGGCGAAATCAATGCCTGTCACCTCGAATGGTGGAGCTTGGGTTACCCTGTCACGAGGTAAAGGGGCAACTGGCTCCGTGGCAGGGCGGCTGTTGAATCGGTTGCAAATCAAGCATTTCTTCAAGATCGTTTTCACCATCTGTCTTCCCCGAACTATCCAAAACTGCTCTCTCAGCTCTGTGAGAGTCTCAAGTGCGCCTGCATGTAGAAGGCGGCGATGGTTGGCGATTATTAAAAGTTCGGTGAAATGATGACCGGCAGGCAGGATTATTGGATGCGTAATGTTGTAGGAGAGGCCAGCATTACTCAAACGTCCCCCAACTCTTAGCACTCCGTCCTCATCGCAGTAAGGTTTCAGATCCCGCAACGGAGAGCTGCAAGCTGCAGGGCAAGCGTGATGCGCGACGGACGCACTGCAGCTCTTCACCGAAGGCTTCTCGCTGTACCTGACTTATGAGACAAGTCTGTGCTTGGGCGACCTCTTCCGTAGTCAGATATCCACTACGTTTCTGGTGAGGGTTCCTTGAGTTGTGCAAGAATCGCTGCATCCATGCAACAACACGAACAAGTTTAGAGAGGGAGCTGTGCCGTTCCAGCGGCAAGACAGTTTCCTCTGTTGCTACGTTGTGTACCTGCACCGATATTCTTTCCTCATCTGCCACGGCCATATCAACGTCATTTTCGTGCCTTGGCCAGGCGATGGGCGTTTCTCTGAGCCAAGTAGGTCCATTCCACCAAACGGTGTTTGCCTTGAGGGCTTGGGGACTCACTCCTCGCGTCAGAAAGTCGGCAGGGTTGTCTGCTCCGGGACAGTGATTCCAGGTTTCTGGATCCGTTCGCTGCTGAATTTCCAGCACCCGATTGGCCACAAAAGGCTTCCATTGTTGCGCTGACCCGCGAACCCAATGAAGCGCAATTGTAGAATCACTCCAGAGATGCCATTTGGCAACTGGTAGTTTCAGTGATTGCCTCAAGTATTCCTTCAGTCTTGCGCCTATCAGCATTCCCATCAATTCCAACCTGGGAAGAGTGAGCTTCTTAATCGGTGCCACCCACGATTTGGATAAGATCAGAGTCACGGCTGGGGCCTTGGTTCCCGAGGCACGCAAGTATGCAACTGCCCCGTAAGCCTTCGGACTAGCATCGGCGAAAATGTGAATATCGATGCTGCCGGCATTATGAAGTCCGTCGTATCTTCTGGGCACGGTTACTTCAGTCAAGTGGTGGAGTTGTGAATGCCACTCCTTCCAAGATGACTGTACTTCTTCAGGTAGGGGTGCGTCCCACTCAACTCCCAACTCCCAGAGCTTTTGAAACATCAACTTGGCTGTAACAGTGACTGGGGAGATGAGCCCAAGAGGATCGTATATTCGAGCCGACGCCTGAAGAATAAAGCGTTTTGTGTTGCTGTTTTGGTTCAGGAGGTCCAATACGGCCTCTAACGAAAATCCCAAACAGTCATCGTGCTTGTTCCAGACAAGTCCTAACACTCTCGACACACTTGCTGTCGGACATTCCACCTGGTCCAGGGCACCTCCTATCCCGTCGTAGTCAAACAGTTGGAGCAATTTCTTGGAATTCCAGTTCCATTTGCGGAGTGTCATGCTCGCTAGACTCATAATTTCCAATGCCTCGTGGTAAAGGTCTTCTGCTTCTTGTTCAGAGTCTGCTCCAGTGATTAGATCATCCACGTAGAGGTTTTCAGCAATTATTGCCGTTGTCTTGGGATGAACATCTGTTGTCGCCAAGTGGTGACGCAAGGTAGCGGCTAGAAGAAACGGACTGCTCGTGGCTCCAAAGGGCACCCTTGTCATTCTCCAGGTCTCTACGAGCGGCCTTGGGTCTTCTTCTGTCGGCATCTGTTCATACCATAAGAATCTCATTGCATCGCGGTCCTCACGACGGACTGCTATCTGCAGGAAAGCCTTTTCGATGTCTGCAGTAATGCCGATGCAATGAATTCTGAAATTTAACAAGATTTTCAGGAGATCAGGGTTCAAGTTAGGACCAGCCTCCAGAACCTGATTTAGAGAGACACCTCCTGGCTCGCTGGATGATGCGTCAAAGACAACCCTGAGCTTGGTGGAAAGGCTGTCAGGCTTAAGAACTGCCCGATGCGGCATGTAATAAATTCTGTTTTCTGAGCTGCTGCCTTCCTCTGCTGGGAGTCGTTCGGCAAACCCTTGATGGAGGTACTGACGTATCGCAGCATCATATTCGTGCATCATTTCCTCGTCCCTCCTTAGCTTCTTGGTCAGGTTGTACAAACGCTTCTCTGCAACTGCCTTGTTATCGCATAGGTAGAGTTTAACCTGCTTCCACGGTAAGGCGACTTCGTAGCGCCTGTCAACAAGCCTGACAGATGAGGCAAATTCTTTGATGATGTCGTTGTCTTCGTTTTGTTGGGCAACAGGCTCAACAATGCCCATGCTCTCGAGCTCCCAAAACGACTTAAGGTCAGCTGAAAGGCACTGGGCCTCGTCACTCATGCTGGCCCGCAGCACAGCCACGGATGAACAGCTAGCGGTCGAACTACTGAAAGGAATAGGACCTTGCAGTGTCCAGCCGAATTCCGTCTTGAGTGCCATTAATGAATCTTGCAGTTTTCGCACGTGGCCAGACGCGAGAGTCCAATAATAATCAGAACCAATAAGAATGCCGATGCCTTTTCTCGTCAGATGACCTGGTGGTACGGTTACATCTGCAAGCTCATTTATCTCTGCTTGAACTCCTTCGATGACCTTTTCGGGAAGAGTCAGCTGGTCAGAGCATATCTCGGGTATCTCTAAAGCTTCGATGGAGTGTTGCTTTCGGTTGTACTGACTTCTCAGCCAAACGCGGACACGCTTCCGTTTGTGCTTAATAACGTTTCCGGCTCCTCCAAAGGGGTAAATGGTGATGTCTTCTTCTCCCACAACCTCTAACTGGAGTTGGTGCGAGAGCTCTTCGGTCACAAAACTCCTCTGGCTACCCCCGTCAAACAGGAGACGAGTTAAAGTGCTTCGTTGCGGTCCCTCTGCCAATACTTGGGCAGTCTGGAGCAGCACAGTGGGAGCCTTGTCGCTCTTCTTGCCTGTAACTGAATGCAGTTCGGTTGCTGAGCTGTTAAATGGTTTCCACGCAGGGTCGCACATTTGAGTTAGATGCCTTTTGCCACATATCTTGCACTTCACTCCTTTGTTGCGACATTGTTTCGACGTGTGCCCTTTGAGAGAACAGCGAAAGCATCGGCCTGCCTGACGCAATGCCCGTTTCTTTTCCTCGAGAGGAAGCGAGGTCTGGCACTCTTTGGTCATGTGATCTTTGGCGGCACAAAATGCACAGGACTCATTCCGCTTCAGATCACTGGCGGAAAAGAGCGATGCCGTTGAAATCTTTGAAGCTCGGGACTTTTCATTATCGAATCGTGGTTTTGCATTAATGTTCTTGCTTTCCCGATGACCAACCTGCACCGCCTTCTCCCTGCTCTCAACTTCCTCTTTTAGAAATGCTTGCAGACTTGCAATGCAAAGGATATCCTCTTGCTTTGCTGCTGAACAACGCTTGTGGTAATTCATTACAAGGTCACTTGGCAGCACTCTTAGCAACGCGGAGGCAAGCATTGCGCCGTAGCTGTCTGTTTTGACGCCAAGCGCCGTGAGAGCGGCTATGTTGCGCTGCATGTGGTCATAGAGTCGACGTAGGTCCCTTACCTCCTGCCCGCTTCGTACCGTCGGGAGGTCCAGCAGTTGGGTGAGGTGCTCCTGGATTAGCACATCTGTGCGTCCGAAGCGCTCCTTCAGGAGCTCGATGGCAGTGTTGTAATTGGCTCCTGTAGCTTGAATCCCGGCCACCGCTGCTACAGCCCTCCCAGTGAGCGCTGACTGCAAATATAAGAACTTCTCGCCGTTGGAAAGGGCATCGTTGCTGTGAATCGCTTGCTGGTACTGCTCCCAGAAGGGCTGCCACTCCGTGGCGGCTCCGCTGAATCGTTGCAGCTCGAGTTTCGGCAACCTGACCTTTGAGCCGGCAGCGCTCCGGTTACCGTCGCGAGGCGCCCGTGTAGCATCCGGTCCTGGACTGGCGTTCGCTCGCTGAGCTTCGGCATGCTGGCTGAGTTTTGCAGCGTAGGTGACGATTCTGTCGTTGTACGCGATTGTACGCGTGAAGTTTTCCTCGGCTTCTTCGTCAGGCACAAGTGGCTCGATAGCAGCGTCCACCTCGTTGAGCTGTATTTGAAGGGCGCTAAGCCTCGCTGACAGTATGTTCAGAGCCTTTTCGTCAGCATGAGCCTCTAAAGATGAATCCACTTCGGAAATCAGTTTTGTCACCTGGGATCTCAAGGCTCCTCGCTTCTTCTTCAGCCGTTCCCTTTCAGCCTCGTTGTAGTGTCAGTCGTCGTCGTAGCGCCAAGCTTGGCTTCAGGTGTGGCGTCTCCAGGCCTCGTTTTAGAGCGTCGGGCGTGGCTTTCCTAGGCCTCGTTCCTGGAACCTTCAGTCCAAGGTGGTTTCACCTCCAAGGATCGTTGCGATGATGGCCCAGAATTCGTTGTCCCGCCGCGACTTGGTGGCCTTGCTGTTTACGGATCGTTGCAGATTCTTAGTCCCGGGTTTCGGCACCATAAATTTGTGTAAACTTAGAGACGCGCACAAATGACGACACCATTGTTTCGAGTTATAAGCAACGACTGGTGTTTATTGCCGTAAGGCTGCTCCTTTATAGGTTACATAGGTTGCCAGATTACAAGTCAGAAAAAGCTAGAATGAACAGTTTCTTTAGCATCAAAGCCTGCTACAGAGCTTCACTACAGGCACCACAACAGGCACTGCAGCGCTTGACTCTTCTCCTTTCTTTGTTTGTGTTTGCATGCTTTGGTGCTGCTCCTTTTCTTAGATTCAAAATGCACCAACTAGCCTCAAAAGAAGTTTTATTGAACGTAAACAAAGTCAGGCACAAAGACAAAACAGTAAGCAACAGGAGCCGAAAGCAAAACAAGCTCTTGACGTGGGCAGCTTTAATGTTGAACTGCAAGAGGGCAAGTTACTCAGCTATTAACAAGAAACTCTTCTTTTCCTGTAGGTATAACATCATATCTTTGTCTTGCAAAACCTTTTGCAGCGCATTTTCTACAGCATGTAATAAATGAGTTTAATGCAGGAGATCTTTGTGACAAATAGTAAATTATAATAAATACTATGGTCGAGCGTAAAAAAAAATATGCTTCAGCTTTTACAGCACACACAGAAGCTTGATACGAGGTGTTTTCAGAATCTTCTATAAGTTCCTGTTACAAAGTCCTGTGCAATGTTGAACAAAAGGCATTTTCATCCAGTTTCAGCTTTGGCGTTAACAATGCGGCACAGCTTGCACATTGGTAAACCATCCCTAAAACACTAGTGATACCAAAAAGTCTGTAATGACTGAACACAATGCGTTCCTTGGCTTAATTTTTAATAAAAAAACGTAATTTTAGAGCATTATTACTCTTGATCGTTATGGACCCAACGACCACTAGACCAGCCTCTGCCTTCCTTGTAGCATCTTGCACTTCTTGAAATCACCAATGTCCCTCTCAATTAGTCAATCATTAAGTGCAATATTACTACATGCAAGCATGCAATACATCACATATGCAAGCTATATACGTAGACATCTATTTACTTCATATGCATGTTCAGCACATAAACAGTGTGCGAGTGGCACTTTGCTGCACAGTGACAGTTCAGTATTATAGCATTTGTCTCAAATGTCAATTCTACTAAATTCTGTACAATGAAAGGCGAAAAACAGCTAGGCTATGTTGGCTGCCATTTTTTTTTTAAATTGTGTTATCCTGAAGTGAAGCTTTTCCCAACTTACTGACTCAGAGTATGAAAAGAAAGGCGGTTAATAATTCTTATCACTTTCTAATGCGATCACCTCGTCTGTCAGCCTCCTTCTCCGCACACAGGAAACGAAGAAACATTACTGCAACATGCGGGTCCACACAAACAGGGAACTTATGTGTAACAGGTTCCTTAATTATAATTTTCCACACTTGCTGCGTGCTCATGTCGACTAGTGTTCTAGTGAAAACGTGTTTCAGTTTGAGCACGAAATTAACAAAAATGGCCTCATAGAACAATTTATAACTCTTACAAGTGCTCTTAAACGTACCTTAACACTGCGACCAGAGCAGTGCCAGCGAACGAGATGCCGCCGTGCGTGGCCGCGGTGTCGCCGTTTCTACAGCTGACGACAGTGACCACACACGCCTTAAGTATTAGCTAAGAATTCGAACTACTCGCATTCAGCGCAAATGTTTAAGGAATAATCGTCCTTTCCTTTAACAACTTAAGTTGTCACGCTGTACTGACGGAGGCCGAACAGCATATATCTGCAAACATAGCCCGCGCGGTGCTGCCGCCGTCATGTGAGAACGGTTGTGGCACATAGCCGAAGTCTTCCGAGCGAGAAATTGGTGCTCCTCAAGGAGATAAACAACCTACTTAAGCGAATTCTTCAACTTCCACAACGCTCTCAAACTCTGCCGCCAACAAAATGCTGGAAGCACAGCATAGGGTTGACCGTCGCAGGCAGTCTGCCAGCGGATCGCAACAACGCACTGTTTTTGCGGTTCCCTATACTTGATGGCACTCGGAACATGTTGCATCCCGTTGCAATGAAGTTTCTGCAGGTTGAGGCAGCGCACAACATCCTTTTCCCAGCAATGTGAGCGCCAGTATTTAGGAAAGAAAGACCGAAACCGCACGTCTGCAAGCAATGCCCACAGAAACCAAACGACAGAAAAGACCCGGAAGTTCAAATTCACGTGACAAAGCTGCGCCGTGACGCAATGTCCGCCGTCAGTTGGACACCACCTTTATTGCCCCCCCCCCCCCCCCCCTCTCGTCAACGGCGCCCTGACACCGCTCCGTCCGGCAGTGCTTAATCTTCAGGAATTCTGCACACTTTTCGAACGAGACGTTCGTCGCGAGTTTGCGCCTCGGCTGGTGGCCGTTAAGACGAGGGGGGTTCGTCGTGCGGCGGCTATTCAGCCCCAGGCTGTCACCGCTCTTTTGCCTAGCCGACGCCAATCGGCACCACGGGGCGAGGGACACCAGTATGTCCCGGCGCCTTCGCGAGCGGCCGCGTTCCGAGAACGGAGCTTCGCTCTCGAGCGCGCCCTACCGCCCACTCCCGTCGCGTGGTGGGGGGGGGGGGGGGGGTCCATTGAAGACGGCAGCGGCGGGGTGCTGAGAAAGAATGACCGGCCCCAGTGACCCCGCGCGCACTACCAATAACTTACAACGTGCTTTTATTGTTTTATATGTTGATGTTGTCTTTCTTTACATGACTGATTTATTGCAGTGCTTTTTTTTGTGAAGCTTTCGATTTGTTTTTTTTCTTAAACTGTACGAAAGTGTAAAGCTGACCTGACTGACCACTATTTTCAGTGACCACATTTTTACAGTGCTCCTTGTCGGCGATATGGGAAAAAAACATCTAGTCAAGAGGTTTGTGGTGAGTATCTTCCAAGCCCTTGGTAATTTATTTGTGCACGTGTCAGGTGCCTTGTTCGGGACGTTTTCATGGGGGGCCTCAGATTAAGCAAATAAAAGAACTAGTCATGTAAACTCGAGCCAACACTGCATTATCGGTAAATGCTACTTTCGCATACACCAGACTATATTTTTGATAGCAGATCTTTTTTCATCGGAAGTTGAGGTCATTAAACTTTGACAGTCTTTTATGCGGCCTTAAGAATAACGAGAGACTTTTATCGCATGGCAGTGTTGAGAGAAAAGAACGCCACCACACGATTTTTTGAAAAAGAAATGCATGTGGCAAAAAACTGTCCCCGGTAGCGGCAGAGTTAGGAATCGTTGGTTCGGGAAATGCTGTAGCTGGCTTTGCCACACACAGAATGTTCTCGGCTTTCTGGAAAGATTATGCATCGTGACAGAATCAATTAATTCTTTGTGAAAAGAAAAATTGTGAAATTGGGTTTTGAGGGAAGGAAATAGCGCAATAACTGTCTCACATCTCGGTCGACACCAGAACCGCGTCATAAGGGAAGAAAGGAAGGTGGGAGTGGAAGAAGAAATATGTGCCGTAGTAAAGGGCTCTGGAATAATTTCGACCACCTGGTGGTCTTTAATGTGCACTGACATCGCACCGCACACGGGCGCCTTTTGCGTTCCGCCTCCATTGAAACGCGGTCGGCGCGACCGGGTTCGATCCCCAGGCGGTTGAAATTATTCCCGAGCCCTCCACTACGCCGCCTCTTTCTTCCTTTCTTCTTTCACTCCCTTCTTTATCCCTTCCCTCACGGCCTTTATATATAATCGCTGTGATTACGCTAGCTCCCCGTCCATCGTGCTCACTGGTAGGGAATTAGATATTTTGCGCGCTAATACTAGACAGACATGAGTGTCTCCTTAGCGTGTGCATCTGTTGGGGGCGTAGGGGAACCAAACATTTGGTCGGTTAGTTTGTTCGGTTCTTGCTATCATCGCTGCGTGTTTCTGCGGTTTATTGTTGTTTTTTGTTTATCGTCGGACCGTAGTCACGTGTACCTGATACGTCTGTGTATCTGAGCGTGCCAAGGAGTGATCAGTCTTGTTAAAAGTAAAGGCAACACGTATTTTAATCTCAGTTCGGTTATTTTTCAGGGCGGAGCCTACACGGAAAAACACCGCTGGAAAAATATGAAATTTGTAAGTGTATTTGTGTAGTAAGTTACACACCGTTGTCTTGGTTGGCAAGAAAGTGCCAAGGCAGTTTCATATACTAATACTCTGTCACTAGTCACTTCTGTGACTGCCATGCGCTGATTTGCATTCTTCTTCCACAGGCTTGTCAATTTGCTGAATTGTTCGCGCATAGTTTTGCGATTCCGCCATGAACCAAGCTTAGACGCAGACCATACGACGGGCACATACACCTGTTTTTACGTACGATTAATTCGCGCCTTCTGATTCGGTGTTTACTCGCGCTTTGAAATACTCCAGCATTTATGCCTGATATTAGCCAAATGCACGCACTCACAGCTTCTGGGTATGCTTCCTTAATGAATGCTGATTGTGGTATCGAGTGCTCTAGGAAGTTTGTCGACAGTCATAATTTCAGCAAGACGTTCGGGATGCTGTAAAAGAGCAAAGATAGAGGGATGAAGTATGTTGTGCACCGCTTTAGTTGGCAGTAGCTGAAAATTTTCATTAGGGCAAGAGTGAATTCATGGCCCCAGCTGGCAAGTATCGTGTACGCGAAAAGAATGCAGAGGTCAACCACAGTCGTCGCTGTGGCTGATACCAGTGGCATTGGTCGTGAATAACGTTCTATCACAGGTGCCTAATAAATTTTGGAAAAAAAACCACCACTCTTTTTTTCTTAAAAAGTGTTAGCACTGCGTTGCGCACGTGGTGTGGATCAAAAACCGAGTGACGCTGAAGTCATCACACTTACTGTTGAGTTGCACCTCAGAGGCATGGTTTGGCCGTCTGTTGAGTGCATGCAGGATATTGAACTGTCCGTTTTTGACGCTGCCCTAAAGATCAATAAAATGCGTGGGATGGTTAAGGTCTCTTGATAATATACAGATACACTGCAGCGACAATGCACGGCCGCTTTAGAGCCACTTTTCTACCGCGATATGTGCTGCGTACATGGCGGCTAAGGGAAGACAATTGGCCATCGATGTTATCCTGGTTAGTTCTGAAAAGTAAGAAGGTAAAGAGGCAGAAGTAGTAGAAGAAGAAATGGAGAGAAAGAAGAAACTATTTTGACGCAATATTAAGCGTCAGGGGTGCCTTGGGCCGGGGTAACCAATGCCATCTAATCCGCCAGCCAGTCCTAGGCTTGTCAAGCCCGCCATGTTAAGGTAGAAGGGTATGTTTTCCAAAAATAACAGCGCGAAAAACAGGGAAGAAGAGTAGAAAAGCACAGGACAAGCGCTGACTCTTAACTAAAGTTTAATTACAGGAAACAGGCAAATATAAGGGAACAGGCAACCACCGAACAAAAACACAATGCACGTGCAACTCTACTGTCACGCAGGAGCAGGGATAGTTTGCTGACGCCCAAAATAGGTTTTTTTCTCATTTGGTAGGCTTCACTATAGTGTAAGGAAGGAAATCAGGATTGACACCCTCGGCAATGATCAACTAAATTAGTGGAACGGGTGGAATCTAATGAGTTATGATGTTCTCTGAGTCGTGTGTTAATACGCCTTCCTGTCTGACCTATGTAAATTTGAACACAGGGCAGAAGTATTTTATACACTACACCCTCAGAGCATGGCAAAAATTTCTTATCATGCTTGATGACACAAGACGCTACAGATTTATTAGGATTGCGAGCCTTATTTTCTACAAGTGAACAAACTTTATTGACACTCTTTTGTTTAAGACCATGTGGGAGCCGGTGTAGTACATAGGGAAGGACTGCAAAATTTCCCGTTTCTGTTCTTTCTGCGAAGAAGGCAGCAAAGCCGGGGTTTTAAGCTTTTTAATTATTTTTGGAACCCAAAGTGATGAGCTCAACTGGATAACATGCATCCCTAAGCCTCTTAGCCTGATCATCAAAGCATTGTTTCATCGCATGGTGACAGGATTTTGACAACGCCGATGACAAGGCTGAAACAACAATTCCGCTTTTTACTACCTTTGAATGATGCCATTTATAGTTGAGCGACGGTTTTTCGGCCCGTGGTGAGTGTTTCGAAGATGTGTCCCCTCTCTACAGTCAAATAAAAATCTAAAAACTCTACCTGGTTATCTCAGTGGTGAACTGCAGACCACATGCATTAGCTCTGAATACTTCTAACACACCAGACATATGCTAAGAAAAGTCCGTTTTTTCAATAAGGGTAAAAAACTGCTCAACGTATCTTAAAATACGTGAAGTCTTCCCAACCATATCTTTCTGAAAACCTCGATCCACGAATGACATCAAAATATCACTGAGTACAGGCGCTACTCTAGAACCTATACAAACGCCCTCTTTTAATGGGTATAGAGTGCACCTTCCCATTCAGTGAAGGTCGCTAGACTTGACATAAAAAGACAACAACTCAAGGAACCCAGCTACTGTAATACCACGTATTCTCACGAATTGTTCTTCGTCATTGGCTGAAGTAATACAATTAAAAATAGTAGTTGTCATTTCCTCATGCAGAAGAGAGTAGAACAAATCTACCACATCTGTGCTGAAGGCTGTACACAAATCTGGGTTTTGCTGCTGTAAAAATTTAATGACACACTCAGAATTTCGAATCTTAAAAGGATCATTGATAGGTAATGCTGCCAAATGCTTTTGTAAATAGCTGGAAACTTTATGTTGCCAGGTGCTCTTCTCCGTAACAATAGAACATGTCTAGGCACATGTCTGGTGTGTTAAAAGTATTCAAAGCTAACACATGTGGTTTGCAGTTCACCATTAAGGTTCTAATTGATAACCAGATAAAATTTTTAGATTGGTGTTTGACTACAGAGAAGGGACACATGTGTTGGAAACACTCACCATGGGCCGAAAAACCTTTGCTGTACTATAACTGGTGCAGTGATTCACTGGTGCAGTGATTCCCTTATCGACAGCCTACAAATACCGAGATCTGGCAGTCAACCAGGGGGGCGTGGAACCGGCATGGCTGAAGCACTGCCGCTCACGTTTTTCCTGTTGCTTTTGCAGGTTAGTAACACAAACTTGCACTGTTTTCGCGCGCATTTCGTTTTGCCGGTTCCACCCCATGTGTTATTTGCTTGCCTCAGAACTCACTCACAACCGAAAGGTTACTCGCGTCGTCGTTTTCGGTTATTGCGTCGTATTTCCTTTTATCTGTTGCTGCTACTTCTATGTGGTGATGTTGAGCCTAACCCAGGTCCGTCTACCGCAGAAACTCTGCAGATGCTCCTAGATGGCCAAGATACGATTAAGGCCAAGTTGAGTGCAATAGAACTGACCCAAGTTGAAAGTAAGAGAGCCATGCATGATCTCGGCAGCCGTATCGCATCGATAGAATCAAGAATAGCGAGCCTTTATGAAATGAACTGTGCAGTTGATGAATGGAAAAAACGATTTGAAGATCAGCAGCGGATGTTGAGTTCAGTAATGGCAAAGGTTGAGCATCTGGAGAACCAGAGGAGGCGTTGCAATTTGCTTTTCTTTGGTGTCGAGGATACAAAACCAAACGAGTCAAATGAGGACTCAGTAGAATGCGCAATTGACGTGTGTAATTCGAAATTAGGAGTTCAATCCGTAAAACTTGAAATTGCTCACAGGTTAGGCAGATTCAAGTCTGGTAGCAACCGTCCTCTAAAAGCGATTTTCGCCTCATACGCTGACAAGCAGATGGTTTTAAAGAGGGCTTATAAATTGAAAGGAAGTGATGTCAGTATTTCAGAGGACTTTTCTGAGGAAGTACGTAGAAAGAGAAAGTTTCTATGGCAGTTCGCAAAATCACGTGAACAAAGTGGCGACAAGATCAGCCTCAGGTATGACACTCTTATTATTAACGGCGAGAAGTACTTGTTTGATGATAATACAAATGAGGTCGTACCGATAGTAGGTGATAAGGCCAGTGCTACAAAGGAGGTAGGACCGGTTGAGTGACGGTGTCGGCGTAATGCAACGCTTATTTCCTTTCTCGTAATTAACTGCCGTAGCATTAAAAACAAGGTTGATGAATTTGCAGCTCTAATTGATATGGTGAAGCCGTCCGTTATTCTCGGCACTGAATCATGGTTAGCAAATGAAAACGCAGATAGTGAAGTATTCCCAGATCGTTTTAAATGTTATAGAAAGGACAGACACTTGCATGGAGGAGGTGTATTTATTCTTGTGGATGCTTCAATTTCTTCTTACCAAATAAATGTTGCCGATGAATGTGAAGCTGTATGGTGTAAACTGATGCTTAATAACAACAAAGTTATAACTGTGTGTTCGTTCTATCGCCCGCCTGATTCATCAGTTGATGTGTTTGCGCAGCTGGCGGGGACAGTTGACGCAATTCAAACAGATTTTATGGTGATCGGAGGTGATTTCAATCTACCTAGCATTAACTGGACTCATCAACCTCACTTCCAGCCCTTTACGAGTCGCTCCTGCCAAGAACTGATTAACTTGGTTGAACTTTATGCATTGCGTCAAACGGTTCTGGAACCGACACGTGGGGATCACATCCTAGATTTGTTGTTCACAAATCAACCTGAATTCGTCAATTCCACTCAGGTGCTACCTGGAATAAGCGATCACAGTGCTGTGCTTTGTGAAATGAAAGTTGAACATGTAAGGAGCGCTGGTACAGCACATAGGCGAGTATATAACTATGAAAAAGCAAACGTAAGGGAGATAAACGAAGAGTTGAATAAGTACCGAACGATCTTTGAAACGCATGCCGATAACTCTGGAGTGGTTGAACTATGGTCTAGATTTAAGGATAAGATGTTTGAACTGAGGCAGTGCTTTGTTCCGGCATGGATATTAACGAAGAGGAGGAGTAAAAGCAAACCATGGTTTACTCGGGAACTACGCAGTATTACGCGCAAAAGGCAACGTGTTTACGTTAAATTTAAAGGAAATCCGACGCGTGAGAATTGGTTCAAGCTTCAGGAAATTGCCGGAAGAATGAAAGTTGCTGTGGCAGCTGCAAAGAATTCGTTTGGCATTTCAATGGTGACGAAATTAAAAGAAAGTCCAAAGGAATTTTGGAAACATGTAAAGAGAAATGGAAAAGACTCTGTAACTATACCACCTCTTGTTTCTGGTGACACCTTTGTTGACGATGATGCACAAAAAGCTGAGTTCTTTAATAAATATTTCAGCTCTGTTTTCAGCTCTGAAATCGAACATGCCGATATGAATACCCCGAGTTTCCAGCCAGTGGCGAGTGTTATGGATGATGTTGTGATCAGCATCAACGGTATACAGTCTCTGTTGCAGAATCTGAAGATTGCTAAGGCTGGTTGTCCTGATGACTTGCCAAACAAATTCTACAAACTGTGTGCTGAGTCGGTTGCACCCTACTTAAAGATAATTTTTGAAAAATCGCTTGAAGAATCCTGCCTTCCAGATGACTGGAAAATTGCAAGTGTTGTGCCAATCTACAAATCTGGCCCTCGCAACACTGTATCAAATTATAGACCGGTATCTCTAACTTCAGTTGCGTGCAAGATACTTGAACATATTCTGTTCACCAGTATAGCAGCACATATGGACGCACATTCATTGTTTAATCCTCGTCAGCATGGTTTTCGAAGGGGCCTATCGTGTACTACGCAGCTGACTGAATTTGCGCACGATTTGGCTGAGGCACTGGACAGGCGACTTAGCGTGGACTGCGTGTTTTTGGACTTTAAAAAGGCCTTTGATACCGTGACGCATTCTTTACTAATTCAAAAAATGTCTTTTTACAATATTAGCCCTCAAGTGATATCATGGGTAAAAGATTACCTATGTTTACGGCAGCAGTTTGTGGTTATGAATGGCGCCGAGTCTCAAAGAGTGCAGGTTGTGTCTGGTGTTCCCCAGGGCTCCGTGTTAGGACCACTATTGTTCCTGCTCTACGTGAATGACATTGGTGACGGAATAGTATCTCAAATGCGGTTATTTGCGGATGACTGCGTTCTTTATAGTGTTGTCACTAGTGATCGAGATGCGGAAATGTTCCAAGAAGATTTGAACAGAATCTCAGAGTGGTGCGTTAAATGGAATATGAATTTGAATTTGTCCAAGACTGTCCATATGAAGTTTACAAGAAAGAAAAACCCTGATGTGTATTCATATGTTATTAGGAACACAATGTTAGAACAGGTATTCGAATTTAAATATCTAGGCGTTTATTTTACTCCTGATTTGAGCTGGCGCCGTCACGTCGATTATATTTCTGCTAAAGCATGCAGAAACTTGGGATTTCTTCGCCGAAATGCAAGCACTTTTCCACTGTCATGTCGTGACATTTTATTCAAGACTTATGTCAGGTCGGTTCTGGACTACGCGTGCACTGTCTGGGACCCGCCTACTGCTAGAGATAAAGATAAGTTGGAGAGGGTGCAGAGCATTGCCTCTCGTTTCGTGTCTGGCACACGCGGGGCTCGTTACAGTGCATCGCGTACGAAGGATGCACTCAACTGGGAATTGCTTGACACGCGCCGAAAGAAGTTGCGTCTGAAGCTGTTTCATGCTGTTTATTATTCAACTGTTCGGGTTGAACGCGAAAGGTATGTGCAGGAGCCTTTTTATAGATCCAACCGCGTTGACCATGTTTTTAAAGTCCGCGAATTCGCGGCAAAAACTGAATTGTTTAAAATGTCTTTCTTTCCGAAAACCATTAGAGAATGGAACAGACTACCGAGCGATGTTGTGAGTGTGACATCAAATGATGCGTTCTTTCGTTCTTTAATGATGTGATGCGATTGTGATGTGTCCTTTTGAAGTGAGATGTACATGGTGAAAGTTTTATGCTTGTAACTCTGGCTGCGAGCGGAGGTGTCATGTGTGCTTCTTTGTTGTACATTGCACCCCCCCCCCCCACTGTAATGCCACGGCGCTGTGGGTTCCTTACTAAATAAATAAATAAAAAATAAATAAATAAATCACATCATTTAAACGTAGTAAAAAGCGGGATTGTTGTTTCATCCTTGTCATCGGCGTTTCAAAATCCTGTCACCATGCTATGAAACAAAGCTTCAATGATCAGGCTAAGAGGCTTAGGGACGCAGGTTATCCAGATGAGGTCATCACTTTTGTTGCAATGAAATAATTAAAAGGCTGAAAACCTTGGCTTTGCCGCCTTCTTCAGCGAAAGAACAGAAATGGCAAAAGTTCGCAGTCCTTCCCTATGTGCACCGGCTCTCACATGGTCTTAAAAAGGTGGCCCATAGGTATGAAGATGATGTTGCTTTTTCAAACGGGACGGTGTATTAACACACGACTCAGAGAACATCTTAACCCATTCGATTCTACTCGCTCCACTAATTTAGTTGATCCCTGCCGAGAGTGTCAATAAAAATTGTTCAATTGTCGAAAATAAGGCGCGGAATCCTAATAAATCTGTAGCTTCTTGTGGCATCAAGCATCATAAGAAATTTTGCCGTGCTCTGAGGGCGTAGTGTACAATATAGCACTGTCCTGTGGTCAAATTTACATAAGTCAAAAAGGGACGCTGTATTAACAAGCAACTCAGAGAACCTCTAACTCATTAGATTCTACCCGCTCCACTAATTTAGTTGATCATCGCCGAGGATTGTCAATCCCGATTTCCTTCTTTATGCTACAGTGGCACTCTGTATAAACACCCCGACCAATAGACCTTATGCGAAATGCACTGCCATCTAGCGGTCGCCGCGTGCGATCCGCCATGTTGGAGGATAGCCGCCGGATTCACAGCACGTACCGGTACACGCTCGTCGCGCGCGCTCGAGTTTCACCGTCCTCGATATGCCCACATATTGCTCAGTGCCTTGCTGTACGGGTCACAAAGACGCCCAGGGAAAAAGCGCTTGATTTGAGCGCATTTCTAATTTTGGACTGCCATCCCCGACATCCGCGGCACATATGTTGCAGAACCGTCGCTACATGTGGAGGCATCGCGCAACAAATTTCGTTATCTGCATGCAGCTAATGAAATTAGAAATAAGCTTTGTAGCACGGATAGCTTTGTAGGCGTTCGGAAAGTGTTTTGGACGCGTAATAAGTGTCTGCGAAGTCACTTTGAAACTTGGCAGCAGAGACGGGTCGACTGACCATTCAGTCATGTTTACAGGCCCGAGTGAGAGGAAATAAGACTTTCGAGCCAGCACAGCCGTAAGGAAGCTATCGCAGGGCGCGCCTAAATCCAGAGAGCAGAGGCGAAACGAGCTTCAGTTATCCTCCAACATGGCCGCTTTCAACTGGTTCTTCTTTTCTCCGATAGATGGCAGCAATTTTGCATAAGGTCTATTCACCAGGGAAATCGTCTAAGCCTACCAAATGAGAAAAAAAAAACCAAGCTTGTGCGCAACAAGCCATCCCTGCTCCTGCTTGACAGTGACCTAGGTTGCCTATCGTCACCCACGTGCCTTGCGGCTTTGTTGTTCTGTTGTTCCCGGTTCCCTTATATTTTTGGGCTGTTTCCTGTGATTAAAGTTTAGTTGAGAGTCGGCGCTAGTGTTGTGTTTTTCTACCCTTGGCCCCCATTTTTGGCGCTGTTATTTTTGGAAAATGTAATACCAACTCTCCCGCCCAGCTATCGTGTTGAGAATAGTATGGGAAAAGAGGGGACTAAATGGTAGCGGGGCAGGAGAAAACGCAATGGTCCGAATCAGCATATGATTCAGGACAATTCGGGCAAGCGGGGAAGTGTCGGATACAGTAGAAATGAGAAAATGCCGGAGTAAGGAGTATATTTAGGTGTATGCGTCGAAGAATGCGTAGTTGGGTAGTTGTGATAGATTTGTCCGGGACAGGAAGTATACGAGGAGTTTCTATAATGTTGTCATAGTGAAGATTTTTCCTTGTTCGCAGCGGAGAGTAGTGTCACACGTGGGTGGATGAGCGTAGGAAATCCGAGGCGCCCGGTGTTGAAGGTCGCAGGCGAGATGATGCTCCCTAATTGCTCCCTGCAGTAGACATATTAGAGTTGAGCTTAATGAAAATAACATCAAAAAATAAAAAAGGCGCTGCAAGAAAGGAGATTGTGGAACATGTGCACACCACTAGTCGTGAGGGCGACTTGACTGAATTGTTGATAGATGCAATAGAAAATGGTTAAGGCAAGACTGCCGTCACATTCCTCAAGACCCACGGCATCATAGCCTACGAGTGGCGCTGAACTCTTTACAAGCCGTCTTTTTCGACAGTGGTCATGGTGTGTGGAATGGTTCTATAGAGAACGTGAAGCGTCAGTTTCTTTTGTTTCGACTTCGTCAATGTCCCAAACTTCGCTTCTTTAGAGAGTTTCATCCTGACCACACGGTGATCCCTCGAACGCATAAATACATGAGCATAAGAGAACCAGAGTGCACAAAGAGGATCTAACCTATGATGTCTCTGGAACCCTAGCGAAGTCAGTGTCGAAACAGGTAAAGCAGGTCGCAGGGCGGACATCAAAAAGTTGGCGGTGGATCAAAGAATGTGACATAAACTGGTAAGGCGCTTGGCCCCATTGGTATTTTAGGCAGTTCCGTATCCGTAGGAGGCTGCTTCATTTTTTAGACACACTTCTTTGAAAACACGAAGGCGACATCCAGCCCATAGCGTGAATCCTTAACATCGCGCTTTGATTTTCGTGTGCCAGAATTTTCAAACTACACTGAGTTACCCAACTGTGTCCTTAAAAAGGCACTGTGGTATTTTTTTTCTCTGATAGCTTCTTCTTCCAGCAAGGACAGCTATTGGTGAAAAAGTATGTTTTATTCCGCATGGGCAGCGTTGGACCAAGGAATTTAGTTCACAGGCGGCATGATGCATCGCCCCACAGGCATTGTGTGCTTTAATAACAGGAAATTAAAACGCAGATAATCTGGCGCAATTCCAGATCAGTTCTGTGTCTTCGGGCCCTGAACATTGAAACAATAGGAAATACTGCATTCTGCTGGCACATCAGTACATTTCATTTTTATTTTGGTATTTTAACTGTACGCATAGATCTTTGTTTATGGGCATTATTGGAGCTGATTGCTTCATTAGTTGGCTAACAATCTAGAGAGCAGTGAATAACTGGCTTCAGTAGAGCAATTTATCCTTTCATGAAGTAGCGCGGATTTAACCGCGCATCGCACTGATCTCCACTAGATGGTTGGATGCCGCATTCCCGCTTTCCGGGACGAGCGTGAGTGAAGCCACCGGAAGTTGGACGGCTTGTCCCGGAAGTCGGGTGTCTCCTGTCTATTTTAATGCAAAAAGTCTCGTTTTTCGCCCTTTAGTTCTCTTTTTTTTGCATTGTTCTCGTGTAATGTCTGCTGTTGTATAAATGTTACAAGCAAGCTCGCTTCTAGCTCAGATGTATTCGTTAGAGGAAGATCCACATAAATGGTGCAGAAAAATTTCGTTGTGCGCTTTTCCCATGCTTTAAATGCGAAAGCATTGTTTTTTTTACTTTCTCTTCATTTTTTGCTATTTAATGTTTTATCTTTCTTTCTAATCACACACCTACTCATTATCATAACCATAAAATTCCACCGCGGTGGCTCAGTGGCTACTGCGCTCGGCTGCTGGCCCGAAAGACGCGTGTTCGATCCCGGCCGCGGTGGGTGAATTTCGTTGGAGGCGAAATTCTAGAGGCGTGTGTAATATGCGATGTCAGTGCACGCTAAAGAACCGCCCCCAGGTGGTCGAAATTTCCGCAGCCCTTCACTACGGCGTCCCTTAGAGCCTGATTGGATTTGGGACGTTAAACCCCAATAACCCAATAAAACCAAACCAAGCAAAAAAGTCGCGTTTTTCGCCCTTTAGTTCTCAGTCTTTTGCGTTCTTCTCGTTTAATGTCGGCTTTTGTATGAAAGTAATAAGCAAGCTGAACGCCAGAAATGTGAGCATTGTGTGAAGAATCCTGTTATTTGTGAGAAAACGAAGTAAACAGTCTGGAAAGTCTAGCCTTGACGCGGCAAAGGAGTACGTGCATTGAACAATATATATTCTTGTATGGGTCTTGTTTTTCGAGCGTAAATGAGAAGTACTGGAATTACGATGAGGCTAGGTCATCCGAAAACAAAATTTCCGAGTAGCAAAGAGAAGGCGAACGATGGCGCGGATATCCTTACTCTCGAAGAGTCGCTCGTTCTACAACTTCCGCAGTTTCAGATTAGAGTTTGTGGCGGACGATGACTCTTCTTATGATGGCAGGTGTTGTTTATCGCTTCAGGGTGTCAGTTACCTTCCAGACGTGCTTTTAACCTAACTCCAAAGCACAGCCACGTTTCAGCTGCACAGCGCGAGAGAAATGACTGACAAGAAAGACGAGAAGCGCTGTTAGAAGTCAACTGCACCAAGCATCAAGAATAAAATTCCATTAGGCTTAACATGCTACAGTACGAAACAGTACATGACACGCTCCGTCGAAAAAGCAGCACCATACCTTTTGGAGGCGCTAATGTGAACCAACCGACCATTGTCCATACTTCATCAGATAGAAGCCTAGCCCTCACTCCGGTCCAGTCTAAACATATTTCGGTAAAATGGTCACTGCAAAGTCGGCTGCCTGGTGAAGGTTTCTACCTATTCTTTCGTTAATTTATCCCCCATTGACAGCATAACTTGAGCTTGAGCGCGGGAACAAGCATCACAGTAAAGAGCAGAGTTGGCGACGCTAGCGCAACGGGACGACACAGAGCTGAGCTGGTGAGGCTCCATACTTGCTGCGTGTAGGAACGTCCTGTCGTGTGCTATTGTTGTCCCATTGCGATGCAATGGACCTTTATTTTTGAAATGTCTTTCCCGAAGACTTTGCTGGTTTCCTCGCTCAGTTGACGGCGCAACAGGTAGGCACTGTCGTGGAAAATGACGAGAACGGCGAAAAGACTAAATTCTTCGTGGAAAACCAAAACTGAAATTGAAAAACAATGCTGAGGTTGGATTTCATGCACTGCCAAAGGCTGACTTCCGGGACAAGGTCACTTACTTCCGGTGGCGTCACTTTCGGGTGTTCGATGTGTCATCCAGCCCCCTAGTGGAGATCAGTGGCGCATCCTGATCAACCTAGCAGTCAGCACAAAGTACAATGCCATCCGTATTAAATTAAAAACGCAGAAAGCAAAACCCAGTATGAATCAGTATACAAGGGGTCTCAGCTGAGGTAACCGGGGTTAGAAAAACGAAGTGCCCCAGCCCCAGTGAAATCAACTCAGGAATGCAGACAGTCGCATGGCCTAGTCTGCACTATTTTTTGTCGTCTAAACTAATTAGTAAGAACTAGTTAGCCGCAGTATTTTTGTTGTGTGAAGTTAATTAATTAATAAAAACAAGTAGCTAACACTGCATTTATTCGCTCGGGAATAAAATGTCAATTCAAAAGTTCTACAGTGTCTTAAAAAACACCGAGGTGAAATACTTGCACCAAGATGCCATTTAAGCAGCCTTATTTACCGAGCTTAAAAGAAGCAGCACAAGTAATCGATCCAACATTAGAAAAGTATATATCTCATATATCTCGCCCAGTGACCACTTAAAACTCCGTCGAGAAAATACTCCAGAGAAAGGCCTATATCGTGCTTTGCTATGCGTTTTGTGGTGCTGAAGCAGCACCGCAGTAACGTCGAAGCTTTCGTTTTGTGTGCATCATCTTTCAATGCCGGTGAAAAGGCTACATTACGTAAATGGTGCCTTGGTGCAAACATTTCAGCCAGCTGTACTTCATGACGCTTTAGAACTTCTGTTTTGGCACTTTATTCCTGAAGGCAATATTTAGCAAGTTCGCTAGTTAGTCTTTATTAATATTTAAATTTGGAAAACGAAAATACTGCGAAATAGACTACGGGACTCTCAAGACCACCCGCATGGTTTCACTATGCTAGGACACTCCGTCCGTTTCAAAAGCTGAGTTATTTTTAGGTGGGGCGCTCGGTATGTGATAATTTTTCCCACTTGACGTTCTTACTAACAAAGTATTTTTTTTCTTGCTTGCAGCGAACCAAGAAAGTGAAGCTGCAAGGAAAAAGAGTGCAGCTGGGACTTGTGAGTGCTTTATCTGCAATGCATCAGAGTGCCTTTCTCTCTATTATGACACCGCCAAGTGACAGCAGTCCCATTTTCATGGATCATCATACGGACTTGATCTCTAAGCCATTTCATTAGTTGGTTAGCTCGAGAGCTCATGCTAGGCGCCCAGCGAAAAAAACGTTAGAGGGCAGTAGTAAATCTTCATTTACTACTGGCATTTCTATAATTTGTTAACTATTTATTAAATTTCGATTAACGCCAAAGCCCCCATCATTTCACCTACCTTATTCTATAATTTGCATTTACTTCACAATTGATTCATTTCTTTCACATTTCATTCCCTTAATTCACAATTTTTACATAATTAATACGCAGTTGTTCCATTTAATTCATGCCTAAAGTATTTAATGCCGAAATTATTTATTTAATTCACACTTAACTCGCAATTGATTTACTGTAATTCATTTTGAATTCATTGCAATATATCATTAAGTCACATTATAGCCACGTAATCCACCTTCATTGATAATTAATTCACCTTAATTCACTCTAATGCACCCTAATTCATCTTCATTTACTACTGGCATTTCTATAACTTGTTAATTATTGATTAGATTTCGATTAACTCTGAAGCCCCCGTCTTTTCACTTCGGTATTCATTTCGGACAATCAAATTTCGCGCCACGCGTTGGCTCCGCCCAACTTTTGGTCACGTGGGCCAATAACGTGGTGCATCACATGATGGGGCACGTGGTACTGCACTTCGAGTGATTCAAATTTCGTGCCCCTCTAGGGCTGACCACGCCCACTTTTGTTACCTTTTTTGGTTGTAGTTAACTAATGATCCGATCAGCACCAAAATTTTCGCGACGCATCCTCTATATCATTCTCCTTCGATTACAACTACTTTTTAAATGATATCTCTTTACAGTTTCCCACAATCGCTTCGGACACGGTTTTGATGACAGAAAGCCGACGATATAGCCTAGTAATGGTTTCGAATTAATAACTGTAAAAATGAAATGCTCCCATGAATACAGTTCGCAGCATCTACACTGTATGCGACATCTGACCTGAGCCATAAGAGCCTGGTGTCTGCGTCTATGAAAGAGGCTGCAGCAAAAGCTTTAAAGTTACGGAGTGGATATAACAGCGCTATGACAGGACAATTTAGAACGACACACATAGTTGGCTGAATCGAAACCAAGCGATTTATTGCGACCTGTGAGGCAGCATTTCAAAGAAATATAGTGAGCAAAACAAAATAAATTAAAAGAACGGGAAAAGCACACATCTGCACACTCGGGGAAATTGTTCAGAGTCATTGATTAATAAATGCACAATCTTGTGGGAGGCTATCGACGGATTGCTGATGCACCTGTAATTTGTGTTGTGTACAATGTAGTCCTCGGAAATTAGCCTTGAGGTCTGCTCTTTTTAGCTGTAGATGATTGCATTCCGATTCAAAACCGCTTGACAATTTTCGCACTCAGCACTATGTATGGCAAGATGGTTTCTGCATGAATTAGTCTTTGTAACGTTGAAATGCTCACGTAGTCGGGCGCTCTGGACAACAAGTGGTATATCCAAAAACAAGGAGTCTGTATTGCACCTAGCATCGCTTCTGTATTAGGCGACTTACTTCTTATTTCTTATAACAGACGACTTCGAACTAAGCACAATGACTCGACCGTTGTTAAAGTAAGGCGTTAGGTTGATGACTTGTTATTTTTCTATCGCACTGATGACGTTCTGCAAACAGCGGCGCAGAGTTTTAACATGTTCTGTACTGCACTCAATTATTTACAGTTGACTGCTGAGCTTCCCACTAACAGTGCATATGTTTTTAGATCTAGAACTTATGGTTTCCAATGACCATGTGTGTTGGTTGTACTCGCAGCGGTGACAGAAGAGCCATCTTCCCTTTAAGTCGGCTCATTCAAGGATTAAGCATGGAATCGCAAAAGCATGCATAAAAGCCGCGTTGAAGAGGTAATGTGTGCATGAAACGAAAACCGGTTTGCACGCTCAATTTAAGAGGCTAACCGCTGCAGGATACCCTATGAACATTTTGTTGAGCGCAGAGCAGCCCTTCTTGCTGAATTCAGAATCCAGAAGAAAGAACAAGCGCACCAAAGCTGACCAAGCAGTCAAGAGAACATCGTGCATCCCATACGTCCGTAAAGTCTCACACAACCTGAAAACAACTTGTGAGCAAAGCTGGCGTGCAGCTGCTGTTCGCCGCGAGGAATCAACCAGAATGACTGTGCAAACGAATAAACAAAGAAGAAAACCAAGGCTGTCAGAAAAAGCACCAGATGAAGGTCGCTGACAGTAGAATTGGTATAGTATATAAGACTCTGACGTCATGCCACTATATATACATTGATGAGACAGGGCACTGCATCAGCGATTAACAATGTGAGCACGCCAAAGATACAGGGTACGACTGATACAGAAACTATATAGCCATATATTATCCTGAGTGCGAAAATTGTAAACCGGTTTTGAATTGGACCGAGCTATCTGCAACAGGCATAAAAATGAGAGCTCGAGGCTCATTTCTGAGGCCTATAATATACACAAAATGAATGACATGCTCATCAGCAGCCGTCGATAGCTGTCTTCGCTTGGGAATGGGCATTTCTTAATCAATGATGCTGAACAAGTTCTCCCAGTTGTTGAGCTGTGTGGTTTTTCCTGCTATTTTTTTTGCCCGCCATGCTTCCTTGCTTCCCTCCATGCTTTTGCCCGCCATGCTTCCAGGACCTCTCAAGTTGTCTATACAGTTTTTTCCCTGGCTGTCCTCGCAACACCCAGTTGCGGAAATAAAATAAACCTTCAAACCTTCATATGATGCCTCACATGTCCCAATAAACCATCATCATCATCAGCCTGACTGCGCCCACTGCAGGCCAAAGGCCTCTCCCATGTCTCTCCAATTAACCCTATCCTTTGCCAGCGGCGGCCACCGTATCCTCCCAAACTTCCTTACCTCTCAGCCCACCTAATTTTCTGTCGCCCCCTGCTACGCTTGCCTTTTCTTGGAATCCACTCCGTTACCCTTAAGGACCAGCGGTTATCTTGCCTTCGCATTACATGCCCTGCCCAAGCCCATTTCTTCCTCGTGATTTCGACTAAGAAGTCATTAATCTACAATTGTTCCATCACCCACTCTGCCCACTTCCGGTCTTAACGTTACACCTATCATTTTTCTTTTCTTAGCTCGCTGCGTTGTCCTTAACTTACGTTGAACCTTGTTCATTAGCCTGCAATAAATGGTTTGGTTTATGGGGTTTAACGTCACAAAGCGACTAAGGCTATGAGAGACGCCGTAGTGAAGGGCTCCGGAAATTTCGACCACCTGGGGTTCTTTAACGTGTACTGACATCGCACAGTACACGGGCCTCTAGAATTTCTCCTCCAAAGAAATTCTAGCCGCCGCGGCCGGGATCGAACCCGCGTCTTTTGGGTCAGGAGCCGAGCTCCATAACCACTGAGCCAGCGCGGCGGCTGCAATAAATGATTCGGTTGCTAGTCATCCCAAGTTCGTGTCTCGTTCCTTTTTTTTTCCTGTCTTAGCGCTGTTACATCATTTTCGTCAACAATTACCGATCAGCCCGTTATCAGCCCTCGTCTGGGATTGAACTGGAAATCTGTCACCATTTGCTTGTTGCTGCCGAGCTTCAATAAGAGCGGTGGCCTTTAATAACCCATCTTGCGCCGGTCACAGGAAACACAATTTGGGCGATGTTTTACGTGTACTGATCAAAGTAAAATGCAGCAGGATTCACACTTTTAACGCGTGAACGTTAAGGAACTCGCGTCACAGAAGTTTCGGTGGCGGCGTTGGCGTCTTTGACCGGGAGCAAAAAATCTGCAGAGAAGCAGCCAAGGAGGCAGGTGGGCCCCTTAGATCATGTGACCTTCTGGTGTCATCGCAACCTGCCCATCGCATTGTGAGCAAACTGCGCACCGTTGCAGGTGGCTTATATTAATTACTGGTCGTGAGAGGTTTCTCGGGGAGAGCAACATTGATCGCACAGCCGAACAGGTGGATGCGCCTGCTGTCGCAGGGCATTGGCGCATCGCTTAACCACTGCACCACTAAACCAGGAATGGTGTTAGGGCTGCCAGAGATCCATGAATGTTAAGTAGAGAATGAGCAATTCTGCTCATATGAGCACGAACCCATATACTATATATACTCTATCTAGTCCTACCCTTCAGGTGGAATTTAAATGCGCCTCCAATTTTTATCTCTGTTACTAGAGTTGGGTTCATTACTTCTTGCACTTGAAGTTGAACTTATTTCAAGAACACGGAAACGCAGCGAAATTGGATAATCGTGTATGATCTCTTTGAGTTCATCTTGTTATAGTGGATTCCATGGCAAGAACTGGGAGTTGGCTTGAAAAAGGCAGACGGATTCATCGTGGTTTGTGACGTCGGAAATCAGGTGCTCAGTTTCTGCGAAATATCCGCTACAAAATTTACGCTATGTCATTGCATTTACGCTCTTAATTGAGAATGTGCTGGATCATTTGGAAAGGGCTAGTTTGTATTCCCTACCATTTTGAAGCTGCGCTGCGATGAAAAAACCCATGACAGAGAACGCAGAAATAACTGAGAAGGGGAAGTGAAAATTTCATAGCTACATTAATTAAAATATCAGTTCTACTTCGTACTTCAGCATGTTAGCATTTTCTGCTTCTGTGTCCGTGTTTCCTGTTGTCTTTCTGAGTGTCTTAAGGTCATAACGGCTAAAGATGATGATGGCAACGCAGACGGATAACAAGTTTTTGTTGCTTTGTTCACTCTATGGCTAGACGAAAGGACTGAACGGAAGGCAGAGAGCAGGGATCGCTACTAATCACCACACTACAGAGGGATCGTGGCAACCCGGAATTATATACGCAAATTGAGAGGGCTGCCGCAACAGTGTACTCTGCATCCCCCCACGGCCTCATGCAATAGTCATGTATGTTTGTGCTGCTTCCAAGTGGGCCTGCGGGAACATTAAAAAAAACGAGTCAGTTATGGAGGATGTACACCTCAGCGAAAGATCTGTGCGCGGTTTCTTCACTATCCTGAACTAACTGTTATCGCCATAGACAGGATTTAAACAACTACACTGGATTATTTCTTACGTGTTAAAGAAGAGGAGGCACTTCGTAATGTTTCTCGGAGTGTACACAGTGCTCTCAGCAATCGACACCATAACAGGATGAAACAAATAAAATCATGAATTCCGTTGCCGCAGATAAAAGAAAGGTTCGACAATCATTTCAAGTTCTCAGTTGTTATCCAATGAAAAAGAAAAAAAAGGGCGAGTGTTACTTCCTGCCCGCAGTTTAGAACTTGCTGTACTTCTATTGAATAGAATTTGCCCAATACGAATTGTCTACCTTTTCTAGACATTTTTTCTTTTTTTTGCACTGAGTCTAATGTTGTTTTCTCTCTGCCACTCGACTCCCGTACAAAAAAATACCATGGCAGAATCCTTTCCAGTGTGTACGGAAGTGGTTCAGGATTATCGGGGAGCACGCTTCTCCAAACGTCAAGATCCTTCTTGTCATCAACAAGACGGACGTAAAAGGGAAAAAGGTACTCCACAACAGGGCTGCCAAAGTAAGTTATCTCCTTGCAGGGTTTCCTTAGCGGCCAGTTGAACCATGGTTAGACGGACTATTTCTTAGTGCAACATATCGCTTTGCAGTCTGTCTTGTTTTTTTTTTTTTTGGTGTCAAAATTGTTGCACTATGAAGTAGTTGATCTGTAAAAATGAATGTACACAAAAATTTGCATTGTTTTCTTTTTCAAATGATGCATTAGACTTTGTTATACACGGATCACCCGGTCGTATTTGCCCCATGGTTACTGATGAGCTGATAATGTAATTTCTTCTTTATGGTACTTCGGTTTTAACAACGAAAGAACGGTAGTGACAGGTGAGGAGTATTTATGTCACCTGAGACATAAAAAAACCACAGGAGGGTTACCGCTGCGCTATGTGAGATTCAGTGACAGCTGCTGAGGTATTACTCTCTCTCTCTTTCTTCCACGGTTACCACTTCGCGGCTTCTTCCCGTAGCAACCACCCTCCGATTGCACATCCCTCCGCTGTCACCGTACCCTCCACGTTCCATGGTAACCACCCCCGGATCATTCCCACAGTGATTCAAAAGTTTATGGCAGACTGACGTTAAGAGCAAAGTTGAATATGTGTAAAAAGCATAAAGTGATCTCTGGCTCCAACTAACTGTGTCAGCCTCGCGGTGAATCGGTTTTTCGTGAGGGACGATAAACAGCAGAGTAAATTAAGTGCACGCCAATTACTCCAGCGCGAAAATCAATGCTAAAGCGAGGAGTCTTCGGTTGGCTGGTCAAGATCAAATGCATTTTCTGCTGCGGCGATCATGTACCCTCGAAGAGCAGTGAAGGTGGAGCATAGAGTAAATCGAAAGCCATCTGTGATCATGTATTTTTCGTGGTCGTCTTTAATGAAATCTTTATTTTCCTTGGAATAAGGATGGGGCAGTCGCAAAATGCTGCTCCAAGTGGCAGCTTGACAAGGCGACTGCCCCTACATCTTGGCAGCAGTTGGCATCACATTGCACATAGTTCTCATACATGTGAGAACGAAATGATAAACGCACTCAGTTAAAAACACTCACTATAGATAAATGACATCAATGGCTTTGTAATGATAGTTTATACTATGTAATTAAGCAGAAAAGAAACAACGAACAGTAACATACAGGAAAGCAAAAACAATAAAGGAAAAATGGAAATACAAAATATACATGCAAAATATATAAAGACAGCAACTCACGCAGGCTTCTGCGTATTTTGAACACAACTAAATTTTAAACAGCAAGATAAAGCGGGAGGTTCTGTTGCAAAACATTCTTTCACAAGAACAGGGTCTTCAAGCATTTTTTGGAAAGGCGACAGACATCTATTCTCGAGTTTTAAACTTGTTTAGCAGCGTTGGGAGATTATACCGTAATGACTGCAAGGCGTAATTAATTTTCGGCGTTGGAGTGTACCATTTGTTGGTCAATCGAGTTGCATACGTACTTGGGTTGGGGCTCGATTGTGATAAGTCTGTATAAAATGTATTTGTGTTCTTAATTGCTCTGCAGTAAGAATCTGTTGAGGCGCTTCTCGACGACCACAGCTCTGACATCGCATTATTCACTGAATCCTGGCTCACATCCGATATAGATGATATCGAACTTTTGCACGACAATCAATCATTTCACTCCTACCGGCGAGACAGAGTTGGTCGTCGGGGAGGCGGCATTCTTGCTCTGGTGAAAACAAGCCTTTCTTCTACCCCAGTTGATATCAATTGCCATAGCGAAATACTGTGCATCAAATTTAATTTTCCCTCTTGCACCAACATTCTAATTGCATGCTATCGAGCCCCCGACACGGATCCTTCTTTCATTAGCGACCTTCACTCTGTTCTTGAGGACTTGCAGTCTCGATTCTCTCATGCCAACTTCATACTCTGCGGCGACTTCAATTTCCCAGACATCGATTGGGATGACTTGACTGCGTCATCTCGTCCATCAAAATATTTCTTAGATCTGGTCCTTACGTTTAACCTTACCCAAACAGTGTGTGCACCAACTCGAGGCTCAAACATACTAGACCTCGTCCTTGTATCCAATCCAGAATTAGTTCAATCGCTTTCGTGTACTAGTGGTCTAAGTGATCACTGTATCATAACTTTCAACCTGTCAATTGAAATTCCTATACGCCAACCGTCTGTTAAATACATCCGTGATTATTCTAAGGCCGATTTCCCAAGCATTAACTCCCACCATGAAGAATTTCTTGATACGTTTCAAATTTCCATACATAGCAGATCTGTGAATAACAACTGGTGTCTTTTTAAAGAGAAAATGTTGTCGCTTATAGAAGCTTACTCCCGCTCATCTGCATTCGAGGGGATGCCAATAAACCGTGGTACTCAAATGCGCTGAGGAAGTTGTCGCGAAAGAAAAAACGCCTATTCCGTAACGCAAAGAAATCAGGATGCGCTAGAAAGTGGGACAAATACTTTGCAAGTCTGCACGAATACACGCAGTTATTACGAACTTCAAAACGAAAATTTTACTGTCACGACCTCACAGAGATAATGCGGGTAAACCCCAAGTTTGGAACTTGCTCACGCCCAATAAAAACAGTTCGCACAATATTTCCCTGAAGGCACGAGACGGCTCCGATGTTCCAATTTCCGAGCGCTCCGACGTCATGAATTCCTATTTCACGTCCGTATTTACCCAGGAGCCAACAGCAAGCATTTTCGTGCCAAGTCTAAATTATGCACCTATGCCACCTGTTACCATCTCAGCAGAGGGAATTTTAAAACTCATAGATAATCTAAAGATATCCACTTCGCCGGGACCAGACAACCTCCCTGCTAAGATCTTTAAAGCAACTAAATATTTCACGAGCCAAATCTTGCAACTCATTTTTGCCCAGTCTCTTAACACTAGTGAGATTCCAGACGACTGGAAATTAAGCAAAGTTGTCCCAGTCTTCAAAGCTGCAGATCGCTCCGACCCCTCAAATTATCGACCAATTTCACTGACATGTATCTCTTGTAAACTTTTAGAACATATAATATACTCGCACATCGCATCTCACCTTGACCACAACCGTTTCTTCTTTCCCAATCAGCATGGTTTCAGGGCAGGTTTTTCGTGCGAAACTCAGCTGTTCGAACTTACAACTGATCTCCACTTAAATCTAGACTCTGCCTTCCAAACCGATATAATTTATTTAGATTTCGCCAAGGCATTCGATCGCGTCCCTCACCAGCGTCTCTTTTCCAAACTCTCAGCTCTGTCACTTGACCCGCTTGTCTTATCCTGGATCCACTGTTTCTTAACCGACCGCTTGCAATTCACCCTCATCGCCAGTCATGCATCTCAAACTACTAGAGTAATCTCCGGGGTTCCCCAAGGATCGGTTCTTGCTCCATTACTCTTTAATCTTCATCAACGATTTGCCATCTGGTATTTTATCATCTGTCCGTCTCTTTGCGGACGACTGCGTCATTTATCGCCGCATCAACAATAGCAGTGATCAGGAATTATTACAGGATGACCTAAGCCGAATTCAGAAGTGGTGTTCCGACTGGCTAATGCAGCTCAACGTTTCTAAATGTAAGTTCATGCACATCTCACGTAAACGTTCGATTCTTCATTTTTCGTACTCCCTGAACTCCATAGCGCTGTCTCAAACTAATTCATACCGGTACCTCGGCATCGACATAACAACCAACCTAACCTGGGCTAATCACATCACGAAACTATGTGCTAGTGCCTCCAGATCACTCGGATTCATCAGGCGATCACTTTCCATGTCCACCGCAGCCACCAGACAACTAGCATATGAAACGTACATCCGAACTAAACTAGAATACGCCTCAACAATATGGAATCCTCACCAAGCCTACTTAATAGATTCACTCGAAGCCATCCAGAATCGGGCAGCACGCTTCCTCACCTCACAGTATAAATCTCAGCTCAGCATCACAGCGTTGAAATCATCTCTCGGCATCAAGTCATTAGCCTTTCGCAGGAAAACTTCAATTCTTTGTCTTTTTCACAAACTGTACTTTAACTTTCCAGCACTTCGAGAAAACCTTCTACGAGCTCCGCTACGATCATCTCGTCGTTTATTTAACTCCTTAAGCATATAGCGTTTGCACGGCTCCACCAATTATTTCAATAAATCTTTCCTTCCCAGTGCGATAGAAAGCTGGAATAACCTCCCCGAACACATTGTCATTGAGACTAACCCTTCCAGATTCAGACAGCTCCTAATCGACCATCTCAACGACAAATAATTTTTTACTGCACCCTATGCCAGCTTCCAAGCCCTGCAAACTGACCAGCCTGTTCTACTTCCAAAGTTGTAATTTGTTTCTGTTTATATTTCTGCTACACTCTGTCATGACGTGATTATTTGAATTTACTTCTGTCTTTTTTTCGTCTTGTTCTATTTTTTTTCTATTCTATATTTTATATTTTCTATATTTTTCTGTATTTCCATATTCCTTCTATATTTATATATTCATGTATGACTGTTGAACACCCCTGTACCACCTCTCCCCCCTTATGTAATGTCCCTAACGGGACCCTTAAGGGTTAATAAATGATGATGATGATGATGATGGAGTAATCTATATTGGTATAAGTTCCTTGCTTTAATTAATTTATATTGGTCGAATAGTTCCTACGTGTGTGAAGCAAATGGTGCATTGGCAATAATCCTTACCACTTTCTTTTGTATTCGTACTAATTTGTCAATATTTGTTTTTGTGGTTGTTCCCCAAATCAGATTACAATAGGGCAAGTATGGAAGAAAGAGGGCGTTATAAAGTAGGATCTTTACACGTTGAGGCAATAGATAGCGAGCTTTGTTTAAAATGTCACTAACTTTGCACAGTTTTTTGTGGATTTCATTAACGTGACCATCCCAGCTAAGTGTATATGAAAACTCAACACCCAGCACTTTAAATTTATCGACTAGGTCTACAGTTTCTCCGCCCAGCAGTATATTAAGTGGCTCTACAGTCTTGTTTTTGGGCCGATAAAACACAGCTTTTGTCTTCGTGGTGTTTATACAAAGAGCATTTTCATTAGTCCACTTAAGGAAATTAGGCAAGACCTGTTGAATTGTTTGTTCGATGTCTACCGTAGTCTCACCGGTTATCAAAAGAGTTGCGTCATCAGCGCAACATATGAAGGAAACATTTCAAAACAAACTGAGATAGGCATCTTTAATTCGATAGAATGAGCTTAATGTTGCTGCAGTCATATTGTGACTTTGGCTGTGTTCACCATCTTGGAAAAGTGAGCGAAATGCATTAAGCATTTCGATCTGCCAAGCGATCACCTTCATAAAAGTCAAATAGATTGGAATCGCATGAGCACACTTTGTCAGCCATACATGTTTCATAGTGCCGCAACTTGACAGTTGGCGTTACAGACGTTTGCGGCCAGGCAAGGCATTCAGTGCATCGAGACGAATGCTCGAAATGGCACCAACGTGGATGCGGCTTTCATAATAATGGCGCTCGAGCTTTTGAGGAGCTGTGGCCATTTGGGGGCTCCAGCCAGTCTTGAGAGCAACGACAGTAGCACCAACCAGAACGCCTCCGAGGATTGCTACGGGAGTCCCTCTGCGCCCGAGTGCCTTGGCATCAGCATCTCGCCGAAATCACAACAACTTCCAGCAACGCGCAGTCAGCTCGACTCGACAATGTCTTCGAACTCGTAAGAACCACAGTGAACCAACTGCGCACTTGAACTAGGTTAAAATTTTCCTTCGATTCGCTCGCGGCTCCCCGGGCTGCCAACAGTAGCTTTAAGCTACAGAGTCACTATATATAAGTTTTTCCTATAGGCACAGCAATATTTCAATGGATCGTTCATATCTCTTGTATGTGAATTACAGATGAGCAAAAGTGATACCTGATATTGAATTCAGTGAAATTACCTTATTTGGGCATAGACGAATGGAAGGAAGGATGGGTACTATGGAAAAATAGAATATTCACATCTTTTTAGGGAGTTTTCTGCATAAGCAAGGAAATGTGATAACTGCTGCCGGTTGTAAGTATTTTCAGCTGAAGATAACAGCCCCGGAAAAGTCTAAACGCGGCTACAAACGCATAAAAGAAAGGGAGAGAACGACGCAATCAATAACAGTGGTGGAAACCTTTCGGCACGGTTGCCTCCGAGCCTTCTTAAAGGGCGGATTGTACCACTGCTACTTCACAGAGGTTGCACGAGTCCTCTGTTGTCCACAGTGCGGCAAAAAAATTCTGAGGTCACGCTGGTATGGCATTCAGCACTGACTCCACTGTGTATTGCTTGGTCGTCTGAGGAACATTAACATAATATTGTATTGGTCGTCTGAGGGACACCAACAGACTGAAAAGTAGGTACTTCCATCATGCGTCTTCACTCAAGTTCTCCTGTCTATATTGCTGTTTATGCTCAGATCAGCGCTGAGTGCCACTACCGCGCTGTCTCAGATAGAGTGTCTCTTATGCCGCTCCTGCATGAGCGATGCGCGATTCGCTGTGCCATCCACCCTGTGAGTGCATTGACAGCTTTAGCTTTTGTTGCAGGACCCGCACGAAATTTGAAACACAACTTAATTTTTTTTCTGCTGCGTGAAATTTGGATGTGAAATTTTACAGCAAATTGACCATATTTGAGAGTAAACATGGTAGTGATGCTGAGCCGACATTAGCAGTAATTGCGAAAGTCACGCAGCAGGTTCCTGTTAATGATAATGATCTAAGTGCTTATTTCTTTCTTTCCTTCCATTAATAAGTGCATTCTGATTCAAGAGACCTGAAACTGGGTTTTAACAACAAAGATATGTTGCAATAATTATTGTGCGGAAAACTAGCAAGAAATTCTTCGGCATTTTACCTATAATATTCGCTTAATTTGTTTGAGCATTGACGTTGTGCTTTTGTGAATCTAGAGCGGAATGTCCTGGGGTTTGCAGCACTGTTGAGAGCCCATTTTCAGTGCGAAGACCGCTCTGCTGTGTACAACCATACCTCTGGTCGCTAAGAACAACACGCCTGCAGCCTGCAGGCGTGTTGTTCTTAGCGGAATAGCCTGCAGGCAAACTGTTTACTCTCTACTTCCAAAGTATTGGTTAGCCTTCCATCGTGATGCGCAGGCAGGCAAGCAGAGAGGCATGAGAGAGGTTTATTTCACCTGGGACCAGCAGTGGGGTGCGGCTGTGCACGCTCGCTGCGCCCACTGACGCACACTTGGCCACCGAAGACAAGAAAGGGAGGGAGAGGGATGAACGTGACCGTGATGATGGTTATGCAGAGGTGAAAGCGATTTTACCACGCATATTTCTGGTGACGAAAGCAACAGTGTTGAAAAGTATGATAGCGGCGATGTACCAGTGGCAGCAGTGAAAAACTAACCATGATGCTTACAAGCACCCACGATACTCATATAGCCTCAACGAAACTCGCCAATAGTGCTGTTAGAGTCAAGTTCTTGACCCAAGGAGCCATTCAGCGAGCCGAAAACGAGTTGGTGCAGACAGCCAAGCACTACTCGAAAAATTTCGAAGTCCGTGGCTTAAAATCAGTAAATACTGCCACCTGGTGTTCTCAGGTGGCGCTGAAGTGTCTTCGAAGACGTTGAAGTGTCTCGCGCTGGCTGGCTGCCTGCTTGCTGTATTCTGCCGGTTAGCGTCCTGTCGCCCTATTTTCCGTTACAATACAGATCGCTGCAAGGTGGACCAACCTGTTGTGTGCGTCTCTACTGCGAAGGTATTTTCTTTTACTGTAAGTGGAACTCAGAGCATACTAAAACAGCGGTGGCTTCCCTACCTGATCAGCAGGGGAAGGCCTTTTATCGCTGGCGAGTGCCACAGACTTCGTATGTTAGAGTTATGGCTCGCAACCGCAGCGTCTACAGTGTTCGGCCAGGTGGCCCCCTAAGTTACTCCTAGCTGCTAGATTGTGTTCACTGCACATTTTGTTGAAGCATCTCCTGACTGCTCCTGTGTCGAGTTGTTCACATGACGTGGGTACTGTCTCTGCCAAAGCTAACCAAGCAGTCGCTTCAGCGGCCAGAATGGGCTCGTAGTCAAGCGGTGGCGCTGCAGTCCCCAGCGCTCACCCTTGCTCCCCGGGTATGACGGTAAAGTGGCTGCGTAAGCCTGGGCGCTCCCTCTACTTCCTTTGCGGTAACAAGTAAGCGGATAGCATGCGCAGCGTGTATTTTCAAGCCATCGTAGCTCTGTACACAGCGCGAGAAGACAGGATTACAGGATTAAGTTAGTCAGTTTAATCTCGCCGCTGGGGAGCAAGGCTCAGTGCCATAAAGGCTGTGAAGTGCCAGAGTCGGCAGTGCCACCACTCGGTTGCGAGCCTGCTCCAACAGCCAGTGGGGCTGCACGGCTACTTTTGGCAAAGACGCCGAAGACACCGGAACAAGGCATCTACCGTGTCATGAGGTTTCTGCACGTTTTTTATCCCTCTTTACCGCAGGCAGCTCGCATCACGCCAATGGTACATTCCGTACGTTGTATCTGCAGGCTGCCTTAACAGCTGCAAAAGCTTGCGATCATGTGATAAAACTTGCAAAGGAGTGCTGTTGGTTGGATTATTTTTTTTTGCTAAAACCTTGGCCATTTTCAGTAGCCTCTGAGAGACGATGGAAATCATAAAAAAGGCCCAACGGACGTTTCTGAGCACTTCAACATACAGTTAAAAGGTTTCATGAATACAATGCTTGCAAGTTCTCGTTGGTGCAGCCTAAATAGTGTTCGCATAATAGCGTTTACGCAGCTTAGATTGTGCGCTTTCAGAAAGTAACAGGCTTCTCTCGGTCTACCTTGAGAGCGCTAAGTTTTTGCATCTGTGTTTCACCTTCAGCGCTGCCTTTTGGAATTTGTTAATGAAAGCAACCAGACAAAGGTGAAATGTTTATCCTGGGAGTTTATGCCGGTTTATTCCATTGCGTGTCCGCCTTAGCCCCATATTGGTTTGTGACACCATACATGTATGTACACGAGCTGCTATGTGTACTACCATTGGTTCCCATTGTGAACGCTAGCATCATTTCTTGTATTAAAATCGACATTTCCATCTCAAAAAAAGTAATGTGTCCATCCAGATCTTCTTGCAATTTTCTTTTTGCAGCGATTACAGATTCGATATTTTCCTGTGTGGGTATGTTGCTGGCAAAACAGGCCTGCTGAGGAGGTTTAAGGTAAGTCCTAATTCAAGTTCTAATTCATTATCTAAATCGAAAGGATTTAGCAAATGATAAATGTTCTTCAGAACGCGGCGGGTATGAGCACTTTCAGAAAAGTGCTTGATGGGCAAAAATTGATTTTGCCAGATATTTACTTAAAGATTGCACATTTATGGGGTGACTAGTAAATATGAAGGATATTTCTCCGGACACGGCTCTGAAATAAAGTTATATAAAAGAAATTGAGCCTGCTTTCTTTTTTTTCAACATAGCAAATAGTTTGGAATTAAGCATCCGCCTCCTACCTGGCGCCACTTCATGCTCCCTCTTCACTGGGGCTCAACCAGCCCGCGGCGGCAAAGAGGCGAGGAAGTGGCTCTTCGGTTCTCAAAGCGAATACTTTTTTATTTTAGGGTGTAGAAAGGTCAGAAGATGTGTCAATTTACGTCTCGACACTTGGAACTTCCTTGTCGCCATGTGCGACAAATTTCCTGTGTACCCTACTCCATGATCAAGGCTCGAAGTGATAAAATTTCCTCAACTTTTCCTTAACTCCTTGAGAAACAGCGCACTGCAAAATCGCCCAGACAGTTCAGCTTTATCCCTGAATAATTTTTGTGGCACGAAGCGCCTAATATTGTCACGTTTTAGTGACGGCAGTCCAGCGGTCAGGAAGACACCAGAAATACTTGCAAACGAACCTCTCTATTAGGGCTGACTTGCGCCCGCAAAAGAACTGAATCACTCGGTGGCGGCGTAAGCAACAAGCGTGCTCGTCAATCGTCGATCTACGAATACCCGCTGCCAGCGGCATCGTTCAATTTAAAGCCGGCAAGGAAACTTCGAGATAACAGGCTGAGATCATCTAGAGTAATCTGGAAACACGTAGATGCAGCTGTTCATGGCTGTGAACAATCGAGATTAGACCGGTCGCTTCTCGCGTCACGAACAAAAATGATAACACCCCTTTTCTGCGGCTTTGCGCGAGCTCCTTCGCAAAGAAGCATCGTCTCGATGCTTTAAAATGAAAATAAACGCGGAGAATGCGAACTTCGAGTCCTTTAGCGTTCGTAATAAGCTTTAAGGGCAGCGGTAAAAGCTTCAAGTCTGGCCGCGTCGTTGTCGGTGTCACCGTCGTCGGTGTCGTCGTCGTCGTCGTCGTCGGTGTTGTCGTCGTCGGTGTTGTCGTCGTCGGTGTTGTCGTCGTCGGTGTTGTCGTCGTCGGTGTTGTCGTCGTCGGTGTTGTCGTCGATGGAGGATCTTTGTCATTGCGCTTAGAAGCAACCTCACCTCCAGAGGCTGCTTTATTTAGTTTAACCTTCGGGGGCTGGGGGAGCGTCCACGCACGGTGTAACCTCGGCTAGGAGAAACAAAGCGCGGGGACGATGGCGACGGGGAACGTGATAGGCGGCTCGGCGATGAGTATTCTTCCCGACGTAAAAACTCCTCGATTTCGGCTGGTCGCTGGCCGGGTCGGGGTCGTGGAGCGTCGTAAGAGAACCCTCGGATGCCCAGTCTTCTGTATGGGCAGTGCCGGAGGACGTGACCGGCTTCGCCACAGTGGAAGCATAGTGGGCGGCGCTGGTCGGGAGTTCTACACTCGTCGCATTTCCTCGGCTGCGCGCGTCGCTCGTTGGACGGGCGGGTTGGGGCGATTGGGCGGCGGTCCAACGCAGCTGGCTGAGGGCGATAGGGGCTTGGGTCCCGTCGTCGAGGTGCAGGACTACGCACAGCTGCGGCGTAAGTCATGGCTGGGGGCTGCAGAGGCTGCGTGGGTGTCGGCGTCACACCCAAGGCCTGTTGAACCTCGTCCCGGATGACGTCAGTGAGCGATGAAAGTTGCGGCTGCGTTCCCGTTGGCAGCAATCGTCGGAGCTCCTCTCGCACAACTTCACGTATAACCTCCCGCAGGTTATCGTTGTTAGCGGTATCCATGCAGCTTGCTGACAGAAAGCGCTGCTGGCGGTCATACTGGCGGGATCGGGCTTCAAGAGTTTTCTCCATTGTGGATGCCTCTTCTACGAATTCCGCGACGGTTTTCGGTGGGTTGCGAACGAGGCCGGCAAATAGTTGCTCTTTAACTCCTCGCATAAGCAACTTCACCTTCTGTTCTTCCTTCATGCTCGCGTCGGCACGCCGGAAGAGACGCTTAATTTCCTCAGTGTACACAGCAACGGTCTCGTTTGGGTGTTGTATGCGAGACTGTAGCAGCTGCTGGGCTCTCTCCTTTTGCACGACGTTCGTGAAGGTCTTTAGAAGCTGCTCCTTGAAGGTTTCCCAGTTCGTGAGGTTAGCTTCCTCATTCTCAAACCAGACTTTTGCTGGTCCCTCCAAGGCGAAGAAGACGTACCTAAGTTTCGTGGCATCGGCCCAGTTGTTGAAGATAGCCACACGGTCGAACTGATCCAGCCATTCTTCGGGGTCGGCGCCAGGCGAAGCGTCGAAGGTTGGTGGCACCCGGGGCTGGTGAAGAATGATTGGAGTCGTCGTCTGGGGCAAGCTCATGGTAGACGTTGCGGCTGGCTTCCGCTTCCGGGTAGAGTCCGGCAGATTCCCGAACTCTGGTGCGTCCCCTTGCAGGCGTCGGCTAGCGCGGTGGACAGGACTCAGGTCCTGCGGTTGATGACTCAGAGGGCTGGAGTCACGGCTTGGAGGGGGTGTCCGGTACATGGAAGGCTACCCCGCACCTCCACCAGATTGCACGTTTTAGTGACGGCAGTCCAGCGGTCAGGAAGACAACAGAAATCCTTGCAAACGAAGCTCTTTATTTGGGCTGACTTGCGTCCGCAAAAGAACTGAATCACTCGGTGGCGGCGTAAGCAACAAGCGTGCTCGTCATTCGTCGGTCTACGAATACCCGCTGCTAGCAGCATCGTTCAATTTAAAGCCGGCAGTAAACTTCGAGATAACAGGCCGAGATCATCTAGAGTAATCTGGAAACACGTAGATGCAGCTGTTCATGGCTGTGAACAATCGAGATTAGACCGGTCGCTTCTCGCGTCACGAACAAAAATGATAACACCCCTTTTCTGCGGCTTTGCGCGAGCTAACGGACGCTACAATGATTTGTAGCAACATAGCATAGTGGGCGAGTTGGTCCTTCGTTTTAGTTGCGCGGTTTCGTTCCTTAAAGCTACAATGATACGTGGCAATATTCTTGTCTGCCCTTATAAATAGCAGATGTGGGATCATTATTTGACCTCAAGAGGTCCTCTGAGCACTCACTTGTGCTGGTATGACCTTCACAATGCTACCAGCACCGTCCCATGTAGTCTTTCCACCGAGGTGGCCAGGTCCAATACAATTTTCGTAGCTAGAGAAATAAAATCGCTTTCATGTTAGGAGCGGTTCACGATGCCCTCTTTTTTTCTTCTATTAAGGGATGAACTGTTGTTATAGGCAGCCTGAAATGAAAAGAAACGTCTTCAGTGAAATAAGTCTCCACTGTTTTCTAGTGCACATAAATATGGTTGCTAGATGACACATGACATGCATGCTTACCGATTGATCCAATTACAAGGCATCGCGAATAGTAAAATTATAGTGCTTTACAAATTCCATTAGTATAATTGCTTCCCCCTTATGCTACTTATAACTCTGGCTAGTACTCACGGCAGCAAATGTTCTATACACCAAGCGACCTTCGAGAAAATTGCATCACTGTTCTATGTCCTTTGCGCGTCCGGTGTTTAGACGGCCGACCGAGTGGGGGGTTGGGAAGGAGGTGTATGGTGTTCCATAGCGCAGCACGAACTCAGGAGACAAACACACGCGCTAACTTCCACTAAGCCTTTATTTGGTGCACAGAGAATTTATACACAGAATTTATACATTTATACATGCTTCTTAAGGTTGTTGTTCACACATTATCTTGTCTAATCGGACACGCATCGTTTTGAAATGAACGCGGGCGCGACAAGGACGCTGACAAGAAAGGGACAACACATGAGCACATGGCATGTGGTGTCCTTGTTAGTGTCCTTGTTGCGCCAGCGTTCATTTCACCATGAACCTACTCGGCTCTCAGGTCATTCTTCTGACGTATTCTTCTGACAAAAGCTCATTTTGGTGCTCCTGATTAATCGTTACGCACTGTTTCATTTATTTCTTAGACTCGTATTACTACTTGTATCGTGTTCTACAGTTATATTTTGGTGTTCCTTACTTGTAGTACTTGTATTGAATTCTTGGATCTTTATTGTTACCTTCTGGTGTTCCTATTATTTTTGCACTGTTTTTGACACCCCTATATATATATATATATATATATATATATATATATATATATATATATATATTGTAGCGTGCAACGCCAAAAAGAACACCCGCGCAGAGACGAAAAACCTGCGGCGGTCACCCAGTGGTTCGAGCGCGCGCGAGAGAGCCAACTAACTTCTTCCTCTTCTAGCGCATGCACTACTTCTGTCTCTTCTTCGAATGCATGTATCACTGCCCCCCTCTTCTGCAGCATCGACACGATGCGGCTAGGAGAGAAAAGTCAGCGAAAGGGTAGAACACAGCTGCAGTGGACCGCAGTTCAGTCAGGTAGCCGGTCGTGGTAAGGCTTCATGCGACCAACGTGTACGACTTCAGTTCGGTGAGACCGGCGCGATGAACAAGCTGTCGGGGCGGGAGCAACTGCATAAGTCACATCACTGATGCGGCGCACTACTTCGTAAGCTGCTGCGCCGCTTTACGAAGTAAAGCGGCGCAGCAGCTTTTCAGAGAGCCCGCGGCGACGAACAGGTATTCAAATCCGCACAAGGTCGCCGGGCGCATAACTGACGAAACGGCGCCCAGAGTTGTACCTAGCGGCGTCAGTCTCCTGTTGACGGTGGATTCGCAGGCGGGCCAGTTGACGCGCTTCCTCAGCACGCTGAACGAAGGTATCTACGTCGAGGTCAGCGTCAGAGTCGCAGTAAGGGTCGACAGGCAACATAGCATCCAACGGGGTGGTCACCTGGCGACCGAAGACAAGCTGAAAAGGGGTCAGTCGGGTTGTTTCCTGCAGGGCGGTGTTGTACGCAAACGTTACGTACGGCAGAATAGTGTCCCATGTTCGATGTTCGACGTCAACGTACATTGATAGCATGTCGGCGAGTCTGCGGTGAAGTCGCTCTACCAACCCGTTTGTCTGCGGGTGATACGCCGTAGCAGGTCGATGGCTCGTGTGCGTCAGGGTCATCACGGACTGGGTTAAGCGGGCCGTGAAAGCAGTTCCGCGGTCAGTAACAACAACGGCGGGTGCTCCATGACGCAAAACACGGTTGTGGACGAAGAACTGCGCCACTTCAGCAGCAGTGCCTTTGGCAAGAGACGTAGTCGACTATCCAACGCTTCCCAGACGAAGACTTCGGAAATGGACCAAGGAGGTCCATGCCCACTTGTTGGAAAGGGGTCTTCGGTGGATCGACGGGGTGAAGAAATCCGGCTGATTTCAATGGAAGAATGTTCCGACGTTGGCATTCACGGCATGTTTTTACGTAGGCCCGCACCGATGGGAGTAACCTGGGCCAATAATACTTTCGTCTAATCCGCGCGAGTGTACGGCTGACTCCAAGGTCGCCGGCGGATGGTGCATCATGGCAGGCACTCAAGATCTCTGACCGCAACTGCGATGGTACGACAAGTAGGAACACTTCTTCGCTGTTGGCAAAGTTGCGCTTGTAGAGAACACCAGACCGTAAAGTGAAGGTGTGAAGCCCTCGAAGAAAAACACGCGGAATGGGACCTTCACTGCCTTCGAGATAATCGATGAGCGGCGCCAACTCCGAGTCCGCCCTCTGAAGCTGCGCCATTTGGGTGGTACTAACAGAGCCCAGGAAAGGAAAATCATCGGTGGTTTCTTCGGTATTGTTTGGGATAGGCGCGCGCGACAGAGAGTCCCCATCCTGATGCTTACGGCCAGGCTTGTAAACTACTGTTAAGTCGTATTCTTGCAAGCGTAAGCTCCATCTAGCCAAGCGTCCTGAGGGGTCTTTGAGGCTCGCCAGCCAGCACAAGGAGTGGTGGTCGCTTACCACACGGAAGGGTCGTCCGTAGAGGTACGGTCGGAACTTGCAGATGGCCCATATCACTGAGAGTCATTCTTTCTCCGTCGTAGAATAATTGGCCTCGGAGCGCGTAAGTGTTCGACTAGCATAACTGATGACCCGTTCTGCACCGTCTTGCCACTGGATCAGTACTGCACCAAGGCCAACATTGCTGGCGTCAGTGTGGATGTCCGTGGCAGCATGCTCCTCGAAGTGGCCGAGTATCGGAGTGCTTTGCAAACGGCTGCGAAGCTCGATAAATGCAGCCTCTTCGTCGGTCCCCCGCAGGAAGGGCGTGTCGTCACGGGTCAATGCGTTCAGCGGTTCCGCGATTTTCGAGAAATCTTGAATAAAGCGCCTATAATAGGAGCACAGGCCCAAAAACCGGCGAACAGCCTTCTTGTCAGTTGGGCGTGGAAAACCTGAGACGGCAGCGGTCTTGTCAGGGTCCGGGCGAACACCTTGTGCGCTGACAACGTGACCAAGAAAGCGAAGTTCCTCAAAGCCAAAATGGCATTTCTCGGCTTTGATGGTGAGTTGCGCAGATTTGAGCGCTTGTAGCACAATGCGCAACCGCTCCAAGTGCTGGTCAAAGGTGGTCGAAAATATAACGACATCGTCCAGGTACACCAAGCAGGTCTGCCATTTCAAGCCGGAGAGAACAGTGTCCATCATGCGTTAGAACGTGGCCGGTGCTGAGCACAGACCAAATGGAAGCACTTTAAACTCATAGAGGCCGTCAGGCGTCACGAAAGCCGTCTTCTCCCGGTCTCGCTCGTCCACTTCGATTTGCCAGTACCCGCTTTTAAGATCTAATGACGAGAAGTATCGGGCATTCCGCAATCCGTCGAGCGCGTCATCTATCCTGGGCAGCGGGTAAACGTCCTTTTTGGTCACGTTGTTAAGTTTCCTGTAGTCCACGCAGAAACGCCGGGTATTGTCCTTTTTTTTTTGACAAGAACCACAGGCGATGCCCACGGACTGGTGGACGGCTAAATGACATCGTCTGCAAGCATCTCGGCAACCTGATTCTGAATGGCTTCCCTCTCCACCGGGGAAACGCGATATGGGCGCTGGCAGACGGGTCGCGTAGTCTCATCAGTGATGATACGATGCTTGGCGAGTGGAGTTCGGCCGACCTTCGAGCACGTAGCGAAACAGTCCGCAAAGTCTGCCAAGAGGTCCGACAGAAGATCCCTCTGAACCGACGGCAGGGCAGGATTTATTCTGACTGACTGAAGAGCGTGATGTTGCCCAGCATACTCCTGAGTGGGTCCTCCCACGGTGCACAAACCTGGAACCTCAGCAACGTCGTGGAGGAAGGCAATAGCCATGTCTTTGGCAAGGTGCTGATATTCGTTGGCAAAGTTAGTCAGGAGGACATGGGTGCGGCCGTCACGTAGTTGGACGAGACCTCTTGCAACGGCAAGTCCCCGCTTAAGCAGCAGTGGACTATGGCTGTCCGCTAGGCCCTCGTAGTCGTGAAAGAGGTCATTCCGCACGAGCACCAGAACACTGCACCGCGGCGGCACCGTAACGTCGTTCTCGACAACGCGCAGGGCGTTGCTGCAGGGGTCGCGGGAGTCAAAGCGCGCCACGGCCTGTTTGGTCGAGAACGTGACACGTGCCTCCTGAAAGTCAATCACAGCGCCGTTCGACTGCAGGAAGTCGATCCCCAGAATCAAGTCTCTGGAACACTCGGGGAGTACGACAAATTCACCAACGTACGTGAAACCACTAATCCCAACTCTAGCCGTGCACTTGCCCACAGGGGAAATTAGGTGGCCACCAGCGGTGCGAATGGGGGTCCCCGTCCACGGTGTCAGAACTTTCTTAAGTTCTCCAGCAAAGACACGGCTCATAACAGAATAGTCAGCACCGGTATCGAGCAGCGCGGTAATCTCCGTGCCATCAATTGTCACACGCAAATCGGATGCAGCGTATCTGATACTGTCGCTGCCTCTCTCTGTCCAGGTATCGTCGGCTCGAGGGTTTCGCGATGGAGGATCTTGACACGTCCCGACGTCAGCGGCCTTGCCTCCAGAGGTCGCTGGTGTTAGTTTTCCCGACGCGGACTCAGCGAGCGACGGCCAGCAGAGCTACTCTGGCGGCCAGGGCTGGAAGAGCGATAACGGAGAGGCGAAGAGGAACGGGACTCGCGCCTTCCTGAGTAGGCAGGGTTCTGGCGTGCCCAGAGATGCTGCGCAATCTCATGCTGTCGTTCGCCGTTCTGAGGGCAGGGTGCGTCGGGATGGAAACCGCGAAGGCCCACTTGGCGGTACGAACATGCTCTGTAGAGGTGACCGGGCTCCCCACAGTGGTAGCAGAGAGGCCTGCGGTCCGGTGTACGCCACAAATCCGACTTCCGAGGGCGTGACCCAGCTGTAGCAGATGCGGGTGCGGAATATGCGGCGATGTTACTCACGGGGGTCGTCGGGGCCATACCGTAGCCAGGCACGCTTCCGTGACATGTGCCGATGTTGCTCACGCCAGGCGTTGGGGTAATCGGACTGTCGTGCGACGTACAACGGATGCGTACGTGGGTCTGTCATCCGACCGGGACGGCGCTTCGGGGACAGGAGGTGCCTGCGCAGCCTGTCGCACCTCGTCCCTGACGACTTCAGTCAGCGCTGCCAGCGGCGCAGGTGCAACCTGGGGCAGATGGATCCGTTGCAGTTCCTCCCGGACAACGGAGCGAATTAGTTCGCGCAAGGTGTATGCACTGGCGCCGAGACACGACGAAAAGCCTTCGGGCACCATGCAGTTGATGTCGCGGTTGTACTGGCGGGCCCGTTGTTGCAGCGTCGTCTCCATCGTGGTCGCCTCGGTTAGAAATTCCGCCACCTTGCGGGGTGGGCTGCGCACGAGGCCCGCGAACAGCTCCTGCTTAACCCCACGCATGAGATGGTGCAGCTTCTTCTCCTCTGTCATGTTGGGGTCGGCGCGCTTGAAAAGACAGGCCATGTCTTCGGTGTACATGCGCACGCTTTCGTTCGTGCGCTGATTTCGGGAGTGCAGCGCAGCTTCAGCCTTCTCCCGGCGGTCAGCGTTGGGGAACGTAGCCAGGAGACTATGGCAGAACGTCTCCCAGGTGGGAAGTGTAGCCTCGTGGTTTTCAAACCACGTCCGAGCAGACTCTTCCAGGGCAAAGTAGACGTTATTCAGCTTGCGCTCGCCGCACCAGCCGTTGTAGCGTGCGACCCGCTCGAACGTCTCCAGCCAGTCCTCAGCGTCTTCGAACACGTCACCGTGAAAAGGTGGCGGTGTTCGCGGTGGGTGGCAAAGGATCGGCGCCAGGGGCCTGGTGTCAGCGGCCATGGCAGTTGGACTCGACGGTAGAGGCTGGATCGGCGGCGGGGTCCTGGTGTCAGTGGCCATGTCAGCTGGACTCGGCGGTCGAGGCTGCGTCGTCCTTGTTGGCGGGGGAAGGGGCCCAAATTCAGGCGACTCTCCGCGGAGACGGCGGCTGGGTCGCTGGTGAACCGGTGTGAGGTCCGTAGTGACGCTGTACGGAGTTTGCAGGTCGGGAAGCGTACTCAGCACCTCCACCAAACTGTAGCGTGCAACGCCAAAAAGAACACCCGCGCAGAGACGAAAAACCTGCGGCGGTCACCCAGTGGTTCGAGCGCGCGCGAGAGAGCCAACTAACTTCTTCCTCTTCTAGCGCATGCACTACTTCTGTCTCTTCTTGGAATGCATGTATCAATATATATATATATATATATATATATATATATATATGAGAGAAGCCAACAGCCACAGAAACCAAGGGGCACAGAGGTTTTTTAATTTGTTTACTTATTTTCTGGTGTTGATCAATTTATAATATTACTGAATATGTTATCGCTTAAAGCTAATTGATTAGAGAAGCAGAAGAAAAAACAACCACATGCCGCCGGTGGGATCCGAACCCACGACCTCCGAATTACGCGTCCGGTGCTCTACCCCTGAGCTACGGCGACGGCTGTCAAACCTTCTGCTTTCGGGGGTATTTATGTTTACAAATATATATATATATATTGTAATGTGGAAACTCGCACAGTTAGTGTGGTCGGGCACAGTCCTAGTCCCAGCAGTGCTGCTCAGCAGGCCGGCGTTCTCAAGCGCGCACCCGAGCTTCGTCAGCTTCGTCTTCTGTCTTCTTCTGTCATCTTCCTCTCCTTCGGCAGCGCTAGCCGCTGAGGCAGCAAACCCCAATTCTCTTCATTACAATATATATATATATATATATATATATATATATATATATATATATATATATATATGTCTGTGCTTTTATCTTAATTATGTTGTGAATTCCACTCCCCTCTGTAACGCCCGACCCGGGCCCTGAGGGTATTCGAAATAAATAAATAAATAAATAGATAAATACCGTTTTGTTCAGGTATCAATTCTGTGTGCACCAAAGAAAGCCTTAGTGAAAGTTCGCGCTTGTGTTTGTCCCCTGAGTTCGTGCTGCGCTATGGAACATAACGCATACCCACTAGCCCGAACCATCACGTTGTGAGGTGTGTGGCTTTCTTACTTTTGAGGCATGTCGGCGCAATCACTCTGAGACGCCGTGTTTTTGATTCTCAAGAGAAAGAGAGAGTGATGACCGAAAAGGCAGGGAGGTTAACTCTAGGCGACGCCCAGTATGCTACCTATACGCGTGGGAAGGGGGACGAAGGGAGATATAGAAAGCGGAGATTTAGGCTTAATGAGGGGTACAAGCTGAAGGTGGTACAGATCTACAGAATTGCATCTAGCTATGATGACCAGATCGTAGAAAATTTCTATTAGAATGTTGAATCAGCCATGAGCAAAGTAAAAGCACAGTACACTGTACGTGTGGGCGAATTCAGTGTCAAGGTAGGGAAGAAGCGGGCTGGAAACCAGGCAGTAGGCGAGTATGGCATAGCACCTAGAAATAACAAGTGGGAGTTAATAGTAGAGCTTGTAGAGAGAAGTAATTCACGGATCATGAATACCTTCTTCCGCAAATGAGAATACAGGAAATGGACGTGGCAAAGCCACAATGGTAAGACTAAAAATGAAATAGACTTCACACTGTGCGCTCACACTAGCATCATGCAGGAAGTGCAGCTCTTCGGAAAGGTGCGTTGTAGCGACCACAGGATGGTAAGATCTCGAATTAGACATGAGTTGAAGAGAGAGAACAGAAGAAAGTAGTGAATCGGAAGGCCATTAACGAGCTAGCTGTTAGGGGGAAAGTAGAGGATTCAGGATACCTTTGCAGCACAAATATTCGGTTTTAACTGAGGACGACTACCATAATCTTCAAGCTGTTTGCGATGATCTAACAGTTGTCATTACTGAATCTTCAGTATAAGTAGGCGATATGTTGGTTAGACAGGATACCGGCGAGCTATCTCAAGAGATGAGCTATCTGAGGAGAGCCAAGCGTTGAAGCGAGAGGAAGGAAGAAAATAGTAAATCGGAAGTCCATTGACGAGTTAGCAGTTAGGGTGGAAGTAGAGGAATTCAATATATCGCTGCAGAACAGATATTCGGCTCTAAGTGAGGGATACGACTTTAATGCTGAAAGAATGAACGATAATCTCACAGCTATCATTACGGAGTGTGCAGTAGAAGTAGGCGGTAGGATTGTTCGACAAGATACCAGCAAGCTACCTCAGGAGACGAAAAATCTAATAAACGCGAAAGCATGAAAGCGCCTAACATTACGAACAGGATAGAACTGGCGGATCTGCCAAAGTTAAAAATAAGCGCTAGGTAGCCGATATAAGGAGAGAACGGAGGTAGCCTAAAAGCAGTGAAGAGTAAACTAGGGATGGGTAAAAACCAGATGTATGCGATAAGAGACAAAGAGAGCAATGCCATTACCAATATGGATAAGATACTTTGAATAGCCTCTTGCGTAGAAGAGTTCTACACATATCTATGCAGTAGTCAATGCAATCAGAATGTTAATAAGAGAGACAGTAGGGCACAACAATGAGAAATCCCGCCAGTAACGAAAGCGGAAGTAAAGAAAGTCTTAGTAGCAATGGAAAGGGGGAAAGAAGATAATGAGGATCTGGGAAGAGCAGATTTGTTGAAGGACGGAGGATAGATTGTGCTAGAAAAACTAGCCACCTTGTATACACAATGCCTTACGACCTCAAGCACACCAAAAACTTGAATGAACTCTAACATTAACTTAATTCATAAAAGAGACGTAAAAGATTTAAAAAATTGCAGACCAATGAGCTTACTGTCTGTTGCCTACAAGGTATTTACTGCGGTAATAGCAAATAGAACCAGGACAACGGTAGGCTTCAATCAGCCAAATGATCAGGCAGGCTTTCGTAAAGGATGCTCGAAAATAGGGTAACGGAGTGCATTCCCAGAGAAGGCAAGCATAGCATGGGGCGCCAGAAATGTAGGTGGGCGGATGAGATTAAGAATTTTGCTGGTATACAATGGCTGCAGCTGGCAAAAGACACGGTTAATTGGCAGGACATGGGCGATGCCTTTGCTCTGCAGTGGGTGCAGTCAGGCTAATGATGATGACGAAGATGTTTGTTGCTTTCGGACATCATTTACATTACAGAGAGGGGTGTAGTCTAGTCGTTTTCACACTGTTCCGGAATCTCGTATAGAGGGCTTAATGAAGACATTTGGAGCGAAAGCTTGAGACCTCAGGATTCAATTGTGGACCGTGTAAATTTGATCTTCAGCTGAGTTAGAGGTCAAAACATGAAAAAGAGAAAAAGAAATTGAATCAATATTCCTGACTGGGAGTCGAACCCGCGGCTGCGCGAAAGATCTCCTTTAAGAACTGCTCAGCGAGACCACTAGCCCATCGCCGCAGCCAGCACGCCTCGCGTTAAAACTGCACCACGCTCTCGCGCTGTGCATTGGTGAGCGCCGTCTTCATCAGCTTCAATCGGCTCCGTCCCGCGGCACTGCATACTCACCGTCGTCTTCTATGTAGCACAAATATGTGCTTTCGTTCCGGTTCGAATGTAGTAAACAATCTCAGTAGTTTTTTCTGGTAGTATTTGGATGTGCAGTGCAGAATGCTGTTGATACTTGCTTCATGAAAAACACTGTTCCTGTGATGAAGTTATTCACTCTGTATATTAGCCACAGTTTTCGTGATTAGCGTAAATACGTTATTTTTATGTCATTCTCTCTGTTCAGCATTCTTATTGTTCCTGTCGTCATTGTTTCATTGCAGACTGGCTCCTTCAATCCCAATGTGCATCAAACCATTGCAGATTTTGTGAGTTGCATGCTTTTTAAAGATACTATAGAAGTTCGAACTTCTTAAACACTTTCCTTGTAGAATTCCTTCATAGGATACCTTTTGTAAGGCGCTGGGCTGATACAGATTCCGTAATTTGTGGCACGCCATCCGTTAAGGCGTGAAGTGTGCGCAAGTTTACCTTGACCATGAACGAAAACTATATTTTCTAATCATTTTAACTTGTTGCATTCAGTTAGCATTCACTGTAATACTGTGACGGTACTAGTAAGCAAGTGGAGCGCCGCGATACCTCTCGCTTGCAAGGTGTGTGTGTCGCTTGCTTGGCGCATTACACCACAAGTGCAACATTGTAAGTCCTTCCGAAATAGTAGGAAGGGCTAACAAGTAAAACCCGCAAAAGGTTTTCGCCCCGCTCGGCACACAAAGCAGTTACACCTGACATGTGAATGATGGGCTTTAACCATTTTCCTAGCGCTTCTAGATATCTTCAGCACTTTTTTTAATTTCAGGTGTTTATTAAGGGCCGCTGGAAACCTTTTTGGAGCTTTTTACTTTTCTCTTTGTTTTCAAAGAACTATGCCCTGAGTCACTCACCTTTGGTGGTACAATCCTCCAGCAATTTCTCTTTGAAGGAAAAAACAAAAAGAACGTCCACAGAGCTTGCATGCTGTGAGGTACGGTGTTCATGCACAGAAGTGTCGGGCAACGGTCAGTGTCGGCAAATGAAAAGCTGTGTAGTAAAACCGACTTGTACGAAAAGTCATCTCGAGAAAGGCTCGCCAGATCACTCCATGTTCGTAATAGGTTTGGAACACAATCGGAAAAAAACTCTGACCTGCCACATTATTTCAGTTATGCTGAGCTGGGAGAGTTCGAGATAGTGCATCTTGGCAAATTCTTTTGTGACGAGCGCCGCTCGTCAGTGTCTTCTTCCTTTGCACTCCACCCTTTGTTACGCTGAATTTTCCAAGATGCACACATTTCATAGCTAGCCAACTGTTTTACATGGAGAAAACAGGTACTACGACTTCAATAACAGGAAATAAGTCAAAATTGATGTTGTCATAAGATAAATGCACAACCGCGAACAAAGGTCTCAGATCCACTCCTTACTTTGTTTTAAAATTGCATTTTTATTTATTAATTTTTAGTTTCTGCTTGCCGCCAGCCGAGTTGCCAGGCCTTAGGCACGAGCAGGTGGGACAGAATGAGAAAAATGAGACAGTATGCAGGTACAGACTGCACATTCAATCAAGCGAAGGATGACATGAGACTAACATGTACAACACGTACAAAGCAAAACGATGGATTTACACTATGTCAACAAAACACTGCTATGTGTTACGGAATACAGTCAGAAAGGAAGACGCAGTCGAACTCTCATCCATATTTGAAGGAAGATCGTTCAAAGTGTGGATTGTTCTGAGAAAAAGTAAGGCTTTAAAGGCATTTGTTTTGCATAAAAAATTGCTCAATTTTTTTTCATGGAAAGAACGGGTTGGTCACCAGCTCAGCAACTCAAGTAAGCATTTTTATTTATTCAATATTCACTTTGGGAATCAAGTGGACCAGTTTTAATCCTGCATGGCGCCGGCTGGCTTGCGGGGTCTCTAACTGGCCGTTTGCAAGAGAGCTGCTGGGGGCCTTTTTCAACTAAAAATTATGCAGACGTTCTCAAGCTTGGTAATATTGTCACGTATATTACACGGCACACAGTTAGAGACACAAGAACTGTTCCAGTCTGCCGAGCGGTCACGAGCAAAAAGGCGAAGCACTTCTTCTTCCTTGTCACCAGCGAGATGGCGCCGCACTTCTTCTTCGTCCACTTCTGAGCTGTATCATTGCTCCCTCCTCTGCAGCATCGCCTCAATGCGGGCTGCTTTCACAGAGGGGAAAATGGGTTAGACACGGGAAGTGAAGCAAAGCTATCACGACACACAACCGGCGGCACTCAGCGTCAAGTACAATTAGCAGGACGGTCGTGGTACGGCTTCATATGAACGACGTGCACAACATCCGGATGCGGCGGTCTGCGCGAAGGGCGGCCTGTGGTTGCCGGTGAGACGTCGTACGTCACGTCGCTAATGCGGCGGAGAACTCGGTAAGGTCCGAAGTATCGGCGCAGTAATTTTTCGTACAACCCACGGCGACGAACTGGTGTCCAAACCCACACATGGTCGCCTGGTTCGTACGTAACAAATCGCCGTCCGAGATTGTAGCGGTCAGCATCGACGTGCTGTTGACGGTGTATTCGCTGCCTGGCCAGTTGACGTGCTTCTTCAGCCCGCTGAACGAAAGTGGCGACTTCAAGATCTGGCTCTAGGTCACACTGAGGGTCGACGGGCAACATGACATCCAAAGAAGTAACAACTGCACGACCTAAGACAAGCTAGAAGGGCGTGAGCCTCGTTGTCTCCTGCAGGGCCGTATTGTAAGCAAACGTTACGTATGGGAGAATTTGGTCCCATGTTTTAGGCTCCACATCCACATACATGGAGAGCATGTCGGCCAGGGTTCTGCTAAGGCGCTCTACTAAACCATTTGTCTGTGGGTGGTACGCTGTTGTACGCCTATGGCTGGTGTGGGTCAGATCTAGGACAGCCTGAGTCAAGCGGGCTGTGAAAGCAGCTCCACGGTCAGTAATGATAACCGCAGGAGCGCCATGACGCAGCACGATGTTGTGTACAAAAACCGTAGCTACTTCGACAGCAGTTCCGTGTGCAAGCGCCGTTGTCTCAGCGTACCGCGTCAAATAATCCGTCGCGACAGCAATCCAACGTTTTCCAGTGGAAGACTTCGGGAAATGGCCGAGTAGGTCCATTCCCACTTGTTGGAAAGGCGTCTTCGGAGGCGCTATTGGATGAAGAAATCCTGCGGGTTTGAAGGGGGGAGACTTACGGCGCTGGCAGTCGCGACAGGTTTTGACGTATGTCCGCACTGATGGAAGTAATCTTGGCCAGTAGTACCTCTGCCGAATCCTCGCTAAGGTACGACTGACCCCCAGGTGGCCGGCAGATGGTTCGTCGTGGCAAGCGCTCAAGATATCAGGTCGCAACTCGGACGGGACTACGAGCAGAAATGTTGCAGTGTTGCTCTCAAAGTTGCGCTTGTAGAGGACGCCGTTCTGCAGAGTGAAAGATTTGAGCCCACGAAGGAAAACGCGAGGAAAGCGGGGACCATCGCAGCCTTCCAGGTACGCGATGAGCGGCGCTAACTGTGGGTCTTCCCTTTGAAGCTGCGCCATATCGGTTGCGCTAACAGCACCAAGGAAAGAGAAGTCTTCACTGATTTCCGGGGAAGCCAGGTCCACTGGCGCGCGTGATAAACAATCCGCATCTTGGTGCTTCCGCCCCGACTTGTACACGACCGTTACGTCGTACTCCTGCAAACGGAGGCTCCACCTCGCCAACCGCCCAGATGGATCTTTTAGGCTGGCCAGCCAGCATAACGAGTGGTGATCACTGACAACGCGAAATGGTCTTCCGTATAGGTATGGGCGGAACTTACTGATGGCCCAGACTACCGCAAGACATTCTTTCTCAGTCGTTGAATAGTTGCATTCCGAGCGCGAAAGTGTACGGCTTGCGTAAGCGATGACTCGTTCGGCGCCATCCTGCCACTGTACCAGGATCATCCCAAGGCCTACGTTACTAGCATCAGTGTGTATGTCGGTGTCTGCGGCGTCATCGAAATGGGCGAGTATCGGTGGACGTTGCAGGCGGTGGCGGAGCTCTACGAAAGCATCCTCTTGGTCGCTTCCCCACAAGAAGGGTGTGTCGTCTCTGGTCAGCACTGTTAAGGGTTCAGCTATTTTGGAGAAATCTTGGATGAATCGTCGATAGTAAGAGCACAGTCCCAAAAAACGTCGAAGAGTCTTTTTGTCAGTAGGACGCGGGAAACTGGAGACAGCAGCGGTCTTGTCGGGATCTGGGAGAATACCGCGAGCGCTGACAACATGGCCGAGGAAACGAAGCTCTTCAAAACCGAAAAAGCATTTCTCAGGCTTGATCGTAAGTTGCGCACGTTGGAGCGCCCGGAGCACTGTGCGCAGCCGCTCCAAGTGTTGCTCGAAGGTGGGCGAGAAAATGACGACATCGTCCAGGTGTACGAGGAACGTCTGCCACTTGAGCCCAGAAGACAAGACAGTGTCCATCAAGCGTTGGAAAGTGGCCGGCGCTGAGCATAGTCCAAACGGGAGCACCTTAAATTCTTATAGATCATCAGGCGTCACAAAAGCAGTTTTCTCGCGTTCTCACTCGTCCACCTATATCTGCCAATAGCCGCTTTTGAGGTCCAAGGCAGAAAAGAACCTGGCATCACGTAGTCTGTCGAGTGCATCATCAATCCTGGGGAGCGGGTAAACGTCCTTTTTGGTCACGTTGTTCAGTTTGCGGTAATCGACACAAAATCTCAAGGTGTTGTCTTTCTTTTTCACGAGAACTACCGGTGATGCCCATGGACTTGTCGACGGTTGGATGACATAGTCGGCGAGCATTTCGTCCACTTGCCTTTTAATGGCTTCGCGTTCCGTCGAAGAAACGTGGTATGGGCGCTGGCATACGGGTGGTGTAGTCTAGTCTGTGATGATGCGATGCTTTGTCACAGGCGTACGACCGACCCTGGAGCTTGTGGCAAAACAACCCGCGAAGTCGGTTAGAAGAGCCGAGAGAAGAGCCTTCTGCTCATGCGCCAAATCCGGATTTATTCTGACGGACGGAAGCACAGGGCATGGTGGGGCCTGGTCTTGAGGGCTTGTCTCCAGGGCACACACTTGAGGCACCACAGCGAAGTCATGCAGGAAGGCGACAGCCGTGCCCTTGGCGAAGTGCTGCAACTCGTTGGCAAAATTTGTAAGGAGCACACTAGCACAACCGTCTTGTAGTTGGACGAGCCCGCGAGCGATGGCTACTCCCTTCTCGAGCAGCAGAGGTACGTGGCTACCAGCGACACCTTCGTAGTCGGGGAATAAATCGTTCCTTACGAGAACTAGCACACTGGACCGGGGTGGCACCATTACGTCGTCGTCAACAAGTCGCAGAGCAGTGAAGCGTGAATCGTCTGTGTCAGTGCGTGCCACGGCCCGTTTCGTCGAGAACGGGACCCGTGCTTCGTGGAGGTCAATGACAGCACCGTTCGTGTGGAGAAAGTCGAGACCGAGGATCAAGTCCCTCGAACACTCACGGAGGACTACAAATTCGCCGACGTACACAAAACCACGGATATCGACAAGAGCTGTGCACCTGCCGGCAGGGATAATCAGGTGACCCCCAGCAGTGCGAATGCTAGGCCCCGACCACCCCGTCAATACTTTCTTCAATTGTACGGCAAGGGCCAGGCACATGACAGAATAGTCGGCACCAGTATCCAGCAAAGCGGTCACGTCGATTCCTACAATTTTGACGCAAAAATCTGAGGTAGCGCGTCGGATGCTGTCGCTACTCGCTCCCGGAGAAACATCGTCGCGTGGTAGTGGCGCAGGAGGATCTTCACAAGTCCCGGCATCAGCGGCCTTGCCTCCAGAGGCCGCTTTAATCAGTTTTCCCGGCGTGGACTGGGAGAACGGCGTCCGGAGTAGCCTGCAGCTGGACGGGGTCTTGGAGAACGGTAGCGTCTCGGCGACGGGGAGCGAGCCTCTTGGTGGTCTGATGTGATGCGATTCTGGCGCGATGACAGATGGTACGCTATCTCATGCGGTCGTTCGCCGTTCTGTGGGCACGGGTCGTCCGGCGCGAAACTACACAGTCCCACGCGGCGGTATGGCACGCCCTGTAGAGGTGACCCGCCTCGCCACAGTGATAGCAGAGGGGCCGACATCCGGGGCACGCCACACTTCACTCTTTCGCGGTCGCTGATAGGCTGGCGGAGCGTGACCACGAGGGGAGCTCGGTGAGAGCACTGCTGGAGTCGCGGCGGTGACGTCGTACCCAGAGGCCTGGCGTAGGACGGATGCGTACGTGGGCCTTGGATCATGCTGGTGAGGAACCTCGGAAATTTTGTGTTGTGCTGCCAGGCGCACCTCGTCCCGGACGACTTCACTCAGTGGCGTGAAAGATGGCGTTTCGGACGGCATACGGAAGGCCTGCAGTTCCTATCTGACGACATATCGGACCAGCTCGCGTAGAAAGGTCGCGTCGATACCGGGAGGCATGGATATGGGATCAGGCCCGAGGTGTTGACGTCGCGATTGTACTGGCGGGCTCGCTGTTCCAGCGTCTTCTCCATAGTGGCCGCTTCGGTGAGGAACTCTGCCACAGTGCTCGGTGGGCTGCGCACGAGTCCTGCGAAGAGCTCTTGCTTGACACCCCGCATGAGGTTGCGAAGCTTCTTATCTTCCGACATGTTGGGATCGGCGCGTTTAAAAAGTCGGGTCATGTCCTCGTAGTACATGCGTACACTCTCGTTGTGGCGCTGGTTGCGCGAGTGTAACGCAGCTTCTGCTCGCTCTTGACGGTCTGCATTCGGGAAAGTGGCTAATAGATTGCGGCAGAAAGCTTCCCAGGACGTAAACGAAGCTTCATGGTTTTCGAACAATGTCCGAGCCGCCTCTTCAAGCGCAAAATAGACATTGTGAAGCTTACGGTTGTCGCTCCAGCCGTTGTAACGGGCAACACGTTCGGAGATCTCGAGCCAATCCTCGGCGTCCTCGAACACGTCGCCATGAAACGACGGTGGTGTTCGTGACTGATGACAGAGGATGTGCGCCGGGAGCGTGGTCTCAGTTGCCATGGCAGCTGGTGCCTCCGAAGAACGCGGGTGCGTCGCCCTGGTTGCAGCCGGAAGGAGTCCGAATTCAGGGGACGCTCCACGGAGGCGGCGGCCGCGGCGCTCGTGAACTGGGGTGAGATCCGTATTGGTCGGTAGCCTACGCGGGTCTGGAAGCGCACCCAGCACCTCCACCAGATTTGTCACGAATATTACACGGCACACAGAGACACAAGAACTGTTCCAGTCTGCCGAGCGGTCACCAGCAAGAAGACGAACCACTTCTTCTTCCTCGTCACCAGCGAGATGGCGCAGCACTTCTTCTTCGTCCACTTCTGAGCTGTATCAATATTTGCAGGGGGCGGCAGAAAGTCAGGTGGGCAGATAAGATTAGGACGGTTCCGTGGATAAGATGGTCGCAGCTGGCACAGGACAGGATTAATTGGGGGAATATGGGAGAAGAAGAGGACGGAGTTTGGCTGTTGCTGCTGTTGGTGATGATGAACGAATGTCGTCTCAACCCCGTCGCCTTTCTGCGCCTGCACGTCCACCGGTAGCCAGTTTGAAGGTAGTGGAAATGTAAAAGATGTCAGAAGAGTTTATTTAGGTGTCTATGGGACTTGAACGTACGCCTCCTTGCTGGGACACATGAAGAGTTTATCTGACGCCCTAAACGCTGGGATGAGCGTTTAAAGCAAGTGTTTGCACTTTCTAATATCATGTAGCTGCTTTGAATGTTGACGAATATTACTTTCTTGGTGGGGTAGCAGTGACCTAAAACCGAAAATAGAGACCAGGATCACTTGCATGCCGCAACAACCACTTCATAACCCTCTCATGGAGACCGCCGCCTCTGCGTTAACGTCACCGAGGACGAATGAATGTTCAAGAAAGAACAAAGGCATATAACTACATGAGACTAATTAAATCAGGCCAAAACTATTAACACATTAAGCAAGAGCATTAATGTCTGTCCACTTTCTCTCCTTTTTATTCTCTTCATTCGCTCTCATCTTCTCCCCGTCCGCTCCTATTTTCTCACTTTGTTTTCTCTTCTTATTTCTTCTTTCTTTCTACTAGATTGTCTTCTTCGTCTCGCTTCTTTTTCCTCTTTTCTCTCTTGACTTGGCTTGTCTCGTGGCTTATATTGTCTTGGCTTTCAAATTTGTACTACCACAATGGGCTTCAATTACAATACAGGACAGCACCGTCGGCTTAGGAATCCTGCTCAAGGAGGAGGTTCGCGTAGGTATGAAGGTTGATTAGAGCATGTAGTACGGGCAATATCAGTGGATGGAAGTAAGAACTTGAAGCGGATGGAAGTAAGAAGGGTGCATTCGACAACGTTACCCACGAGATCATTCTCACCCACCTCTCTCAAACTAACTGCGGCAGAAATGCCTTTCAATACATTCGGCAATTATTAACCGACAGACAATCTTACATTCGGATCCAGGATAAAGAACATGGCCCTTTTCATTTAGGAACCAGGGGTACACCCCAGGGCGCGGTGCTCTCTCCCCTCTTATTCAATTTGGCTATGATGCGCCTACCGGCCCAGCTGGGCGCTGTCGCCGGTGTGCAGCATGCGCTGTATGCTGATGACATCACCCTGTGGGCCACGCAGGGTTCCCTTGCAGACATTGAGGCTAACGTGCAGGAGGCGGCGACCATAGTGGACTGTTATGCTCGCCGCTGCGGCCTCCAATGCTCCACCCAAAAGTCTGAATTTGTGCACATACGCCCCTCACCAAAGTGCACAGCCAAAATTTCATTGTCTCTCGAGACAGGTCCAATCCCTGAAAATATCGAAGTCCGGGTACTGGGGCTCTTTATACATCAAGACAGACGGTCAGAAACAACATTGGCCAAACTCCGTCAGGTGGGGGACCAGGTGGGCCGCTTGGTCCGCCGGGTTTCTAACAAGCGCGGGGGGTTACGATGTAAGGACGCCTTGCGGCTGGCGCATGCATTTGTAACCAGTCGAATTCTATTTTCGACTCCATATATCCACCTGCGGAAGCAAGACGAGGATTCACTCGAAGTCATCCTCCGCAAAATTATTAAGCGGGCTCTAGGCCTCCCCGTGACCACCTCCAACAAGCGCCTCCTGGGGCTAGGCATGGTGAACACATTTCGAGAGCTCCGGGAAGCCAACTTGAATAACCAATACGCACATCTCTCGAAGACATCGTCGGGTCGCCGCCTCCTTGCCCGACTACACATCCCACATACCACTCTCATGGAAGAGCGCGTGCGTATTCCATCCCAGTGGAGATGCGCCCTCCACGTGCGCCCTCTTCCCGCGAACATGAACCGTGAGGACCATAATGGCCGGCGCCTGGCGCGGGCGGAAGCCCTGGCCCGCCACTATGGATCGAAACCCGGCGTATTCTACGTGGATGCCTCAGGCCCCCACCATGGGGGATGGTACACAGCCGCAGTCATCCACCAATCCAAAACAGTGAACGGCCTTACTTTCCGAGCCCGTGACATAACACACGCGGAGGAGGTCGCCATTGCGTTGGCTGCATCTGATTCCAATTCAAAAACAATTATTTCCGACTCGCGAGGGGCATGTCGGAACGTCGAGCAGGGCTGGGTACCGTATCTTGCCTACCGCATTCTTCAAAATAGCGTCTACACCGGTGACCCCGCGCACCGGCGTATCGTTTGGGCTCCCGCTCACATGGGCCTTGAGGGAAATGAGGAAGCTGACGCCGCCGCCCGCGCGCTCTCTCACCGGACATTCCCCTCCGACCCTGACGAACAGGAACTCGAATTTATTCCAGCTTACACCTTCAAAGACATCGTTTTACTCTATCAATCTGGCCATGGTCTTTATCCCCGCCCGTGTAAAGGTCTGTCAAAGGCGGAGGAGCGGCTTCTGCTCCGCCTGTATACTAATACTTTGCTGTGCCCGGCAGCTCTGAAACACTTCGACCCTTCTTTCTCGGGCAGCTGTCCGCACTGTGCGGAGAAGTCTTCGGACATCTACCACATGGTGTGGGCCTGCCCCTCCAACCCTGCTATCCCCCCTCACCCCAACCCAACCCGGGAGGACTGGGAGGCGACCCTGCTCGGCTGCTCTGACCTGCAGGCCCAACGGGCCTTGGTCGCGCGAGCCTGGGCGGCGGCCGATGCCACTGGGGTCCCGAACTAGGGACCTCCACCTAGTATTTGTAAGGGCTGGCCCCCTCTTGGTCAGCTCATGCATAACCTCCTGTATTATACCTGTACATAAATGTTTTCCACCACCACCACCACCCTGATGATGGCTGCACAAGAAAGCACTTGCTTTTCCATTTCCAATTCAACGACTCCTCTTTCGACTTAGAATTGCAGACAAAGGTCACGCTGGTCGTCGAAGTGCTATCGGGCGATGAAGCGACCATGCGCGTCATGTAGGTTAGCTAAAGTAGTGGTTTACACATCAGGCGAAGCTTTCATTAGTATTCCGGGCGGTCAGCGAGAGCGCGACAGCGTTCACAGAGACAAGAGAGAGCCTCCACATCATGCGAGCAGCGAAAGCAGAAACCGTTTCGCCAGCAACAAAACGCAGTGCAATAAAAAGCGATTCACGCAGTGTGGTAGCCCAGGCACATACTGTCTCAGCCTAGAAATTTGTGTTTGCCGGGATGCAATGTGAAAGCTGCCGCCTATACTATACTAAGTTGCACTAAGCCTGCGGCATGCATTCTGTGGCTGGTTTTCTTGTCACGAGACCTTGTAGCACGCTATGCGGCCAGCGCCACCTCCATCGACTTCCTTTATCCGTCGTCACTCCGTCTTCTACAAAAGAAAAAAAAAGGAACGAAAGAAGTGAAACGCCATGCAACAACATTCAGGCTAGTTTTCCATAGGCTGGTTGCAATATTAAAAAAAAATCTTTCGTTTAGTTAAGCGTCGCAGTCTTTGCCATAGTGCTACCTACCACTGATGCCTTTAAAAATATCAATGGCTTTTTGCAGCTTTTAAGGACTACGGAAAGGAGGTGCAGACCTACACTTGCTCATGGGTCTCCTGAGCACCTGTTGCAAGCTCATTAGCCCCATAGTGGAGCCCCTGTATAGATTCTGAATCGGCGTTGCGGCTGTATGCCTTGGAAAACGATTCAGTATGACCACTCCAGTATTTCGAAATGTTTTCTGTAAGGCTTAAATGGAAATGACACGAATCATATAGGATTTTGAGGACCATGCGAACTATACATTTGAAAGCGGAAATGCGTAAAGACGCCACATGATGTCATGTAGATCGCGCTGAAACCAAACGCCTAGCAGACGGAAACCGCATACAATCCTTGTTCACTCACGTTTTACATAGTGCTCTGTGGTGCGGTTAACAATAACTGAGACAAACCTAAACACACTGTTATCTTTACAAAAGCGAGCGCTACAGGCAGTAGGCGACGTTTCTTTTATAGAAAACATTTTTTCGTACTTCACCCGTATACCACTCTGCCGATGAAACAGTTATTTAAACTTAGGCTATCACTGAAAACCCTGCACCAGCAAAAATAAACTGGACGTCATTTCAAGAAAAATATACTGTTAAGAAGACCCGATAAGAAATAAGGTAGAATGCAATAGTTTAGGCCAAATGACGTACAAATTGTGGTCTACACAGATTAACATCACTAATTCCAGAACTCCTCAATGAATACCGCAATATACTGAGCCTGCTGCAGAATAAAGTCTCTTCAACACGATTTAAAAAACAAGCAAATGCAATATTTCTTTCAGAGTGTGCGAGCTTAGGAATTATTGCTTGATCCAATCAGTCTAGTGCATCGTTTCTACTTTATTTTCATTTAGTACAAAACTGCGGCTCTACTGTAAAAATAGTGTTGATGTGTAATATTTTCCCTACGGATATATAACCTGCCTTTGTTTCTTTCCTGAAAATTAGGCATTGTATATAGACAGTTGATTGCTACCACTATTCTTGTTATCACGAACTGTATTGTGTCTGAATGATGTCGGAATGATGTGTCTCAGTGATGTGAAATGATGTCACATTACGTTGCTGCGAATGCTGCCAGGTTGGCATAGTCATATCAGGCTCTTCTCGGGCCTTTTGTTGTGCCTCCCGAGGCAATCTGTTCTCGAATTGTCTCTAATAAAGAAAAAGAAAGGAAGAAAGAGAGAAAGAAAGAGAGAAAGAAAGAAAGAGAGAAAGAAAGAAAGAGAGGAAGAAAGAGAGAAAGAAAGAAAGAGAGAAAGAAAGAAAGAGAGAAAGAGAGAAAGAGAGAAAGAAAGAAAGAGAGAAAGAAAGAGAGAAAGAAAGAAAAAAAGAAAGAAAGAAAGAAAGAAAGAAAGAAGGAAAGAAAACCAGCTGAAATAGTACTTATTTCTGCATATTTTCTATTTCACGCGCGCTCCGTGCTCTAATAATTCCGGACGTGCGGCTCATAAGAAAACATTTCGTGTGAGGCTTACAAGTGTGAGGTATAGAGCGACGCCAATATCAAAATGCGCTTATGTCCAGGCCGTGGGAAATTTGAACGCGTAATACAGGTGCGAGCAATGTGAAAAGGCCACGCCAGCTCGTGCCGTTGTCAAGCTGAACGCACGTCCTTAGTCCTTCTACAGATTGGAAGAAGTCGCTTCGCGCTTCTGGATTGGAATGCATTTCTTCCAGAGGCGAGAATGATTTTGAGACAAAAAAAAACACGCTTGGTATTTTTAAACCAAAGTATCCTCCAAGCGAGTTCTCCGGCGTGAGCAGTGGCGCCTCTGTTTTTAACACCGACTATTTTCAAGCACCGGTAGGGCGTCCCTCCTAATTTTAAAGGAGCTACTGATACGCCTCCTGCCCAAAGTAGCACGCATTGGCGCATTTCCTTGTATTCTATTTGCACGTAGCAAGGGGTTGTCGTGCGTTTTTAGACATGGGGATGGCCACATGTGCGCAGCAGCTCCTCGTAGACACGATAATGTCGTGTTAGTGTACTTAGGTCGAAAAACTGTTTAATTCACGATATTTCTGACATCGAATGATTTTTCACGAAACTACTCGCACTTGAAAGCATATGAATGCAGCGAGAGGCCAAATATCTACCTCAGAAGTAGCCTTATTAAACTTTTTCTGACAACTGTTTGTTTTTGCTTGCAGGGAATCGGGACGGTAACTCTAGACGGAGAGGACATCGGGCTAGTAATTGTAAGTGTTCATTAATTGAGATATAGCTGTCACGACAACGCGCTTTGCTGCGGTTATACTTCCTTGCCATAATTGACTCGTGGAGCAGTATGTGGCAATTTAAGCTAGTTAAAATATACAGTTTTAGTCATGTTACCGGAGCCGCCGCGGTGGCTCAGTGTTATGGCACTCGGCTCCTGACCCGAGAGACACGGGGTCGATCCCGGCTGCGGCGGTTGAATTTCGATGGAGGCAGAATTCTAGAGGCCCGTGTACTGTGTGATGTCACTACGCGCTAAAGAACCCCAGGTGGTCGAAATTTTCGGAGACCTTCACTGCGGCGTCTCTCATATAGCCTGAGTCGCTTTGGGACGTTAAACCCCATAAACAAACCAAACCATTACGAAAGTCGAAAAAATATCTAACCAGAGGCTGGCTATCCTTTCTGATCTCGCTAATGCTTTAAGTTGGGCTAGTTGGTAGTCGGTATCATACATATTGACTAGCGAAATTCAAACACAGGACAGAGAAGGCGACAGAACACACGCTAGACTTGCAGCTAGCGTGCAAGTATAGCGTGTGTTCTGTCGCCTTCTCTGTCCTGTGTGGGAATTTCGCTAGTCAATATGTGTGATATCCTTTCTGATCACTTTGTTCTTTAATCTTTTCTTTCAGTGGGACAATCTAGCATATGAAGACTTTCGGTTAGTGTGCCCAGCATGGATGAAGCTCTCAAAAGCCTTCATAGTTGCGTACGACATCACATCAGAGGTGCGTAAGCGTCTTTGATTTCTATTTGCAGGTATTCAAATGGAGCCAGCTTTGAACTCTGATCGACAGATATTGTGTTGCGCACCAAGTAGTATCTGAAATCACATTGCTTTGACATTCTTCAATAAGCCATACTCGTTAGTTTAAATATTATCATGTGAACGCTGTGGATTAGGTTCCTTTTCTCCCAGCACATAATCAGCAGTCCTTATGTGAGCGCACCTTCCGCCGGCAGCTAATTAGAGTTCCGCACAATATTCCTGCTGATTCACATTAGCACTAAGCATATCCCCAAAAGAACAAAGAGTAATGAGTAGTTTATGAACACATATCGGGCGACGATAGTGTAATATGGCATCGTGAATGCAGCCAAGTTGGTGCGGCGGCTTTTTAGTTCGAAAGCATTACTAGTCCCATTAACGGAAATGCCGGCGGAGTTTTGAATGTGTGTGCGTGTGCGTGCCATGCGTGTGCATGTTTGTGTACTAACAGATGGTACAGAAAAGCCCAGCGGTGGCAAGAAAAATAGGGTGACGTCATCAAGCGGCCGTATGGCGCATACAGCAAGCCGAGCACCGCCACTTCAGACAGTCGTATACATGTCGTTCTTCTGTATTGCCACCAGGTGACCCCGGGCAGCATAAAATTTCGAGGACACTTTGGCAACTTTGAGAGGCGAAAGCCAGCCGAAGACACTATGCCATGACGACTTCCGGTGGATGTGACGTCACACCGTTACTGTGGCTATATTCATACCCTAATTATATATCTTTCGGGGATATTAAGTGTTAATTACGCTTAATTACCAAATTTTTCATGCACAAATCCGACGACGTTTTTCTATTATAATTTTCTATGATAATTTTCGCTGTGCCGTGACGACTTCCGGTAGATGCGACGTTACACCGGTCCCGTGGCTATATTGACGTCCGCACCATTTGGACACAATTTCAAAGTTTTTGCCTATAATTAATTAATTAATTAATCTACACTCATCAAACATGGCTTCTAGGTTCATTACTTTCTCCTCTATCTGAAGCCACCAATGGTTTTCTTCTATCTTGTTTAGTTCCCTAGATAAACGCGTGTGACACCCTTTGTTAACGGACATTATGAGCCATTAAAGGCTTTCGCCTTAAAAGACGAGGAGGTGAAGGTTGGCTCGCGCCCTGAGGGGAAGGGTTGTTAGTGCTGATTTCTTCAAAGTTTTGTCACAGGACCTCCATTTCTTTTCAGTATGCGGAAAATCAATGTGAAACACTAGCGGTTATCTCAATATCCCAGGTCAACAGCCCTTTACTGTAGCTAATGCATATTTCCCTTCAGGTGTGCGTGACACTCGGCCTCTTGACTCACGCATTTCTAGTAGCCGATCTCAGGTTTTATTAGTCGTGGATTTCAATTCGCACCACGTGACGTGGGGGTTTAAAACAGATTGCTTCGGCTTTAGACTATTTGATTTGGTTTGCGACAACAACATAGTCTGCAGCAATTCAGGAATCCTTACTTTTGTACGTGGTCAATGCCGCTCTGCGTTAGACTTAACTTTTTCCTCCCCAGGAGCCTCTCACGTCTTCGGTGGCTGTTGAATGCGCGACAGACAGTGATAATCTACTGATTAGTTTCAAGCTTGCGTGTAAATTAACTCTTTCCGAACGACAACAGCGCTCCTTCATAAACTACAGTCGCTTTAAAGACACCCTCAAATCAGCTCTCACAATTAATTCAGACTGAAACACCGCGACAACTTCCGAATGCAAAGCTACTCACCTATGCTCAGTGTTGGAACGCGCAAGGCAAGAGTCTGAATTGATTGTCACTGGAACTAAGGATACAATCACCAATAATTGGCGAAATGCTGAGTGCACTCGTGCCTATAGACGGCGGAAAGTAGCCTGGAAGAAACTTCTTATAAATCAATCCCCAAAAAATTGGTTGGATAAGTATGTCGCAGCAACATTTAAGCGCACTGTCTCCCGCGCGAAGGAGGACTATGTTACAAGTCATTATGATTTTCTTTCTCAGGCAGGAAATAAACAGGCTTTAATTTTATGAGGAGAAGGAAACTGATTCCACCGGCAGTCAACATTGAATTCCTCGTTCAGTCTCCTTCTGAAATCTCTAAGGCCTTAGAGGGAATTGCGTGCGGCCTAGAACGTCGGTTTACGAGTACATCTGTACTTCGATCTCCAGCTGCATTCACATGCATCTCAAGTGGTTTCATTGAGGTAACTAGGCAAATTGTTCTGCGCCTATCCCCCGTGGCTCCTTGCCCAGATAAGGTCACAACATCTATTATTAAATTTTTGTTTAATGAATCCTGTGAAGACCTATTGGCTCTAGTTAACCATTTCATTAAAGGTCCTTGGGTACCCCATCAGTGGCGTCTTGCGGAAATAGTTCCACTACTTAAAAAACAAGGGGAGGGTTTCACTTCAGACAACATACGCCGGATTTCATTAACTTTGAGTTCAGTGAAATTGGTGGAACGGGTCCTGCTTCGTCGTATCGAGTACTCGACGCTGTCGTAAGCCTTACTGATATCCAGTGACAAGCACGGCAAACTGTTTAGTGCTTAGTGCTTAGTACTCGACGCTGTTACACAGATTACAGGACCTTAATTTCGCAAACTATTTGGTAGCCTGGTTCTCTGTTTTCTTGAGAAAAAGAGAATTTTATTGCTTCCGAAACGGTGTTTCTTCTAGGAAATTTCGACAGACAGGTGTGCCGCAAGGGTCAGTCCTTTCCCCTGTTCTTTTTAACGTCTTTCTAAGCTCAATTAAGTGCATTCATAATGTGACAACTTACGTGTACGCTGATGATAACAACACATTTTTGCTTCAGCAAGTGATTTTCACTCTCTTTATCAAATCTTGCAGAATTACCTCAGTGTTCTTTTTTTGACAATTGGTTAGGAAGTTTTCACCTCTCCCTCAATGTGAATGAACAAATACGCCTTGTCGGTCTTCCCGGTTTCTCATTCTGTAAATATCTGCGTTGCTTATAGAAATCATAATATTCCTCTAGTTCAAACAGTGAAGCATCTTGGAGTGATATACGACTACTCTTTCCTGGCGGGCACACATTTCGCAAGTTTCTGCAAAAGGAGTTCGGGTCATTGGCATCCTGCGTAGGTTTTGCAGCTCTAGGTCAGGCAATAGAAGGCACACATTCCTGCTGATCTATAATATGTATGTCCGCCCAGTTTTGGAGTTCGGATGTGTTTTATTATCAGGGGCTCCTGCCTATAAACTTCGCCCTCTTGTGCTTTTGGAGCGTGAGGCGTTGCGCCCCTGTTTATATGTATCTAATGTTGTCCGGCACCTTGAGGCGCGAATTCCATCTTTATTAGGTGGATTTCGCCTTTAAAGTTTTTGCACCGTCCAAACAAATGTGCACGACTTTCCTCTTCACATTTCCAGTGTAATATTTCTTAGTCAACCTGCAGTCTTTTTAAATGCCGCCTGGTCTCGTTTGCATACTGCGCAGATATGTTTCGTGCAGTCTCTCCTTGATCCTTTAAACATTCATTTCACAGGTATCCATCGAGTGTATAACATCTCTCCTTCAGTCAAGATTGCATTTGATGACATTTTGCAATCGAATGCAACGCTGCAGCCCTTTCCTCTCCTTCACGGTTTGTTGCGGGACCACCTAAGGTCCTTTTCTTTTCATACTCTCAATGCGACCGATGCCTCGCAGGATCGTGAAAAGGCAGGCGTAGGCATTTTTTCCCCTACAATGGGATGGACCTTCCCACTCCGTCTTCCTGACTTCACTCTAATTTATCCAGCCGAATTATTTGCAGTACTTCTAGCCTTACGTAAATTAGATCCTTCCGTTTCATAAGTCAAGTTTATGATTGACTCTCTATCTATTTGCTCTACGTTATCATCAGCCACTGAGACTCGGTTATTATGGCTCTTTAAGCAGCTGATCCCGCTCCATCTAAATTCGGTGCGTTTGCTTTGGGCACCGAGGAACATGGGCATTCACTTAAATGAGGCTGCCGATTCCTTAGGAAGGGCCTCTCTCTGCGTCCCAATAATCGCTGTCGTGCCAGCCTGCGCATATACAGCTGCGATGAGGTTTCGCAGTTACACATTATTTCAGGAATTTTCAGCCTCAGCGCTTACTTCATCTCCCGAATATCAGCATCTTCTGCATTATTGGAGTAGCAAAGACTGGCGCTCGCGCAGACTGGAGGTCCCTTTCACGCGTTTGCGATGCCGAATTCCTCTGCTAAATGTCTACCTTCACAGATCTAGTCTGCTGGTTTCTCCACTGTGCCCATTTTGTGCCGAGCTTGAGACGGTGGATCACTACTTGCTGTTCTGCCGCCGCTTCCCTTCTTTGAGGAGGCGCCTATGAAAAATTCCGTTTCACAAGCTGAGTCTGCCTGAGTCCACTGCGGTTGTTCTTTCCTTTGGCGCTTCCTCGCTTGGACGAAGCAACAAGAGTGCGCGCTGTGCTGTTCAAAATTTTCCTCTAGAAACACAGCGGCTCCCATGCTGATTTTAATTTTGTTTACTTATTTTTTCTACTTATATTTATTTTTCTGATTTTCAAACATTTATTTCATTGTTTTATTTTTTCTCTCTTTCAGTCAGTTCAAAATTGAACTATTCCATGCGTTGCATTCGAATTCGCACATAGAGCTATCGTCCCGTCTTCGGTCTTCCAGCTAACAAGACCCTTGTTGTTGCGTCGTCCAATCCGTCAGCCTATACACTATTACTACTCCTTTTCCTCTAAAAATGCTCCTATTTCCAGCAGTTCACCACCTGTGTCTTGGCCACTCCCTCTAAGTGGGTATCTGCCATTTTATTTGAGGCCAACCAACCAACCAATTTTCTGGAAACGCTGCTGGTGAACGGTGTCTCGATCCTTGGTTCCGTAACATATTTTTGGTTGAGTGAGCTGGGTACATCCCTGGCCTATGTCACACACTCCTCCTCGCACCGCAGACCTCGATCGGGCCTCTGTCGGTCGACTCACCAGTTCATCGCGTCAGTCGCCGCAACCTATAGGACTAACACCTGAGCACGGGCCATTGAATTCTACCTCGGCGCCTGCCCCACGACCAGCCATGTAAGGTACTAATTACTACACCCTCCAGAACCCACGAGTACCAAAGCCCTTGCACGGCAGTCAGCTTGAGGACGTGCAAGACCCGCTCATGCAGTTTGAACGCGCTGCCTCGTTCAGTCAGTGGGACGACGCCGCAAAGCTGCGGTATGTCTTCTTCAGCCCGGAAGACAGCGCTCGTACGTAGTATGTGTGGGAACCGTAAAGTTCTGACACCATGGTGTGAGTTTCGCCTTCGACTACTCGAGAGATACACCAGCACAGATCGTCGCGAACAAGCTGAGCGAGCTCTGCAGACCCTCATACAGAGGCCGAATGAGACTGTCACCATGTACGTCGAAGACATGAAGCGGCTCTTCCGGCGAGCTGACCAAGCTATGTCGGAAGCAAAAAAGCTAAGCCACTTAATGCGCGGAGTTAAAGAACAGTTTTTCGCTGACCACGTGCGCACCCCCCCCCCCCCCCCCCCGATTCTGTCGCCGAGTTTTCGACGGAGACGCGGTTACAATGGTGCAGGTCCTTTAGCAGTGTTCCACCGTATACGACAGGCTAGTACTTGATGCTTCAGCCACAGAGTCCTTCCTGGCATTTATTTATTCATTATTTATTCATTATTCCTCAAAGGTCCAGAAGGACATTACATGAGGGGTGGGCTGACAAAATTCTATTATTTTGGACACAGATGATCTTCGATGGCGGATTTGAAAAGGACTGGATTGATGATGGTCGCCACCTCGGATGGAAGGTCATTCCAGTCGTTGGCTGTTCTAAGAAAGAAAGACTGCTGATATGTTACAGTACGAGATTTCTCGGGGTAGACAGCGTTTGGGTGGGAGTTACGGGATATCCGATGAGCGCGTGTGATACGGGGTGCATCGTGGTTAAAGGTGTGAAAAAATTTGTGATACAAGGAAAGACGGGCGATTTTGCGACGGCAGGCTAGTGTGGGAAGACTGAGCTGGGATTTTAATGCAGAAACACTGGTGTGATAAGAGTAGTCAGACCAAATAAATCTGACAACACGGTTCTGGACAGATTCGAACATAGTGATAAGGTTAGCATTGAAAGGATCATACGCTGCACATGCAAACTCAAGTTTAGGGCGTATAAAAGTTAAGTAAGCAAGAAGTTTTATGGAACGGGGAGCTAATGATAAGTTACGCCGTAAGTACCCGAGAACTTGGTTTGCTGAATTTGTAACATGAATGTGATGGGACCAGGTTAAATCTTTACTTAAGTGGATGCCAAGGTACTTGTAGGAGTCAACTGATATGATAGGAATAGTGTTCATAATGTAAGTATTATCCTGGTGGTTGCGACGGCGATGGAAAGAAAGAAGGGACGTTTTAGTACTATTTAGTGACATAAGCCAAGTGCGGCACCAATCCTCGATACGAACAAGATCTTCCTGAAGGATGGTGATGTCAGTGTGATCAGTAATTGGGCGGTAGAGAACACAATCATCAGCAAATAATCGAACATTAGACCTGATGTTAGACGGTAAATCATTTATGTAGATTAGAAATAGAAGCGGTCCTAATACGGTGCCCTGGGGAACGCCAGACAAGACAGAAGAGAGGGATGACGAGTGTGAATTAGCGTGGACGAATTGATAGCGGTCAGTTAAGAAAGCTCGAATCCAATCCAGAACCAAGGGATGCAGATTTAGGCGTGAGAGCTTATGTGTTAGGCGCCTATGGGGGACTTTATCAAATGCTTTTTCAAAATCTAGAAATATGAAATCCGTGGGAATGTTACGATCGAGGCATGCATGTATATCATGAAGAAAGAGAACAAGTTGGGTGTCACAGGAGAGGCCTTTACGGAAGCCGTGTTGGTTAGGGTGAAGAAGTTATTCGATGATAAGAACCGGGCAGTATGCGAATAAATTATGTGCTCCATGATTTTACAACAAACACTGGTTAATGAAATTGGCCTATAGTTTAGTGGTGAAGATCGTTTACCTTTTTTGAAGACTGGAATGACCTTCCCAACAGAACCCTGACCTCCTCTGAAACATGTTCCGCTCTATTGTTCGTGAAGAGCTCCAGAGCATTTGCGGTGCGTCGCAACCAGCGGTCGGCTGTCTAGCGTCATCCGCGAGGAGGTGCAGCAAAAAGTGATCAGACCTCCGTTGCTGGGTGACAAACCTCAGCCCTTCCGGAATGACTTCCATCGCCCGACATGCGCTGACGCTCTACGACGCCCTGCCACAGCGTCTGCGTCATTTGTTTCCGACCATCGCGTCCCGCTACCTTCCGTGCAGCCGGCTCGGTACTTGCCGAATGATCGAACACCTCTGCGCAAATAACGCCATCTGCGGGCTAGTTGGTTGCGATCCATATGTATCAGCAGCGCGAACACAACACAGGAAGAAGAAGGAGAAGATAGCACAGAGCGCTCTGCACTATCTTCTCCTTATTTCCTGTGTAGTGTTCGTGCTGCTGATACATATATACCTCTGCGTAAGGCAGACGTCTGGCGTGGCACCGACCGAAGGCGTTTGTGCTTCCACTGTGTGTAGCCCGGTCATCTCTTTAAATCTGCCAGTGCCCATATCGTGAGCTCGGCCTGCAGGGTTTCCCCGTCGACGTGCCAGACCTCCATTTGGTCAACGACCCCGCGTGATTGAAGAGCATGTGGCCCTGCAGCGCCTACCAACCTCTGAACGATTGCAGTCATGAACGCCGTCACCTGGCTGACCGTCGCCATCACCGGCAAGCCAGCACTTCTCACGACCGGCGCAAGGACGGTCGCCGAGCCCTCGCCGGGAAAACTAACGACTAGCGGGGTCGCTAGAACTCGACACGCTACCGTCACCCTCCTACGACGCAGTCATCGGCTGGCAGGACGGTGACAACAACGACAGGTTCTGAACATGAGGACCCGTTTTCACTCCACTTACCTGTGCTCATTGACGGCCAGAGCATTAGCGCGCTACTGGACACCGGAGCTGATTTTTAAGGCGAAAGCCTTTAATGCCTCATACTGTCGTGACCAAGGCGCGTTAGCAAATGTGTCCGCGTTTCGGATGCATGCCTTATATGGGCATATGCCAATCAATAGCCAATCGATACTTAATCGGGTGCAATCGAAAGATATCGGAACATTATATAGAGGAATTCCATGATTATATCATTGGACTTAATGACTAAATGAGTAATTGGTAATTAGTCGTAGTTAAGAAGTGGCATGTGGGACTGTGCACTCCGCCTGTACCTTAACTAACGCTAATTAATCACTGCATGCCGAGACGAGCACCCTAACCACTCCGCCATGCCAGTTCGATGGTTTGGAATGAACAAAGGCGCGTATAGCTAATACAGCATCTTCGTTCACTCCCATCTTCCTCCCTTCCCTTACGGCGATGTTCAGGTGTCCACCGAGATATGCGAGAGAGATACATTTCCTTTCCTCAAATACCAATTTACCGTCGAGCAAGGCGTATAGCCAAATGGGCGATGACGTTCTGTGGACTTCCTGGCAGCGTTGCAAGAACTGTCGCGTTCCACTTTTAGAGGCGAAGCTTAACATCTTAGCCACAAATCAGTGACACAATCAGCAACACTGCGCTTAAGGCTTTCGCCTCACCGCACTTTAGGTCAACAAAGTGCCCCCTGAATATTTTTCAATTTTAAGCGGCAAATTTGCAGCTCTTAGAAAAAAGTTGCGACACCATAGTCTGCCACGCAGATCCGCACGGCTGGCGGCCACATCGTCACTCCGCTTGACCAGTGTACAGCTCAAGTCCAGATCCACAACTCTACATTCATTGTCAGCTGCCTAGTTCTCCGTGATTGTTCTCGTGACCTGATCCTCGGTGTTGACTTCCTCCGTGAGAATGGAGCCATTATCGATCCCCGGCGGCGCACAGTCACAGTTACTAGAGACAACGCCTATGACACTTCTGGCACTCGTTCATGCCGCTCCGCCCTTCGAATTTCCTCCGAGAGTGTTCTGATCCCGCCACGCTCAAGTGTTTTTATTGCGAAAGCAATACTGCTAGCACTTTTCTGCCGTCTGTGGAGGTCGTTCCTTCGCTCCGGCGCAGCTGCGGCGCACGACCACGTGACAGCGTGACGTCACGACCAGGGGAGATCAGGGGCCCCAACTCGTCTCTTCGGCTTTCGTTCCTTCGCTCGGCGTGGCGGCTACCAGGTGACGGCCTCCTCGGCCCGCAGCGTGAGGGCGCTCGCTAGGAGAGGATAAACGGGGTGCCGCAGACGCGCTCCGCTTAGTCATGTCTTGAGGAGTTGTACAAGGCGTCGCTGGTGTGACGTGCTGCGCGCAAACGCCGGCGCCGTGCCGATCGAGGAGTCCGATGAAGAAAGGCAAGAGCGCTTGGCTAAGCAACGCGGCTATGCCGCAGAATGGCGAGCCCGGCGGCGTTCTTCAAGTTCAGTGAGCGAGAGTAGTTTCATGGACACTCTGAATGCCGAAGAATCGGCTATGAGTAGTGCAGAGCGATATAATGACGACTATGTAATTACCAGTGTTCAGACCAAGAGTCACTACTTTACGGACCACCAAAGCGTGTTCATTGGAATAAACAAACAGTAGAAACCGTGTTGTGCCCAGAGTAAATCCTGTAGTTGAACAAAAGGCGAAGCCATGCCAAACCACCAGCAGAGCCAAGCGCAGCCAGGGAGCTATTGGTTTCGCAATCACTCAGGCTTAACCAGAGCTAAGCCACAGCTAATTTTTGTCACTGTCGACTACGATGGGCTCCGTGACGGGACAGCAGTCGCAAAGGACAATGTTTCACTTTTGATGACGCACGGCATTTTTTCGACCCGAACCCTCGTCAACCAACGTAATGGTAGGTCCGAACTACTGGTTACCAATTTCACACCCGAGCCTCGGCACCTCTTCCGCGCCACAGCGATTGTGTTCGCCGGCAGATTAGCTGGTATTTCTGAATGCTTTACGTGCACAGCCTTGGGATCTCAGAACATTTCTCGATCGCACTGACATCAACTCAGGGCTGTCACAGGTTCAACACCACGCTCTACGTACTTTACTACATCAATATACAGCCTCGCTTCTACGCGTCTATTTCGAAAGTTCAACAGACAGTCATTACGGAACACCGCATCATCCCTTGTGACAATGCCCGCTCCATACGACAACAACCGCACCGTATTTCATCTAAAGAACGAGAGGCCATTCAAACACAAGTGAAGGACCGAGATGCTCAATGACGGCATTATGCAACCATCTCAGAGTTCGTGGTCGTAGCCTGTCGTTTTGGTCAGGATGGATCGAACGCTGCGCTTTTGCGTCGATTATCGGAAGTTGAACACAATAACTAGAAAGGACGTATGCCCACTGCCCCGCATAGACGACTCGCTCGACCGACTTCGCTGCGCCAAATATTTTTCCTCGATTGGTTTAAAGAGCGACTACTGGCAGATTGAGGTTGATGAACGGGGCCGGGAAAAAACTGCCTGCATTACTCCCGATGGTCTATATGAATTTTAGGTTTTGTCCTTCGGTATCTGTTCAGCGTCGGCGACGTTTCAGCAAATGATGGATACAGTCTTCACTGGCCTTAAGAGGCAAACATGTTTAGCTTAACTGGATGACGTGGTAGTGTTCTCTGAAGCCTTTGACGAACATCTTGATTGCCTGCGGACTGTATTAGATGTTCTGCGGTTGGCCAATTTAACGCTGAAGCGCTAAAAATGCCGCTTCGGCTTCGAACAACTCAAGTTTCTCTGCCACGTTGTGAGTGCCAACGCTATCCAACCCGATCCCGACAACACATACCTTTTCTCGAGTTCGCAAGGTCTATTATTGTCCACAACTTGCTGCCACCATCCGCCGCAACGTCCGAGGTTGCCGTGAATGCCAGCACCGCAAGTCACCTCCTCTCAAGCCGGCGGGTTTGCTCCAACCAGTTGCACCGAGGCGGCATGGATCTTCTGGGGCCAATCCCTGTATCGTCGGCCGGCAATAAGTGGATAATTGTCGCGACAGACTACCTGACATGCTATGCGGAAACCACCCAAGCAACCACCGATATTCTTCGGATGGCTGACGGAGGTCCATTGCGGAAGTTCTGGACGTTCGCTGAACATCCACAAACAGCCGTTGGACGTCCATCGGCCGTCCGATAGGAGGCCAAAGTTGTACGTTTCTCCGCCGACGGGCGTCCAGTTGAGTACGTTCGTTGGAAGATCTTTCACCAATATTCGCAAATATGGCGCATGCGCGCTTTTTTCACTCCTCGAGATGCAATAAAACGAAAAAATTTGATGCATAGGCATATTCTATTGTGGCTGATGTTGCATCACCAGAGCAATGAGTTATATTCGTAAAATTTCTTAAATCTGACTCTTCAAATGTGAGAAGCTTGGGACACCATCCATAACATTCCCACCCACGGGATTTCTCAAACAAAAGCGACAAACATCAGTCATGTAAAACAAATGACAAAATGCAGTAGCCTAAGTAAAAACATTGGAACAAATTAATAAAAGTGTTTAGTGCTGCAAGTACAGCAGACAATGTATACACACTTTAACAAACACCTCAATATGTATAAGGCAATGACATCTCTCACTTTTCCACAGCATATTTAGCAATGTTTGTGTACTTCATTTGCTCTTATGGTTTTGTATTACAACCATCAATGCACGGGCTTAAGCCACTAACCTGCGCAACACTATACGCGACTGTGCACAGAAAGCCGCAAAGCTTCCGTTATGAACCACTGCAAACTACACGAACTCCTTATGTTCTGCCTTTCGCGCATTGGCACTCTTCATATAGGAACAGCGAACCTAGCGATGCCTTTAAAATTAACAAGATGCGAAAACACTCTGTCCCAAAACTTTGCAGAGGAGTGGGAATTAGCCGCGCGTGTTCAGGGCTCTCGTAGCTGTGTGGTGTAGGCTCCCGAAAGCGTGAGAACAGCACACTTGTGGAAGCCATCGCCTCGCGCTTACTGCTCCCACTCTCCTGCGAACGAATGTTATATGAGCATGCTGCATTGTCCTAGAAGCAAGTTCCAAGCAGTGTACTCTACAGATCTTCGTAGACAATCACACTAAGCCTTCTTTAAACCAAGGTCGGCGCAGTACGGCATTCTAGCGTTCCAGAATAGCTTCCGGCGCTTCCCGCATGTTTCGAATTGCTTAGGTTAGACATTACTTTCGTCCACAGACCTGTAGGCAGGGCGGCGGTCCGGTAACGAAAAGCGTTTATTAAGGAAGGGTGCGATATAAGTACACTTAGAAAGGTGACGTAAATATCACGTGTCTCAGTTCGGAGGGCTATCAGGATGACAACGCAATCTGGCCACATCTCCCCTTTACTGTTGAGAATGTCTTGAAGTTTCATCTGGAAACGGGTATCGACAGGTTTGGCGACGTGGTCTTGTACTTCTGCGTAACTTTTGTCCAGTCTGGAGGTCGTCGCCTTCGGAAGTGCGCGATGAGGTTGATTCCGGCTCAGATTGGGGTACTGCCTCCCGCAGGTGCTCTCGTATTCGACGGATCTCACGGCCGTCTTCAGACTTCAAGATCAAAGACCTGGGCGTCTCCGCTGGCCTTAGAACCATACCTGGTGTCCAGATACTCTGGAGAGTGTCTTATGTTGTGACATGTTGTCCGGCCGTCAGTGGGGGCAGGTTCCTGGCTCCGCGGTCGTAGTATCTCTTTTGTTGCTTGCGGATTGCCTGAAGGCGGTCGTAAACATCCTTGCTGGGGATCGTTCCGGTTCCAGGTGCTTTGTTGGTACCGTCAGCAGGGTCCGTGTCTGCCGTTCTATCAGCCTCTGTGCAGGAGACCTAAGAACAGGATCTCGGGGAGTATTACGCAACTCAAGCAAGGCAGTTTTAAAATCTGGTGTACGGAGGGAGCACTTCTTTAGCAGCTTCTTTGCCTCCTGCACTGCCCTTTCTGTCATGCTATTGGAACGCGGGTTGTACGGGCTTGACGTGATATGCACAATGTCTAGCTTTGTGAAAAATTCTTTGAACTCGGTGCTACTGAAGGGTGGTCCACTGTCACTGTGCAGATTCTGTGGCAGCCCATTCACAGAAAAAACCTGTGCGCACCAACTCTTGAGCGCATTAGCTGTGGGGTGGCGAAGCTCTCGGACATCGAAGAAAAAAGAATAAAAGTCGACCATAAAGGCAAATTCCCGGCCACCGTAGTGAAACGGATACACACCTACCGTTTCCCATGGTAGGTTCGGAACGCCATGGCTCAAAAGAGGCATTGTCTGCTTTCGCGCCTGGTGCGTTTGTCATACCTTGCAGGTTTTGCAAAACTGCTTGATATCTGCGGACATGCTGGGCCAAAACATTACGCTGCTGGCCCTTGCCTTCATCTTGTCTTCTCCAGCATGTGCTGCGTGAAGGAGCTGCATCACCTCTTCTCGTTTCGACTTTGGTATAATTATCTTGTTGCTGCGGAAGACTAGCCCGTCTTGCGCGTGAACTTCTTCCCTGCAAGTCCAGTAGGGTCTTGCCGGCTCGGGGACTGCCTGTTTGTTGTCCGGCCGTGCCGTTGCTGCGTATTTACGGATAATCACAAGTATGGGATCCTCGTTTGTAGCGGCACGCAGGGTTTTCAAGCGTTCTTCTGACGCTGCAACGTAATCAAGAACATTCACTTGAAACTGCTCAGTTTATTCTTCCGGTGCAATTTTGCTAGAAAACCACGATAAGGCGTCGGCTAGAAGTAGCTCTTCACCCGGTTTGCGTAGCGTTGCAAGCTGAGGCGCATGCGCTGCAAACGGAGCGGACACTGATATAGGGGTTTACTGAATATGGATATCAAAGGCCGGTGATCTGTTTTGGCGACCACATCTGCCTGACCAAAAATGTAATCATAGAACTTTGTGCATCCATGAACAATTGCAAGCGTTTCTTTATCTGCGCATAGCGTTGCTGCGCTTCTGTGAGCGATCTCGACGAGAAGGCTACGGGCTGGTCATCTTGCATCAAAACGGCCCCTACGCCCGACCGGCTGGCGTCGACAGAAAGCGCGACTGCCTTCTTTGGGTCGAAGTAGGAGAGAACTGGCACTGTTATCAGTATCTGTCGCAGTGCTTTAAACTGGCCTGTTTTTCGGTCCAAACTCATGCGTTATCTTTTCGCAGTAGTTCTCTAAGCGGTTCGGTCAAGACGAACATGTTGGGAATGAAACGCTGTACAAAGCTGGCTGTGCCGACAAAAATTTGCAGTTGCTTACTGGTTTTAGGCTCCGGTATTTCCAGGATGGCCTGTACACGCTCTGGGTCGATGCGCAGACCTTGTGTCGTGAGGATGTGTCCCAAGTAATGAACCTCAGTCTGTGGGAAAGTGCATTTTTTTTCACTTGATTAAACAGCCGAGCGATGTTCAGGCAGCAACGTTTCTGGTGAGCATAGGCAAAGAAGGCAGAAAAGTATACAGCACTTTCAAGTTTGAGGCACAAGAGGACAAAAATGTTATCGAAGTGTTGAAAAAAAAGTTTGAAGACTACTACAAGCCAGCAAGCAACTTGACTCTTCATGAATTCCGCTTTGGTTCAAGGGACCAGAAAGAAGGCCAATCATTTAATGACTGGCTGATTGAGTTGAAACTTTTGGCCAAGAACTGTGAATTCGAACTTCTGGAAGACCGCATGCTACGCAGCCGTATCGTACTGGGTGTTAGAAACAAGCCGTTGCAGCGGAAACTGTTGGCTGAAAACCCTACTTACCAAAAGGCGGTAGAAATTTTCCGTATTGAACAGCAAGGAACGGAGCACTTCCAAGAGATAAGCGCAGCAACCGGGGGAGCACACACTACGACAGTGAACTCTGTTGCCGCTGAATGGAAAATGTGCAGCAGGTGCGGCTACCAGATGCACCGGGGTGGAAACTGTCCAGCGAAGGGAAAAAATTGCAAGAACTGCGGGGCAACGAACCATTTTGCCCAGGTCTGCAAAGCACTTGGCACCAAACAAGCCGCTAGCCGACAAGGAAAACAGCTGCGCGAGGTGCAGGTAGAAACAAAGGATTTTTTTCTTGCGGGACTAACGATCAACTCGCTCGCAGCCGATAGACGGACGGCAACAGTTTACATTGAAGGTCAACCGTTATCATGCAAGTTGGACACAGGGGCAAACTGTTGCGTTATCGCACAGCAGGAACTGGCGAGGCTATCTGATGAACCGAAGCAAGCATGCAACGTGACTTTAACGGCGTTCTTCGGTCATAGGGCCACATCACAAGCAAAAGTAAGACTTCTCCTTAGCGTTAATAATAGAAATTGCGAAGAACAATTTTTCGTCGTTGACCAAGACGTTGCAGTCACGCTCAGCGGGACAGTCGCAGAACGGCCGGGATTGATGTACTGCATAAAGAAAGTGGAAACTGAAGAACTATATCCCCCAGCCCCACCTTTCGCAGATGTTTTCAGTGGACTCGGACAACTGAAAGGCGTGGAGTACTCAATGAAGCTGAAACCAGGCAGCGTGGGAACCGTCGTGCCGGCTAGGAGGGTTCCCATGGCGCTGCAAGACAAAGTACTCATGGAACTACAGCGCATGGAGCATCAAGGCCTCATTACAAAGGTAACTGAGCCCACTGAACGGTCTAGCCACATGGTGACCGTTATAAAAAAAGAATAGAAGTTGACCATAACGGCAAATTCCCGGCCACCGTAGTGAAACAGATCCACACCTACCACTTTAGTCAACTGAGCGAAGGGAAAAAATTGCAGCTACTGAGTAGCAGTGGAAAATAGTTCAAACTCACTCTTCGGCGTTTTCCAGGCAAGTCAGGCGTCATCTAACGTATCGAGGGGCTTCGGCGCCGGCAGTAGTGTAGATGGTACCGGCAGCGTCGTTGCGGGGGTGGTGTCGTCGGCATTTCAACTGGGCACTGCTGCCACCATGTTGGCAGGGCGGCGGTCCGGTAACGAAAAGCGTTTGTTCAAGGAATGGTGCGATATAAGCACACTTGGAAAGGTGACGTAAATGTCACATGTCTCAGTTTGGAGGGCTATCAGGATGACAGCGCAATCTGGCCACAAGACCGAACAAAGCCACGCATTATAATAACAGCTATAAAGCAGCACAACACTACGCAACAAATCAACAACGGCGCTACGGAGCCGTACTGATGTATTTTAGTGGACTGACACCGAACTGCCGTGTATGATGAGGATGATAACGGAATACGCGGGAGTATTGAATTTTACGAATGGTTTCAATTGCAGGTTTAGCAAACAAAGCGGTGGGCATGTATGTCACACAATTTCAATAATTTGTAGATGTTTTATAGATATAAACATAGTAATTGAGTTGCTGCAAAATTGTGCAACACCTGCTGCTCCCCTTGAATTAATTTAACTTGTCGGCGGCTCTTGCACTGCAGGTAGGAGTGGAATTGCGCCAATTTACAAACGTCCTCGCGTCAAACCCTCCAACTGATGCAAATGATTTCTTGGAAGTAGATTTTCGAAATAAGTCTTTCGCGGTTAGAGAAGCAAACTGCATCGTGTACTCACTACACATACAAGAGAAGCGCGAATTTTCTGTTAAAAAAAACAAACGGCCATTCTCATGGCCTGGGAAAATACTCGGCCTTACATCCTTCGGACATACACCTCGTCTTTCATGCGGATATGCAAAAGTGGACACTGTCCGTACCTTCGACGGACGTACGGATAAGGATATCAGAATCCGGATTGCGTTCGTATGTCCGACGAACGTCCGATCTCGGCGCAGGACATTATGATCTAGCTATGACATACTACGGATATCTGTGGTTGCTTGGGCAAGGCTGTGCTACGTGTCACATAGCCTGAAATCGCGCAGTTCTTCATGCACCGCATTGTTTTTCGACACGGCGCCCCGTCCTACGAGATCACAGATCGAGGAACGGCTTTCACAGCCAATCTCATGCACGGGGTATTCAAGCCGAGTCACACCAGCAACCGCAAAACTACTGCCTACCACCTGCACAGTCAAATGGGCTCACCGAGCGACTCAACAATACTACAGCGGGTATGCTCGCAATGTACGCAGACGTCCAGCATAAGACTTGGGACGAGATCCTCCCATACGTGACTTTCGCGTGCAATACGGCCGTACAGGAAACAACTCACTTTACGCCATTTCGCCTTGTGTGTGGGCGTGATGTGCACACAATGACGGATGCTATGTTTCCATGCGCTGCCGACGACCGGACGCTCTCGCCACACGCCGAGGAATTTGTCCGAAACGCGGAGGAAGCCCGCCAACTTGCTCGCATACACACCAGAAGACAACAGGGGAGAGAAGCACGCCGCTATAACTAGCGACACCGCCACGTCGAGTACCAACCCGACGACCAAATGTGGGTGTGGGCTCCTGTCCGTCACCCACGTTTGTCGGAAAAACTCCTGTGCCGCTACTTGGGCCCTGCAGAGTACACGTTGCGTCGCATCACGAATGTGACTGACCGACGGTTCTGTGCAGAATGCGCGCCGTCGACCCCAGCCTGAAGTAGTGCACGTACTCCGGATGAAGCCCTATATCATGCTTCCACGGTTGTTTTTGTTTTCTTTTTTCGCACAGGGCCGTTTTCCTCCTGTCAGGGGGCAAACGGAGCAAAAGCCGTTTCGTTTGTTGTTCCGTTATCCCCTCCAGTCAGCCCTTTGCGCCCTAATGGTCTTCCGGTTTTTCTTTTTTTCGGGAGGGGGAATAATGCCACCAGGTGGCCCCAGGTGGCATCAGAAGACAAGGAGGTGAGGGTTGGCTCACGCGCCCTGAGGGGTCTTCTGGAAACGCCGCTGGTGAACGGTGTCTCGATCCTTGCTCCCGTGACAATACATGCCCACCACTATCTGACCACCATGTGGCGCCAGTTTTCCCGACATTCGCGTGCCAGAATTTGACGCAACCGTTCGTCGTATAGCGTTCCGGGCGGTGTCAAACAATTTATCGCTGCGTACAGCGTATACATGTGCTATAGTCAAGTTGGAGGCTAGCTTACGACAGGGATCCAAACATATGACATATAAGCCCCTGCAATTGTGTGTTTTTTTCAAATTTTGATGTCCAAAGTGTCATGCAACCGTTTTTCGTACAACTTTTCGGTTGTGGTCATACGCGCGCGTGCGTGTGTGCGTGCGTGGGTGGTGTCATACATTGTCGCTGGACTTCATTGCGGCTGGTTTTGTGTGTGTTCGTGCAATGAACAGTGAACCATAACCGTCTACAGGTACGACGTAGGCATCGCCTAAAGTGAAACATGAAAGAAGCAAGACAGTGTTTGCAATGCCTTCCCATTTCTACACTTAATAAGTGAAGTGTCTCTGCCGAATTTTCTGTTGCAGAGTACCTTGCCAGCGAAAAGAAAAGACGGGAGGGCCGTTGTTCGTTAATAGTCATTATGCAAAGTGTTTCACGTAAAAATGTTTGCAATTTGTTTTTAAATAAGCTTGTTCAGTTAAGACAGTGCTCTCTTCGGCATGGCATTCTCAACAGTGGTCTGCACAAGAATCATGCAGGACTTGTTAGCTGGAAGGAGGGTTAACTAAATAGAATAGTTAAGTGTTTACCTATCACTCTTAAGCTTCTCATGAGATCGACAAACGAGATGGCACCACCGTTGCGATCGCTGACAGAACGGCTTGATTTCCCTCGTCGCCTGCGCAGACAATACGAATATGCGACTGCTTTTGATCGATTCAGGCAAGTAACCCAAGCAAATGTAGCTTAAAACAAAACTGCCGACCAAATTCCATTTCTGTCCTAAATTTTAGCTCGAACAATCCATTCGTTTAGCTGATAGAAGCATTCTACTGCGCGCATTTATTTCCGCAACAGTCTTAATTTTATCTGAGATGCGCGAAGGGAAAAAATTGCATAAAGTAAAGCGTGAGCAAAGTTGATATGGGGCGTTCTTAACGAGCCATAGCTCACTTAACTCTCGCGTTTGGTTCATTGACGATGGGCTGCAAGCTCCGCGGTGTGCACTTCGATTTTTATCACAGGATCCAGATTAGGCGGAGTGATTTCGGCAGCATTAGAGACTTTTAGCACAGCATTTACAGCTACGGCTTACCTATACCGCGGGCCATCAGTGCGCATGTCCCGTTCGACCCAGAGCGTCAGATGGCGCCACGTGCCCGCCAGCCGCTGCACACCTGCTGCGTTGGGACCAGTCAGAGCGTGCACACTGGCGGCGCGCGATAGGTCTGGCGGCACGCGCTATGCTAAATGTCTCTGTCAATGGTTTTGCATTTTACCTCATGGGCGGTACTATAATTGTAAAATATTGCAACTACGAAGTCTCATGTTTCATCAGATTTCGACTTTGGTCATGGTCCTTCGGTAATATATAGCATTCTTTTGAGATTTGTACACTTCACTTTTCATACAGGTGAAAGCCTTGAACATGCATACTGCCTTATCCTTAACACCATGAAAATTTTTGTTTTGTTATCTTTATTTGTTTTATCGTTTTCATGGCAGATGACATTCAATTATATCACGTTCTGCTTGCAAAAGATTTCTGAAGTGAACGACGACGATGTCCCCGTGTTCCTCGTTGGCAATAAGACCGACTTGGCTACACAGAGGGTGGTCGACTACGCAACCGGAAAGGCAAGTGACGCTGCTTTCTTTACAATCGGTAGTTCAGGCCGCCTTACTTAAGTTTTTGCACGGAGTAGTTAGCACGCTGTTGGTGTGCGGCGTGTGTCTAGTTCCGGAACCAATCATGTTACTCACTTTTCTTCCCACTTGCGCGGCGTGCTGAGCGGCTGTGGCGTCCGCACGGAAAGCGCGAGGAGAATACCGGCCATGGCATCTGCATTCTAATGGTGGCGAACATGCAAGACATCGATGTGCTGTGCCATGCTAGCGTATGTAGGGACCTTTCAGAGCGCAGCTGTTAGGCTGTAGTTCCTGGGTTGAGCGGCGTGCTTCGGCATAATCGATCGCGGCGCGCAGCGGAGGATGGTAAATGGCAGTAGGGAAGAGAGCGTGTGGAGTATTCCAGGCGAGGAGGGTACGGTGGGAACGTAAAGACAGATTGCGCTGCGGCGACTCGCGTCATCAGAGCAGCCAGAATAGCCCGCACCCTCTTCTGCTCACCGATGACCTGTTAGTAAGGTATGCGTCACTGACAAGAGATGGCGCCAGATTAGTGCCTGCTCTTAGCGCGCCGGTCGTTTGCCCGAGTCGAGGCTCATCGGCGGCTGAACGCTATGCGCGCTGGAAAATCGAAATCCGGAGCCGCGTCTTTTTGGAACCGCGTGTTCAGTATGCTGTCAGTTACGGTTAGACTAGCGCATTACCTGCGTTCAAAAACTGTGTTCAAAGACAGCTTTCACAAGTGTGAAGTTTTCGTATTCTCACAGTCATCCTGTAATAAGACGTACACAAGAAAGACTTACACAGGACATGCGCTAACAAAGGTGTCGAGTTGAGAAGACGACAGGTGGTCACACACAAAAGGGCCCTGGGTTTTTGACAGATGGTTGAGAAGAACGTCAATTTGGGCTTGATGGTGCATTATCTGAGACAGAAATGGTTTGAGAATAGCGCTGCAATAAGACGTACACAAGAAAGACTGACTGACTTACAAGATAGCGCATGTCCTGTGTCAGACTTTCTTGTGTACGTCTTATTGCAGCGCTATTACCATTTCTGTCTCAAATAATGCACCATCTAGCCCAAATTGACGTTCTTCTAAACCATCTGTCGAAAACGCAGGGTTCTTTTGTCTGTGACCACCCGTCGTCTTCTCAAACCATTTCTGTCTCAAATAATGCACCATCTAGCCCAAATTGACGTTCTTCTAAACCATCTGTCGAAAACGCAGGGTTCTTTTGTCTGTGACCACCCGTCGTCTTCTCAAACCATTTCTGTCTCAAATAATGCACCATCTAGCCCAAATTGACGTTCTTCTAAACCGTCTGTCGAAAACCCAGGGCCCTTTTGTGTGTGAGCACCCGTCGTCTTCTGAATTCGATACCTTTGTAGCGCATGTCCTGTGTCAGTCTTTTTTGTGTACGTCTTATTGCAGCGCTATTCTGTCTGAAATAATGCACCATCTAGCCCAAATTGGCGTTCTTCTAAATCACAGTCAACCACACAAGAGCGGCCATCGTCTCGCACTCGTAGATTTGACCCAATTTCCTCCATGCTGCGAGACGAGGGCGCATCCATGCCAATGGTGCTGCTTCAGTCGGATTGATTATTGAGGTGGTGGTGGAAAACATTTATTTACACATGCACTACTGGAGGTATTGCATGAGCTGACCCAGAGGGGGCCAGCCCTTACAAGTACTAGGTGGAGGTCCCTAGTTCGGGACCCCAGTGGCGTCGGCCGCCGCCCGGGCTCGCGCGACCAAGGCCCGTTGGGCCTGCAGGTCAGAGCAGCCGAGCAGGGTCGCCTCCCAGTCCTCCCGGGTTGGGTTGGGGTTAGGGGGGATAGCAGGGTTGGAGGGGCAGGCCCGCACCATGTGGTAAATGTCCGAAGACTTCTCCGCACAGTGCGGACAGCTGCCCGAGAAAGAAGGGTCGAAGTGTTTGAGAGCTGCCGGGCACAGCAAAGTATTGGTATACAGGCGAAGCAAAAGCCGCTCCTCCGCCTTTGAGAGACCTTTACACGGGCGGGGATAAAGACCATGGCCAGATTGATAATGTAAAACAATGTCTTTAAAGGAGTAAGCGGGAGTGAATTCGAGTTCCTGATCGTCGGGGTCGGAGGGGAATGTCCGGTGAGAGAGCGCGCGGGCGGCGGCGTCAGCTGCCTCATTTCCCTCAAGGCCCATGTGAGCAGGAGCCCAAACGATACGCCGGTGCGCGGGGTCCCCGGTGTAGACGCTGTTTTGTAGAATGCGGTAGGCTAGATATGGTACCCAGCCCTGCTCGACGTTCCGACATGCCCCTCGCGAGTCGGAAATAATTGTTTTTGAATTGGAATCAGATGCAGCCAACGCAATGGCGACCTCCTCCGCGTGTGTTATGTCACGGGCTCGGAAAGTAAGGCCGTTCACTGTTTTGGATTGGTGGACGACTGCGGCCGTGTACCATCCCCCGTGGTGGGGGCCGGAGGCATCCACGTAGAATACGCCGGGTTTCGATCCATAGTGGCGGGCCAGGGCTTCCGCCCGCGCCAGGCGCCGGCCATTATGGTATTCACGGTTCATGTTCGCGGGAAGAGGGCGCACGTGGAGGGCGCATCTCCACTGGGATGGAATACGTACGCGCTCTTCCATAAGAGTGGTGTGTTGGATGTGCAGTCGGGCAAGCAGGCAGCGACCCGACGATGTCTTTGAGAGGCGTGTGTATTGGTTGGTCAAGTGGGCTTCCCGGAGCTCCCGAAATGTGTTCACCATGCCCAGCCCCAGGAGGCGCTTGTTGGAGGTGTTCACGGGGAGGCCCAGAGCTCGCTTAATAATTTTGCGGAGGATGACTTCGAGTGAATCCTCGTCTTGCTTCCGCAGGTGGAGGTATGGAGTCGAATATAGAATTCGACTGGTTACAAATGCATGCGCCAGCCGCAAGGCGTCCTTACATCGTAACCCCCCGCGCTTGTTAGAAACCCGGCGGACCAAGCGGCCCACCTGGTCCCCCACTTGACGGAGTTTGGCCAATGTTGTTTCTGACCGTCTGTTTTGATGTATGAAGAGCCCCAGTACCCGGACTTCGATATTTTCAGGAATTGGACCTGTCTCAAGAGACAATGAAATTTTGGCTGTGCACTTTGGTGAGGGGCGTATGTGCACAAATTCAGACTTTTGGGTGGAGCATTGGAGGCCGCAGCGGCGAGCATAACGGTCCACTATGGTCGCCGCCTCCTGCAGGTTGGCCTCAATGTCTCCAAGGGAACCCTGTGTAGCCCACAGGGTGATGTCATCGGCGTACAGCGCATGCTGCACCCCGGCGACAGCGCCCAGCTGGGCCGGTAGGCGCATCATAGCCAAATTGAACAACAGGGGAGACAACACCGCGCCCTGGGGTGTACCCCTGGTTCCTAAATAAAGAGGGCCATGTTCTTTATCCTGGACTCGAATGTAAGATTGTCTGTCGGTTAAAAATTGCCGAATGTATTGAAAGGCGTTTTTGCCGCAGTTAGTTTGAGAGAGGTGGGTGAGAATGATCTCGTGGGTAACGTTGTCGAATGCACCCTTCAAATCCAAGGCGAGTACGACCTTGTCATTGTGAGGGCATTCGACGGGGTCGAGGACGTCCCGATTTAGTTGTAGCAGGACATCCTGTGCAGATCTTTGTGGGCGAAACCCGAACATGGTGTCTGCGAAAAGGTGTTTGGATTCCATGAACTCGGACAACCTGTCACGTACCATCGTCTCCATGAGTTTGCCCACACAGGAAGTCAGAGAGATGGGGCGGAAGTTGTCCGTGTTGATGGCCTTGCCAGCTTTAGGAATGAAGGTGACCAGGGCGGTCTTCCACTCGATGGGGAGTGGCACTTCCCCAAGCCAGATTGAGTTAATGTAATTCAATAAAGACAGGTATGCCAGGTCGGGGAGGTTGGCTAACAATTTGACTGTAATTTTGTCCCGACCCGGAGCGGTGCCGCGTTTCATTTTTGCCAGGGCCGCCCTCAGGTCGTGGAGCTGGAACGGTTGATCCAGCTCAACGTTCTAAGAACCTGCATAAGAGTACGCCGGCCCGCGGGGGTCCTGTGTGGGGCACAAGTACTGGTCCCGGAGCTTGTGCGCCAATTGAGTTGTGTTGCCCTGAAAGCTGTGTATTGCTCTTTGGAGGTGTTTTTGAGTTTCCATGCGTGTTTGCGTTGGGTCAATTAGGGCGCGAAAGAGCCGCCACGTGTTCCGGCTGGACATTTGCCGCGCGGCCGTATTGCATCGGGCCACCCAGTTGGAGTCGGCGAGTTGGGCCGCATACTCAGCCGCTCGTTGAGTGAGCTCGGCGATGCGAGCTTTAAGTTTTCGGTTGTGCTTTTGCCGGCGCCACCGACGGACGAGGCAATGCCGGGCCTCCCAGAGGTGGAGCAGGTGGTTGTCCACATCCGAGACCGCCTCTGAGAGTTGAATTTGAGTTTCGGAGGAGCGAAGGCAAGAGACCAAATGTTGTGACCAAGACTGGTAGCCTTGCTCATGTATGGGTGTGGTAGTGTTATAATTTTGCCTGAACTTGGTCCAATCTGGGAGTCGGGCTTGCGTTGTTGGTCATGCGAAAGGATGGGTCCTAATCATTGTGTTCAGGAGGCAGTGGTCGCTGCCGAGGGTTTCCTCGGTGTTGACCCAGTCTGCATACTGAATGTTGCGGGTGAAGGTCAAGCCCGGACAGGTATCCCTAGTCACGGAGTTGCCTATACGAGTTGGATGGAGGGGGTCAGTGTGAAGAGTGAGGCCCAGCGTTGACGCAAGCTCCGCCAACTTGCGTCCCCGCTTCTCTTCACGACAGTAACCCCACATCCGAGCGGGAGCGTTGAAATCGCCCACAATCAGGAGGGGGTCCCGACCCGCAACTCTCAGCGCGCGGCTAAAGAGGTCCGCGAATGATACATTCGGCAATTTCGGATTGCAGTATACATTGAGTATGTGTAGCGGTGCATCCTGCTTGCGCAGTGGGAGGAGGGTCACCATTACATAGGAGTATTCAAGTTGTATGTCTAAGTCGACCTGGTTGGCTGCATAATTTCTATGGACTAACAGACAAGACGAGGGGTCCTGCTGGAACGTCGTATAATTTGTTAGTGCGGCGCCTTTCCCTGGCTCTTGGAGGGCAACCACGGCTGGCAAATGCTCAAAGGTTGAAAGGAAAAGTCGGAGGTCGGCCCGCTTGGAACGGGACCGGAGCCCCCGACAGTTCCACTGAGTAATCGTAATGGGGGAAGCCGATTTGGAAAGGGGGGAGCGCCTACACCGGGGGTGTCCCGCCATGCTCAGATTTAGAGGTGAGAGGTGGAAGTGAGGCTACCCCCGAGCCAGATACCAGGGGCTGAAGCTCAGCACCTAGAGGGGGGCAGCTGTCTTCGTCATCGTCAAGGTCATTTACTCGGCGGGACAATCTGGAGGGCCGACCAGATACGTCCTTAAGAGGACCGGCTCTGCGAGAAAGGCGGGTGTTAGTCGCGACGTGTTGAGCGATCATAGAGGGGATAGCCTCCATGACTCTAGCGATGAGGCGTTCCATCGCTGTCTCCAACAGGGTGTCAAATTTGGAATTTAGACGGGCTTCGAGTTCGGCAAGGGAAGGTTCCAGAGCCGGCGTCGCCGCCGTACGTGCAGGTAAAGCGTCTGATGTGAACTGAGGTCCTTCAGTGCCACTGATTTTAAGAAGCGATCTGCCATCGCAAATATCGAGGCATGCATGTGCACAGCGTATGTATACGTGGCTGGGTGACTCCGTGAGTAGCCCCATATATAAAGCTACAAAATGCGCACGTTTTTTCTTCTATAGTCTATTCTGTAAAAGAAATCTTTGAGAAAGCTCTGTGCAGAACCGCTGATGAGCTGCGCTGCGACGTGTGCAGAGCATCTTGAGGTGAGAAGCGGTTAACTGCCGAGCATGAAAGCCCACACAGCAACACTACCACGATACTGAATACACCGGAAAACCCGCCAATATGCGTAAATTGAGCAGAAATTTTTTGCACTATGTTGCGGAAATTACATTCATGCTGGCTGACGCCTAATGCTCTTGGCACTACTCTTTCTTGGGCACTAACTTGATTACGAAGAGCTTTCCAGTTTTGAAGACCGGATACATATTTATACAAGCTTCAATTATATGGCGGCAAAGGTAAAAGTAAAATATTGAATTGACATTTGTGTTTATTCTGGTAGCCTTAGAGTGAAGGGGTAGTCTGCGCTCGGAGAAAACTATTCGAAATTGGCAATGTCAGTTTGCCGGGGAAGAAAAAGAGCACAGGGACAGCACTGACGAGCGCATGTAGCATGAGGCACAAACTCATCCTTATCTAGATCAGGCTAACTACACCCACTGCAGGACAAAGGCGTCCGCATTATCTCCCCAATTAATCCTGTTTTATGAATGCTGTGCCCACCTTTACCTCCCAAACTTCCTAATATCACTTTCCACCTGACTTTCCGTCGCCCCTTGCTACACTTCTGTTCTCTAGGAATCCGCTGCTAATATCGGTTATCTTGGCTTCGCATTAAATAGCCTCCCACGTCCATTTGTTATCGATTTCGACTAGCATGTCATTAACTCGCGTTTGTCCCTTACGCACTTTACTCTCAGCAGTTAAGTCCAGTTCTGTTTATTTCAGTCATGTACAATGGCTCAGGAGAAACGAAAAAAAGCCGTGCACGCGGCTTCACAAAGCTCCCACCTCCCGAAGCGGTTCGACATGGCGATGGCAGATACTAGCAGTAAAAACAAAAACAAGAAAATACGTAAAGTAACAAATATGCACAATATCTTCATAATGCATCATTAGCACAGTCTCTGCACTCTTACACACAGGCAAAGGACAGCAGATGAAACACATAACATGGATACTTTCTATATTTACCGTCGGATACTCTTTATTATTTTACAGAAACATATTTCTGATACTCTTAAATAAAACGGAGAGAATGGGCATTAGTTAAAGTGTGTCTGTTCAGGAACACCGATAATACATATCGGAGTGTTTGAAATATGTTATTTGTGCGTGGACAAGGTACATACCAGTATTCATCGAGTCTTGTATTATGAATAACGGCATCTTCTCGTAGATTACCAATGTCAGTTAAAAACGTAGCGTCACTGTGTATTTGAGATTTATGCAGCTGAATCATACGGTACTCATGGATGACCCTTGCGTCCGTAATGCAGTATTTTAAAGATAAAGAACTTTTTGGTGTTCGATATGTAGCACCTTCCACTGCTCTCACTGCATTTCTTTTGTAATGTTAAAACCTTCTGAATATCAGTTTGCGTTTTTGTTCCGCAAACCAAATGACAGTATTTAACACGAGAGTCAAACAGTGCATGGCAGATTACAAGATTTTTCCTAGTAGGTATCATGCACTTTAACCTTTTGAGTATGCCGACAACGCGAGCTAGTTTACCCTCCAGTTGCTCGATGTGGTTATCACATAACATAAATTCATTAAAGTGAACACCAAGTGTTTTTACAACATTCTACCATATTACCACCCAAGACAATCTCTATGTGCAACCCATTTCACATTTTTGGCTCTAAAAATATCGCCTTCATTTTACGTGTGTTTATTAGTAAGGAATTTTTTTCACACCACTAGTTCAGTTTACCCAGCACTCCGTTGGCCTTTTCGACTATCTCATTCTCATTGGTGCGCAACAAAACTAAAGTTATGTTGTCAGCTTAAATTACATATTCTGTTTCGGAGTCAATCTGTACTAAATCAATATGTAAATTGAATGAGAGGCCAAGGATACTTCCTTGAGGTGCAGCATGCTTTATTTTATTATAAGTTGAAGGGTGATTATTTATGGAAACATACTGATATCGACAGTTAAATAGCTCATAATGATATATCGGTCAGTTAAAAACCTCAGTTTAATATGAGGAGTCTCGCGACTAATCCTCTCAAAGGTTTTGGAGATATATGAATATTTCGAGAGCTATTTGTTTACATTCAATGTTGTTTAGGATTATTTCTTTTCGCAACAGGAGAGCCATTTCTTTTGAGGTTTGAGGTCTAAATCCATACTGTTTCATTGTTTTCACATTGTATTTGTTGAGAAAATTAGACACACATAAATGCGTTATTTTTTCCAAGCCTCTTACAAAAAATAGGCAATATAGATACTTGCCTGTAAATACAGAGATTGTTTCCTGAACCTCTTTTATAAAGAATGTCTACTTTCGCTATTTTAACGTGTGAAGGGAAAACGCCTGCAGTTAGAGACGAGTTATAGATATAAGTTAAAATCAGGCAAATGATGTCTAAGACATACATAACAGGTTTCATATTCAGTCCAAAAGCGTCTTCACTGTTCGTAATGTTCGTGCCTTGGCATATATTAAGCACCTCATTTTCATGACAACATGTTAGAAAAATACTGTTTCTTTATCATTTTTTTTCCATAACTCGCACCATTATCCTCGATTTGAGTTGAAAGCTTTTCGTTTGCCTCCATGTTTCTATCTCGTAGGTGAATACTGGTGAGATACAGCTCTCATATACTTCCCTCTTTAGGGATACTCGTAAACTGCGATTCATTACCTCAGAGTGCCTGCAAAATGCACTCTATCCCATTCTTTATCTCGTTGCTGTTTCACTTTCGTGGCCCGGATATGCGGTCACTACCTGCCCTAAGTAAATGTGTTATCTTACCACTTCCACACCTCGCTATCAATTGGAAACTGCTGTTTCCTTCGGAGACTGTTTTCGAAACTTTTCAGTTTCCTACAGATTAATTTTTAGATGCACCGCTCTGTTTTGGCTGCCTAGTTTCTCGCTCATGCTTATCAGTCCGTTCTTTGAATTACTTTTGCAAGGCGATGACATTGGTGAAACGGAGATTACTAATATTGACACCTGGTGTTCTCAGGTGGCACTGAAGTGTCTTCGAAGACGTTGAAGTGTCTCGCGCTGGCTGGCTGGCTGCTTGCTGTATTCTGCCGGTTAGCGACCTGTCGCCCTATTTTCCGTTACATATTTTGGTGGAGGCGCTGGGTAAAGATCCCCGTATATGTCTCATACTCCTCCGGATACCCTGGGCTCCAGTCCTTCGCTAGTGGACACCCCCGTGCACCGTGCTAGCCGGAGAAATCAAGGCCTACCTCCCGAACACGGGCTTTTGGAGTCTGCCAGAGCACCCACCCATCGACCTGCCATGCCAGCTGCAGCCTACTACACCTTGCAGAATCCGCGACTGCCCAAACCATTCCACGGCAGTCAGCTCGAAGACGTAGAAGACTGGCTTCTCGAGTTTGAACGCGTGGCCTTATTCAACCAGTAGGACGACGCCCCCAAGCTTCGAAACGTCTTCTTTAGTCTCGAGGATGGTGCGCGTACCTGGTACGAAAACCGAGAAGACGCCCTAACATCATGGCACGAGTTCGGCCGACGCCTGCTGGAGACCTACACCAGCACGGATCGTCGAGAACGGGCTGAACGGGCTTTGCAGTCTCGCATTCAGATGCCTAATGAGACTGTAAGCATGTACGTGGAGGATATGACTCGGCTCTTCCGGCGTGCTGACCCGGCCATGCCCGAAGATAAAAAGGTGCGCCAACTCATGCGCGGCGTTAAGGAGCAACTTTTTGCTGGCCTTGTGCGCAGTCCACCTGGGACTGTTGCTGAGTTTCTCACGGAAGCGGTCACGATGGAGAAGATGCTCTTGCGGCGGTCTACCACCTACGACCGGCCGGTACACGCCGCCTCACTTACAGAGCCGCTTCCTGCCTTCGGGGCTAACCCTGGTCTTCTCCGCGACCTGATCCGCTCCGTTGTGCGCGAAGAGCTCCAGGCGCTTTTCGGTGCTCCCCTGCCGACGGCCGGCTCTCTCGCTAGCCTCGTCCGCGAAGAGGTTCAAGCCTTGAGACCTTCGTTCCCGTCCGTTGACCCGCCGCTTTTACCCACGGAGTGCCGTCGTCCAACGTATGCTGAAACCTTGCAACGTCCTGCGCCCTCTTCGGCGCAGTTTCCTCCGTCCAATCAAGGCTCGCTGTTTTCCGCACACCCCGACACGTACTACATCGACAATCGACGATCACCCCAGCGGAAGACGGACCTGTGGCGTGCTCCAGATCGGCGGCGTCTCTGCTTTCACTGCGGGGAACCCGGTCATCTGTATCGCCAGTGCCCATATCGACAGCTTGGGCTGCAGGGGTTCCCTATCGACATGCCCCGTCCACCATGAGGTCAACGACCCCGGGAGATCGAGGACTACGTAGCCCAGCAGCGCATGGCGACAATTCCCCAGCGGCAGTCTCGGTCTCCATCACCACGCCGACCTTCGCCACAGCCCCAAAGCTCCTCCTGGATGGCGCAGAGACGGTCGCCAAGTCCCCGCCGGGAAAACTAAAGAGAGCGACCTCAGGGGGCGAGGCCGCTGGCAATCGATGCGAACAAGACCCCCCGACAACGCGAACAGCGACCGACCGCGATTTAAAGGCAGCGACTGCAGTACCTGAACTCGGAGATCGATTTTCGTTGGATATACCCGTGCTTCTCGATGGCTATAAGGTTAGTGCTTTGGTGGACACTGGCGCTGATTTCTCGATTTTAAGCCGAAAGCTAGCGGCGCTTCTTAAAAAAGTAATGACGCCATGGTCCGGCACGCAGATTCGCACGGCTGGCGGACATATCGTAACTCCGCTTGGCCTATGCACAGCAAGAGTCCAAATTCGCAGCTCCACATTTGTTGTCAGCTGCCTAGTTCTACCTGACTGCTCCCGTGACTGTATCCTTGGCGTTGATTTTCTCCGAGAGTTTGAAGCTATTATTGACCTCCGAAAGCGCACTGTCACATTTTCTACCGAGAAAGTTGATGTTTACTCCGAGGACTGTCCACGCCACGCCGCCCTTCGAATATCCGCCGAGAGCGTTTGGATTCCGCCACGCGCCAGTGTTTTTGTGAGTGTTCACTGCGACGGACTACGTGAAGGGACTGCGGTCGCAGAGGGCAACCTGTCCCTTTTGCTCACCCACGGCATCTGCTCAGCGCGAAGTCTCATCCATCTCCGCGACGGCTGCTCTGAGCTCCTGGTGACTAACTTCTCTAACGAGCCCCGGCACCTTTTTCGTGCTACTGCCATCGCATTCGCCGACTCCTTAGCGGAGGTTTCTAAATGTTTCGCGTTCGAAGCTGTTAGACCTGTGCGCCCATCCTTTGACATCAGCCCGGACCTTTCGGTGACTCTTACAGCGAGAACTACGTGCCCTCCTACTCGAATACGCTACCTGTTTCGCTTCTTCGTCGAAAGTCCGGCAAACGGCTCTTCTCAAGCACCGCATCATTACGCCCGACGATGCCCGCCCCATCCATCAGCAGCCGTACCGTATCTCACCGAAGGAGCGTGAGGCGATCCAAACGCAGGTGACGGAGATGCTTTCAGATGGAATCATTCAACCTTCCAGCAGCCCCTGGTCTTCACCTGTCGTGCTGGTGAAGAAAAAGGATGGGTCACCCCGCTTCTGCGTGGATTATCGAAAACTGAACAACATCACTAAAAAAGACGTCTACCCGCTGCCTCGTATCGACGACTCGCTCGACAGACTTCGTCGCGCCCAGTACTTCTCCTCCATTGATTTAAAGAGTGGGTACTGGCAGATCGAGGTCGACGAGCGGGACCGCGAAAAAACGGCGTTCGTGACACCCGACGGACTGTACGAATTTAAAGTGCTACCTTTTGGGCTATGTTCAGCGCCGGCAACTTTCCAGCGGATGATGGATATCGTTCTCGCTGGACTAAAATGGCAAACTTGTTTGGTTTATCTCGATGATGTCGTCGCATTTTCCGAAACCTTTGCCGAACACCTTGAACGCCTGAGGACAGTATTAGATGCCCTCCGATCGGCCGACTTAACGCTAAAGCCAGAGAAGTGCCACTTTGGGTACAAAGAGTTGAAGTTTCTCGGTCACCTCGTGAGTGCCGATGGCGTTAAGCCCGACCCCGAGAAAACTGCTGCCGTCGCCAACTTTCCTGTTCCTGCAACGAAGAGTGTGCAACGTTTTTTGGGTCTGTGCGCATATTACCGCCGCTTCATCGCCGACTTTTCAAAGATTGCCGCACCCCTGTACCACCTCACGCGCAATGATACACAGTTCGTGTGGGCTGCCGAGCGGCAGGAGGCTTTTGCCGAGCTGCGCAGACGACTGCTAACAACCCCTGTTCTTGCGCACTTAGATCAAGAGGCTGAAACCGAAGTCCACACCGACGCGAGCAACGTCGGCCTCGCCGCCGTACTCGTCCAACACCATGGTGGCGTGGAAAGGGTCATCGCGTATGCAAGCCGCACGCTTTCTCGCGCTGAAACAAACTATTCAACAACAGAAAAAGAATGCTTTGCGGTTGTGTGGGCAACCATGAAATTTCGTCCGTACCTCTACGGCCGCCCGTTCAAAGTAGTTACCGACCACCATTCGTTGTGCTGGCTTGCCAATCTTCGCGACCCGTCGGGGCGCCTCGCCCGGTGGAGCCTCCGCCTCCAAGAATTCGACTACACCATTGTGCACAAATCTGGCCAGACCCACGAAGACGCTGACGCACTCTCTCGCGCACCCGTCGGGTTAGCGGATGATAGCATAGAGGACGAGAGTGGTTTTATTGGAGTTGTCAGCGACTTAGACCTAATGACCCGACAGCGAGCTGACCCAGACCTGCGACCTATCATTGATTATCTGGAGGGCCGAGCTTCTGTCGCACCCCGACAATTTTCTAGAAACCTGCCGGCCTTCTGTCTCCGGAACGGCATTTTGTTTAAGAAAAACTCCAGCACTGTTGACCGAGCGCACCTCCTCGTCGTTCCGGCAGATCTCCGCGCCGATATCCTTCTTGCTTGTCACGATGAGCCGACCTCCGGCCACTTGGGCTTTTCCCGCACACTTGCATGCGTGCGCCAGGCATATTATTGGCCCAAACTTTCTCACGCCGTCCAGCGTTACGTCAGAGGCTGCCGCGATTGCCAACGTCGTAAGGCGCCTCCTCTCAAGCCAGCGGGCTTGCTACAAGCTATTGAACCGCCTCGGACGCCTTTTGATCAAGTCGGCATCGATCTTCTGGGCCCATTCCCTGTGTCATCGGCCGGTCATAAATGGATCATAGTCGCGACCGACTATTTAAGAAGGTATGCGGAAACTAAGGCGGTGCAGCGCGGTACGTCATCTGAGATCGCCCAGTTTTTTATGCAACAAATCGTACTGCGTCATGGCGCACCGTCCCACGTAATCACTGATCGAGGTACGGCGTTTACGGCACAGCTCATGCGCGACGTGTTTGAGCTCAGTCACACGAACCATCGCAAAACCACTGCCTATCACCCACCGACGAACGGGCTCACAGAGAGACTCAACAGAACGATCGCCGACATGATCGCAATGTACATAGACTCGCAGCACAAAACCTGGGACGAGATTCTCCCGTACGTCACATACGCTTACAACACGGCCACCCAGGAGACGACCCGATTTACACCGTTTCGTCTGGTCTACGGACGTGACGTTCAGACGATGCTGGATGTAATGCTTCCATGCTGCACTGATGACCACCCACTCACGCCAGACGCTGAGCAGTTCGCTCAGCGCGCCGAGGAAGCACGTCAACTTGCCCGTATTCACATTCAGCGGCAGCAGAGCACGGATGCGCGCCGCTACAACCTCCGTCATCGGCACGTCGAATACCATCCGGGTGACCAAGTTTGGGCGTGGATCCCGGTACGCCGCCCAGGCTTGTCTGAAAAACTGATGTGCCGTTACTTTGGACCGTACCGAGTTTTGCGCCGCGTCACCGAAGTGACCTACGAAGTTCTTCCTGACGGGACTGTGCAGCCTCAGCGTCGTCCACCCCGCTCTGAGGTTGTGCACGTTGTCCGCATGAAACCCTACTTCACGCGGTAATGGATAGTACGCTCAGTGTTCCGCTAGTTTTCGCGTGGGACACCTTCGCCCACCTTCCTTGTACATTTTTATGTGCTTGTGCTGTTTTTTTTCTCATTCCACTGCCCGTACTGCAACCCCGCTTTTATGTTTTTCTTTTTTTTGGGGGGGAGGGGGAGTAATGCCACCTGGTGTTCTCAGGTGGCGCTGAAGTGTCTTCGAAGACGTTGAAGTGTCTCGCGCTGGCTGGCTGGCTGCTTGCTGTATTCTGCCGGTTAGCGACCTGTCGCCCTATTTTCCGTTACAATATGTTATCCATAACCTTTACCTCCAATGCTTTTCACTCGAGTTGTCTGAATACCTCCTTTAAATAGAGGACGTGTAGTACCAGAGAGATCGTGCGTCGCTGTGCGACACCCTTCCTTGTTGGCATTTTATCACCTTCGCTGTCAATGACTGTAGTAGCTGCGCAACTGCTATAGATATTTTCCTGCACCTTTACATACCCTTATTCTACATCGTGGTTGCGCAATGCCTGCATGACTGCTGAGGTTCGCCTGTGTCAAACACTTTCTCGTAATTAATGAAAGGTATATACAGAACTTATGTTCAGCGCTTTTCCCTATCACTTCACTGACGATGTGTATATGGTCTATAGTCCAGTAGCCATTTCGTAAGCCAGCTTGGTCCGTTGGTGGGCTAAAGCCTAAGATCGAAGCACAGTGGCGTGGTAACGAAAGAGTTAATCGAATTGGATTAGCGATAACCTTAGTAAACATGTAAACAACGGACAGTAAGCTAATGGGTCGGTAATTTTTCAAACATTTGACGGCCCCTTTCTTATATATGTATCAGAATGACGTTAGCGATCTTCCAATATTCGGTATACTCGAGGCCACGAGGCACTGCGTACACAGGGTCGGCAAGTATTTGTAGCACAATGTCCCCACCGCGCTTCAGCAGATCTGCAGACACTTCACCCACACCGATCGCTTTCCCTCTTTGAAATCCTTCTAAGGCTTTCTACACTCTCTTTCTTTACAGACAGCGTGCCCAGTTCTAGCGCACCGCTGGCTTCATCATTACTAGCCTGATTATTTTAGCTACTGTACAGATCTGTGTAGAACACTAACTGTTTTGGTACTTACATTGCCGTGCATTTTCTAAGGGCTTGCATCTGTTTTTTGCCAAGGACTAATATCCGCTTGACCGCTTTCAGTCTGCCTCCTTCTTCAGATGCTGCTTCATCCTCGGTGTATTAAATTCCTTAATTCTTTTACCTACGCTCAATAATTTTCTTTCGAATTTAGGCCGTCCCTGACCTATTTATAGTGATTATGGCTTTCTTGCTTTACCGTTTCTAAATCAGGTGTTTCACCTTCTGGGAGGGCTTAGCGGAATCCTTTCTAACTATTCTACCGTCTACTCCTACTGAGTGTATCGTGATGTGTGTCGCACTAAGGATAGAGGCAACTACATGGTGGCAGGAACAAGAAGAACGGGAAGGTTTTATTAGCACGTCCTTTTATAGGCGATGGAGGGGGGCGGGGGCAGTAGCAGTGCCAAGCGTACAGTTTGCGGTAGCACTAATAAGACAATGCGCTGACACGATAAGGCAGACAGCGCATGCCCGATACATCCTCCGAGGGGTAATGAAAACAACAAATGTTCAAGCTTTTTGATTAAAAGAAGCGTCGTACTGAAGACGTTGAGGTGGCTTTGCTGTACGTGCCGACCTTCTTGGAACCGGTGTGGGCCCAGGCAAAGTTAGTGGCATATGGTTCCCAGAGCCTCCGAGCGCCGAGCTGTCGGTGGTGGACTGTTGCCGAGGGAAGTCAGCAGATGTTCGTGCTTTGGCACCAGGCGAGATATTTGGAGCAGATTGGCCGGAATTATCTGGTTCACGCTCGGACGAACCGCTGTCGTCATCACTAGTGTCTTCTGCACACTTCTCACGGGTTTGCAGAAGATGCCGCCTGTTGCGCCTAAACACCCGACAATCCTCGGTTTGCACTTTGCAGGACCTGGGAGCCGCAGTGCCAACGACAGTACCTTTTTTTGACCATGTTTTGTCCTGGATCCTCACGACAGAACCTTCAGCCAAAGGTGGCAGAGGTTTTCCGTCACACTTCTGATGGTGCTTCTTGACCACAGTTGTCTGCACAGCGCCAAAATCTGGAAGATTAGCTCTCAAGCACCTTCCTTGAAGAAGTTCTCCAGGTGATCGGCCGTCCTCCAGTGGCGTACAGCGGTAGGCCAGCAGACCTAGCCAGGAGTCTTCCTGTGAATGTTCACATTTCTTCATGATCCGCTTCACCACCTGGACACCTTTCTCTGCCAGTCCGTTGGATTGCGGGTAGCGGGGGCTGGATGTGACGTGAGGGAAGTCGTAAGCTCTTGCAAAGGCTGCGAACTCGTGACTGGCAAATTGTGGCCCGTTATCGGTGCACACTTCAAGTGGTACGCCGTACCTCGCGAACATGGCACTGAGTGCAGCGATTGCCGTCCTTGCAGTAGTGTCAACAAGTTTCTCGACTTCTGGGAAGTTAGAAAACGCGTCAAATGCCAGGATGTACGAGCTTCCCCCAAAAGAAAAAATATCAACACCAACGCGATACCACGCACATCGAGGAACTGGGCGCATCAGCATTGGTTCTTGCGCTTGCTTGTAAGCAAATTCGCGGCAAGGATCCAGGAAAAAACATGGTCAAAAAAAGGTACTGTCGTTGGCACTGCGGCTCCCAGGTCCTACAAAGTGCAAACCGAGGATCGTCGAGTGTTTAGGCGCAACAGGCGGCATCTTCTGTCCGTAAATGAACTGGTAAAACTTGTCGCAGCCAAAAGAAATGCTAAGCGCCTCTTTTTCGATCTGAGCATAACGCTGCTCAGCTTGCGTTAGCACACGAGATGCATAAGCCACTGGCCGCCATTGGCCGTTGTGGCACTGCAGAAGGGCTCAGCCCACGCCGTCTTTCGATGCGTCGCAAGTTATCTTAGATTCTTTTCGGGGATCAAAGATGGCTAACACGGGAGTCGTGCTTAAAATCTGGACGACACTTTTCCACTCCCTCCTGTGGTTTTCAGTCCACTCGAACTCTGAGTGCGACTTGATAAGGGCTCGCAGCAACACGGTTCGCTCAGACAGGCGCGGAACGTATTTGCCAAAATAGTTCAACACACCGAGCATGCGCTGAACATCGGATTTGTTCTTGGGCACTGGCGTTTGCAGCAAACTTTCCACAAGCTTTGGGTTTGGCGAGATGCCCTTGCGTGTGATGATATCGCCTAGGAACTGCACTTTGGTGGCGCAAAACTTGCATTTCTCTGCGTTGAACGTTAGGCCGGCGTTTTCAGCTGCTTTCATTACTGCCACTAGTCTCTGGTCATGCTCTTGTTTGGTTTCGCCCCACACCAAAATATCATCGATGTAAACGTGTACACCGTGAAGGCCATCGAAGACTTCACTAATCCGCTGTTGAAAAACTTCGGGAGCAGATGAGATACCGAAAGGCAACCGGAGATAACGGTATCTTCCAAAGGGTGTAGAAAAAGTGCATATTTTGGACATCTTTTCGTCAAGTGGTATCTGGTGAAAACCACAATTTGCGTCCAAACAGCTGAAATAGGCTGCGCCGGCCAATTCCCCTTCCATGTCCTCACACTTTGGGAGCTGGTAGTGCTGCCTTTTTACGTTCTCGTTTACTTCCCTTGGGTCCATGCAAACCCTAAGTTTGCCATCCTTTTTCTTAACCAAAACCAATGGGCTTACCCAGTCTGTCGGGCCATCCTGTTTGACGATGACGCCTGCACGCTCCATTCTACGCAGCTCCTCCCGAAGTGGTTGTCGCAGGGACAGGGGTACCCGTCGGGCTGGTTGAACAACTGGAATCGCGGATGGTTGCATGACCATGCTGTATGGTTGCTTCGGCAGCCTAGCCCCTGAAAGACATGCTTGAAATCTTTGAGAGCTTGGTACTCCGAAGCAATTACAGTAGCCACCGTGCGATGGACAAGTCCCAGAGCTTCGTTTGCATCTAGTCCCAGAATGGCTTGACGGCCGTTCTTTACAACAAAGAACTTCACGGTGGCGGAAGCGTTACCGATAGTTACTTCCTGTGTCGTTGTTCCGAAGTGACTTATGACACCTCCGGTGTAAGCTCTCAGAACCGCACTTGTGGGCGTTAACTGCTGTGACTCCCGAGTCTTGCGGTACATACAGAATGGTAACAGACTGGCCTGGGACCCGGTGTCTACTTTGAAGCAAATATTTCTTCCGGCAACTTGTGCTTCCACTATCCAGTCTTTGCTGCTTCCGTTTTCAGTTCCTACTTCTAGAATGTCAAAGTCGTCATCGCTGCTGTCTTTACTAACTTGTTGAACTTTAGATAGTCCTTCACAGCAAACCGCGAAGTGGTGAAGTTTTCGACATTCATGGCACTTTTTCCCGTAGGCTGGGCACTGTGTGGGCCTGTGCCGCCGGTTGCACTTTTTGCAACGGTACTGCTTCATGCAGTCATCACTTTTGCTTCGCGATGGTGGCGCGTGCCTTGAAACAGCATCGACCCTGTCATCCGCGGCTTTCCAGACGTCGTTTCGTTGTGCGAGAGACTGCTACCTTGCACAATTCTTCAGCTTTCAGCAACGTTAAAGACTTCTCTCGAAGCATTTTCTCGCGCAGCTTTGTGTTATTCGTGCCAAACACGATCTGATTCCTGATCAGCGAATCACGCTGATCTCCGAAATTGCATTGCGTGGCTTGCTTTTTGAGGTCCCGGACAAACTTATCGAAACGTTCTCCATCTGCCTGCTTCCTTGAGCGAAACACATAACGTTCGTGAACTTCGTTGCTCACCTCGGCACAGTAGGACTCGAATTTTCCAACCAACGTTGCGTAATCTTCCTTGCTTTCGGCTGCCTCGAACTTGAACGTGTTGAACACGTCGAGCGCTTCATCACCGGCTATGCTCAGCAGGAGTGCGGATTTTGCAGAATCGCTGCGAGGTTGCTCCTTCGTTGCGGTCGCCTGCAGGAACAGGTCGAATTTCTGCTTGAAACGTTTCCAATTTTCAGAGAGGTTGCCGGTCAGTTGCAAAGGTGGCGGGGCCTTTAGAAGTTCCATAACTGTCGCAGAATCCCACTTCTGGCACCATGTATCGTGATGTGTGTCGCACTAAGGATAGAGGCAACTACATGGTGGCAGGAACAAGAAGAACAGGAAGGGTTTATTAGCACGCCCTTTTATAGGCGATGGAGGGGGGCGGGGCAGTAGCAGTGCCAAGCGTACAGTTTGCGGTAGCACTGATAAGACAATGCGCTGACACGATAAGGCAGACAGCGCATGCCCGATACACTGCGCACTCGGTCATGATAGCTGTGAGATTATCTTTTATCTTTCAAATAGCAAGTCATATTCCTTCGTTAAAGCAGAATATCTCTTCTTGAGTGAGATCCTAAACTCCACTACTTTCATCATTGCCACCAGGTTTTTGATGGATTTCATACTTACTAGCTTCCAACGGTCCCTGTTCTAATCTAATCTAATTTAAGACATCACTGTTCTATGGTCACTACTTCACATGTTACCGAACACCACAACTTCCTCCACTAGCAGGATGCGTCCAATATAAAGTCCATTTCATTTTTTCGCTACTAGGGCTTTTAGTTCACTTGCGATTCTCTACTTTGCAGAAGAAGGTATTCATGATCCACATATTATTCGGTTCTGCGAACTCTACTAGTCAATCTCCTATGCTATCTGTAGAAACAATGCTGAAGCCCCCTCTGCCCATGAGAGCATTATGCTGCGTTTATACTCTATTCATAACTGATTCCACATGTTTGTAGAACATTTCGACTATCTCTTCATCATGATTGCATGTAGGTGCGTATTATATCTGTGCAACTTTTAATTTGTACTTCGTATTAATCTTTGTTAAGATAAAGACAACTGCCACTCTTTAGTTATAGCCCCGCCGCGGTGACTCAGTGGTTATGGCACTCGGCTGTTGACCCGAAGGACGCGGGTTATGACCCGGTTGCGGCGGTCGAATTTGGATGAAGACGAAATTCTAGAGGTCCATGTACTGTGTGACAAGGGGTATGTCCTGAAACCAGTGTGCGATTATATTCACGATTATATAATTTCCTCTGGTAGATTCCTGTGCTAGAATGTGAATGAACAACTTCTCCTTGTCCGTATTTTTTGTTGTGTACAAATGCTAGCTCTGCGTCCCAAAATTTTAAATATACTCCAGTTGAGGTTCTTTTCACTCTTTTCTTCTTCTCCTCCTCGCTTGCTGTTGCTTAGCGAGGTCAGGCCGTCTCGTTGTCGTTACGGCCCGGTCTTGTGATTGGCACTAATTAGCGCGAAAGGACGATGACGACGCTTTTCGTTGCAGAAACAAACAAAAAACTTTATACATATAAGATTAGCATGATGGTACAGTGAATACAGAATCGAAACAAAGGGAGATCAACAACAGAGTCGAGCCGCCAGAGCTCTCCCGGTGAAAAGCTCCTGGCGAGAACCCCCAGATTCCCGCCAACATCTCCTCTTAACCCCTCAGCTCATCGCTGATTGGGCCGGCCCTCTCGTCACGTAACAGCTGCCTGTGGCCGTGTATTTAGGCGGGCCCACAGTGCACGTGACTGATATAAGATACATCACAAGCAAAACGCAACGAAACCATAACAGAGTATCTTCCCCTCAGGAAGTCGGACTGCGCACACGAAAAGAGACAGGAATACACACAAACACACGAACAGTACCGTCATTTGCCCTGTTCCTCGAAGCGGCGGCAACCAGCGGTAACAGAAGCACACGGCCAAAAGAAAAAGCGTCTCGGCGCCGCCGTTAGGCCGCAAGTTCGGGCAATGTGCGTAGCTGAAGCGTATATCTGTTCGCGCAGCTCAAGAACTGTGGCATGCCGCCGCCGAAGCCGCCCGTTGCCTTAAAGAAAAAGAAAACTAAATGCCAGCGTTCGGAAAGCGCGCCACTCTCACCGGCCAAACACAGTCCGTGTTCCCGGCTTCCCGCGCGTCGCCCAGAAGCGGCGCCGTTTCCCTCACGGTGAATTAGCGGAGTCGGCGCTCACACGCACAAGCAAAAGAAAAAGGAGCGCTCCCCCGAAAAGCGGTGCGGGTGCAAGTGCCGTTTAGGGTTTCTCGCGGCGGGGATCCTTCAAAGGGACTGAGACGAGACTGCCGGCGCGCCGTAACTCACGTAACGCGTACCCGGCTAGCTCTTCGGCGCGGACACTCATCGGCGCGACCATGTCAACCGCGTCGACTAACAGTTTGCAGGCCGGCGGGAACACATATATTTCGGCTGCTGCGTGGCGGTCTGAAGCTCAGTGGCTCTACAACTTCCCCCTCAAGAGGATATCTGGGCTATTAGCACAGACTAGCCGAAAATACGACAAAATGAGACACTGAGTTCTTGCAACAACAACAAACAAAAAAACACGCCCACGCACACACAAATACGCTGGAGTGCGGGCGTTTTTTTTTCACATTTACCCTGCACATTGTCGCCCGTTTTAGTCCCCCAGTCTGTGTAGAAGTGGGGTTGTTTTCACGGCACCCGCGCCCACACAAAACACAAAAAGAAGCACATTCACACCGACTTGCGGGAACATTCACGTTCGCCGGAGGGCTCAGGCTCTCTCTGCTCCCTCCCATGTTACTTCGGGGAGGCGAGACGAAGCGTCTGCGTTCGCATTGTTGGCCCTTTTCCGGTGGGTGATCGCTACGTTGTAGGGCTGCAGTGCGAGAGCCCACATCGTCAGCTTTGCCCCATGCGGCGGGCACGCGGTCAAATAAGACAGAGGGTTATAGTCGGAGACGGCATTGATTTCCCCCCAAATACCCAGTAGTCAAATTTCTTCAGCGCCCAGATAACGGCGAAAGCTTCGTGCTCAAATGTCGGCCACCTTGACTGTGTCGGAGCAAAACGGTGGCTGGCGAAAGCAATCGGCCTCTTCCGACCACCATCGTCCATCTGTGCCAGACAGGCGCCAGCTGCGATCTCAGATGCATCTGTTAACAGCCAACAAGGCTTGTTCAGATCCGGAGTGCTTAGCGTAGTCGCCCGAAAGAGTGACATTTTCCGTTGTTTGAACGCCCCTTGGGCTTCGCCTGACCGAGGGATTGGGTTTGGTACTCTACATGTTTTAGAGTGCAGCTTCACTTCTAACTCCAGGCCAGGCCAATAAAGGCTGTATTTTATCCTCCCCTTCTTTTTCTTGGGCCCGAGATGGCCTCCCCACAGGGACTCATGTGCCATATTTTCTAGTGAAGCAGCGCAACGGCACAAGGCCAACGGAAGAAGAGGACAAACACAGCGCTGATTCTTCTTCTGATTCTCTTCTTCCGTTGGCCTTGCGCCGTTGCGCTGCTTCACTAGAAAATATGTCAGACCAACTCGCCCACCAGTTCATGTTGCTCATGTGCCAGCAGCAGTATCTGCTGACGACTATCGCGGGGCAACACCAACTGCCTAACCTTGGCACCAGCGATTGTGTCCCAGTGGTACAGCAGTCCCTCCGATATAAACATACCCCCCTTTCCGGTTTTCGTGTCAGACCACGCCTGTCGGAGACTTTCGCCGCTCACCTGCGCTGCACGAAATTTTTCCCGCTGGCTACGAGTTTCCGGTGCATCCGCCATTTCATCACCCTGCAGTTCGGTCGGCAGGGCTTCTGCACTTGTTTCAAGTACAGTAGCCTCGGATACTTTTTCGCTTCCTACACCAAACTCACTATCCGGCTGGCCAATATTCGCGTTAGATTTAGGCATCTCTTCCGCGACTGCTACTGCTTCCTTCTCGATGGCCTGTGATATCAGGTCCCAGCCTTCTGTAGAAAGAAGACAGTCCACCCCTTCGGCGAGCTTATTGGTCAGTGCACACATAATCTGCACTTTTTGCGGCCCTAACAGCAACGCGGACGATCTCAGACCGACGGGGAGACGTACTAATTTTGCCTCGATTGCGTTACCGAAGGCTGCCACTAACCTAATGGTGCCCGATGTTTCACGATACGCGTTGGGCACGAGGTCCTCCCTCACAACGGTGACCTCGCTGCCGGTATCCAGTATGGCCACGGTGGGTACGCCAGCGCAGTCTAGCTGCACTTGTTGCGGTCTGGACTTTCGTATTTCCTCTCGCTGAGGCACTTTGACTTCTGCGACCAAAGCATTCTCAGGGTAAATAGCTATGGCGTCATTAACCGTCCCTGGGTCTACTATTGTCACCTTGTTTGCCCGGGCGTCTCTACGGTCATCGTCTTTCTTTTGAACGACTCGTGGGCAGTCTTTAGCCAGGTGACCTGCAGCGCGACACACGTAGCATGCGGGCTGCCGTTTCCCATCGTATGTGGTCCGCGATGGGACCAGCGGCGCGCTGCCCGGGGCAGCATGTTCTTTGCGTGCCGGCTGTGCGTTCGCCTGTCTTACAGCACGATTCGTTCCTTTTGCTTGCTCGAAAGTTTGCATCGCCCGCGAAACCTCTTCGGGCCTAAGCCATTTCTCGCCTTCGCGTAGGCGAATGTGCTCAAGGCCTTCCGCACTAAGGCTCGCCTTCATCCGGTCAGCTGCCATGAGTGCAACCACTTCATCCTTTGTACTCACTTGCCTTGAACGGAGATAGTATTCGAAGTAGGTCTTTACTCGTGAGGCAAACTGTGCCCACGTTTCCTGTTTTCGCTTAGATACTCCTTCGAATCTTTCTAAGTATTCGGGCGGGCTTAGCTGAAGCTCATTCAAGACTGCTGCCTTCACCGCCTCGTAATCGCGGCACGCTTCGTCTCCCAGTCCACGCAACAAGTAGCGGACCCGCTCCGTTAGATTCGGAATTATTAAGTGCACCCTACTGGAATCGGGGACGTTGTAAGTCGCAAACATTCGTTCGACTTCATAAAACCACATAGGTACATCTGAGTCGGCTGGCCGCCTTAGCCCCTTAAGGACTTTAGCACACTGAGTGGTCGGGTCCGGGCCTGTCTGCCGCTGCTCGTTCACATCAGAGACAGGCGGGGACTGCCTGGCACCCACAAACTCCAGTTCAGCTCTCCTCATAGCTATGCGCGCCTCTGGCTCCAGTTTTAGTCTTTGCAACTCAAAATCTAACTCTAGGCGCCGCAAGGCATAAGCTTCCGGTTCTACGTCAGCTGCCACCCCGAGGAGCTCACTGCCTGTCTCGACTTGAGCTGCCTTGCCCCGGGGCGCTCTTCTTTCTCCTACGTTAACCGCTTCATCCGTGGATGTTTTCTGTGCTTCTACGATAGCTCTTATGCCCTGGGGAGTTTTCTCTGTCATGCTGCTCTCCTCTGTCTCACTGTCCGCCGTGATCGCCATCATGCTCCGCGTCCTGACCATACACCCCTTTAAGTTCGAGCCTTGAGCCCTCTAGTGAATCGTAAGAAATCCCGCTCACCAGTGTTGACGCCGACGCTCCCTTCCGTCGATGCGCTGTGCCGCTCCCTGCCGTGAAGCCGCTTCCTGAAGGCTGCCTGGGGCGACTGTACCCCGAAGGTCCCTGGGTCATATTACTTCTGAAGCTCCGCTGTCACGCAGTTCCGCTGTCGCTGACGGTCAGTCGAGCGCCGTCTTGCAGTGATGTGGACCCGTCGACTCTGGTATCTTCGCTCGAGCCGGAGGCGATGGCTGCCAATCTTGTCGACCGCGCCAGTTGAGGTTCTTTTCACTCTTTTCTTCTCCTCCTCCTCGCTTGCTGTTGCTTAGCGAGGTCAGGCCGTCTCGTTGTCGTTACGGCCCGGTCTTGTGATTGGCATTAATTAGCGCGAAGGACGATGACGACGCTTTTAGTTGCAGAAACAAACAAAAAACTTTATAGATATAATATTAGCATGATGGTACAGTGAATACAGAATCGAAACAAAGGGAGATCAACAACAGAGTCGAGCCGCCAGAGCTCTCCCGGTGAAAAGCTCCTGGCGAGAACCCCCAGATTCCCGCCAACATCTCCTCTTAACCCCTCAGCTCATCGCTGATTGGGCCGGCCCTCTCGTCACGTAACAGCTGCCTGTGGCCGTGTATTTAGGCGGGCCCACAGTGCACGTGACTGATATAAGATACATCACAAGCAAAACGCAACGAAACCATAACAGAGTATCTTCCCCTCAGGAAGTCGGACTGCGCACACGAAAAGAGACAGGAATACACACAAACACACGAACAGTACCGTCATTTGCCCTGTTCCTCGAAGCGGCGGCAACCAGCGGTAACAGAAGCACACGGCCAAAAGAAAAAGCGTCTCGGCGCCGCCGTTAGGCCGCAAGTTCGGGCAATGTGCGTAGCTGAAGCGTATATCTGTTCGCGCAGCTCAAGAACTGTGGCATGCCGCCGCCGAAGCCGCCCGTTGCCTTAAAGAAAAAGAAAACTAAATGCCAGCGTTCGGAAAGCGCGCCACTCTCACCGGCCAAACACAGTCCGTGTTCCCGGCTTCCCGCGCGTCGCCCAGAAGCGGCGCCGTTTCCCTCACGGTGAATACGCGGAGTCGGCGCTCACACGCACAAGCAAAAGAAAAGGGAGCGCTCCCCCGAAAAGCGGTGCGGGTGCAAGTGCCGTTTTGGGTTTCTCGCGGCGGGGATCCTTCAAAGGGACCGAGATGAGACTGCCGGCGCACCGTAACTCACGTAACGCGTACCCGGCTAGCTCTTCGGCGCGAGCACTCGTCGGCGCGACCGTGTCAACCGCGTCGACTAACAGTTTGCAGGCCGGCGGGAACACATATATTACGGCTGCTGCGTGGCGGTCTTAAGCTCAGTTAGCATGATGGTACAGTGTAGACAGAATCGAAACAAAGGGAGAGCAACAACAGAGTGGAGCCGCCAGAGCCCTCCCGGTCAAAAGCTCCTGGCGAGAACCCCCAGATTCCCGCCAACATCTCCTCTTAACCCCTCAGCTCATCGCTGATTGGGCCGGCCCTCTCGTGACGTAACAGCTGCCTGTGGCCGTGTATTTAGGCGGGCCCACAGTGCACGTGACTGATATAAGATACATCACAAGCAAAACGCAACGAAACCATAACAGAGTATCTTCCCCTCAGGAAGTCGGACTGCGCACACGAAAAGAGACAGGAATACACACAAACACACGAACAGAACCGTCATTTGCCCTGTTCCTCGAAGCGGCGGCAACCAGCGGTAACAGAAGCACACGGCCAAAAGAAAAGGCGTCTCGGCACCGCCGTTAGGCCGCAAGTTCGGGCAATGTGCGTAGCTGAAGCGTATATCTGTTCGCGCAGCTCAAGAACTGTGGCATGCCGCCGCTGAAGCCGCCCGTTGCCTTAAAGAAAAAGAAAACTAAATGCCAGCGTTCGGAAAGCACGCCACTGACACCGGCCAAACACAGTCCGTGTTCCCGGCTTCCCGCGCGTCGCCCAGAAGCGGCGCCGTTTCCCTCACGGTGAATACGCGGAGTCGGCGCTCACACGCACAAGCAAAAGAAAAGGGAGCGCTCCCCCGAAAAGCGGTGCGGGTGCAAGTGCCGTTTAGGGTTTCTCGCGGCGGGGATCCTTCAAAGGGACTGAGACGAGACTGCCGGCGCGCCGTAACTCACGTAACGCGTACCCGGCTAGCTCTTCGGCGCGGGCACTCATCGGCGCGACCATGTCAACCGCGTCGACTAACAGTTTGCAGGCCGGCGGGAACACATATATTTCGGCTGCTGCGTGGCGGTCTGAAGCTCAGTGGCTCTACAACTTCCCCCTCAAGAGGATATCTGGGCTATTAGCACAGACTAGCCGAAAATACGACAAAATGAGACACTGAGTTCTTGCAACAACAACAAACAAAAAAACACGCCCACGCACACACAAATACGCTGGAGTGCGGGCGTTTTTTTTTCACATTTACCCTGCACATTGTCGCCCGTTTTAGTCCCCCAGTCTGTGTAGAAGTGGGGTTGTTTTCACGGCACCCGCGCCCACACAAAACACAAAAAGAAGCACATTCACACCGACTTGCGGGAACATTCACGTTCGCCGGAGGGCTCAGGCTCTCTCTGCTCCCTCCCATGTTACTTCGGGGAGGCGAGACGAAGCGTCTGCGTTCGCATTGTTGGCCCTTTTCCGGTGGGTGATCGCTACGTTGTAGGGCTGCAGTGCGAGAGCCCACATCGTCAGCTTTGCCCCATGCGGCGGGCACGCGGTCAAATAAGACAGAGGGTTATAGTCGGAGACGGCATTGATTTCCCCCCAAATACCCAGTAGTCAAATTTCTTCAGCGCCCAGATAACGGCGAAAGCTTCGTGCTCAAATGTCGGCCACCTTGACTGTGTCGGAGCAAAACGGTGGCTGGCGAAAGCAATCGGCCTCTTCCGACCACCATCGTCCATCTGTGCCAGACAGGCGCCAGCTGCGATCTCAGATGCATCTGTTAACAGCCAACAAGGCTTGTTCAGATCCGGAGTGCTTAGCGTAGTCGCCCGAAAGAGTGACATTTTCCGTTGTTTGAACGCCCCTTGGGCTTCGCCTGACCGAGGGATTGGGTTTGGTACTCTACATGTTTTAGAGTGCAGCTTCACTTCTAACTCCAGGCCAGGCCAATAAAGGCTGTATTTTATCCTCCCCTTCTTTTTCTTGGGCCCGAGATGGCCTCCCCACAGGGACTCATGTGCCATATTTTCTAGTGAAGCAGCGCAACGGCACAAGGCCAACGGAAGAAGAGGACAAACACAGCGCTGATTCTTCTTCTGATTCTCTTCTTCCGTTGGCCTTGCGCCGTTGCGCTGCTTCACTAGAAAATATGTCAGACCAACTCGCCCACCAGTTCATGTTGCTCATGTGCCAGCAGCAGTATCTGCTGACGACTATCGCGGGGCAACACCAACTGCCTAACCTTGGCACCAGCGATTGTGTCCCAGTGGTACAGCAGTCCCTCCGATATAAACATACCCCCCTTTCCGGTTTTCGTGTCAGACCACGCCTGTCGGAGACTTTCGCCGCTCACCTGCGCTGCACGAAATTTTTCCCGCTGGCTACGAGTTTCCGGTGCATCCGCCATTTCATCACCCTGCAGTTCGGTCGGCAGGGCTTCTGCACTTGTTTCAAGTACAGTAGCCTCGGATACTTTTTCGCTTCCTACACCAAACTCACTATCCGGCTGGCCAATATTCGCGTTAGATTTAGGCATCTCTTCCGCGACTGCTACTGCTTCCTTCTCGATGGCCTGTGATATCAGGTCCCAGCCTTCTGTAGAAAGAAGACAGTCCACCCCTTCGGCGAGCTTATTGGTCAGTGCACACATAATCTGCACTTTTTGCGGCCCTAACAGCAACGCGGACGATCTCAGACCGACGGGGAGACGTACTAATTTTGCCTCGATTGCGTTACCGAAGGCTGCCACTAACCTAATGGTGCCCGATGTTTCACGATACGCGTTGGGCACGAGGTCCTCCCTCACAACGGTGACCTCGCTGCCGGTATCCAGTATGGCCACGGTGGGTACGCCAGCGCAGTCTAGCTGCACTTGTTGCGGTCTGGACTTTCGTATTTCCTCTCGCTGAGGCACTTTGACTTCTGCGACCAAAGCATTCTCAGGGTAAATAGCTATGGCGTCATTAACCGTCCCTGGGTCTACTATTGTCACCTTGTTTGCCCGGGCGTCTCTACGGTCATCGTCTTTCTTTTGAACGACTCGTGGGCAGTCTTTAGCCAGGTGACCTGCAGCGCGACACACGTAGCATGCGGGCTGCCGTTTCCCATCGTATGTGGTCCGCGATGGGACCAGCGGCGCGCTGCCCGGGGCAGCATGTTCTTTGCGTGCCGGCTGTGCGTTCGCCTGTCTTACAGCACGATTCGTTCCTTTTGCTTGCTCGAAAGTTTGCATCGCCCGCGAAACCTCTTCGGGCCTAAGCCATTTCTCGCCTTCGCGTAGGCGAATGTGCTCAAGGCCTTCCGCACTAAGGCTCGCCTTCATCCGGTCAGCTGCCATGAGTGCAACCACTTCATCCTTTGTACTCACTTGCCTTGAACGGAGATAGTATTCGAAGTAGGTCTTTACTCGTGAGGCAAACTGTGCCCACGTTTCCTGTTTTCGCTTAGATACTCCTTCGAATCTTTCTAAGTATTCGGGCGGGCTTAGCTGAAGCTCATTCAAGACTGCTGCCTTCACCGCCTCGTAATCGCGGCACGCTTCGTCTCCCAGTCCACGCAACAAGTAGCGGACCCGCTCCGTTAGATTCGGAATTATTAAGTGCACCCTACTGGAATCGGGGACGTTGTAAGTCGCAAACATTCGTTCGACTTCATAAAACCACATAGGTACATCTGAGTCGGCTGGCCGCCTTAGCCCCTTAAGGACTTTAGCACACTGAGTGGTCGGGTCCGGGCCTGTCTGCCGCTGCTCGTTCACATCAGAGACAGGCGGGGACTGCCTGGCACCCACAAACTCCAGTTCAGCTCTCCTCATAGCTATGCGCGCCTCTGGCTCCAGTTTTAGTCTTTGCAACTCAAAATCTAACTCTAGGCGCCGCAAGGCATAAGCTTCCGGTTCTACGTCAGCTGCCACCCCGAGGAGCTCACTGCCTGTCTCGACTTGAGCTGCCTTGCCCCGGGGCGCTCTTCTTTCTCCTACGTTAACCGCTTCATCCGTGGATGTTTTCTGTGCTTCTACGATAGCTCTTATGCCCTGGGGAGTTTTCTCTGTCATGCTGCTCTCCTCTGTCTCACTGTCCGCCGTGATCGCCATCATGCTCCGCGTCCTGACCATACACCCCTTTAAGTTCGAGCCTTGAGCCCTCTAGTGAATCGTAAGAAATCCCGCTCACCAGTGTTGACGCCGACGCTCCCTTCCGTCGATGCGCTGTGCCGCTCCCTGCCGTGAAGCCGCTTCCTGAAGGCTGCCTGGGGCGACTGTACCCCGAAGGTCCCTGGGTCATATTACTTCTGAAGCTCCGCTGTCACGCAGTTCCGCTGTCGCTGACGGTCAGTCGAGCGCCGTCTTGCAGTGATGTGGACCCGTCGACTCTGGTATCTTCGCTCGAGCCGGAGGCGATGGCTGCCAATCTTGTCGACCGCGCCAGTTGAGGTTCTTTTCACTCTTTTCTTCTCCTCCTCCTCGCTTGCTGTTGCTTAGCGAGGTCAGGCCGTCTCGTTGTCGTTACGGCCCGGTCTTGTGATTGGCATTAATTAGCGCGAAGGACGATGACGACGCTTTTAGTTGCAGAAACAAACAAAAAACTTTATAGATATAATATTAGCATGATGGTACAGTGAATACAGAATCGAAACAAAGGGAGATCAACAACAGAGTCGAGCCGCCAGAGCTCTCCCGGTGAAAAGCTCCTGGCGAGAACCCCCAGATTCCCGCCAACATCTCCTCTTAACCCCTCAGCTCATCGCTGATTGGGCCGGCCCTCTCGTCACGTAACAGCTGCCTGTGGCCGTGTATTTAGGCGGGCCCACAGTGCACGTGACTGATATAAGATACATCACAAGCAAAACGCAACGAAACCATAACAGAGTATCTTCCCCTCAGGAAGTCGGACTGCGCACACGAAAAGAGACAGGAATACACACAAACACACGAACAGTACCGTCATTTGCCCTGTTCCTCGAAGCGGCGGCAACCAGCGGTAACAGAAGCACACGGCCAAAAGAAAAAGCGTCTCGGCGCCGCCGTTAGGCCGCAAGTTCGGGCAATGTGCGTAGCTGAAGCGTATATCTGTTCGCGCAGCTCAAGAACTGTGGCATGCCGCCGCCGAAGCCGCCCGTTGCCTTAAAGAAAAAGAAAACTAAATGCCAGCGTTCGGAAAGCGCGCCACTCTCACCGGCCAAACACAGTCCGTGTTCCCGGCTTCCCGCGCGTCGCCCAGAAGCGGCGCCGTTTCCCTCACGGTGAATACGCGGAGTCGGCGCTCACACGCACAAGCAAAAGAAAAGGGAGCGCTCCCCCGAAAAGCGGTGCGGGTGCAAGTGCCGTTTTGGGTTTCTCGCGGCGGGGATCCTTCAAAGGGACCGAGATGAGACTGCCGGCGCACCGTAACTCACGTAACGCGTACCCGGCTAGCTCTTCGGCGCGAGCACTCGTCGGCGCGACCGTGTCAACCGCGTCGACTAACAGTTTGCAGGCCGGCGGGAACACATATATTACGGCTGCTGCGTGGCGGTCTTAAGCTCAGTTAGCATGATGGTACAGTGTAGACAGAATCGAAACAAAGGGAGAGCAACAACAGAGTGGAGCCGCCAGAGCCCTCCCGGTCAAAAGCTCCTGGCGAGAACCCCCAGATTCCCGCCAACATCTCCTCTTAACCCCTCAGCTCATCGCTGATTGGGCCGGCCCTCTCGTGACGTAACAGCTGCCTGTGGCCGTGTATTTAGGCGGGCCCACAGTGCACGTGACTGATATAAGATACATCACAAGCAAAACGCAACGAAACCATAACAGAGTATCTTCCCCTCAGGAAGTCGGACTGCGCACACGAAAAGAGACAGGAATACACACAAACACACGAACAGAACCGTCATTTGCCCTGTTCCTCGAAGCGGCGGCAACCAGCGGTAACAGAAGCACACGGCCAAAAGAAAAGGCGTCTCGGCACCGCCGTTAGGCCGCAAGTTCGGGCAATGTGCGTAGCTGAAGCGTATATCTGTTCGCGCAGCTCAAGAACTGTGGCATGCCGCCGCTGAAGCCGCCCGTTGCCTTAAAGAAAAAGAAAACTAAATGCCAGCGTTCGGAAAGCACGCCACTGACACCGGCCAAACACAGTCCGTGTTCCCGGCTTCCCGCGCGTCGCCCAGAAGCGGCGCCGTTTCCCTCACGGTGAATACGCGGAGTCGGCGCTCACACGCACAAGCAAAAGAAAAGGGAGCGCTCCCCCGAAAAGCGGTGCGGGTGCAAGTGCCGTTTAGGGTTTCTCGCGGCGGGGATCCTTCAAAGGGACTGAGACGAGACTGCCGGCGCGCCGTAACTCACGTAACGCGTACCCGGCTAGCTCTTCGGCGCGGGCACTCATCGGCGCGACCATGTCAACCGCGTCGACTAACAGTTTGCAGGCCGGCGGGAACACATATATTTCGGCTGCTGCGTGGCGGTCTGAAGCTCAGTGGCTCTACAACTTCCCCCTCAAGAGGATATCTGGGCTATTAGCACAGACTAGCCGAAAATACGACAAAATGAGACACTGAGTTCTTGCAACAACAACAAACAAAAAAACACGCCCACGCACACACAAATACGCTGGAGTGCGGGCGTTTTTTTTTCACATTTACCCTGCACATTGTCGCCCGTTTTAGTCCCCCAGTCTGTGTAGAAGTGGGGTTGTTTTCACGGCACCCGCGCCCACACAAAACACAAAAAGAAGCACATTCACACCGACTTGCGGGAACATTCACGTTCGCCGGAGGGCTCAGGCTCTCTCTGCTCCCTCCCATGTTACTTCGGGGAGGCGAGACGAAGCGTCTGCGTTCGCATTGTTGGCCCTTTTCCGGTGGGTGATCGCTACGTTGTAGGGCTGCAGTGCGAGAGCCCACATCGTCAGCTTTGCCCCATGCGGCGGGCACGCGGTCAAATAAGACAGAGGGTTATAGTCGGAGACGGCATTGATTTCCCCCCAAATACCCAGTAGTCAAATTTCTTCAGCGCCCAGATAACGGCGAAAGCTTCGTGCTCAAATGTCGGCCACCTTGACTGTGTCGGAGCAAAACGGTGGCTGGCGAAAGCAATCGGCCTCTTCCGACCACCATCGTCCATCTGTGCCAGACAGGCGCCAGCTGCGATCTCAGATGCATCTGTTAACAGCCAACAAGGCTTGTTCAGATCCGGAGTGCTTAGCGTAGTCGCCCGAAAGAGTGACATTTTCCGTTGTTTGAACGCCCCTTGGGCTTCGCCTGACCGAGGGATTGGGTTTGGTACTCTACATGTTTTAGAGTGCAGCTTCACTTCTAACTCCAGGCCAGGCCAATAAAGGCTGTATTTTATCCTCCCCTTCTTTTTCTTGGGCCCGAGATGGCCTCCCCACAGGGACTCATGTGCCATATTTTCTAGTGAAGCAGCGCAACGGCACAAGGCCAACGGAAGAAGAGGACAAACACAGCGCTGATTCTTCTTCTGATTCTCTTCTTCCGTTGGCCTTGCGCCGTTGCGCTGCTTCACTAGAAAATATGTCAGACCAACTCGCCCACCAGTTCATGTTGCTCATGTGCCAGCAGCAGTATCTGCTGACGACTATCGCGGGGCAACACCAACTGCCTAACCTTGGCACCAGCGATTGTGTCCCAGTGGTACAGCAGTCCCTCCGATATAAACATACCCCCCTTTCCGGTTTTCGTGTCAGACCACGCCTGTCGGAGACTTTCGCCGCTCACCTGCGCTGCACGAAATTTTTCCCGCTGGCTACGAGTTTCCGGTGCATCCGCCATTTCATCACCCTGCAGTTCGGTCGGCAGGGCTTCTGCACTTGTTTCAAGTACAGTAGCCTCGGATACTTTTTCGCTTCCTGCACCAAACTCACTATCCGGCTGGCCAATATTCGCGTTAGATTTAGGCATCTCTTCCGCGACTGCTACTGCTTCCTTCTCGATGGCCTGTGATATCAGGTCCCAGCCTTCTGTAGAAAGAAGACAGTCCACCCCTTCGGCGAGCTTATTGGTCAGTGCACACATAATCTGCACTTTTTGCGGCCCTAACAGCAACGCGGACGATCTCAGACCGACGGGGAGACGTACTAATTTTGCCTCGATTGCGTTACCGAAGGCTGCCACTAACCTAATGGTGCCCGATGTTTCACGATACGCGTTGGGCACGAGGTCCTCCCTCACAACGGTGACCTCGCTGCCGGTATCCAGTATGGCCACGGTGGGTACGCCAGCGCAGTCTAGCTGCACTTGTTGCGGTCTGGACTTTCGTATTTCCTCTCGCTGAGGCACTTTGACTTCTGCGACCAAAGCATTCTCAGGGTAAATAGCTATGGCGTCATTAACCGTCCCTGGGTCTACTATTGTCACCTTGTTTGCCCGGGCGTCTCTACGGTCATCGTCTTTCTTTTGAACGACTCGTGGGCAGTCTTTAGCCAGGTGACCTGCAGCGCGACACACGTAGCATGCGGGCTGCCGTTTCCCATCGTATGTGGTCCGCGATGGGACCAGCGGCGCGCTGCCCGGGGCAGCATGTTCTTTGCGTGCCGGCTGTGCGTTCGCCTGTCTTACAGCACGATTCGTTCCTTTTGCTTGCTCGAAAGTTTGCATCGCCCGCGAAACCTCTTCGGGCCTAAGCCATTTCTCGCCTTCGCGTAGGCGAATGTGCTCAAGGCCTTCCGCACTAAGGCTCGCCTTCATCCGGTCAGCTGCCATGAGTGCAACCACTTCATCCTTTGTACTCACTTGCCTTGAACGGAGATAGTATTCGAAGTAGGTCTTTACTCGTGAGGCAAACTGTGCCCACGTTTCCTGTTTTCGCTTAGATACTCCTTCGAATCTTTCTAAGTATTCGGGCGGGCTTAGCTGAAGCTCATTCAAGACTGCTGCCTTCACCGCCTCGTAATCGCGGCACGCTTCGTCTCCCAGTCCACGCAACAAGTAGCGGACCCGCTCCGTTAGATTCGGAATTATTAAGTGCACCCTACTGGAATCGGGGACGTTGTAAGTCGCAAACATTCGTTCGACTTCATAAAACCACATAGGTACATCTGAGTCGGCTGGCCGCCTTAGCCCCTTAAGGACTTTAGCACACTGAGTGGTCGGGTCCGGGCCTGTCTGCCGCTGCTCGTTCACATCAGAGACAGGCGGGGACTGCCTGGCACCCACAAACTCCAGTTCAGCTCTCCTCATAGCTATGCGCGCCTCTGGCTCCAGTTTTAGTCTTTGCAACTCAAAATCTAACTCTAGGCGCCGCAAGGCATAAGCTTCCGGTTCTACGTCAGCTGCCACCCCGAGGAGCTCACTGCCTGTCTCGACTTGAGCTGCCTTGCCCCGGGGCGCTCTTCTTTCTCCTACGTTAACCGCTTCATCCGTGGATGTTTTCTGTGCTTCTACGATAGCTCTTATGCCCTGGGGAGTTTTCTCTGTCATGCTGCTCTCCTCTGTCTCACTGTCCGCCGTGATCGCCATCATGCTCCGCGTCCTGACCATACACCCCTTTAAGTTCGAGCCTTGAGCCCTCTAGTGAATCGTAAGAAATCCCGCTCACCAGTGTTGACGCCGACGCTCCCTTCCGTCGATGCGCTGTGCCGCTCCCTGCCGTGAAGCCGCTTCCTGAAGGCTGCCTGGGGCGACTGTACCCCGAAGGTCCCTGGGTCATATTACTTCTGAAGCTCCGCTGTCACGCAGTTCCGCTGTCGCTGACGGTCAGTCGAGCGCCGTCTTGCAGTGATGTGGACCCGTCGACTCTGGTATCTTCGCTCGAGCCGGAGGCGATGGCTGCCAATCTTGTCGACCGCGCCAGTTGAGGTTCTTTTCACTCTTTTCTTCTCCTCCTCCTCGCTTGCTGTTGCTTAGCGAGGTCAGGCCGTCTCGTTGTCGTTACGGCCCGGTCTTGTGATTGGCATTAATTAGCGCGAAGGACGATGACGACGCTTTTAGTTGCAGAAACAAACAAAAAACTTTATAGATATAATATTAGCATGATGGTACAGTGAATACAGAATCGAAACAAAGGGAGATCAACAACAGAGTCGAGCCGCCAGAGCTCTCCCGGTGAAAAGCTCCTGGCGAGAACCCCCAGATTCCCGCCAACATCTCCTCTTAACCCCTCAGCTCATCGCTGATTGGGCCGGCCCTCTCGTCACGTAACAGCTGCCTGTGGCCGTGTATTTAGGCGGGCCCACAGTGCACGTGACTGATATAAGATACATCACAAGCAAAACGCAACGAAACCATAACAGAGTATCTTCCCCTCAGGAAGTCGGACTGCGCACACGAAAAGAGACAGGAATACACACAAACACACGAACAGTACCGTCATTTGCCCTGTTCCTCGAAGCGGCGGCAACCAGCGGTAACAGAAGCACACGGCCAAAAGAAAAAGCGTCTCGGCGCCGCCGTTAGGCCGCAAGTTCGGGCAATGTGCGTAGCTGAAGCGTATATCTGTTCGCGCAGCTCAAGAACTGTGGCATGCCGCCGCCGAAGCCGCCCGTTGCCTTAAAGAAAAAGAAAACTAAATGCCAGCGTTCGGAAAGCGCGCCACTCTCACCGGCCAAACACAGTCCGTGTTCCCGGCTTCCCGCGCGTCGCCCAGAAGCGGCGCCGTTTCCCTCACGGTGAATACGCGGAGTCGGCGCTCACACGCACAAGCAAAAGAAAAGGGAGCGCTCCCCCGAAAAGCGGTGCGGGTGCAAGTGCCGTTTTGGGTTTCTCGCGGCGGGGATCCTTCAAAGGGACCGAGATGAGACTGCCGGCGCACCGTAACTCACGTAACGCGTACCCGGCTAGCTCTTCGGCGCGAGCACTCGTCGGCGCGACCGTGTCAACCGCGTCGACTAACAGTTTGCAGGCCGGCGGGAACACATATATTACGGCTGCTGCGTGGCGGTCTTAAGCTCAGTTAGCATGATGGTACAGTGTAGACAGAATCGAAACAAAGGGAGAGCAACAACAGAGTGGAGCCGCCAGAGCCCTCCCGGTCAAAAGCTCCTGGCGAGAACCCCCAGATTCCCGCCAACATCTCCTCTTAACCCCTCAGCTCATCGCTGATTGGGCCGGCCCTCTCGTGACGTAACAGCTGCCTGTGGCCGTGTATTTAGGCGGGCCCACAGTGCACGTGACTGATATAAGATACATCACAAGCAAAACGCAACGAAACCATAACAGAGTATCTTCCCCTCAGGAAGTCGGACTGCGCACACGAAAAGAGACAGGAATACACACAAACACACGAACAGAACCGTCATTTGCCCTGTTCCTCGAAGCGGCGGCAACCAGCGGTAACAGAAGCACACGGCCAAAAGAAAAGGCGTCTCGGCACCGCCGTTAGGCCGCAAGTTCGGGCAATGTGCGTAGCTGAAGCGTATATCTGTTCGCGCAGCTCAAGAACTGTGGCATGCCGCCGCTGAAGCCGCCCGTTGCCTTAAAGAAAAAGAAAACTAAATGCCAGCGTTCGGAAAGCACGCCACTGACACCGGCCAAACACAGTCCGTGTTCCCGGCTTCCCGCGCGTCGCCCAGAAGCGGCGCCGTTTCCCTCACGGTGAATACGCGGAGTCGGCGCTCACACGCACAAGCAAAAGAAAAGGGAGCGCTCCCCCGAAAAGCGGTGCGGGTGCAAGTGCCGTTTAGGGTTTCTCGCGGCGGGGATCCTTCAAAGGGACTGAGACGAGACTGCCGGCGCGCCGTAACTCACGTAACGCGTACCCGGCTAGCTCTTCGGCGCGGGCACTCGTCGGCGCTACCGTGTCAACCGCATCGACTAACAGTTTGCAGGCCGGCGGGAACACATATATTTCGGCTGCTGCGTGGCGGTCTTAAGCTCAGTGGCTCTACACACTCCATTCGCTGTACATGAGTGCGTTTGTATCCGCTATTGCACCCTGGCCAATCCCCCGCCGTGGGTATGTGCCATTAATCCTGAGGGCATCATAATTATCATCATCATTACTGTGTGATGTCAGTGCACGTTAAAGTACCCCAGGTGGTCGAAATTTCCGGAGCCCTTCTCTACGGCATCCCTCATAGCCTGAATCGCTTTGGGACGTTAAACCCCGCGAAACAGAAGCAAACCACACTCTCTAGTTATAGCTGTACAATTTGACTTGGTCCGCAGCTATATAACTTTATAAGAAATCCCACACCTATCTCTCACCAGTCCTGTTCCAGTATGCTCCTGCTGTTAAGCACTATGTTTCATCCGTCCTTCTTACCACACTAACCACTGTGACATACCATTTAATAGTATATAATACCCTCTGGTAATACCCGTGTATTTGAAGAACACGCCGGTATTACCACAAGAACCACAGACTATCACACAAAGAGAAACTGTGTGTAAATTCATTGTACCGGAAATATCGCTGATATGTCCTCATGCAAGGATGCAACAAGGAGGCCTTTTGCGGCATGCGCTGTACGGTCTTGGCGTTAAAGCCACTTAATCTCAGCATCGGTGGTAGGCGCCCTAGGATTTCAACCCACATCCGTTTTTGTTGAGCCTTCTATGGCACGCACTGCTGCTGATGCCTGTTCAACTCGCATTCTTCGCTGCACCAGGTCAGGCGTTTTGATCGGCTTCCTGTTTTCCCTCCCCGTCTGGAGCGTATCCAAAACTCGTGCTGATAAGCAGCGTGTGTTATCGGCGGCGGCTGCAGGGCGACAAGCCCGGAGGCAGTTACACGTACCCGCGGCAAAAAAAAAGAGAAAATGACCAGCTGGCTGACACCTAGCATGAACCAATAAGCAGTGCCTTAACCTCCCCTCGATGTGTTACATGGATTCACCATAATCATCCCACAAAGCCGACTGCAAGGCAAAGGCCTCTGTGCTTTCCAATTAACCCTGTGCTTTGCCAGCTGCAACCATCCTATCCCCGCAAACTTAATCTCATCTACCCAGCTGTCTTTCTGTCGCCCCCTGCTACGCTTGCCTTCTCTTCCAATTCACTCCGTTACCCTTAAGAACCATCTGATATCTTGCCTTCGCACTACATGCCCTGCCCAAGCCCATTTCTTCCTCTTGATTTCGACTAGAATATCATTAACCCTCATTTGTTCCCTGACCCTTTTTGCGCTCTTCCAGCCTCTTAACGTTGCACCTATCATTGTCCTTTCCATAGCTCGCTGAGTGGTCCTTAACTTAAGCTGAACCCTCTTTGTTGGCCCCCACGTTTCTGCCCCATAGGTGAGTACCGGTAAGATAAAGCTGTTATATTGTCACGTTGTAGTGACGGCAGTCCAGCGGTCAGGAAGACACCAGAAAGACTTGCAAACGAAGCTCTTTATTTGGGCTGACTTGCGCCCGCAAAAGAACTGAACACTCGGTAGCGGCATAAGCAACAAGCGTGCTCGTCAAGCGTCGAACTACGAATGCCCGCCGCTCGCGGCATCGCTCAATTTAAAGCCGGCAAGGAAACTTTCAGATAACAGGTCAAGATCATCTACGGGAATCCGGAAAAACCTAGATGCAGCCTTTCATGGCTGCGAACAATCGAGATTAGTCGGGTCGCTTCTCGCGTCACGAACAAAAGTGATAACGACCCTTTCCTGCAGCCTTGAGCGTGAACGAACAAACACTACAATGATACGTGGCATTACCCCTCTTCCAAAGAAGCATCGTCTCGATGCTTTAAAATGAAATTAAACACGGAGAATGCTTCGACAACTTAGAGTCCTTTAGCGTTCCTAACAAGGTGTACGGGTAGCGGTAAAAGCTTCAAGTCTGGCCGTGTCGTCGTCGGTGTCGTCGTAGTTTTTGTTGTCGTAGTAGTCGTCGTCGTCGTAGGGATCGTCGTCGTCGTAGGGATCGTCGTCGTCGTAGGGATCGTCGTCGTCGTAGGGGTCGTCGTCGTCGTAGGGGTCGTCGTCGTCGTAGGGGTCGTCGTCGTCGTAGGGGTCGTCGTCGTCGTAGGGGTCGTCGTCGTCGTAGGGGTCGTCGTCGTCGTAGGGGTCGTCGTCGTCGTAGGGGTCGTAGTCGTCGTAGGGGGCATGGTCTTCTGTTTTCGTCGATGGAGGATCTTAGTTCTTGCGCTCGGAAGCAACCTCACCTCCAGAGGCTGCTTTATTCAGTTTAACCTTCGGGGGCTGGGGAAGCGTCCACGCACTGCGTAGCCTCGGCTAGGAGATACTTAGCGCGGTGACGATGGCGACGGAGAACGTGATAGGCGGCTCGTCGATGAGGATCCTTCCCGACGCAAAAACTCTTCGATTTCAGCTGTTCGCTGGCAGGGTCGGAGTCGTGGAGCGTCGTAAGAGAACCCTCGGATGCCCAGTCTTCTGTATGGGCTGTGCCGAAGGACGTGACCGGGTTCGCCACAGTGGAAGCATAGTGGACGGCGCTGGTTGAAAGTTCTCCACTCGTCGCATTTCCGCTGCTGCGCGCGTCGCTCGTAGGACGGGCGAGTTGGGGCGAGAGGGCGGCGCTCCAGCGCAGCTGGCTAAGGGCGATAGGGGCTTGGGTCCCGTCGTCGAGGTACAGGACGGCGCACTGCTGCGGCGTAAGTCATGGCTGGAGGCTCCAAGAGGCTGCGTGGTAGACTGGAGTCAAGTCCTCCGGTAAATGACTCGAAGGGCTGGCGTCGCGACTTGCTGGGGGTGTCCGGTACATGGAAGGCCACCCAGCACCTCCACCAGATGTCACGTTGTAGTGACGGCAGTCCAGCGGTCAGGAAGACACCAGAAAGACTTGCAAACGAAGCTCTTTATTTGGGCTGACTTGCGCCCGCAAAAGAACTGAACACTCGGTAGCGGCGTAAGCAACAAGCGTGCTCGGCGGTCGTCGAACTACGAATGCCCGCCGCTCGCGGCATCGCTCAATTTAAAGCCGGCAAGGAAACTTCCAGATAACAGGTCATGATCATCTACGGTAATCCGGAAAAACCTAGATGCAGCCTTTCATGGCTGCGAACAATCGAGATTAGTCGGGTCGCTTCTCGCGTCACGAACAAAAGTGATAACGACCCTTTCCTGCAGCCTTGAGCGTGAACGAACAAACACTACAATGATACGTGGCAATATGCTGTTGTTAAATAGATTAGTGGTGAATATAAATTGGAGAGACTGTCTCACGCTCGCAAGTGCCTTCCTTCGGTGGAGCCACCATAAGGTGGCGCCATCCCCACCCGTGATTTGTTCTCCCTCCCGAAGCTTACCTTCACAAGCGTTGTCTCTTCTCTATGAACGCCACCAAAGCAGTCATAATGCTTCAGATACAAACTGCGGTCGGTCTTAGAGGCACTGAACACCAACGTTATAATGATTCCTTTGTATAGTTAGATGTCATCGTCTTTTTTTGTTGTTTGGTCAAACAGCTGAGGTAATGAGTCTGACATTTTCATCATATTTGCAAATTTTTGTGATGGCACTCTTCGATAATAGTTTTCAGAAACAAATCCTACACAGCCTGCTCGGTGCATCCTATGGAAATGTCATCAGCCTATAAACAGCATGGTTACAGAAAACTGTGACCCTGCGCATTATCATTCAGCATGCGATATATGCGACAAGAGACAAAGTGGGCAACGCCATTAGCAATATGGATAAGATAGTTAACGCAGCCAAAGAGTTCTACACAAATCTATCCAGTAGCGATCTCAATCAGAAAGTTACAGAGAGAGGCAGTAGAGCACTGCAAAGGGACATCCCGACAGTAACGAAGGAGGAAGTAGAGAAAGCCTTAGGAGCAATGCAGAAGGGGAAAGCAGCTTGTGAGGATCAGATAACAGCAGATTTGGAAGATATTTATAACAATTGCACAGCTACCACAATTCTCTATAACATCGGCAATGAAATTCCAATAAAGGTGTCAGGCTCGGAGGCGCGATCTCGCCTATGCTATTCACTGCCTGTTTGCAGGAGGTATACCGGGGCCTGAAATGGGAATAGGAGGGGATGCGAGTTAATGGAGAATACCTAAGTAATTTGCGATTCACTGATGACATTGCCTTGCTAAGTCACTCAGCGTATGAACTGCAAAGCATGATCAATGAATTAGACAGGCAGAGCAGAACAGTGGGGCTAAAAATTAACATGCATCAAACCAAAGTAATGTTCAACAGCCTAGCAAGGGAAGAGCAGTTCGCAATTGGTAGCCAGGTGCAGGAAGTAGTAAGAGAATATGTCTATTTAGGGCAGGTATTGACAGCAGATCCGGATCTTGAGAGGGAAATAACTAGAAGAATAAGAATGGGGTGGAGCGCATATGGCAGGTTCTCCCAGATCATGAATGGCAGTTTACCAATATCCCTCAAGAGGAAAGTATACAACAGCGGTATCTTACCTGTACTTACCAATGGGGCAGAAACGTGGAGGCTAAGAGAGTTCAGCTTAAGTTAAGGACAACGCAGAAAGCTATGGAATGAAAAATGATAGGTGTAACGTTAAGAGATCGGAAGCGGGCGGAGTGGGTGAGAGAAGAAACGCAAGTTAAGGATATCCTAGTTGAAATCAAGACGAAAAAGTGGGCTTGGGCAGGGCATGTAATGCGAAGGCGAGATAACCGCTGGTCCTTAGGGGTAACGGAGTGGATTCCAAGACAAGGCAAGCGTAACAAGGGGGCGGCAGAAAGTTAGGTGGGCGGATGAGATTAAGAAATTTGCTGGAATACGGTGCCCGCAACTGGCGAAGGACAGGATTAATTGGAGAGACATGGGAGAGGCCTTTGCCCTGCCGTGGGTGTAGTCAGGCTGATGATGATGATGATATCGATTCTGTCACACTGGATTCAATATCCGAGGCTCATGAACAATTCATCATGTTCTCTTCGCCAACATGACGAATCAAGCCGGTATACCACTGCTATGTTATGCAAACAGTTAGGTAAGCATGCTATGTAATCTTTGACATTAGAAACCAGACATGAACTGGTGGGCAAGTTGCTAAGACATAATTCTTCGTGAACCAGCGCGAAGACGCGAAGCCTAAAGGTGCAGACAGGACAAGGTATAGCGCATAGCTAACAAGTTCAGTGCTATTGCTTTGTTCTTAGTTCAGTGCTTTGTCCGTTCCCTTCTCCTTTTGGCATCGTGGCGTTTCGCTGGTTCGAAAACAATTTTGAGTAATGTCGCAGTGCAGGACTCCGGAAGAATGACGACCATGTGTAGTCATTTAAAGCGTTAGTAAAGCTTACTTAGTTATTTAAACCACACTGGCATCGCACAATACATGAGCATGCCTCCACGGAACAGCAGCGACAGCGGCCGTAATTCTATCCCGCCACCTTGGTATCAGTAGCCGGACCGTGTAGCCAGTGAGAAACAGTGGCGGGTACCAAAAGAGGCCAAGCAGGTGGCGTCTCTAACAGTTTTTGCCTCCGCACATTCGTCCATCAGAGCTTTAAAATATTGCGTCGCGGATGACGTCGCAAGTCGCACTGGGAGCACTGGACATCCCCGCCGCTGACGGTAGCCATGTAAAGTCATCCACACAACTGTTTGGAGCGTGTTGGTCATCTATGGAAATCGTCGCTGCCGGGTGGGCCCGGTACTGCTTTTAAAGACACGAGGAGTTACTCACGATCTGATGGAATGTGCATGCATTTGAAGGTCAAGTTCCGTGCACTGCGCCATTCATGTACACTCCGGTGCACCGTTCGAACACTCTTGACAGGTGCATGCATGACTGTACACGTGTATGCCGTTTATTCGTTTACAAAGTCCGAAGTTTCCTTTGCATAAGGAAGCCAGTAGATGACTCTAAGGTATTCTTTGTGTGCCTTCGATAAGTAGTGGTGATATGCAGGCATTTGCTGATCTACTGGGCATGTCGTTCATCGAAACAAGCGCCAAGGACGGCACCAACGTGGAAAAGCTGTTCCTGGCGGTAGCGGCTGAATTGAAGAGGCGCGAAGACTTGCTCACACGCCGTTGCGATCGTCCAGCGCTGGTGAAGTCAGTCCGTGATCCTCGAGCGCTGGTGAAGTCAGTCCTTGGTCCTCTAGCGCTGGCCAAGTTAGAAAGTTGTTCTGTTCAGTGACTCGGTCGACAGAACCCTTCTTACGCCACAGTCAGCTGCCTTTTTGGAATAAAAAGAAGTATTAAAGTTTGTTGGTGGAATTGTCAAGACAAATGACATTCACAAAATGCTCATCGTTACCAGTTATCACACCGTGAGGGAGTGCACATTCACGGCAGCATTCATTGTACGCACTATCAAGATGAAAAAAAAAAGTGTTAACAATGCAGCCCATACGTGCTCCACTGTTCGCATGCCTTTTGACCGCGCTTTTGCCTGGTTGAAAAAAAAAGACGTTAGAGTTGTCCTATAATGCATCACGGACGACTCTAGCATCTTTTTGCTACCACCAATCTAAAAGCGTCATTAAAAGAAGTGTGAATAGCTGAGCATGTATTCTCCGCTCTGTTCGCATATCTTTTCATCGTTCCTGTACTTGAATAAAGACACAGATGGTTTTATAAGCATCAGTAAAAGCACCGGTTAGAAGCATCTTCTCGTATTTACGGCTTCTGTGTTACTTCGTACTAGCGGTTGCTTATGAGTTTGCTATTTGTCGCTGGATATTTTTTTTTAATTCCGCCTTGATTTAAAAAAATATCTTGTTCAGCGAAGTTGAAATGAAATCTGTAAACCTACTTGTGTCACTTCGCAGCGAAAGTTTCATTTAGTCATAACTCAGGTTAACACGCACAACTGCCATTAGACTTTTAGTTTATTGGCTTTGATAGTTATTTGCTGTTCCGAGATTGATGGGAGCTGACAGAGACTTTGATAAGCAGAGCTTACGGGAGGTTGTTGCTTTATTGATTCATTGAGGCCACAGGTGTTGTTGAGCTAGCGGAGTCGTCTCAACCCTGAATATCTGGACACAAATATTGATAAAATCTCCATAATATTAATATTATTCTTTTCATACGATAGGCTTGACCTAAGGAACCATTATGCGCGCATGGTGGCAAGGCTGCGTCATCTGATATTTAGTCCCTCTTTCCAATATCCTGCAGTTGCTTTTTTCACATTTTGTTTTCCCCTGCGCATTACCTGTAATGTGTTTTCATGTCCTCTTCACTCCATCTGAAATATCATCATTTCTGACAGCACTACCCTTCTCCCTGAGGCCTGATTATATAGTAACTGTTAAAATTCTTACTCAACACCTGTGACTCCATCTTGATAACAAGAGGCCCGATGACTAGCCTAGGTTTGCCGTGCCTGTAATTGCGTCAAAAAATTGTTCGCATGTGCTTACTTCATAAAATCTACTACCACCAGTTTTTACACAGCCGATTTACCGTGTTGCCTTTAGCTACCACTCTTCACGTGTTGATCATAAGCACAAAGCTGCTCTTGCTGACTGCGGCTCAAACAACTTTTATTATTAATTATTGTCAAACACACGAAAAGACTAACACTCTTCTCGCAGATATCGCATCTCTATAAGGTTACAGTTTTTGGCAATCATTTCTGGCCCTCGTTTGCGATGTGATCTAAATGTTGTTCTATTGCTGTTTTCTTTTTTTCGCTATGATATAGCAAACTGCTTATTTCTGTATGTATTTTTGTAATCTATAATTTTCAGATTTTATGACGTATTTTTCTCCTTGTAACCCACTCCCCTTGCAGTGCTTGGGCGATTGAGGACATGTAACAAATAAATATCTATAAATAAACAGTGGAGTCGAAATGGCTAATGTTGTCATCGACTTACTTCGAAAAGACGTGAACCAAGTCACCTAGGTGGTTTATCGGACCATGGGAAGCAGCGTATGGGAAAAAGTATGGACACTACACTGACTCTCCACTTTTTCTCAATACACGGTGTTCCACGGCCCAACTCAGAAGTAGACAAGGGGTTGGGAAGACTCTGCTGCATCTGCTTTTCAAGGTATTCCGACAGGAGGAAAACGCCCTGGTCGTAGATGCCTAGAGATGCATCCATCCATGATTTGGTAACATCGCCAGGAGTATAAAAGATTGCCATGGTGGCCGACGGACAACAGCTGGTGGTTGCCTCCTTCAGTGCCTGGTTATACCAGCTTCCGGAAATTTCCAAGAACAGCGATTTCGTCACCTCTTGGCTGCTTGGCTATTAACAGCTCAATATGCGCTTGTCGTTTGTGTAATGACGAAGTAACACCAATGAATTCGCTTCGAAGCTAGGGGCCCTGCTGCTGAGCGCGTCGCTATGTTGACACAGACTAATTCCCTTGCTATCGCAACTTCTGATTTCCGCTGCGTAGTTGCTTAATGCTCTCAATAGACAACTGTCAGTGTTGCGCCATTGTTGCTTGGGTGTTTCAGTAAATGCGATACCGCTGTTTTGTGTCCTTTCTCCGTACGTTTTACTTTTTACAACTTTTTTCAACCATGTTCAACCGCCAAGATGAAGACAATTGGCCCAGCAAAAACGAAACGAAGACTAGTCAAACAAGATAGTGTGTTGCTAAATGTGGTGCTTTTATAATCGAAAACGTACCCACAAAGTGGTAGCCGAGGACCTTGCGACAGTCCATTTTAGAGGTAAATTTCAGTGATATGGCGTGCTTTTAGACGAGGGTCTGTAAGGGTATCGCATATACTCTGCTCTTCTCCCAAGTTATCATCATCAGTCTGACTACTGTTACGTTTCGAATTCCTCTGTGCATCGAGACTGCGGCGTTCAGATGGCCGTCCGCTGCCTGGGAAGTTTCATCACGGCCATCCAGTTGGGCCACAGCGGCATGGTATCGTGTGTCGGCGGCGACGGCGGTGCTCTGTGTGTTTCCCGGCAGATGTGGCAGAGGTTGTTTACAGCGAGGAACTTACGGTTCAGAAAATACTTTCCTCTTGTCTTGTGCAGAACCCTACGTGCGAGTGAATCCTCGGCATTCCGTTGCGACGGAGAGCGCGCTGTGCAGGTGTCTGACCTTCGCCACCACTTGAGGCCTCATTTCATGCTCGTCATCACTGCTGCCAGGACGGTCGGGACAGCATTGTGCCGGAAGGGGCGAAAGTGTGTGGGGGACGTCCTGGTGGGCGGTTCTCGAAGATTGGGCACGTGACCCAAACGACAGTAATTGGACGTTTTTATTTGAACTAAATTCGACAACCAGGGAACTAGGGCCAGGGAACCCCTTTAAAAGCAGCCGCAGCGCTAATTTTTTAGGACCGAAATCTCATTGATCACCACGTAAAAAAAAGTCTTTCTTAATTTTCTCTATTCCTCGACCCGTGTCTGCATCGGTGTTAACCGCGATGCCCAAGTGCCTGCAGCCCGACTTCTGACTTTGTTCATCGCTACCCGTTGAGTCCGCTAATGGAGCAGACACAACGCAACACGACACTCACTGCAGGGGAAACGTCTCTCCCATATCTCTCCAATTAACTGTCCTGTGCCAGCTGCACCAACCCTATCCTCCCAAACTTCTTAATATCGTCCGCCCGCCTAACTTTCTGCCGGTGTATACTGCGCCTGCCTTCTCTTGGAATACTGTCAGTTGACTTTAAAGACCACCAATTATCTCGCCTTCGCATTACTTTCCTTGCCCACGACCATTTCTCTTCTTGATTTCGACTAGGATGTCGACTAGGAAGGTATGTCTTTTGAAACCAAGACCGAAAGGTAGGGAAGTTTTGCTAACCATATTCCACTTAATCTTTCCCAGAATGCAATCGCCGTCCTCGATTTTACATGGCATAGCCTTGAGCGTAGTTACTGTGTCTACTGGAACATTAACAACCGGCCCCTTCATCCTGTACTGACCAAAGTTAGTAGTGCAGGTTCGACGAACCTGCATGAACGGGATTTCGGAGATCAGCCGTTCCCCAACCATATTTCACGGAAGGAAATATGTACTTTTGGGGGGATTTACTTTACCATTACTAAATTACTGCGGAAATTAGGTTATTTAAGAAGAACTCTGCGACAATGTACAAACGAAGTTAAACTAATAGCATATGAAACCTTAGTTCGACCAGTTCAAGAATATGGATCAATTGTTTGGGACCCGCACACTCGTGGCAACATAGACAAGCTCGAATCTGTACAAAAGAAAGCAGCTAGGTTTATATACCGATCATATAGCTGGCGTACTTCCGCGAGTACTCTAGTAAAAAAGGCAGGTTTAGACAATTTACAAAAACGCCGTCAGTATGATCGATTAAAATACATGCACTTGCTGTTTCATGATAAACTAGGTATGAGAAAACACGATTACATAGAGCCTGTACACCGACGAACCACCCGATCGCATCATAGCAAAAAACTTAAAGATTATTCCTGCCACACTCAAACCTTCGCTAACTCTTTTTTTCCGAAAACTGTCCGTGAGTGGAACCGGCTTCCGGCCAGCATTGTAGAATGCCCTACTACTGAAGCATTTATGAATGCTGTCAGAATGCGGTCAGATAGTAATTGATGATTACGGAGTGTTCTTGAGATTTTTTTGGGTTTCTGCACGCAACTTTCCTTCATCTATTTTTGCTCGTGAGTGCATCTCATTTGTTGAAGGCAGCGTGTTGTGCCTTGATTCGTTTTGCGCATGTCAGTTATGTTTTTTTCTCCCGCTCCTGCTTACAGTCTCACCTAGAGGCTAGCAGTACTGTGTAAATAATAAAATAATAATAATTACTAACAGAGTATAAAAGAATTTTTTGTTGTCTCAAGGAAACCTTACGTAGCAGCGAAGAGAGTATAAACGACTAAAGGAGATTATTTGCCTGAAGGAAGAACAGCAGTATTTGATGAATACAACAACTTTGATGATTGTCACAGGGAGCGCCATGTTACAAAGATGGATTTGGGGAGTTTTCCAGCAGTCTAAAGGTAACAAGGACCATATTGGTCACATCTTTGCTTTGTTACAGTGTACACACACAGTTTATTCCATTTAAATAGAGGGACGCCACACTAGAGATGAGCTGACGTTTGCAACATGAAAGCGAAGCACGCCTGGCCAGAAAGCTAGAGACATTCATGCAACTCAAGTGATATACAGTGCACGGAATACTAACGTGCGTCATTGGTGGATCATTTCATGCAAGAATTCTGTGGTGGTGGTGGTTGCCACGTACCTGAAAGCGTGTTTGATGTGCCCACTGACCAAGGGTACCAGTTATACGCGTCTTCAGCTTTTACATCATCTATGCCAATTTAACCGATGTACGCCGGCGGCCTATGCTCCAGTGCTGCGCTTCTGCAGCAATATGTCGTCAACGCCAACGTGTATTCCTCTAGTGCCATGTTTCTGCCACAACGCTGTCCATGCTAACGCGTGCAGTGCAGATCTCTTTGTCACTAGCGGCAGTTAGCTCAAAGCCCAATATTAGTTCGGTAGTAGTATTAGTTGATAAAGAACACGATGTACAACACACAGCGGTGGAGTGTGTGGCAGTTTTAATCGATGCGTGTTCGGCTGCATATCCTTTCTCTACATAACGATGTAGAATAAATACCAAGAGAGAAAAAAAATAGCGTAGCGCTTTTTTTTTTCTTTATTGCATGAATGAATACATAACTAAAATATCGTAGTTGTCATGCCCCTTGGCAGACAACCGTGTCTAATGGACTTTCATTAACACAAGTTGGTCCATCAGACTCAATACATCATCAGCGTAATCTTGTTGCTTCAAGACTTCTCTTAATTTATACACATGTTCCACAAAAAAATAGCGTAGCGTTTTCGCGCAGTGGCCAGCGAAACTGATCTGTTCGCGCTGCCGCGGGTTCGAATCCTATTCGCGGATATTTATTTGATTTTTTCTTATTTATTTTTTTTTTTAGAATTGGCACAACACGCACTAACATCGCATGATCTTGCTCGAGGTTTACCCATGGGAATAGTTCTTTAATTCGTACTAATACCTTTCTTAGCACCGAAATAGGGGTCAACGTGAGGGGGCCCAGTGTGCAGTTCATGGGGGATGGGTCAATTAGGTGCGCCCTCGCGGTCGCTCTAGATAGCTTTGAGCCCTTGGGCCCCGGCGACCGCGGTGGCCCAGCACACTAGACTGAGTTTAGCCTACGACTGTGCAGCGCGGCCTCCCACTGCTCCTGAAGTTTGAGTCCCGCATAAAGGTGGCGCGATTTTTTAAGGCGGAATCCTTTAATGCCTTATCGTTGTAAGCAGTTGTTGTCGACAGAAATGTCACACTTTTCAACTGGTCGATATGGTCGTGACGTCACAGTGCACGAATTTCCAATGGCGCCAACTGTACTGTACTGTCGAAAACCACAGGCCTATTTCGCTTACATCTTGCATAGGAAAACTGATAGAGCACGTCATACTAGACAGACTCCAGTCTCATATGCACAAAGAGAATTTATATCCACACACTATGGTTGGCTTTAGACCCCATTTATCAACACAGGACACGATGCTCAGACTAGCAAACGAACTCCTATCTCAGGAGCAAGAAAGGAGCACCAGGGCAATCCTAGCCCTAGATTTAACGAAAGCGCTTGATAACGTCAAACACAAAGCAATCCTGGAATCTCTTTCATCGTTGAATGTGGGCGAAAGAGCGTTTAACTACATCAAGAACTTTCTCTCCGATAGAACGGCTAAAATTCAAATTGGCGCAATCAAATCCGACACCTTCAGTTTAGGAGAAAGAGGAACGCCGCAAGGATCGGTGCTCTCCCCCTTCTTATTAAATATAACCCTCATCAAAATGGCACACGCACTCGCAAAAATCCCAGACCTAGAACACTCTTTTTACGCGGATGATATCACCCTTTGGACCACCAAGGGGAGTATCGCCACGATACAAGATACGCTACAACAAGCGGCAGATGTAGTAGTAGAGGATCCACAAGTCGCGGGACTCGCGTGTTCCCCCAAAAAATCTGAAGTCGTCATCCTACACCCAAAGCGTCAAAGGAAAAATAAAGCGCCTGAGATCAGAATCTACGCGGAAGGGGCAGCCATCCCAGAAGTGGAAACACTAAGAATCTTGGGAATGCTGACACAGTCAAACCAAAAAAATGATGCACTAATTAAGAAACTGAGAAACACTGTCAACCAAATCTCCTTCCTCATCAGACGCATCGCGAATAGGCGAGCAGGAGTTAAAGAAGCCCAGACCAGGAAACTAATACAAGCCTTCGATCTTAGCACAGTCAACTACACTACACCATACGTCACCCTCACAGTGAGAGAAAGAGACGACCTGGATTCTTTTATTAGACAGTCCTACAAAATTGCGCTCAACCTCCCTCGTCATACTCCAAATGAAAAACTATTACAGTTAGGAATTCATAACACCTTAGCGGAAATGATAGAAGCACACCTCACCGCACAATATGAAAGACTATCAGGCACTGAAACGGGACGTCTCATCCTAAAGAAAGCAGGAATACAATATGAAGGAATCCGTACACACACCTTGCCAATTCCAAGACACGTGCACGAACACTTAACAGACCCTCTTCTGCCCAAAAACATGCATCCACACTACGATACCGACAGAAGAAAGGCTAGGGCACAAAACCTTCACGAAAGATTTTCAGTTCAGAAAGACACGCCGCACGTGGACGTGGCAGAACATGCGGACAGAGACGCCTTTTCTCTGGCAGTTGTCGATCATTGAGGTTCTCCCCTTGCATCGGCGACAATAGATAAAACAAAATTTCTGGAGGAAGCCGAAGAAGCTGCCATAGCTTTAGCCATTACCTCCACCACTGCCAAATACATAAGTGACTCCAAAACAGCAATTCGAAATATTTCAAAAGGAAGGGCCCACTCAGCAGCCATCAAAATCTTACAAAAAATCTCCAATACCCGCCAGATAACATTGATCTGGGTCCCAGCTTATTCGGACCATCCTGGAAACGAGGCGGCGCACCAATTTGCCCGAGGATTCGTGGTTAACCGGGAGGTGCGCTATCTCAAGCTCAGGTCGACAAAGGAGCGAATGACAACCTACAAAGAAATTACTACCCACTTCAAGAAAGAAAGGCAGATCTCCCCAGAACCACATAAATCTCTGAGTAAAACACAGCAAGTTAGTTGGTGGCAGCTCCAAACAGACACTTTCTTTAATCCGTCATATGGAGTAATGGTTCCCGGAGCAGTACAGCCCCGTCTGTTCTCTCTGTTGGCACCAAAAGGCAGACACACCGCACATCCTATACTCCTGTACTCAAGACAAGCCATCGCACAGTCTGCATCTCTCTACCCAATCTCAGTGGGAGGCCGCGCTGCTCAGCTCGGACCCGGAGGTTCAACTTCGAGCGAGCCGAAGAGGTCGCCGAACGACATCGTCGGTCGGCCACCTGGCGTCCGGCCTAGAAGAGGAGCCCGCCGCGGGGAGGGGAACGTCACCCCAATCCGCGCCTAAGACCTTTTCTTTAATAGTTCACCTCCTCCTAGTAACCATGCTACCAATTGAAGGGATTGTGTAGTAATGTTCCAAGAAAGTAGGACTAAGTTTAGTTAATTGCTTAATTAACCAATTAGCCTAATTAGCCTATCTAGTCAGACCAGATAAATATATAAAAATTACCGAAGACGCTTTGGAAATTCTGAAGAGTGCTTGGCGAAAGCCTTGTGGTCAACCCACTGCCGCTTCCTCAAACCGCTTGGCGCATGGCGGGCTTGCCGCATGTGCGGTTTTTATTGTATTTGGCGACTGCGGTCGCTTTTTCGATTGTAATGTTTTAGAGCGCAGCTATTTGTCGCCCGTTTCGGGCGTCGCCATTGGCCGTTCGGCGTTCATTATGTTCAGTAGCGTTGGCTTTGACGTTTTGCACTCCGGTCTTTATAAGGAAAGGAAGTTCGCAAACTGGCTCCCGAGGTCAGTGGACGCCTGAATCGCGCTGTTGTGTGTTGATGCAGCCGTATGAGCCGTTGCCCAGCAACCGTCGCGGTGGACGCTTGAACCGCACCATACAGGAAGGGAGGAAGTGGGAGTGAAAGAAGCAAGCGAAAGAGGGGCCGTAATGAAGAAAATGAATTTGAGGAAAGGAAATTATTCAGGAGGTTGCGCCGCTGCTCGGAGGAGAGGCCTGTTCCAGCGCACGGATCGACACCTCGAGCATGGGCAGACACCACGAGCTTGGGCCATTCAAGGTTTTCGTCTTAAAACAGAGTAGGAAATTGGTCGAGTTGGAGAATCGAACCAGCGTCTCAGGAATGCGAGACGAGCATGCTAACCACTCCGCCATGCCAGCTCGATGGTTTGGAATGAACAGAGGCGCGTATAGTGAATACGGTGTCTTCGTTCACCCCCACCTTCCTCCTTTCCTGTTACGGTGAGGTTCAGGCGTCCACCGAGATATGCGAGGCAGATACATTTCCTTTCATCAAAAAAAAAAACAATATACCGACGAGCAAGGCGTAGAGCCGAACGAGCGATGGTGTCCAGTGGAATCCCTGGCAGCGTTCCAAGACGCTGTCGCGTTCCACTCTTAGAGGCGATGCTTATCAGAACCACACCTCAGTGGCACAAGCAGCAACACCGCCCTTAAAGCTTTATTCACCGCACTTTAGGTGAACAAAGCGCCTCCTTGAATTTTCGCGCAGGTTTCCATAGCTGTGCGCGAAGTCCGCTTTGGGGTAAGTCGTAATTTGGTAGCCCCTCGCTGGGGTGAATTACTGAGTTGAGCAGGAAGGAGGAGGTAAACTTTATTAAAGAGGTCTTAGGCGCGGGTTGGGGTGGTGGTGGTGAAAACATTTATTCAGAACGGACAGGAGGTGTTTGTATCAGCCCGTAAGGGACTGATCCTTACCAACAGCAGGTAGAGGTCCCTAGTTTGGGACCCCAGTGGCGGTACCTGCCGCCCGGGCTCGCCCGACTAAGGTTTGTTGGGCCTGTAAGTCGTGGCAGCCGAGCAGGGTCGGCTCCCAGCCCTCCCGGGTTGGGTTGGGGATGGGGGGAATGGCCGGGTTTGAGGGGCAGGCCCACACCATGTGATAGGTGTCCGAAGACACCGCACTACAGTGCGGGCAGTTGCCGCCAAACGGGGGGTCGAAATGTTTTAGGGCTGCCGGGCACAGCAATGTATTGGTAGAGAGGCGGAGAAGGAGCCGCTCATCCGCCTTCTTGAGGCCTTTACATGGGCTAGGGTAAAGGCGATGGCTATCTTGATAGTAGGTTGTGATATCTTTGAACGTATAGACCGCATAAAATCGGGTTCCTGATCAGGTGGGGAGGAGAAAACAGCCCGGTGAGAGAGCGCGCGGGCGGCTGCGTCTGCTGCCTCGTTTCCTGCAACCCCTGATGAGCAGGGGCCCATATAAGGTAACGGTGTGCGTAGAGATGTAAAATTTCATGAAATTTTGAATGGCATGAAAAAACCGTTTTTTTTTTCAGGGTTTTTTTTCATGAAAAATTGGAAATTTTGCAAAACATGACAAAAACAGATTTATTTGCAACAGCACGACGATCAATAATAATGCTCCGAAGTTCAGTCGAATATGTAGTTATAGATGTCATATTGCGAAACAAACTTCTTTTTCTATTGCACCGAGAAGATAAATAATGATTTGCACTTCAATCGAATATGGAAATATAAATGTCATATTTGTGGAACGAACTTCTTGTTCTATTGCACCGAGAAAGGGAACATGAAAACTGATGTATAAGTCACTCCACATCGGAGAGTCACTGTCGCTGGATGCGGCACTACGCGCAGCAGCATGGATTGAATCTGTGTCCACAGCTTGGTTCGACTGCACATACAGGCGCTTTCGAACGCGTTCCCCTGAAAGCCTGTTGCGAATCCTTGTATGGACGTGTCCGAAATGGGACTAGTTTAGTTCGCAGCTGGCGGATGATGGAGGTATCTGCAGCAGCCGGCAAGCCAGACAAGTTAGCGGCTGGTTGGTGCAAAGGTCTTGCCACCAGGTAGATGGGGCCACGTGCTTCGCTGAAGACCCCTGTCCTGGACCAAATTCCTGCGGATGTCCTGTAACTCTGCTACGTTGGAAATCAAGAAGGTAGGCTTGTATTTGGCTAAATCCGCTTACGTGCACAGCCTATGTTATTTATGCTGTGTGCGTAGCGCTGTAGAATTTTCAGCCATTTTGTTCAAACTATTAGTGTGTTTTTAAGTCAAGCCTGGAGCTTATATGTGACCTGGCCTTCAACCCGCGTACTCGCAGCACAAACGTTTTAAAAGCACTACCTGGCACCGGCGATGACGACTGCTCTCCAATCTTTTAGCGATGCATGCTTTAATGGTTTTCAAAGCAAAAACAAAAACCTAAACTGAAAGCAAGCAACCATAAAACCTTCAAATTGCAATTTGAAATTGAAAATTGAAATTTTCGATGTTTCTTTTCATTTTCCTTCGTCTGAAAAAAACGAAAAAAAAACGGTTTTTTTCCAAAATTGCAGTGTTTTTTTCAGGCCTTCACATCTCTAGTGCGGGGTCCGTATCCCGTATGGAATTTTGGTATATTCGATACGCTAGGAAGGGAGTGCAGCCTTGTTCGACGTTCCGACAGGCCCCTCGCGAGTCGGTGATTATGTATTTTCAATTGGAATGTGAGCCGCTAGAGCAATCGCGACCTCTTCTGCTTGTGTTGCACTGCGGGCTCTGAAAGTGAAGCCATTAACTGTGTTGCTGTTGTGAACTACCGCGGCCGTTTACCATCCTCCGTGGTGAGGGCCGGAGGCGTCCACGTAGTATACACCTGTTTTGTTGCTATAATATCGGGCTAGCGCTTCCGCTCGTGCCAGGTGCCGACCATTATGGTCTTCATGTGACATGTTTGCTGCAAGAGGCAAGAGGCCACAGTTCCGGGATGCGAAACCTGTCTTCCATTGGAGGGGTGTGTTGGATATGGAGTCGAGCAAGAAGGCGGCGACCCGACTCCATTAGCGACAAGCGCGTGTACTGGTTTGTAAGGTGCGCCTCCCGGAGCTCCCGGAAAGTACTTACCACCTCAAGGGCCGTAACCCGGCTGTTTGTAGTAGTGATGGGGAGGTCAAGGGCACGTTTAACAATTTTGCGAAGGAGGACCTCAAGGGTGTCCTCCTCTTGTTTCCGTAGGTGGAGATAAGGAGTCGAATAGAGAATTCGACTAGTTACGAAGGTGTTTGCCAGCCGCAAAGCATCCTTACTTCGTAACCCTCCGCGTTTGTTGGAAACCCGGCGTACCATGCGGCCCACCTGGTCCCCCACCTTACGTAGTTTGGCCAATGTAGTGTCTGGCCGCCTGTGTTTGTGGATACAGAGTCCGAGTACCCATATCTCATCACTTTCGCGTGTGGGACCACTCTCAAGAGAAAGAGATATTTTAGTTGTGCACTTCTGTGAGGGGCGGAGGTGCACAAATTCCGATTTTTGAGGGGAACACTGAAGACCGCAGCGGCGGGCGTAGCAGTCTACTATCGTCACCGCTGTTTGCAGGCTGGTTTCAATGTCCCCTGTGGTGCCCTGCGTGGCCCACAGAGTGATGTCATCGGCGTACAGGGCATGCTGCATGCCGGCGACACCACTCAGCTGAGCCGTCAGGTGCATCATGGCCAGATTGGAGAGCAGCGGGGAAAGTACCGCGCCTTGGGGTTTCCCCGCGTGCCGAGTATGTAAGGACCATGCTCTCTATCTTGAATTCGACTGTAGGATTGACGATCCATTAAAACTTGCTTATGTATCGGAATGTGTTGACGCCACAGTCAGTGTGGCTTAGGTTAGTGAGTATGATCTCATGTGTTACATTGTCAAATGCCCCTTTAAGATCCAAGGCGAGTACTACCCGGTCATTATGGGGGCATTCGTGGGGGTCAAGGACTTTCCGATTGAATTGCAGGAGGACATCCTGTGCGGATCTGTGTGGGCGGAATCCGAACAAGGTGCTCGCAAAGACATGTTTGTGTTCAAGATATGTAGATAACCGATCCCGCACCATCGTCACCATTAGTTTGCCTGCACATGAGGTCAGAGAGATGCGGCGGTGGTTATCTGTGTCAATTGGTTTGCCAGCTTTAGGAATAAAAGTGACCAAAGCCGTTTTTCATTCGATTGGCAGGGTGGTGTCCCCGCGCCAAATCGCATTGACGTATTCCAGGACGTACTGGTATGCCAAGTCGGGCAGGTTCGTCAAAAGCTTGACGGTGACCTTATCCCGTCCAGGCGCAGTGCCCCGTTTCATTTTGGCGAGAGCCGCCCGCAGATCATGGAGCTGGAAAGGTTGATCCAGCTCCGTGTTCTCTCTGCCTGCATAAGAGTACGCAGATCCACGGGGGTCTTGGGCTGTACACAGATACTGGTCCCGAAGTTTCTGTGACAGTTGACTCGTGTTCCCACGAAAAGCGTGCATGGCTCGCTGCAAATGTTTTTGTGTTTCGGTTCGTGTTTGGATTGGGTCGATTAGGGCTTGAAAGAGACGCCACGTGTTTCGGCTGGACATTTGTCGTGCGGCCGTGTTGCATCTATCCACCAAGTTGGAGTCGGCGAGTTGGGCCGCGTACTCTGCAGCTTTCTGGGTAAGCTCGGCAATTCGAGCTTTTAAGCTTTCTATTGTGTTTCTGACGTCGCCAACGGCGGAGGAGGCTGCGACGGGCTTCCCAGAGGTGTAGAAGGTGGTTATCCACGTCTGTGTTTCATGCGAGGAAAGGTGTGTCAGCAGTTGTTGGGACCATGCTGGGTAGCCTTGCGCGGAAATGGGTGTATTATCAAGTGAGTTAAAATTTTGCCTGAATTTCGTCCAATCTGGGATACGGGCTTGTGTTCTGGGACGCTTGAGGGGGCGTGTGCGTAGTGTAGTGTTAAGGATGCAGTGGTCGCTACCGAGGGTCTCCTCGGTGTTGAGCCAGTTTGCGTGTCGTATGTTGCGAGTGAATGTTAAGTCCGGGCACGTATCCCGTGTCACGGAGTTTCCTAGCCGTGTTGGGTGGACGGGTTCCGTGTGGAGGGTGAGGCCTAACGCGGACGCAAGCTCCGCCAGCCTACACCCGCGCGACTCCTCCTTGCGATACCCCCACAGCTGACTGGGAGCGCCCACAATCAGCAGGGGATCGCGACCCGTTGCTCTTACCGCGCGGCTAAAGAGGCCTGCAAAAGTCACTCGCTTGAGTTTGGGAGCGCAGTATACGTTGAGTGTATGCAACGGCGGGTCCCTGCGGCGGAGTGGTAGGATGGTCACCATTACATAGGAATACTCGAGCTGGAGGTCGAGATCCACTAAGTTGGCTGTGTAGGCTTTGTGAACGAGAAGACAAGACGCGGGATCCTGTTGGAATGTCGTGTAATTTGAAAGTGTGGCGCCCAGGCCTGGCTCCTGGAGGGCAACCATGGCTGGTAGGGACTCGAAGGTTTCAAGGTAGAGGCGGAAATTGGCCCGCTTAGTGCGGTTTTTAAAGCCTCTACAGTTCCATTGTGTTATGGAAGTTGATATGGCCGAATTGGAGATGACGGAAGTCCTTTGATTAAGGTGTCTCGCCATGATTTAATATTCTAGGGGGGGAGGAGGAGGGATTGGCTGCCACAGAGCCAGCTAATTGCGCCATCAAGGGGGTGATGACGGAAGGAGCGGGGCAGCTGCCCTCATTGTCCGAATCAATAATCAGGCGGTTCAATTTTGAAGGACGGGATTCGTCCCTAATGGGCCCCGTCCGACGGAGGAGGCGGGGGTTGTCCAAGATGTGTTTTGATACTACGGCAGGGACGGCATATTTGACCTTGGTAAAGATTTGGTCCATGGCGGTCTCGATCATAGATCGTAATTTAGAGGTTAAGCGCTCCTCCATCGCGGAGATGGCTGTCACGAGGGCAGGCCAGATCTCCGCGTCGCTCTCCATTGCGTCCGAGTTCTGCGGGCTCGGAGCGGCGGACGCCAATTTTGAATCTAAATTTTGAATTTTGTTGAGCAAAAGCTGATTCTGTGCCCGGAGGGCGTCGATCTGTTTTTTGTATTCCGCGTCCTGTGCGGAGACGGTTACGGGGGAAGGTGAGGGATGGGAGGAAGAGGAGGCGATCTCAGCCCAGCTGCTCACCTGTTTGTCGTGTTGAGACGCTGATGCCCGAGCGCCGGCAGCGCCATTTGTCTTGAGCGCCGGGAAGTGGCCAGCGTCCCTGCCGCTGGGCGGTGGCGGTGGGGGCGTAGTCTTGTTCCCCGGGCGGTGACTTCACCGAGGATGAAGATGATGACGTTTTGTTGTCGATGCCGTCAGCCCCACGCGGCGTTCCGCCACCAGCACCTGAATTGGGATGACTTGGCTGCCGGCCAGGTCGCTGTTTTCGAGGAAGCTCTGGGCGCCTAGCCTTGCGGCCGGGCACCTAGAGCTGCCTGAATTTTCCTGTGCAGTCCCGGGAGTTGGTGGCGTGGGCTGTCCCACAGACTGCACAGAACAGAGTGCACTCATGCGGTGTCTTCACCCCGTCGACGGTCGACACCGCATTGCCACAAAGACCACACTTTTGATCCGGGCAGGGGCATGTGTCCGCTCGGTGTCCCACAGTGCCGCATCGCACGCAGGCCGGGACGGTTTTCTTATATGCACGCACAAGGGCGACTTCTGAGTTGTAGTGAACGTATCGCGGCACCACTTTGCCCACGAAGGTGAGCGCCGCGACGTCTGATTTTCCAAGCTTGCGGATATCGGCAAGCTCTCCAGCACGCCACTGCATCTTGTTTTGCGGGGACTCACTGGTCTCGTGCTTGGCCACGGTGATGACGCCGCGGCACACGTCGCCAGTGAGCTTCACCTGGCCTTACATGGAGAGCTGGCCTTTCGGTGTTGTTAGTTCGAAGCTCCGCAGTAGCTTGTCTGCGACGTGCGGCTCTCGGGTGCCTGCCACGATCAGGTTTTGCTCCCATGTGGGGAACAGGCTGAGCGATGCCGCGGCCTTGGCGCCCAGGTAGGCCGCGAACGCTGTTGATAGACATCCTTCAGAGCGACAGTCACCCGGGGCTTCAGGATGATAACGATGTCTTCGGGATGAAGCCGCGGATGCGGCTTTGGTTTCCAAGCAGGTCCGGTCTTACTCTGGGGCCCACCTTGAAGCGCTGCAGCGCGCGCAGCAGCGTTGTGCCGTGTTGAGCGGCCTGCCGACGTGGCGTCCGCTTTCTTGGAGGTAGCGTTCCGCTTGCGGGAGCGGCGTTCCACTAGCTTGAATAACCAAGTTCTCGATGGGCGCAGAGTCCGGGCTATAAGGCCCTAGATTTGCTGGAACCTAGGACCAGGCCTTCGCGTCCGGGTCGTAGCCACGTTGTAGGTTTGGGTTAGCCATCTTTCCGCGGGTGGGCGACTCACTCACGGCCGGGCGCCGGCGTATGCGTTAGGCCTAGCGCCGCCACCACGATACCGAAGTGAAGATCGGCCCTAAAAGGTCTAAATTTTGCCCCACCTGTTTGCGAGAGGTATGCACAGGTAGCTGTCGACTTCGGGAAGCCAGACGCCGCTGTGTTGACGGGTTGCGGTCGAAGTTCCGTGGCTTCAGCCAAAAGTTGGCGGAGCCGATGCACTGATGTCCTCTGGCTCCGCGCACTCACAGCCGATCGCGGGTTGGGGTGATGCTCTCCTCCCGAGGTGGGCTCCTCTTTTAGAGCAGACGCCAGGTGGCCGACCGACGATGTCGTTCGGCGACCTCTTCGGCCCGCTCTGTGGCTCGGAGTTGAACCTCCGGGTCTGAGCTGAGCAGTGCGGCCTCCCACTGAGATTGGCTAGAGAGCTGCAGACTCTGCGATGGTTTGTCTTGATTACATGAGTATAGGATGTGCGGTGTGTCTGCCTTTTGGTGCCCACAGAGAGAACACAGGGGGCTGAACTGCTCTGGGAACCATACGGAGTACGTACATGTACGGATTAAAGAACGTGTCTGTTTGGAGCTGCCGACAACTGACTTCTGTTTTACTTAGAGATCTATGTTGTTCTGTGAAGATTTGTCTTTCTTTCTTGAAGTGGGTAGTTATTTTTTTGCAGGTTGTCAGTCGTTCCTTGGCCGACCTGAGCTTTGGGTAGCGCACCTCCCGGTTATGCGTAGGAAGGGTTTCGGTTTGAAGTTGGCGCGAAGTGACCTGCTCGGCTTAATTTAGAGTACGACGACGGGGAGGGCAGATTATAGCCGTGACTGCCGGTATTGAATTTTATGGTAGGTGAACATATCTTCCTTATCGCTGCGAACGCGGAATAGCCGCCGTCATCCCGGTTGACGACTGCTTGGGCGTATTTGTAGACGGTCGTGTCCCACGGATGGTCAGAGTGCCCGAGAAAGCTGAGGAGGGTGATCTGTCGGCTGGGGGAGGGGGAATTGCGCAGAATACTGTAGGGAGGACGCATTAATATGCCTCGTTGAAAAATTCTGTACGGCTGATATTGAATCCGATAGGATATATGCGACCTTGTTTTGCACAATGGCTGAGGTTACCGTCTCCTCCGTCTTGACTGGACGCTGGACATGGTGTATAGTGAGACTCATGCAGGCTTGCAGGTTTTCGTTCACGACTGGTATTGCATAGCCTTCCTAGTTGTATTCCGTAGCATCCATGTGCGCCAGTGGTTATATAGAAAAAACATATGTCGGAGCACCAGGAAATAGAAATTTCAAGTTATGATTTCGCAGTTGTAATCGGCAGGAAACTACGCGGACGAAGATTAGTCCACCCAAAATTCACAAGAGTACGAAGTGGCCCTAATACAGAAAATGGAATCACCCATTTTATTCGCGAGAGAATAATAGGAACAAAGTGAAAGGAAAACATACTGTTAATGTGTTTTAAAGAGGCATCTGTCGGATGACATTGTAATTGCAGGGACAGACTAGAATTAGGAGGACACATTGTAATCAGTTCTGAGCAGATGAGCATATGTCAACGAGGTTGTATAACTTCAGGAGGACGCATTGTGATCATTTATGAGCTCAAGAGCATATGACAACGAGGGTGTATAACTTCAGGAGAACACATTGTGATCATTTGTGAGCACTAGAGCATAGGACAACGAGGGTGTTTAACTTTAGGAGGACACATTGTGATCATTTCTGAGCACAAGAGCATATGACGACGAGGGTGCATAACGTCAGGAGGATACATTGTGTTCATTTATGAGCACAAGATCATATAACAACGAGGGTTTGTAACTTCAGGAGAACACATTGTGATCATTTGTGAGCACAAGCGCATATGACAACGAGGGTGTATAACTTTAGTAGGACAAATTGTGATCATTTATGAGCACAAGAGCATATGACAATGAGAGTGTGTAACTTCAGGAGAACACATTGTGATCATTTCTGAGCATATGAGCATCTGACAACCAGGGTGTACAACTTCAGGAGAGCATATTGGGATCATTTCTGAGCACATGAGCATATGACAACGAGGGTGTATAACATCAGATGAAATAGGTGATTCTATTTGCTGTATCAGGGCCACTTCCTACTGTTGTGAATTTTGAGTGGACTGATCTTCGTCCGCGTAGTTTCGTCGATTGCAACTGCGGGGGGGGGGGGGGGGGGTAGATACGAATCGCTGGCCTGCACACTTTCAGGGACTGGGGACAATACAGGACAAGCCAGAAACCCCATAGGTCTTCGTGGAGAGTCCCTTATCACATGCATTTAGTACGCGTCTCCCTTCCACATAAGCACATTTTGGCTTTGGGGCACTTTAAGCTGATTCCGGCGTTCCGTGCAGCACTCAGGCTTTCGCCTTTCACTACTGCAGTCGCTAAACTTGCTCGTAATTTGCTTTCGCAACCTTCCGGGCTTAACCAAGCTAAGCCTCTGCCAATTTTTTTTTTTTTTTGCTGCAAGTAGTACGCGGTCTATTTATACAATTTCGCTAACACTATCTTCACGCGACCATTGAATGCTGCGTATCCGTATTAAGGGAAACGGCGTTACCTTTATAGTTTACAAATAGTTTATCTAGGTTTGCCATATGACTGTCGGGGCTTTGTGCGTTTGGCTAGGAGGCATTATTTCGCTGAGTGTTCAGTGGTCTTTTCTTTCTCTGCAGTGTTAAATCAGCTTTGATTTTTATCAGCGTTCTATGTGCCGGAAGGCTGACAGGGCATTGTCAGCGCACTTGAAGAATTCGAAGAGATCGCGGCCAATCTACGACTTCAGGACGAACGCGGAAAGCGAAATCGCATATTTCGCTGTCCTATTCTCTTCTTTCTTATTCCCTTCCCCTATTTTTTTTTCCTATTCTCCGCTGGAAAAAATCCCAAGTCTGTGCAACAGGTCTTCCACATGTGGGCTGGACGGCGCTGCACTCCAGTTCTTTGCCTTAATTGTTGAACCGGTCAACAGCAGTGGCATAAGGAATGACTCCTGGAATGAAATACCTCCCACAAACCGCGATTAATTCCATGCATTAAACGTTTTTCTCACTTACTAACTGTGCAACAGGCTCTAATGAGGGCTCTAAACTTACCGCATCAAGAAAACTCAAGATTGTGCGTCAGCAAGCCCTCTGTCTACATGATAAGGGAGTCGTGTTGCTCGATCCCACGCAACAACACGCTCGTTGTGTTTGGTTGTCGCATTGTTTCTCGCGCTTCCATTAAATTCGCCCTCTTTCCAGTGATTGAACTCCAGTTCTGAGTCAGTGCTCATCCTGTGTTCCTCGCTCTTCCGTCCCCGTCTTTTGCGTTGTTGCCTTTAAGAATCTAATGCTGGAATTTGTGTCGGCTGAGTGGACAAACATCACAGTAAGTGTACAGGAGACAGCGATTGTATACTGACATTTCTTTATGATCAATGGTTTCTTATTTTAATATATCGTCACTACACCCCCGCCTAAAACAATGAAAGTAATTAAACGATGCGGTCATGGTATCCAAAGAAGACGAAGAAGAACAAGGAGCCCCGCGTGGGTATGTGCCATATTTACTGAGGGAGAAGAAGAAGAACACGAAGAAGAACGCGAAGAAGAAAAGGTCACGACCGCCTGCATGATTATTTTATTTTTCCCCACCATTATTTTCTTGTTTAACATTTTGTACACCTATCAGTTGCCGCCTGTGTCTTGGCCAATCCCCCGCAGTGGGTATGCGCCATTATCTAGAGGACAACAACAACAACAACAACAAGCCGTTCTTTCGTGCTCTTCTGACGCAAGCAAGACATCGGCCAACACGTCGCGGACATCTGCACTCAACGTGAGGGTAAGCGAGATCTTATCATTGTCGGCCGCTCAACGCCTACCCAACGCCACGGGAACGCCCCATTGTAAAGCTTGCATGCGCCAAGCCTAAACGGAACCCGTGGCCGCACAGGGATCCTTCTCACCGGCGCCTACTCCCCTTTCCGCTTGGATCGCTTTCGTGGCGGCCAGCTTGCGAACACGGGAGCTGTGGGCTGCGACACTGACGCCGCTTGTGAGGGAAAAGGTGCTGTGTATGGCTATCGCCCTACAACGGACGCTCGAGCTCTGCTCCGATCAGAACGCACCAGCTATTGGAGTAGCACATAATTACAGGAAGCATGACGCATTGGAACGGCACCCAGTGAATTTGAATACTAATTCAACGGTTTTGTGAGAGTTCCGGACTACTTTGAGATCCCCACCACAGCACTGCCTGACTTTTTAGTAATACCCCAGAATGCGTTTGGCGCCGTTACCTTCTAGGTTACATGGAGAGATCCTGTGCATGTAATGACGAACGGTACCAAGAATACATGACTGACTTAAGGAAGAGCTTTGCTATACGTGGGCATTCCAGGCGCACTGACTGTACAGGGTGCCGAGGCATCTTTGTATAGTCGGTGACTTTGTATAGCAGGCTTTGCCAACGATAAACTGTGCCGTCATCGTCGCCGTTTAACGGAGCATTAATAGTCTACGCTTGCACGCTGATTAATGTGACATGCCTTCAAAGTGAGAGGCAGTGACCCCTATATAGGATACTGTGTGTACCAGCATCTGATTCCGGAGAGTACGGTGCATGCAGGCCTTATAATAGGCGCAGTCATGGCGACTCGCGAACTCGGCACTTTAGAGAGTGGGCCTTGCAAATATTTTTCTAAAAGGAAATATTTTTTCTAACGTTTTTTTTTCATTTCTCGTCGTTGGCCTTAGCTTCATTTCTTCGCTTCCTAAACTGAGCATCGCGCTCATCCCTGCTTTCCATTACTGTTGCGCGTAAATCCGTTCTCTACATGGCGCGGTCCCAGTTTCCGGTGTGGTCTTTTGGCTCATCTGAGAGTAATTTAGCGTCTCTTTAGCACAAAGGTAAATCTGAATCTAATCTGAATTTAAACACACGTTCTCATAGTAAATGGTTATTCCTAACGTCACAAATTAACCTCAATCCTACGAGGTGATGTACGGTGCAGGCCGGTCTCTGCGTCTTTCTCGCAGAGCTCGTGACGATTGAACTGCGAATAAGAAAACTAATCATTCTATGTGCTTGTGGAGATATTCGATTTGTGTTGAATATTTGGGTTCCTTGGAATAGTCGAAATGGATTAGAGACGTACAGAAATGTAAACATTAAAGTGATGTTATAACATTCCTATTTGAAATTCTGCCATTATCTGCGTTTCCTAAACTTTGCGCTGCCACTCTTACATTTACAACGCTTGCTTTGTCTACTTTTCTCTGTTTATTCATTCATTCTCAGCGCTTTAAAATGTTGGCAAATAACACTTTGCAGCAAAATACATACAAAATACTAAGTTCAGTGAGACGTTGCGAAATCTCGCCTAACCCACGATCTATCCAATGCAAGCGTTTGTCAGTTCATCGAATTCCAGGGCACTGCAACTTTCAGTGCAGGTGACGTTATGGGGACGTTAACGTACCGCTTCACAGTCAGGAGACATTGCATGATGGTTCAACAGCGCCAAGCGGACAGAGTAAGAGAATGGACACGCAGAACGGCGCTGAACTTGTAACTTGAATTTTATTGGAAGTAAGCAACTGGAAGTTTTATTGGAAGGAGGCTAATTTGATTGGCAACGGAGCTTTAATAAAATTGCTAAAAAATGGTTTAATGACTTCACCTCCACTCACGGTTTTCTCAGGCAAACTGCATTGGATGACATCGACACATACGTGGACGTCCACTTCCTGGCAATAATCACTTAAGTCTACCCTCCTGTGGACGACATCTCTGCGTCAAGGGTTTCAAATGATTGCCGGGAAAACAATTAATGTTTAGCTCTAAACTTCTCAGCAACGCCTTCGGCGTAATGTGAGCAAAAATTGAAGGAAGTTTTCCTCAGTGTTCTTTTAGGGTCCTTTATAGTTCATTCAAAAAGTTTCAATGTACACACACGCGCACACGCGCGCACGCACACACACGCGCACGTAAAAGCAGCGTCCTCAAGCTGTGTTGCAAGGCTCTTGAATTCAAAACTGAATATTTCATCCTGAACATCCTCCAGTTCACGATGCAAAGACCGATGGAGCGGGCGGGAGCGCTCCGATCCCCGCGGAGCACCGAACTGAGCTCGGTGATGACGCCCTCGGGTCCAACGAGCCCACGGGTGCGTACCAATAGTTCTGCTAGAGCCAGTGGCAGGCTCGTTACTACGAAGCCTCTGCGAATCTTGCTAGTTTGTTTTTTAGCATAAATGTGCGGCATCTTACGCGCAAATATAAGGATAGGAGCGGCATGACACATGACACGTCAAGTCTGTTAACGATGGTGGACCGACAGACGCCACTGTTCAGAGCTGTTGGCCGGCACCAGTTACCTGGCTTGCTGTACAGAGAACAGAAAATATGTAGGCGTCTTCTCGCTGGGCGTCCAAACAATCATGGGCGATCTTTGCCAAAAGCGGCCGCCTAGGTGACTCAGTGGTTATGGCGCTCGGCTGCTGACCCGAAAGACGCGGGTTCGATCCCGGCCGTGCTAATCGCACTTCGATAGAAGCGAGATTGTAGAGGCCCGTGTAATGTGCAACGTCAGTGCACGTTGAAGAACTCCAGGTGGTCAAAATTTCCGGAGCCCTTCACTACGGCATCCCTCATAGCCTGAATCGCTGTGGGACGTTAAACCTCCTAAACTACATCACATTCGCCAAAAGTAGCAATTGGCGACGGGCTTGTTTCTTAGCCTTGAGACGGACTGCTTGTGGCAACCGTCAAACTCTCAGTCTATGTAGACAAAGCAAGGGGGTCCCTTGTCCTCACCTTTCCACACTTTATGGTGTTTATTGCTGTCATCCCAAGCAGCACTGGTAAGCGGCCCAATACTGGAAATGTACTGGCAAACGGCGGTCCTACAAAGGACCAGAGTAAATCCATCCTTTTGCAATATTGGGCCTTGAAGGTAATAAAATGAAATGCAATGTAACGACCTGTGCTGCTTTGGTATAAGGGCTGAGAACCAAACTTCATTGCTTGGTTACTTTTCTCAGATACGATACACTTGCTGCAAGCATCCACCTTAGTAATTTCAGCTTTACCGTCATTACCGCATGCTGTCTGCCTTAAAGTAGGCTGCCTTAAACCGTTCTACTTGAAGAGCTGGAATGAGAGCAAACGACGTATCAGCAGTTATAGTGCCCTTTTTTGTAGCGAAAGCTACATCGGCCACGAGTTTGCGATTTCGCTGTGACGGCGCTCCAAGGCGGCACACAGACCAAACTTGAGCCGTTGCCTAGCGACCGCCGCAGCTGACGGCTGCCGCGCGCTTGCCGCGCCCTCTGGCATGACGTCACACCGCGCGCCTCGCCGCGGAGCCGCCGCCGACGCTTGGTATGACGTCACACCGCTTGCCTCGTCGTTGCGCTCGCTATCGCTACGTATTTCCTGGCATAGCCGAGCTGTTGATGAAACCGAAACAGCATGAGAGAATAAATTCAATGAAATAATAGATGACTAATAGAGGATTATTAAGAGGAAACAATGAATTATTTAGCGGTCACAGGTGAATGCCACGTGGTGATACATATATTCTAATGTCTGACGCATAATTTGAAATAGAAAACACGCAGGCGAAAGTCTGTTGTCTACAGTCCTTTAATATAGCAAAAAATTATTTAGATACGGGCCTATCGTACTGCAGTGACATGTATTTATTATTGTTGAATATATTAATCCACCCCTTATGGAATACCCCCCGAAGGGGGTATTTAAGATGAATAAAGTGAAGCAAAGTGAAGCTCCTGGAGGATGACGCCATGGTGCCACAAAGCCATCAGGTTCTTAATGGGATACTCTATCTGCCCGGCAAACAGCGCGCATAATTGCGTCTTGAAAACTAGCATTATCATTTCCATCAATCAGTTCGTATACGTTATGTACTTTATCTTTTTATTACCGTTGTGGACAAGCTGAAAATGTTTAACGGTTTTTTTTTTGCAGGACTTACAAGAGCCCGTCGGAAGCGCTTCTGGGCCAAGATCCATGCCACTGGTTCGTACTGTTGTGCTTTTACATACACTATTTCTCTTACCTGCATTTGCTTTTAGCTTTTGTGGAAGTGTCAAACATTACTTACAGGTTTCCGGAATATCAGTATCAGCCTCCCATCCACTATCTTCGAAGCGCTTGTGGAGGTACACTGCACCTCTATCAGTTGGAGATACTTAGGCAATTAAAGCAGGAACAGTGTGCGTGATTATATACTCAGCCAGTTTATTGAAAGCAGGGCGTCATGTTTAACGGGAAGAAATTGTCGCGTCCTTCAGTCAGTATAAATTGCTGTAACTTAATTTACCCGTTTAATTTACCCGCAATTTAATTTAGCTAGATTTACTAGTCATTACGTGGTACTGAATGTGAAATCTGCATCGCCTACGTATTGAAATTCTGGCAGTCGTCTTCCAATCTTAGGATTGCCAAAGCGCCAACGCGATGCTAATCCAATTGGTCCCTGACATGCGGGACGTAGACAAGACGTTCCAAAGACGTCGGTCATTGCTGTTCCTTCCTTTTTCGGAAATTCCGGCAATATGCTGACAGAAGGAAGGCAGTTTAGAGAAGACTATAGAGAAAGGGGTCGTCAGTATGGAAATTACGTGCGAATGGCAGGCTACCACCAGAACAGTCGGTGTCAGCCATGAACATTTCAAATGACGTAGAATAGTGCTGTGAGAGAAAGGAGAAAGGAGGGAGCGAAAGAAGTTCTCTTTTTTCTTTCACTCCAACCTTACACCCTAGAACCCCTCCCTCCCCTCCTCCCCACATCTGGCGCTTTTCTGCGTGTGTGTTTTCCTTCCTGTACTCCTGGACACGCCAGCTGTGGCTGCGGCTGAGTTGTCCACCCGGATATGAGGCACTGCGTCACTTCCTTTCCTCAAAAGACGTAGCTGTGGAGTTCAGTGTCGCGTTGACGAGCTGCGAAGGAGTCTACAACGGATGCTCGCGAAAGCGTTTGCCGTAGGATGCTCTTAGATTCGCCATGCCGGCGGAAGTGGACATTCTCCATTACGAGCTAAACATGCAAGACTGCACTGCTAGCGGTTGTGCTCTCTCATAATGTGGCGATGCCTAGTAGCCAAACGAGTTTGTACCAGAGGCACTAGGCTAAGTACAGTCTTGGTCAAAAGATTTAAGGCCACAGCATTCAGGTGCACCGAAATGAATGTTCCTTGAATGCCCAGCGTAGAGGATCATTCAAAAACAAGTTGAGCAAGAACATTCTCTACCGCTAGAAGAAACCTTCTGCTACCATCTCAAGGTATTCGGTCTATAATACTGCCGTAATGCGTCTGTTATGCGGCTGAAGCGAAAAGCTTTTGGCCTTAAGACTTTTGACCAAGGCTGTACCTAAACATGCTCCAAGCAAACAGGCAAAAGTGAAGTAGCTAGACTTGCTCGAAAAGAGAAGCGCAGTCAAGTAGCTAAGTATGCGCTAAATAGAAGACCAAAGCCAAGCTGGCTATTTGTGAGTCAGGTTAGCTCGTCGCGTGCATAAAATGTCTGTAAATATGCTTGTGCCTCCACTACCATCCTCGTAGCATGCACGCGCCAGACGGACCTTCCCTGCTGGAAAGACCGCTAATTCCAACCAGCTTTCGCTGAATTATACGTTAACCCGGTAAGCTTAGCTCTAAGAAATTTTACGTGGGTTCGATCCCGGCCCCGGTGGCTAAATTCCGATGGAGGCAAAATTCTAGAGGCCCTTGTATACTGTGCGATGTCAGTGCACGTTAAAGAACCCAGGGTGGTTGAAATTTTTGGAGCCCTTCACTACGGCGTCCCTCATAGCCTTAGTTGCATTGGGACGTTAAACCCCAATAAACCAAACCAAATTTTTTATGCACGTGATATCGTAGAAAGGACACTGAAGGCGAATGTAGGTTATCCTCTTTGTGAATAGATTACCGCATTCCAACGATAATAACGGTTCCTTCACTTAAAACGGAGTCTTTATGGGCTAGAAAAGTTAAAAACTAGTATCACGTGTCGCAATCACAAGCTACTTTTTTCAAATAAACTGGTAGTGTTTCGACAGAACATTTCCGTCGCGTATTTCAGAAGCCAGGTTACGCAAGCATTCACTTCAAAGTGGTGATCTCTCACGAACTTTTTTTTTTACCGTTCACTTACAAGTGATGATCTCTCACGAACTGGTTTTTTTATACAGGCATTACGAGTTTATCAGGCGGGGGAAGGTTTATGCTGGCAACAAATGCGCGTTTTCTTGCCGTAGAGGCACCAAAATGTAACCGTGCAATTCAGTTTTGCTGAACACATAAATTGGATGAGGTTACTCTTGAGTGGCCGCCGCGGTGGCTCAACGGTTATGGTGCTCGGCTGCTGACCCAAAAGACGCGGGTTCGATCCCGGCCGCGGCGGCTAGAATTTCTTTGGAGGAGAAATTCTAGAGGCCCGTGTACTGTGCGATGTCAGCGCACGTTAAAGAACCCCAGGTGGTCTAAATTTCCGGAGCCCTCCACTACGGCTTCTCTCATAGCCTTAGTCGCTTTGGGACGTTAAACCCCATAAAACTATAAACCGTTACTCTTGAGTGTCCATTAAAGGTTTTTTTATGAACACGTGCAAATCACGAGCTCCATAAAAGAAAACTCGTGGACAGCACGATAAGCGGAACCTACAGACATGTGGAAAATCAAAAACTCTTCTTCTAACCTCTGGGAAATTAATAGTTCCACGGATATTACAAAAACGCGGCAACCTGGCCCAGAGGCAAACACCTTGGCCTATGTACTTTCGACAAACGCTTTACACTGAGTAATATTACGCAGAAACGATCAGTGGAGGTATAATGTGCAGAACTGTCTGTCCTTTGCTTCCCGCAGTCACCGAGGGCCCTGCACCGGCGCCTCGTTTCTCCGCGTAGGAAGGACGCACCTTTGGCACTCCGCATCAGCCTCCTCGCTGCGTTGGGCACCGCCATCGTAGCCGTTGCCTGCTTCCTGCTCCTTCTGCTCGCCGTCTTGTTTCGCACAACGGCCCACAAGAAGTCCAGGCTGTGCACAAGTCCCGCTTGCGAAGAGTTCGCCAAGCGCCTGGCGGAGTCCGTCAACCCATCCGCAGACCCTTGCGCCAACTTCGACGCGTACGTCTGCGGCGTCTGGAGGGCCAGGCGGAAGTACTCGGTGCATGCGGAGCTGGTCGCCAACGCGGTGGACGACATGACAGAGGCCGTCAGCATGGACACGAACCCGCCGACCTCTGGCCAGACCATCGCCCAGAAGGCCGGCCTATTCTACCGTTCCTGCGACATGGTGTGGCGCGGAGACCGCGATGAGCTGCCCCCGATACGGGATGCCCTCCGAAGGGCGGGCGTCGTGTGGCCCCGAAGGGCTGCGCAACCCGATGTACTTTGCACCTTATTCAGCCTGAGCATAAAGCTTGACTGGGCCGTGGTCATAGGCGTTGTCCCAATGACGAAAAAAGTGTGGTTAGGTGTACCCGATTCATTCCAGTTCATCGCCACAGAACAAGACAGGCTGCGAATGATGTGCGGTCGACGCAGCAGCTTCGAGTTCATTAGGAAGACGTTCTCGGAAAAGAATTCAGAAACGGCCGCTGAATTCGAGGAACTGAGCAGGTTCGAAGAGGCGTTCTTTTCACAGCTTAATGGGGCCCTAAAACGAGAAAACGTGGAAGAAGTGCCAGCTGGTGTAATACACAAAAAGAACTGGATGGTTTTACTCGCCGAGTTCTACGTGTCCAGGGCGCGGACATTTCTGACTAAACACCTTTCCTACGTCATGACGTTTCTCAAACTTTGGAACACACTCGGCGAATATGCGACTCACCCTTTCATCTCGTGGATGGCAGTACGATACACCAGTCTATTCGCAAACAATGAGCTGATCTTCAACTACTATGCCACAACGAATTACGACGTAATCAAATACCATCATGGACGCTGGTGCTTTAGGCTCGCCTACAAATTCGTCGGTGACTACTTATTCGGTCCTTACAACTCCCAAGGCTTTAATCCTGAAATCCGTCGGGATGTGGAACGTATCGTCTTAGCCATCAGGGAAAAATTCGCCTCTCGTCTTTCCTCGACACCACCGTACTCTAACAGATCCACTAGAATTCATTGGAGCTCGCTTGCCACTGCAATGAGCGCGTTGAACCAAACGATGGATTCGGACGTGAACTTGAAGACTGCAACCAGTTCTCTGCCCGACATGACTCTCTCCCTCGCAAGAAACTGGGAGGCCGCTTGGAGCAAGTCGCGGTTTCAGAAATTCGACTCCGTGCAACGTAGGCTCGGCTGGAACGACATCCACACGTTTGCATCCTACTCGCGCTGGGCCGGAGACTTCGTCCTGGCCCCGTACATTCTCTCATTTCCGCTCTACGACCACGGCCTCGTTGACGCCGTCAACGACGTGGCTGAGGCGTGGCTGAGGCGTGTGCCAACGTATCTATCCCCCGCTACTTCAGCGCTAAGAAGGTAAACGCCGGCGCCAAGTGTGTAGCGACCACGGGTACCACAGACAGGCTAGCAGCACTGCCTCGCGCGGTATCCTTGGGCGTGCTGGCGGACGCGTTCGCTGCACACGGCTCCCGCTTCAAGCTGGCGGAATTCAGAAGTATGACGGAGGAACAGCTCTTGTTCGTCACCTAGTGCTACATTCGCTGCCGCGGGAACTCGGAGGCCATCGGCGACGACTGCAGCGCCGCTGTGCGCCACGTGGCTGCCTTTAGCGATGCTTTCTCCTGCAGTGTTGGCAAACACTGAACCCCGAGAACAAATGTGTCGCCCTTGAAGGTCTTCTGTGGGGACAACTTCAGAGACAGGCGACACTTCGCACACCTGCGGCACTTGAGGGGCGTGGTTTCCGTTTGCTACACAACTTATGCATCTGCTTTTCTTTGTCGTTAAAACATTTTTTCCTTGGACCCTTTCCCGGTTTGAAGCTGTGAAATGTAGAGCCTTGTGATGCAGCCAAGAATGCTATTTGTTCTGCTTTAGTCCTGATATATGGGTTCTAAAACACCAATTCCGTCCCATAAGCTAAACTTCGTTGAATGAAAACGAAATCTACTGTGAAAAACATTTTCCTTGCAACTGTGAGAAATGCTTTGATTTTCAATGTTATCCTGCTTTTATACTGAACTGCGGCATACTGAAACTCTGATGACGTGATACCGTATTGCACTGTTGTGTTATTACTCACTGGAAGTCTTGTCGCATTTCGAACGGCTGTGTTCCCATAATTTTAGCGCGTCTGCATTGTGCACTTTTTTATTATTGCATTCCCTGCAGAGCCGATTTTTTTTTTCATCTGAAGGAAGCTATCTTTGGAATAGCGGCGCGACTGCAAAGAAACAGCAACAGATGTCGCGGTGGCTGTGTGAATACAGTATTCTCCTAATGGGCAAGATGATATAGATTCAATCACAGACACTCCGGTCGAATTCACTGCGTGTGAAATTTCCTTAAAAGTACTGATATTGGTATGCATGTTTAGCGATTTCTGGCAGTCGAGGTTGATCTGAAATCCACCGCTTCCTCCACTGTCGAGAGTCAAAATTGGTTCTTATCAAAAACATTGACCTTAGGTTATCTTCCGTAAGCTCGTCAAAGCGTCTTTCATATGTGCTGCCATTAAAGTGTTGCTGACCACGTGTATACGCTGATCAGGAAATATACCGAGATAATAAATTTCAAAATACTTCGGAAGGGATAAAAAGTACGACAACTGGGAAGTTACAAAAATAATTATGGCAAGGTTCTCTATCACACCTGCTGTTCATGCTTTATGTGATAAATATGGAAAGAAGGCTACAAAGGAGCAATCTAGGTTATAATCTGTCATACAGGTTAGGCGGAAAAGTAGTTGAGCAACGGCTCCCGGGTTTAATGTATGGGACGATATTGCTAGTGGCAAACTTTGGCTAATTGTGGAGACGAAGGAGACTCTCTAGGTTTCAGTTTTAGCGCAACTAAGTCAGGTGTGATGATATTCATCGATACAACTGATCAGATGCCTGCAATACGAGGCCATGAAATATCCAGAGTGGTCGTCGTTGTATGACAACTCGAGAAGCAGTGCCTTACTCTTCAAAGCTAGGTTAAGGCATCTTAGAACGCGCAGCTACAAAAAGAAATTTAAAGAAGATGACGACCTTTGGGCGGTATGTGGTAAATGTATAGAAACAATTGGGCACTTCATACTCAGATGTGATGGTAGCCATCCGGATGTCGATGTACGCCTAGTAAGATTGGCTTATGGCTGTCAAACTAATTGAGGGCAAGAGAATGTTTTCGTGCACCGGTTTTGTGTATATTGTATTTCGCGTTTGTCCATAGTCACTTGTGTTACTCTCTCGAGGCATGGGGCGGTACTTATGAAACGTATTAGGAACGGATTATACGTTTGCACAAACGTGCCGCTCGTGGGAACCGACCTTATCCGACCACACTTTCAACAATTGCGAATATTACCGGTATCAGCTGTATACAAACTAAAGATAGCTCAATTAGTGAACACAGTAATAAAAACTTATGATCCATTTCCTCTTACACTGTTCAGGTCACCGCTGAGAAAAATAAGAGCCGACACTAATAATACATTTAACTAACCCCCAAGCCACAGCACTTATGGCCAAAGGCTATTAGAGTACAATGGTGCCCAAATATGAAATGAAGTTCCCCATGATATTGAACTTAAACAATATTTTGAGGCCCTGCTCAAAGATAATAAAAAAATTTGTCCATAACTCTGGAAATAAATATGCTTGTTTGGTTTTGCGCATGCATTTTAAGCTTAATCTTCGCCTTGTCTCTTGCACTCGCCGCATTTTTTTTTTCATTTTCCTTTTTTTGCAGAATATTTCTGCGGTTTACATATTTTAAATGTCATGATTGTAGTATTTAACGTCTTTTTGTACTTCTTGTTCGAATGTCTCCCATTTCTTTTGTAAACATCTTATATTTATAGTTTTTGCTAGCCGAGTTGGCTATGGGTTCAATAAAGTTTGTAGGCATTTATTTCACAATATTAAAATGAGAGAGGGAGACAGAAGATGGCAGTTGTTTCCTCCCATGAGGTGACAAGAATGAGGGTGGGTTCGCGTCAGCAGAAACCTTAGTTTACTCTAACTGTCTTTGGCTCTGTGCTTTCTGTTAGGTGTCGTGGTGCCAAACGAGGCGCTGGATATCAAGTGCAAAGTTTCCTCGCCCGTGCCTCTTCTTTTTTAATTTAGAAAGCCCAAGCACCGTTTTCCGTCCAGGTCAAGTGATAAAGAACGATTGTAAACTCCGGTATAAAGCAAAGTTGATGGATCTCTCGTGCGCTACTAAGTGCTGCGATTCTGATGGAAGGCAAACGTCAAGGAATTTTATGTGACGACGTCAAAGTCCCGGCCCTTCAGTAAGTGGCGAAAGTGCTTGTTACATCGCACGATGTTCTCGGCCGGATGGGCTGCAATCAGCTCCACGTCGTTTCAGCTTCTTTGAGAAGTAACCCTAGGCTGCCAGCCGGGGACGTGCTGCTGGAGAACTGTACAGCATATCTTCGAAAACATAGCGCAAAACAGACACGGATGACAGAGAACTGGACGCGACAGGCGCTAACTTGCAACTTTATTTTCGAAAAGCCACCGCGTCTAATATATAGGTGCCGATCACCATTATCAAGCGATGAGCATTCGCAAAGAAGAGCACAATCAAGATTACAGTGTGTGGAAAATAAGAAAATAAGAAAAGTTACGATAAAATAAGAAAAAAAAACATGGTGCCGGGGGAACAAACGAACAGAAAAGAGACTTGGCGTACTGAAACTTGATTGCTACAAAAATACGCTTTTCAAGCTTGTCAAGGTTTTAGAGCCAAACGAATAACGCGGCAAAAATGAGGAGATAAATATAGATCCAGTGAAAGATGGAGTCTACAAGGCTCCATACTAAGACAAACATGTGGTGAAGAAAGGCAGAGTGACAATGGGGAAATTACATTCATGAGCATGGCACAGGAAGTAAAAGATAACAGAAAATTAGGTCGAAAACAGACAATGAGTGTGGAACTATGTATAGTATAATGGAAAAATTAAAAACTAGGAAGCTCTAAAATATATGTATATGAAAAAAGGACAGAAAGAACGAAACAGAAAAGGATAAAAGGAGAAGTATGAAACACGAGTGTAGAGGGCTCCACGCGGGGAGGGGTGGGGAGGGGAGGGAAATGACCATTGGTGAATGGGATATGCAAATATGAGAAATGGATTAACAAATGAAGTAAAAGCAAATAAAACGCCAAGGAATAGAAGCAAGAAAACGCAAAGGAAAAAGCGGAACCATTCCAGTTCACGACAACAAGAAAGGGTGCTTACGGAAAGCAGTTTTGAGGACATGGTTCACAGCTACAGATAGCCATCCAGGAATTCAACCTCACTGTCAAGTAAATGAATAGAAAGTGCGGTGACGCACTTTTTAAATTACGTCCCATTAAGCGTGCACCGAGACTTTGTGGCTGAAAACCTGTACTAATGTGCGTCAAGAGCCTGGATGGGCAAGTGACATAGCAGCTATTCCAGCAGTGAGAGGCAGCCACTTATTCCGGCTTTGATGGATGCATAAGAACTTTGCTCACAAACAAAATTAACCATCCGTAGTTATACACTGCAACTGCACTGCAATGCATTTCACATCCTGCTTGGTGGTGTGGGACATTACATGTCGTTTACATATAACTTGCAGCTCTGCATGTTAAGAGTTTCTTTACTCGATTTCCCAATGCTGGTGTCTGCATTATGGAGATGAAAAAAAATGTACAGAAATAAATGCATTCTTTTGTGTCATCTCTTGAACGTTCTGTTAGCTTCAGAGTGTAAAATCAATGTTGCGTCCCATCAAGGCAGAGAGGAGCCTGTAGCCAATTTGCTGTCGTGTACTTTGCGCTCTGAGCCTAGTCGAAGGAGAACCACGAGCCTGTGTATGGTCAGATGTCCCCAATGGTTAGGACCTGAGCTCTTGACGCCTAGGTATGTACAGAAATGTGAAATGCATAACTTAAGCAATGTATGCAATGTATGAAGCAGTGTTCAAGGAGAGGTAGGCAAGTAAAAAAACTATAGCAGTCAGGCAAACGATGAGCTTGCCTTGTGTTTTTCCTAATGTAAACTTAAAGCCAAATTAAGGCATCATACCTGCTGCGCAGCTTCGCTATACAGGCACTACAACAAAAACAAAGTCAGGCACAAGGACAAAACAGTGAGAAAACCAGAGCTAAAAGCAGAACAAGCTCTTGAAATAAGAAGCTTTACTGCTCAACTGCAAGAGGAGCGAATTTCCCAGCTGATAATGAGAAACTCTTCTTGTCCTGTGGTTAATAACATCCGATCTTTGTCTTGCAAATCCTTTTCCAGCACATTTTCTACAGCATGTAATAAATGAGCTTAATGCAGCATATCTGAGCGACCGATAGTGAATTTCAATTAATATTATGCGTGAATGTAAAAGCATATCATGCTTCGTCTTTAGAGCACACACAGAAGCTTGATCCGACTTGTTTTCAGCATTTTCTACAAGTTCCTTTTGCTACGTGTTGTGCAATGCTGAAAAAAAGGCATTCGCATCCAGTTTTAGTTATGGCGTTAACAATGCGGCGTAGCATGCACGTTAAATGACTTTGATAAACCATCGCTAAAACACTAGTGATACCAAAAAGTCTGGAATGTCTATGAACACAATGTGTTCCTTGGTTTTTTTAACTGTAGCAATTTTATAGCGTGATTATTAATCTTGATCCTTCTGGACACAACGACGACCAGCCTCTGCCTTCCTTGTGGCATGTTGCACTTCAAATCACCAATGTTCTTCTCAATAAGTCAATCATTAAGTGCAATATTTCTACATGCAAGTATGCAACGCATCACATATGTAATCTATAGATGTAGGCATTTATGTGCTTCACATGCATGTTCAGCCCCTAGAAAGTTTGAAAATAATGCTTTGCGGCACAGTTACGGTTCATTTATTACGTCACCTAAATATTGACAATAACTTGTTCAAATGGATTGAATGCTTTCTGACTAACCGTTCCCAATTTGTCGCTGCTAATGGTTACAACTCACCCTTTGTTAATGTACTTTCTGGTGTTCCAAAGGGTTCCGTTCTTGGACCATTACTGTTCTTAATTTATATCAATGATCTTCCTTCTCATGTGTCCTCTAACTTACATTTATTCGCCGACGACTGTGTGATTTTTCGTGACATTAAAAGCGGTAACGATATCAACATCCTACAGCGCGACCTTACGGCTATAGTTAATTGGTGCAATCAGTGGCTAATGGAACTAAACTTTAACAAATGCAAGGTCTTGCGTGTATCCCGTTCTGCTAATCCGTCTCCCGTGTTCTACTTGAATGACATTCCACTTGAAAGCGTCAATTCTTATAAATACCTAGCCATTCACATTACTTCTAACCTATCTTGGAGGCTTCACATAGATTACATAATCAATAACGCTAACAAAACTTTAGGTTATCTGCGACGTAATTTTTCTCGCGCGCCTTCTTCTTTGAAATCAGTTCTTTATAAAACATTAATACGTCCGAAGCTAGAATACTCACCAGCAGTCTGGGATCCTAGCCTTGACTACTTAATTACTTCGCTTGAACGTGTTAAAAATAACTCCGCTCGCTTCATTCTTTCTAATTATAACCGAGGAGCTAGCATAACGGAAATGAAAGCTAACCTTTGTCTTCAGTCATTGGCCTCGCGACGAAAAATTTGTCGGCTAACCCTATTTCACAAGGTATATTATCACTCCAGCCTACACAATAATTTATTTCATAGACCTTACTACTTATCTAGCCGCATTGATCATCCCCACAAAGTTGCCATCCCATTATGTAAAACAGTTTCTTTCTTACACTCATTTCTCCCGCGTACTTCTATGGAATGGAACGATCTTCCTGGTGAAATTGTATCTATTACTGATATAAATAACTTTCGCAAAGCTTTGGCTGGTGTTGTGTAAACTCTGACGATTTTTTCTGCGCTAATGTATTTTGTCTAGCTAATATTGTATACCCAGGACTAATCTTTGATGTACCCGTTTCCTTTTTCTCCATTGTTTTGTTCTATATTTTCTGCCCACTCCCCTCTGCAATGCCTGCAAGGCCCTGAGGTTAAAATCAATAAACAAATAAATAAATAAATAAATATTATAAGGTTTGGCTCAGATGTCAATTCTTCTGAGTTCTCTACAATGAAAGGTGAAGAACGGCTAAACTATGATGGCTGCTATTTTTTAAATTATGTTATCCTTAAAGGCAGCTTTTCAAAACTTACTGACTCAGCTGTATGAAAAGAAAGGCCGTAAATAATTCTTATCACTTTCTAATGCGATCACCCTGTCTGTCATCCTCCCTCCCCGCACATAGGAAACGAAGCAACGTTACTGCAACATGCGGGTCCATACAAACAGAGAACTTAAACGTAACAGCTTGCTTAAGTATAATTTTCCACACTTGCTGCGTGCTCATGTCTACTAGACTTTTGGTGAAAACGTGTTTCACTTTGAGCATAAAATTAGTGAATATATTCTCATAACAATTTATAACTCTTACGCGGGTTCGATCCCGGCCGTGGCGGTTGAATTTCTTTGGAGGAGAAATTCGAGGCCCGTGTACTGTGCGATGTCAGTGCACGTGAAAGAACCCCAGGTGGTCGAAATTTCCGGAGCCCTTCACTACGGCGTCTCTCATAGCCTGAGTCGCTTTGGGACGTTAAACCCCATAAACCAAACCAAACCTTACAAGTGCTCGTAAACATACCTTGACACTGCGACCAGCAGTACCAGAGAACGAGATGTCGTTGTATACGTAACCTAATGCGGGAATTTTTGTCACTTGAGTGGATACACAGCACAGTAAGTGTAGAGGAGACTGTCATTGTAGACTGTCGTTTCTTTATGATGAATGGTTTCTTATTGTAATATATCTTCACTACATTCCCCGCCTCAAAAAACGAAAGTAATTAAAGGATGTGGTCATGGCATCCAAAGGAGACGAAAAAGAACAAGGAACCCCGCTTGGGTATGTGCCATTTTTACCGAGGGAGAAGAAGAAGAACAAGAAAAAGAAAAGGGCACGGCCGCCTACAAGCCGCTTGTTTCGTGCTCTCCTCACACAAGGAAGACATTAACCTACACGTCGCGGACATCTGAACTCAACGTGAGGGTAAGCGAGATCTTATGGTTGCAGGCCACTCAACGCCTACTCAACGCCACGGGAACGCACCATTGTAAAGCTCGCATGCGCCAAGCCTAAACGGAACCCGTGGCCGCACAGGGCTCCTTCTGAGCCGCGCCTACTCCCCTTTCCGCTTGGATCGCTTTCGTCAAGGCCAGCTTGTAAACAACGGGAGCTTTGTGCTGCGACACCGACGCCGCTTGTGAGGGAAAAGGGACTGTGTATGGCTATCACGCACGAGCTCTGCTTCGATCAGAACGCATCAGCTATTGAAGAAGCATATAATTACAGAAAGCATAACGCAGTGGAACTGCAACCTCAAGTGAAGAGCGAATGTGAATACAAATGCAGCGGTTCTGTCAGAGTTCCAAACTACCTTGAGATGCCTCCACAGCATTGTCTAGCTCTTTAGTAACAGCCCAGGGTGCGTTTGGTGCCGTTACATTCTAGGTTACATGGAGAGATTCTCTGCATGTAATGAAGAACGATACCAAGAATGGATGACTGACGAAAGGAAGAATTTTGTGAAGCATGGGTATTCCAGTTGTCCTGAGGGAACAGGGTGTGGAGGTTTCTTTGTATAGGCAGCGACTTTGTATAGCGGGCTTTGTCAACGATAAACTCTGCCGTCATCGCCGCCGTTTTACGGAGCCTTCATATTCTACGCTTGCACGCTGGTTAATGTGACAAGTCATCAAAGTGAGCCGCAGCGGCCCCTGTATAGGATACTTTGTGTACCAGCATCTTATTCCATAGAGTACGGTACGTCCAGGCCTTATAGTAGGCGCAGTAATGGCGGTTCATGAAGTCGCACTTTGGAGAGTGGGCCTTGTGCTGTCACGTGCATCCAGATGTATCCCTCACCGGCCATCTGGGCCGCAAAAAGAGGCGAACTCCACATGTATATGCATGCCCCACTTTATATATGCATGTCAATCGCATTGTCCGCAGCTATGTGGGCTAGCAGTGGATGTCGATAATCCGAGTGTGGTATTGTAATTCACCTCTCCTACCTATAAGAGCTCTACCAGCAGCAGTACATTGCGTCATTGACGCTGACATCTAAAACAAATGTTTTTAACATTTTTATTTATTTCTCGTCGTTGGCCTGCGCTTCATATCTTCGATCCGTGCTCTGATCATCGCTCTCATGACTGTTCAGCGTGAATACGTTCTCTCTGTGGCACGGTCCGAGTTCCCGTTGTGGCCTTTTGGCTCATCTCAGAGTTTTTTTAACGTCTATTTAGCTCAAAGGCTTCTCTGAATCTAATTTGAATTTCAACACAGGTTCTGAGAATAAATGGTAATTCCTAACATCACAAATTAGTCGCAATCCTACGAGGTGATGCAAGGTGCAGGCAGGTCTCTGCGTCTTTGTCGTAAAGGTCGTCACGATTCAACCGCGAATAAGAAAACTATTGTGCGTGCATCCGAGGATATTCGATTTGTGTCGAATGTTCGGGTTCATTGGAAAATTTGAAATATATTTGAGACATACAGGAATGTAAACAATAAAGTGGTGTTATTGCATTCTCATTTGAAACTTAGCCATTATCTGCGTTTCCTAAACACTGCGCTGCCGCTGTTACATTAACATCGCTTGCTTTGTCTACTTTTCTCTGTGTATTCATTCATTCCGAGCGCTTAAAAATGTTTGCAAATTACACCGTGCAGTCAAATATATACGAAATTTTAAGTTCAGTGAGATACCGCGAAATCTCGCCTAACCCAAGATGTATCCACTGCAAACGTGTCTCAGTTCATCGAACTCCTGAGCACTGCAACTTTCAGTGCAGCTAACGTTATGGGGACGTTAACGTACTGCTTCACAGTCAGAAAACATTGCATGATGGTTCACCAGCGCCAACGGGACAGAGTAAGAGAAGGGACACACACAACGGCGTTGAACTTGTAACTTAAATTTTATTGGAAGTAAGCAACTGGAAGTTTTGTTGAAAGGAGGCTAATTTGATTGGCAACGGAGCTTTTAAAAAATTGATAAAAATTGGTATAATGACTTCGCCACCACTCACGGTTTTCTCTGGCGAACTGCGCTTCATGACGTCAACACCTACATGGACGTCCACTTCCCTGCAATAATCACTTCAGTCTATCCTCTTGTCGATGTCATCTCAGCACCAAGGTTTTAAAATGATTAGCGGGAAAACATTCAATGTTTAGCTTTAAATTTCTCAGCAATGTCTTTGCTGTATTGTGAACAAAAATTGAAGGAAGTTATCCTCAGTGTTCCTTTAAGGTCCTTTAAAGTTAATTCAAGAAGTTCCAAAGCATGCACACATGCACACACACACAGGCGTGCGCACGCACGCACGCGCACACCCCCACACACGCACACACACAAAAACAGCGCCCGCAACCTGTGTCGCAAGGCCCTTGAATCCAAAACTGAAAAATTCAGGGGGCACTTTGTCTAAAGTGCTGCAAGGCGAAAGCATTTTCTGGCGCACTGTTTGTTTTATTTGCATATTTTATTTTTTTTTAATTTCCTTTCTATTTTTGTCCTTTTATTTTTGTTTTGTTTCTTATTTTTCATTTCTTCTATTTTATTTATGAAATCCATGCATTCACTAGATGCGCTTTTATTCATGTTCAAATCGTGAGTCTTCGTGGCGGATTGGTAGCGTCTCCACGTCAAATGCCGAAAGCCCTGGTTCGATTGCCAGCCTCGACAGTGTTTCTTTTTAGGTAGTGACACCGAAACCCGCACACATTTGCTAACATTCCTTGGTCACGACAGTATGACGCATTAAAGGCTTCCGCCTTAATATTTTCTCCTGATCTTTCTCCGGTTCACGATGCGAAGACGGATCGAACGGGCGGCAGCGCTCCGATCACCGCGGAGCACCGAACGGAGCTCGGTGATGACGCCCTCGGGACCCACGAGCCCACGGGTGCATACTACTAATTGTGCTAGAGCAGCGGCACGCTCGTTACTGTGAAGCCTCTGCTAATCTTGCTAGTTTGTTTTATAGCATAAATGTGCTGCATCTTGCGCGCAAACCAAAGGATAGGAGCGGCATGACACACGACACGTCAGGTCTGTTAACGATGGTGGATCGACAGACGCTACTGTTCAGAGCAGTTGACCGGCACCAGTTACCTGGCTTACTGTACAAAGAAACAGAAAATATGTAGGTATCTGGTCGCTGGGCGTCGAAACAATCATGGACCATCGCTGCCAAAAGCGGCCGCCGCAGCGGATCAGTGGTTATAGCGCTCGTCTGCCGACCCGAAAGACGCGGGTTCGATCCCGGCCGTGCTAATCGCACTTCGATGGAAGCGAGATTGTAGAGGCCCATGTAATGTGCAACGTCAGTGCACGTTAAAGAACTCCAGGTGGTCAGAATTTCCGGAGCCCTTCACTACGGCTTCCCTCATGGCCTGAATCGCTGTGGGACGTTAAACCTCCTAAACCACACCACATTTGCGAAAAGTGGCAATTGGTGACGGGCTTGTTTCTTAGCCTTGTAATGGACTGCTTGTGGCACCCGTCAAACTCTCTGTCTATGTAGACCGGGCAAGGAGGTCCCTTGTCCTCACCTTTCAAGACCTTATGGTGTTTATTGCTGTCACCCCAAGCAGCACTGGTAAGCGGCCCAATACTGGAAATGTATTGGCAAACGCCGGTCCTAGAAAGGGCCAGAGTAAAGCCATCCTTTTGCAATATTGGGCCTTTAAGCTAATAAAATGCAATGAAATGAAACGGAATTACCTGCGCTGCTTTGGTATAAGCGCTCCCATAGACGGCTGGGAACCATACTTCACTGCTTGATTACTTTTCTCAGATACGGTACACTTGCTGCAAGCAGCCACCTTAGTAATTGCAGTCTTACCGGCAAACGAAAGTAGGCTGCCTCAAACCAGCGTACTTGAAGAGCTGGAATGCCAACAAACAACGTATCACCAGTAACACTACCGTTTTGTTGTAGCGAAAGCTACATTGCCAACCAACTTGCGATTTCGCTGTGGCGGGGCTCCGAGGAGGCACAGAGACCGACCTTGAGCCGTTGCCTAACAACAACCGCGTCTGGCGGACGCCGCGCGCTCGCCGCGCCAACTGGCATGACGTCACACCACGCGTCACGCCGCGGAGACGCCGCCGCCGACGCTTCGTATGACGTCATACCGCTTGCCTCGTCGTTGCACTCGCTTTCGCTACGTATATTCTGGCATAGCCGTGCGATGCCACTGGAAATTTTCTTTTCACGCCTCACGTGGCCTAAGTGCAAACTACGTCACAGCCACCATTCTGTTGATGAAACCGAAAAAGCATAAGAGAATAAATTCAGTGAAATAATATATTACGAATAGATAAATCATAAGATGAAATAATGTATTGTTTATTAGTCGCAGGTGAATGCCACGCGGTGATACATGTATTATAATATCTAACGCATCATTTGAAAATAGAAAACGCAAGCGAAAATTTGTTGTCTATAGTTCCTTAATAATAAGGGAGTAATTACTCATTGGCATCCACCCGAGCGCAGCCATACGGCTACAAAGGAAAGCTATACAGCTTTCTCAGAAACTTCGTAGTTAAAGAAAAATTCGTCCTGGTCCGGGGTTCGAACCCAGGAACACCGCTTCACCGGAGCAGTCGCTCTACCAATTGAGCTAACCAGGACGGCAAGCTTATGGTAGGACGAGAGCGAATAGATCAATAACTCGAAGTGGGAACTGTGTTGGTCAAATTTTTAGGGGAATGCCCCAAGGTGGAGTAGGTTTGTAATAAGGGAGTAATTACTCATTGGCATCCACCCGAGCGCAGCCATACGGCTACAAAGGAAAGCTATACAGCTTTCTCAGAAACTTCGTAGTTAAAGAAAAATTCGTCCTGGTCCGGGGTTCGAACCCAGGACCACCGCTTCACCGGAGCAGTCGCTCTACCAATTGAGCTAACCACGACGGCAAGCTTATGTATGGTACGACGAGAAAGAATAGATCAATAACTCGAAGTGGCAGCTGTGTTGGTCAAGTTTTCAGGGGAATCCCCCAAGGTGGAGTAGGTTTGTAATAACTCCTACTTAATGTAGGAGTCCTTAATGTCCTTAATGTCCAGACACCTGGACAGCATTTAGAAAAATTATTTAGAGACGGGCGTAAGCTCCTGCAGGATGACGCCCGGGTGCCACAAAGCCATCAGGTTTCATAAAGGAACCTCTAACTGACCGGCAAACAGCGCGTAAAATTGCGTCTTGAAAACTTGTATTATCAATTCCATCAATAAGTCCATATGCGTTATGTACTTTATCTTTTCATTTCCGTTGTGGACAAGAAGAAAATGTTTAATCATTTATTTTTTGCAGGACTTACAAGAGCCCGTCGGAAGCGCTTCGGGGCCTAGATCCATGCCAATGGTTCGTACCGTTGTGCTTTTACATACACTATTTCTCGTACCTGAATTTGCTTTCAGCTTGTTCGTCTAGGAGCAAAGCGCGCCCTTTCGTAGCAGTGCCAAACATTTCTCATAGGTTTCCCGAATATCATTATCAGCCTCTCGTCTACTATCTTCCAAGGACTTGTGGAGGTACACTGCACCTCTATCAGCCATGGGCAATTAAAGCAGGAACAGTGTGCGTGATTATATACTCAACCAGTTTATTGAAAGCAAGGCGTGATGTTTAACGGGATGAAATTGTCTCGCTCCTCATGCACTACGAATTGCTGTAATTTAATTAGCCCATTTAATTTACCCGTAATTTAATTTACCTAGATTTACCCGTCATAACATGGTACTGAATGTAAGAATACAGGTGGCACTTTGTCTAAAGTGCGTCGAGGTGAAAGCGTTTTCCGCACCACTTTGCCTATGCGACACTGGTGACGTCGCCACTGGATGACGTCACACATAATTGATGACGAAGTAATGACAAATTAATAATTATTGACTAATTACTGATTAATGGTTATGTACTAATTGTCTGTTAATTAATGACGCTTAACCTTCACCTTTAGGAGTGGAACGCGACACGCGACAGCGTGTTGTAGCGCTGCCAGGGAGTCAACGGAACGCCACCACCCGTTCGGCGCGATGCCTTGCCCTTTGAACGCAACGCGTTTTGAGGAAAGCAAATCGCGCAGTAATTATCTGTCATCTCAGTGGAGACCTTAACCTCACCGTACAGGAAGGGAGGAAGTGGGAGTGAAAGAAGAAAGAGGAAGAGGGGCCGTAATAAAGAAACTGAAAATTGTATTTGAGGAAAGGAGTAACTGTCTCCCATATCTCGGTGGACACCCGTCAAAACGCGGACACATATCTGCCGACACGGCTGCTGACGCGGCTGTCGACACGGCTGCCACAACGGCTGCTAACGACAGTATGAGCCATTAAAGGCTTTCGCCTTAAAATCTCCGTCGCCTACGTATTGAAATCGTGGCAGTCATCTTCCACTCGAAGGATCGCCAAGGCGCCCTCTGCACAGCTAGCGCCAACGTGATGCTGATTCAGTTGGTCCCTGACATGTGGGAAGAATGCAGAAGAAAGCCAGAAAGAACGAAGGGACGAAGGCAGAAAGACGTCGGCCATTTATGCTCCTTCCTTTTCCCTAAATTCTGGCAATGTGCTGTCAGAAGGAAGGCAGTTTAGTGAAGACCATAGAGAAAGGGGTCGTCAGTGTGGAAATTACGTGCGAATGGCAGGCTACAACCAGAACAGTCGGTGTACGCCATGAACATTTCGAAATACGCAGAATAGCGCTGTGAGAGAAAGGATAAAGGAGGAGTGAACCCCCAGGTGTTCAAGATATCCGGAGCCCTTCACTACGGCGTCTCTCATAGCCTGAGTCGCTTTGGGACGTTAAACCCCAATAAACCAAACTAATATTTCTTCTTTCACTCCAACCTTCCTCCCTAGAACCCTCCTCCCCCCATCTAGCGCTTTTCTGCACCTGTCTTTTCCTACCTGTACTCTTCACCACGCCATCTGAGTTCTCCACCCGGAGAAAAAGACGCAGCACTGGAGTTCAGTGCCGCGTTAACGAGCTGCGAAGCAGTCCACGACGGATGCTCGCGGAAGTGTGTGCCGTAGGATGCGCTTAGATTCGCCATGCCGGCGGAATTGGACATTCTCCATTCCGAGCTAAACGTGCAAGACCGCACCGCTAGCATTTGTGCTCTCTCATACTGTGGCTATGCCTAGTGGCCAAACGAGTTTGTAACACAGGCGCTAGGCCAAGTACAGTCTTGGTCAAAAGAGTTAAGGCCACAGCGTTCAGGTGATAACTTGGTAAACTGGTTTTTCAGGAAAGGAACTAGCGCAGTATCTGTCTCGCATACCTCGGCGGACACCTGAACCGCGCCGTAATGGAAGGGAGGAATGTAGGAGTGAAAGAAGAAAGGGAAAAAGAGAGGTGCCGTAGTGGAGGTCTCCGGAATAATTTCGACCACCTGGGGATATTAAGCATGAAATGCTTTTAGCCTCCGTTGTCGGCAGTGTGGTGACGTCACGCCGAGACCGAGAGCCATCATCCGGGCACTGAAATCCACTCATCCGGGCTCTGAAACGAGAACATCCGGGCACCGTACGAGATTTAACGAGATTTAACGAGACTCTCTAAGCCCTCCTACGCGACCGGCGTGCAAGAGCCGGTTGGTCTCCAAAGGAGTCACAAAAAATAACTGCTGCCAGTGCCTTCTCAATGTTTATCAAGATATCAGTCGATCTGTGCGTTTGATAAAGCACGGAATTATAATTTCCGATTTCTAATAACGCGTGCAAAAAGCACATAAATGCCACAATACACTTCGTTGTCATACGTGATCTCTTAGGGGCTTCGCGCATCGAAGCAAAGCCGCGCAGGCGCACAGGGGCCCGGGAGAGAAGCGCTGCGTTCAAAGGGCAAGGCATCGCGCCGAACGGGTGGTGGTGTTCCTCCCTTCCATTACGGTGTGGTTCGGGTGTCCACCGAGATGGCAGAGAATTACTGTGCCATTTCCTTTCCTCAAAAAACCTTGCGTTCAAATGGCAAGGCATCGCCCTGAACGGGTGGTGGCGTTCCTCCCTTCCTGGACGGTGCGGTTCGGGTGTCCACCGAGATGACATTAGGCCCGTAAACATTTCATGCTTACTCTACTCTCGGTTACGGGAGAGGCAGAGACTTTTTTAGCGTGCACTGTCATCGCACAGCACACGGGCGCCCCTTGCGTTTCGCCTCCATATATACGCGGCCGCCGTGGTCGGGTTCGAACCCGGGTACTCAGGCGCTAGTCAACCGTAGCCGGAGTACCCGGCTACGAACACGACCGCGGCGGCCGCGTTTCGATGGAGGCGAAACGTAAGGGGCGGCCGTGTGCTGTGCGATGTCAGTGCACGTTAAAGATACGGTGCCGCGAAATGAATGTTTATATAATGCTCCGCGTAGCGGGTCATTCAAAACACAAGTCGAGCAAGAAAATTCTCTACCGCAAGAAGAGACCTTCTGCTACCATTTCAAGGTATTCGGCCTATAAGAGTGCCGCGATGGCTCTGTTAAGCGGCTGAAGCGAAAAGCTTTTGGCCTTAAGACTTTTGACCAAGACTGTACCTAAACGTGCTCCAAGCAAACGGGCAAAAGAGAAGTAGCTAGACTTGCTCGAAAAGAGAGGCGCAGTCAAGTAGCTAAACATGCACGAAATAGAAGACAAAAGCCAAGTGGCTATTTGTGTGTCAGGTTGGCCCGTCGCGTGCATAAATGTGTGTAAATATGCTTGTGCCAGAACTACCGTCTTCGTAGCATGCACGAGCCAGGCAGACCTTTACTGCTGGAAAGGCCGCTAAATACAACCAGCTTTCGCTGAAAAACACGCTAAACCGGCTAGCTTAGTTCTATAGTAGGATACAACTTAAAAAAACAGCAGTTGCTAACACTGTGTCGCGGACCGCGGCGCCCTGTATTACTCCGCTGGCCGATCGTAGCAGTAAACGAAGACAGCTTTTTAATTTTTGACTATTTTATACAATCCAGGCATCAAAACTCTAAAGATTATCATTTTTTACTTGTCATAGGCTGCTTATTTAGATGTTGAAGAAAACTTTCAACACGGACTACTTTTTCTTCGTGAAGGAATTCTGTGCGCAGAGGCTGAATATGGGCGGAGCTCCACTGCAGACTTAAGCTGTATCTGACTATAGTAAAATTTACGCGGGTTCGATCCCGGTTGCGGTGGCTGAATTTCGATGGTGGAGAAATTCTAGAGGCCCGTGTACTGTGCGATGTCAGTGCACGTTAAAGAACTCCAGGGGATCGATATTTCCGGAGCCCTTCACTACGTCGTTCCTCATAGCCTGAGTTGCTTTGGGACGTTCATCATCATCATCAGCCTGACTACACCCACTGCAGGGCAAAGGCCTCTCCCATGTCTCTCCAATTAACGCTGTCCTTTGTCAGTTGCCGCCACTGTATCCCCGCAAACTTCTTAATCTCATCCGCCCACCTAACTTTCTGCCGTCCCCTGCTACGTTTCCTTTCTCTTGGAATCCACTCCGTTACCCTTAAGGACCAGCGGTTATCTTGCCTTCGCATTACATTCCCTGCCCAAGCCCATTTCCTCCTCTTGGTTTCAACTAAGATGTCATTAACCCGCGTTTGTTCCCTCACCTACTCCGCCCTCTTCCGATCTCTTAACGTTACAGTTATAATTTTCCTTTCCATAGCTCGCTGCGTTGTTCTTAACTTAAGCTGAACCCTCTTTGTTAGCCTCCACGTTTCTGCCCCATAGGTGAGTACCGGTAGGATACAGCTGTTGTATACTTTTCTCTTCAGGGATATTGGTAAGCTACCATTCATGATCTGAGAGAAACTGCCATATGCGCTCGACCCCATTCTTATTCTTCTAGTTATTTCCCTCTCATGATCAGGATCTGCGGTCACTACCTGCCCTAAGTAGACATACTCTCTTACTACTTCCAGCACCTCGCTACCAACTGCGAACTGCTGTTCCCTTGCTAGGCTGTTTATCATTACTTTGGTTTTCTGCATGTTAATTCTTAGCCCCACCGTTCGCCTCTGCCTGTCTAACTGATTGATCATGCTTTGCAGTTCTTGTCCTGAGTGGCTTAGCAAGGCAATGTCATTAGTGAATCGCCAATTACTCAGGTATTCTCCATTAACTCTTATCCCCAACTGTTCCCATTCCAGTCCCAGGAATACCTCCTCTAAGTAGGCAGTGAAGAGCATTGGCGAGATCGTGTCTCCCTGCCTGACACCTTTCCGTATTAGAATTTTATTGCTGACTTTATGGAGAACTATAGTAGCTGCGCAATCGTTATAAATATCTTCCAATATTTTCACATAACACTCTTCTACACCCTGATTCCGCAATGCCTGCATGACAGCTGAGGTTTCCACTGAGTCAAATGCTTTCTCATAATCAATGAAGGCTATATATAGGGGTTGGTTATATCCTGCGCATTTCTCTATCACCTGATTGATAGTGTGAATGTGGTATATTGTCGAGTATCCTTTACGAAAGCCTGCCTGATCATTTGGTTGACTAAAGTCCAAGGTTGTCCTGACTCTATTAGCGATTACCTTAGTAAATACCTTGTAGGCAACGGACAATAAGCTGATTGGTCTGTAATTTTTCAAGTCCTTGACGTCTCCTTTCCGATGAATTAAGATAATGTTAGCGTTCTTACAAGCTTCTGGTACTCTCGAGGTCACAAGGCATTGCGTATACAGGGTGGCTAGTTTTTGAAGCACAATCTCTCCTCCGTTCTTCAACAATTCTGCGGTTACCTGATCCAGCTGCTTTCCCTCTTTGCATTGCTCCTAAGACTTTCTTTACTTCCTCCTTCGTTGCTGGCAGGATGTCCCATATCTGTGCTCGACTGCCTCCCTCAGTAACTTGATGATTACATTCGCTACTGTATAGATTTGTGTAGAACTCTTCGGCTAATTCAACTATCATATCCATATTGCTGACGACACTGCCCTGTTTGTCTCTTAGCGCATACATCTGGTTTTTACATATGCCCAGTTTTCTCCTCACTGATTTTAGGCTACCTCCGTTCCTTAGAGCATGCTCGATTTTCTCCATGTTAAATTTTCTTATGTCGGCTACCCTGCGCTTATTTATTAACTTCGATAGCTCTGCTAGTTCTATCCTGTCTGTGGAGTTAGACGCCCTCATGCTTTGGCGTTTCCTTATCAGATCTTTAGTCTTCTGAGATAGCTTGCTGGTATCCCGTCGAACCATCCTACCACTTACTTCTGCGGCGCACTCTGTAACGATAGCTGTAAGATTATCATTCATTGTTTCAGCACTACGGTCGTCTTCTTCAGTTAAAGAGAAAAATCTGTTTTGCAGCGACATACTGAATTTCTGTACCTTCCCTCTAAATGCTAATTCGTTGATAGCCTTTCGCTTCACCAGTTTCCTCCGTTCCCTCTTCAAATCTAAGCTAACACGAGACCTTACCATTATGTGGTCGCTACAACGGACCTTACCGAGGACCTCCACATCCTGTACGATGCCAGGCTGTGCACACAGTATGAAGTCTATTTCATTTTTAGTCTCACCATTGGGGCTCTTCCACGTCCACTTCCTGTTTGCTCGTTTGCGGAAGAAGGTATTCATAATCCGTAGATTCTATCTGCGAACTCTACTAATAACTCTCCCCTACTGTTCCTAGAACCTATGCCATAGTCACCTACCGCCTGGTCTCCCGCCATCTTTTTACCTACCTTTACATTAAAGTCGCCCATTAGAGCAGTGTACTGCGATTTCACTTTGGTCATTACCGATTCCACATCCTCATAGAAGCTTTCAACTATCTGGTCATTATGGTTCTATGTAGGCGCGTAGGCCTGCACCACCTTCAGCTTGTACCTCTTATTAAGCCTAATTACGATAGCTGCCACTCTCTCGTTAATATTGTAAAACTCATCGATGTTGCCAGCTATATCCTGATTAATGAGGAATCCCATACTTAGTTCTAGCCTATCTGCTGATCCACGATAGCAGAGTACATGCCCGCCCTTTAGTACTGTATACGCCTCATCTGTCCTCCTAACCTCACTAAGCCCTATGACATCCCATTTAATACCGGCTAATTCCTCCAATAGCACTGCTAAGCTAGCCTCACATGATAAGGTTCTTGCGTTAAACGTTGCCAGGTTCGGTTTCAAATGGCGGCCTGTCCGGAGCCAGAGATTCTTAGCACCCTCCGCTGCGTCACAGATCTGACCGCCGCCTTGGTCAGTTCTCCGCAAACACCTTGGCCTATGTACTTTTGACAAACGATTGACACTGAGTAATATTATGCAGAAACCATCAGTTGAGGTATAACGTACAGAACTGTCTGTCCTTTGCTTCCCGCAGTCACCGGGGGCCCTGTACCGGCGCCTCGTTTCTCCGGGTAGGAAGGACGCACCTTTGGCACCCCGCATCAGCCTCCTCGCTGCGTTGGGCACCGCCATCGTAGCCGTTGCCTGCTTCCTGCTCCTTCTGCTCGCCATCTTTTTCGCACAACGGCCCACAAGAAGTCCAGGCTATGCACAAGTCCCGCTTGCGAAGAGTTCGCCAAGCGCCTGGCGGAGTCCGTCAACCAATCCGCAGACCCTTGCGCCAACTTCAACGCGTACGTCTGCGGCGGCTGGAGGGCCAGGCGGAAGTGCTCGGTGCATGCGGAGCTCGTCGCCAACGCGGTGGACGACATGACTGAGGCCATCAGCAAGGACACGAACCCGCCGACCTCTGGCCAGACCATCGCCCAGAAGGCCGGCCTATTCTACCACTCCTGCGACATGGTGTGGCGCGGAGAGCGCGATGAGCTGCCCACGATACGGGATGCCCTCCGAAGGGCGGGCGTCGTGTGGCCGCGCCGGGCTGCGGAACCCGATGTACTTCGTACCCTATTCAGCCTGAGCATAAAGCTTGACTGGGCCGTGGTCATAGGCGTGGTCCCACTGACGAAAAAAGTGTATATAGGTGTACCCGATTCATTCCAGTTCATCGCCACAGAACAAGACAGGCTGCGCATGCTGGGCGGTCGACGCAGCAGCTTCGAGTTCATTAGGAAGAGGTTCTTGGAAAAGAATTCAGAAACGGCCGTTGAATTCGAGGAACTGAGCAGGCTGGAAGAGGTGTTCCTTCCACAGCTTAATGGGGCCCGAAAACGAGAAAACGTGGAAGAAGTGCCAGCTGGAGTAATACACAAAAAGAACTGGATGGTTTTAGTGGCCGAGTTTAACGTGTCCAGGGCGCGGACATTTCTGACTAAACACCTTTCCTACGCATGACGTTTCAAAAACTTTGGAACACACTCGGCGAAAATGCGACTCACCTTTTCATCTCGTGGATGGCAGTACGATACACCAGTCTATTCGCAAACAAGGAGCTGATCCTCAACTACTATGCCACAACTAATTACGACCTAATGAAATACCATCAGGGACGCTGGTGCTTTAGGCTCGCCTACAAATTCGTCGGTGACTACTTATTCACTCCTTACAATTCCCAAGGCTTTAATCCTGAAATCCGTCGGGATGTGGAACGTATCGTCTTAGCCATTAGAGAAAAATTAGCCTCTCGTCTTTCCTCGACACCACCGTACACTAACAGATCCACTAGAATCCATTGGAGCTCGCTTGCCACTGTAATGAACGCGTTGAACCAAACGATGGATTCGGACGTGAACTTGAAGACTGCAACCAATTCTCTGCCCGACATGACTCTCTCCCTCGCAAGAAACTGGGAGGCCGCTTGGAGAATGTCGCGGTTTCAGAAATTCGACTCCGTGCAACGTAGGCTCGGCTGGAACGACATCCACATGTTTGCATCCTACTCGCGCTGGGCCGGAGACTTCGTCCTGGCCCCGTATATTCTCTCATTTCCGCTCTACGACCACGGCCTCGTTGACGCCGTGAAGTACGGGGCGTTCGGAGCTCACGTGGCTGAGGCGTGTGCCAACGTATCTATCCCCCGCTACTTCAGCGCTAAGAAGGTAAACGCCGCCGCCAAGTGTGTAGCGACCACGGGTACCACAGACAGGCTAGCAGCACTGTCTCGCGCGGTGTCCTTGGACGTGCTGCCGGACGCGTTCGCTGCACACGGCTCCCGCTTCAACCTGGCGGAATTCAGAAGTATGACGGAGGAACAGCTCTTGTTCGTCACCTGGTGCTACATTCGCTGCCGCGGGAACTCGGAGGCCATCGGCGACGGCTGCAGCGGCGCTGTGCGCCACGTGGCTGCCTTTAGCGATGCTTTCTCCTGCAGTGTTGGCAAACCACTGAACCCCGAGAACAAATGTGTCGTCCTTGAAGGTCTGCTTTGAAGACCACTTCAGAGACAGGCGGCACTTCGCACACCTGCGGCGCTTGACGGGTGTGGTTTCCGTTCACTACACAACATATATCTATCTCCTTTTCTTTGTCGTTAAAACATTTTTTCCTTGGATATTTTCACGGTTTGAAGCTGTGCAATGTAGAGCCTTGTGATGCAGCTAAAAGGCTATTTGTTTAACTTTAGTTTTTATATATGGCTTCTAAAAGTCTAATTCCGTTCCTACTAGCGAAACTTCATTGAACGAAAACGAAATCTACTGTGAAACATTTTTCCTGCAACTGTGAGCAATGCTTTGATTTTCAATGTTATCCGGCCTTTATACTGAACTGCGGCATACTGAAACTCTTATGATATGATACCGTATTGCACTGTTGTGTTATTGGTCGCCGGAAATCTTGTCGCATTTCGAACGGCTGTATTTCCATAATTTCAGCGCGCCTGGAGTGTGCACTTTTTATTATTGCATTCCCTGCACAGCCGATTTTTTTTTTCATCCGAAAGAAGCTATCTTTCAAATAGCGGCCCGACTGCTAACATGCAGGAACAGATGTCGCGGTGGCTGTGTGAATACAGTGTTCCCCTACTGGGCACGATGTCGTAGATTCACAGACACTCCGGTCGAATTCACTGCGTGTGAAATTTCTCTACAGGTACTGACATTAGTATGAATGTTTAGCGATTGCTGGCATCGAGGTTACTCCGAAACCCACCGCTTATAAAAGCGCCTATTATCCGCTTCCTCCATTGTCGAGATTCAAATTTGGTTGTAATAAAAACATTGACTTTAGGTCATCTTCCGTAAGCTCGGCAAAGCGTCCTTCACATGTGCTACCATTACAGTGTTGCTGACCACGTGTCTACGCTGATGAGGAAATATACCGAGACAATAAATTTCAAAATACTTCGCAAGGGAGAAAAAGTACAACTGTGAAGTTACACAAAGAATTATGGCAAGGCTGTCTTCTATCACAGCTGCTATTCATGCTTTATATGATAAATATGGAAAGAAGGCTACAAAGGAACCATCTAGGTTATAATCTTTTTTTTTAATCTGTCGTACAGGTTAGGCGGAAAAGTATTTGAGCAATGGCTTCCGGGTTTAATGTATGGGAAGATATTGCACTGTTAACACGTAGCGAGGAATAGTGGTAAACTCTGGTTAATTGTGGAGACGAAGGAGACACTCTAGGTTTCAGTTTTAGCGCAAGTAAGTCAGGTGTCATGAATAGGTACAACTGATCAGATGCGTGCAATACAAGGCCATGAAATACCCAGAGTGGTCGGATGCAAATATCTGAGGATATGGTTAAACGAAGGGCAGATATACACAGAAAAGCATTTACAGTCTCTCAGGGCAAATGAGCGAAGGGATGCCGGGATAATGAAGCATAGGGCATTATGGAGGTACAACAAATATGAAGTGCTGAGAGGTATTTGGAAAGGAATAATGGTACCGGGGCATACTTTCGGCAATGCGATTCTGTACTTAAGGGCAGCAGTTCAGTGGAGATTAGAAGTAAATCAGAGCTGTTGGTAGATTAACACTAGGTGCCCATGACAAAACAAAAATCGAGGCAGTACGTGGGAATATGGGCTGGGCATCCTTCGAAGCACGGGAAGCTCAGAATAAAATACTATATAAACAACGCCCGGGGAAACTGGACGAGAGCAAGTCGGCAGCTAAGGTATTTAAATACTTATATAGAAAGAGCGTTCACTCATAATGGCGGAAAGGAATTGGGAAACTCACCAGTAATTATGCCGCACACGAGGATGGAGAAAGAAAGAGCATTAAACGACTGGTAAAAAACGCGGAAGATAAAAATTGGCTGAGTTCAATTGAAAAGATGCATAGTGTAAAACTATATCGATACAGTAGTCGGTAACTTTTATAGTCTCAAGCAAATGTTCTCACAGGCGTAGGAAGGGACCAGAGTCCAGGGACCAGAGTACAAACCTTTGTACACAGCGAGACGAGGCACAGATGCTTACGAGCGTTGCTATCATACTCATATCACAAATGCAGTGGAATTCAACATTCTAAGCTGCAGCCTGTTTTATTTCAATAGATTCGATTTCGGCAATAGCTGGCTGCAGTGGTTTGTGCTTAATGAGCTTCTTTTTTGCATCCATCTTTGGCATCGAGCAGTAGAACCTGTCCCAAAAGTTCGCTTCTCCCCAGCGGAGGTAATTCGCCGCCCGCATGTAGAGGCGCAGGTCTTCGTCTAGAGAACCAGGGGCAACCTCTTCGACAAGCACAATGATCAGTCTGTTGACGTTGTCCTCCAGGGCTTTCTGATGCGCCAACCGGAACTCCCAGCGGCACCACTCGCTTGCTACGAAGTTCCTGCAGGAGTGAGAACGCATCATCAGCATTTGCCTTGAAAAGAGTATTTCTCAAAAAAGTCCACCTTTTAACTCATCATAAAATCTGTGAAGTGCAAAATGAGGGTCAAAACGTTCCATAAGTTATACTTAACCGACTAACTCGGGGGATGAAAAACAATATCATAACATTCCCACAATTATTGCGTACACTTCACCTTGTATTATGAAACAATCGTAGAAATGGTCCAAGAGCAATGATTCCTAGCATGCGGGGTACATTTCAGAGTTCATGTTGTCCCTAAATTTGAAGGGTATCTGCGACCTTTACTTACCTAAGTTTTTTTTACATCAATCACATGGGCCAATCAAAATGAACGCAGCTTTGAAGCTGAAAAACACGTCCTACGCTAGGGTGATATTTTCAGCTATGCATGGCTACCCGCTACGGAAGCGGAGAAGTGCCTGAAACCCAGACATGCCTACGCGTATGCAGAGGTCAGAACAATTTTGCTTATTGGAGGGGCAGCCATGAAAAACTTTTTGAATAGTATAACAGGCTCAAATTTCCATGGATCACTTATGTTGGCTTTCTAGGAGCGCCGAAGTCCAAAGTCCTAAAGAAATCAAAAGTGGCCGGAAGTGTTTGGCCTGACTGATCGGGCATAGTTCTAGCGTAGACCCGAAGTAGACGATCGCACAGTACTCGTCAGCAACCAAGTTATGCAGCGCCCGTTGCTTTCAGACATGCAAAGGACCGAGAAGTCGTTAGGATTGAGTAAGAGCTGCGCATCCGTTTATGCGCATGAAAGGGAACATGTTTACCCGGTGAGGAGGAGCACCGTCCTTCTGGAGCAGGCGACCGCGTCACGGATGATGTCCTGCAGCAGGAAACCGCCTTTGAAGTTCCGCTCATAGGTGCAGTAGGATAAGCCAACAGCCTCTAGTCCCGGTATCAGCTGTTCATGGACCCAGCCTGCATCTTTGCTGCTGTACGATAGGAACACGTCGAACACCTTCTCTGCATCCAGGTCCCCCTCCCTGATGCAGTGCACCCAGCTGCAGACACCTCGCATGGTCAGCCAGTTCTTCAGGTGCCGTTCGCCGTAAAAGTAAGCCGCTGAGAGTGTTAGGATCACCGCCAGCATCACTGCGTGCATATACAAAAGTGGAGAATCGGAGATGCTCAGTGTTGGCGCAAGAACTATTTACAGAATACAGTAATGATCGAAAAGTGCAAATGGCTTGCGTCTCGACACGCACCGAAGGCGTACAGGAGATATGTCGTGTATGCTGGAGAAGACAGAGGACATAGTTGGCTTTCCCCTAAGGTGATAAATTTCCTCTCTGACACAAGTTGATTCAAACTTTCAGCGCATGTGATGTGTCTGGAATCTGGAATCTGTAAGAACGGCAGGCAAAATAGGCCAACCGAATGGGGTAAAAAAGTGTAGGAAGAAAGAAGAGACCGCGAAACTGCATAATAAACTTCATTTGGTATGGTAAAATATGGTATTTTGAAGCACCCTCTTTCCCAGATTACTCTGGTGGTCACTGGTTACGCTTACCACATTCTTGTGAGCATCCAGCCACTGCCGAAATGAATAATCATCACATCCGCATTGGAAAGGGTTGCCGGACAGCCATAGAGAAGTAAAGTTGCGTTCCATCACCAGGGCGCGTGGAAATTCCATCAGGTGGTTGCCCCTAAGATCGAGGGAGTGCACTTTGCTGGGAAGGGCATTCGCACTGAGTCTTGAAATGAGATTATTTCGTAAACAAAGCACTTCCACATGGGGAGCGGCGTTTTTGAAAGAGGCATCGATCTCTTCGAGGCGGTTGTCGCCCAGATCCAAATCCGTCGCGTTTTCAGGAAAGGTTTTGGGTAACCGGTTCAATTCTGCCGACGAGCAGTTCACGACGATGCCTCGGTTTCCAAATCCATCATCACGGCAGGTGCAGCTGCAGCCCGCTTCACAGTCATCCTGCCACTTGGTCAAGTTCTCCTCTGTCAAGTCGTGAAGCGAGTTTCCTTTCATCCAGGGTGGGCTCTCACACATCGGTTTTCGCGTTAAGCGCACTTCACTGTCGTGCCTTAGAAGCCAGGCCAATCTGCAGTCGCATAGCAATGGGTTGTCTGGAACCGGAAACGAATTAAAGACAACACTGTAAGCAAGTTGCTGTGGATAAAAGACACTGATAAAGCCATTTTGTAGATGCTATAGATATAGTCCTTTAGTCATATAAATGAAAATCATATTACTTTTTCAGGTACAAAATAGGGATTCTCGGTCACTATGCATGCCCCTGTTCCATGGTTCTTTATTCTCACATGATCATGAAGAAAATATTCGATGCTAAGCTATTAGAGTGTTTCCAAAAGCGGCCATATAACGCAGTAGATGCTGTCAATATTTCCTCGGACTTCTCCAGTGTGTCACGTTAGCTGCTGCGTGTCACGCTCATTGGCCATCGAACGAGAGGAGCAAGTGAAGTTTGTCACTCTGCCCGTTTCACTTTCGCGTTGCGAAATAAGATTAGCGTATTACGTTATGACTCTTTGATACTACAAAGGGATCTCACGTCTTGAGGCACCGTGTTGCATGTGTTGCTTGAAAGACTTAGGTTCGATAAAATCTTTCTTAGGTTCGATAAAATCCTGAAAAACAATTTCCAACTCCCTTATTATTTGGATCAGTTTTATTCTGCAAAATTATCAAGAATCTCATTAAAAATTGTTTTTTTTGCAAATCTCTTTCCAGAAATCATTCGGTTAATTTGCTTGCCTCAGCGCGGTCAAGCAGGTATGTGGTTGTATTATTAATTATTTGAGTACACTTTGAGACAGGGATTACAAGGGAATAGGTATGTGGTTTTCTAAGCGCTCAATATCACCCATGTTTGTGATGAATGCTACCACTGCTCTCAGTGCCTTTCTAATGGTAGAGAAGCTTTGGAGCCAATTTTGTGCGGAGACAGAAACTTTCGCGAGGAGCACAACGAAGAGAGGGGATGCGATGAAGCGACATTAGTGCTGCTGGGACAGAAGCTATTTCAATAAAAGACATTTCTATGAATTCGTGACTGTTCCTTGGGATTTTTTCATGCGAATTAAGTTAAGGCCCGTGCACGAAATAAATAATTTATTGTGCCTCTCGCGGAAAAAGAAAACACGGAAAGAGAGACAGAACGTCACTAACAGTACCATTTATGAGGAGCGCTACGAAGAGTTGGCTGAAAAAATTTCTGCCACTTTATTATCGCATTATGTTGCCTAGAATGCTGCCTGCACTGATTACATCACCCACTCCTGTCGTGTACAATAATTGCATAATTAGTTTTTCTAGTTTACGGGACCTGTCTTCGGTTAGTTTTCGGACGTTTCGTTGAACAATGTTTTGGTCTGCCGCAGACATTCCCAGCAGCCTTCTTAGTTACCGTACCTCCTACGGCTAATAAAGTTATCTTTGGTTTTGGTTATGTTATGATTGTGCCGTTCGGACAGGGCGGAATACGAGTTTTCGGGCACGGTTTCAAATTTTTTGTTGCTGTGAATATCGAGTCGATGTGGAGAAAACGCTGTAACGTTGTACACTATCAGCATTTATATTGCGCAAAATTAATGAGAATATGTCCCCTAGTATTACCTGGGAAGGAGTTAAAGCGGACTCAAATTTGAGTCACTGCTGAAATTGTGTTCGATTTGATTTTATACTTGTATTCGTGTTCTTGTAAGTGCTACATTGCTTCTGGCATTCTCTCACCTGCCGGGAACCGACAAGGCTGCCAGGGCTTTGTGAGGGAGGCTATTGTAACATGCATTTGGAAAAAAAAAAGTTGTATATTTCTTTTATTTAACAGGTTTCTACAGGATTTTTTGTGCTCCTGATTCATCAACGGACTTTCAATTTCAAGCTTATTTTAGACTTCAGTATTCTGCTGCCTCGAAAGTTTACAGTTTACAATTCGTTTACTGAAGGAATATATCTACTTAGGGCAGGTAGTGACCGCTGATCCGGATCACAAGAAGGATATAACTAGAAGAATAAGAATGGGGTGTAGCGCATTTGGCAGGTTCTGTCAGATCATGAATGGCAGTTTAATAATATCCCTCCAGAATACAACAGCTTTGTCTTACCGGCACTCACCTATGGGGCAGAAACGTGGAGGGTAACGAAAAGCGTTCAGCTTATCTTAAGGTCAACGCGGCGTGCTATGGAAAGGAAAATGATAGGTGTAACATAAAGAGAGAGGAAGAGGGCAGAGTGGGTGAGAGAAGAAAGGCGGGTTAACGACACCATTGTCGAAGTCGAGATGAATGGGGTTGTCAGCGTATGGAATTTGAAGGGAAGGTAACCGATTGTGATCATTTGTGACGGACTAGATTCCAAGAGAAGGCAAGCGTAGCACGGGGCGGTAGAAAGTTAAGTGGGTGGATGAGATTAAGAATTTTGCGATAATAGGGTGGCCGCGGCTGGTACGAGTAGGTTAATTGGTGAGATATGAAAGAGGCCTTCGCCCTGCTTTGGGCGCAGTCAGGCTCATAATGCTAATGATGATGATGATGATGATGATTGTACGGTAGCTACAGCCAAGCTTGTCGGACACATCTACGCCCAGTATGCTGACAGAAGGTATGTACTGGGGGAGAGAGCCGGAGCAACGGAAAACTGCGTTGCAACGCCGTCTGCAGACGGATTCTCGGATCGACACAGCCAATGCGTGACATTGATTATCAGGAGGTGTCACTTGACTCATTTCAATGTTTGGTGCTTTAGCTCACCAAAATGCCGCAATTTTCCTTTGCTCCGGCTCCCGCCGCGTGGAGTATACCACTTTTGTCCCGATGGTACGTTGCGAAGTGAACTTCAGTTTCGGCCACCTAGCGAGGGCTCTTTTACGTCCGCTGGCTATCGTTCCTTGAAGTAAGACGGTGTTAAGGATTCTTAATTAATTTCCGAGTAAATAATTTGCTACGATTATTGTATGGTTATCACTGGAATTTGCACGATACTTCTGCAAATGCTGGCTCGCGTCTACCTGCCTCTTTAGCACCTTTGGATTGATGTCGGCCATCAGTAGAACGCAGAGTGCTTTTGCTATATTCAGTAGCAGTGCGATGTATCCACGGGGACTACTGTCCATTTTACAATTTATTAAGTAAGTTTGATTTATTACTGTGGTTAATTTATTTAGACTGATTACAATGGCTGAAAAGAACATGAACGTTGTGTTTGAAAGAGCTCCTACAATGCGAGCAGACGTGCATTTAGTGAATACCAGCTCTCCGGTCTACATATTGAAATTTAATAGAGAAGTGTTTATTCGATCGCTGGCCGGCACCCGCATTCCTTTTCTCTAATCGTGTTTCTGCTCTTTTCTTTGAACATTTGATTGCGACAACATTAGGAGGACCATGACGGCGAGATCTGTAGGCCGTCGGCATCGGGCCTAGGTGTCTGTGCGAAGCCTTCACCTTCCAACAGTGGCGGGGGGATTACCCTCTCTCATCTGCCACCTGTGAGTCGTTTCCCTCTCCCCTTCCTCTCTACTTGTAGGGACGACGTCTGGCTGATAAGGAGTCAGCAAAATGAACACGATTAAAAAGAAAATAACTGGACAAGTGAGGACGTCAGTGCGAAATAGATAGGCTCCCTGAAGAACTATCTGTGCAACACATTGGCTTGCGAAAAGCAGCTTGCATCTCTCTAGCTGCACAGGCGGATTTGTTTGAAGCAGCGACGTGCTGGGACAGTCGCGCATTTCTTTACCACTGCACCAAGACGCCGGTAGTGGAATGAGGACTCGTCGAGATCTATAAACGCCACATATTTTGCGTAGTTACAGCTGCAGTTAACAAACAACCGGAAAAGACAAATTGCAGATGGAAGAAGGAACCGTTAGTGGAAGAGACGAATTACTCAGACAACAGCAGATCTGCGTACAATATTGACAGCCACCCGAAGAACTGTCTGTGCATATACGAAGCTTGCGGGATCAATGAAGAATCTGCATTGGAATTGATTGGTGCATGAAATAAGAAAGCTTTTAAGTTTTCCTAGCTTTAAATCATAGCGTCCCGTATTTTTTTACCTCCTTTTGGATACGCTAACTTACATCCACTCTATATTGCGGTGTTCTGTAATCTTTAAGGTTTCGTCTCGGTTAGGGAAATAAAAAGCTATAGCATGAAACCTTACAGACCTGTGATTTTTCCTTAATTCCCCAACAGGGCACGCCATTTCCGCCGGTAATGGGCGAGCACCTTTATGGTCGACCTTTTCAAAGAAGTCGCATGGTTTGGAAAGTGGCAACCAAATGTGATAGCTTACGGTCCACGGTCACGTTCGGTGTAGTTGTCATGCGTTGCGGAAAATCCGTTCGGCGCAGAACTTCAATCCCATTTCCTGCGAGGCCGAGACCTCTCAGATGTACAGTTCCTGTGAAGGCACCTTCCACGCTGGTGATGTTGTTTCCCATCAGAGCGATGTAGGCGAGGAACGCGTTTCGTCCAAATTCACCTCTTTCTAAGTACTGTATTTCATTGAAGGCCGCATCAAAGTATTTCATATTTACGAGGTGTCTCAAGGAACCATTAAGAGAAACCAACTAATTGCTTCGTAAACGCAGATTTTTAAGAGTGACGAGTCCCCGGAACGCGTTCCTACCAAACCAATGAACGTTGTTTTCGCTCAGATGCAACTCCAGAAGGTCCGCATTGTCTTTGAAGTCATCGTCGGGAACGTGGCTGATGAGGTTGTTCCTGAGAAATAGCTTTCTTAAACTTCCGAGATATTTAAACACGTCGGTGATGCTAGTTATGCGATTGGAAGTTAATATAATTTCCTTCATTCGGCGTGTGTGCCTGAACATCTCTGCCAAGTTGGTCAGCTGGTTCGCCTTCATGTTTAGAAATTCTAAGTTTGATTCTGCGCTAAAAACAGACGCATTTACGTAACTTATCTTGTTTTTGCTGAGGTCCAGACGACGGAGTCTTTGAAGCGCCTTGAAAGCTGTAGGCTCTATGTCGCTTATTTGGTTGTCGCCCAAGCGGAGTGCTTCTATTACGCAATTTGCTGACGCGAACTTAGGTATAACGCCAATCTTGTTGTGGGCGAGGTTGATTTCTTTTAGGTATGGCATCCTCGATTTCGCAAGTTCACTGATGTCCACTATCAAGTTGTTCTCGAGGCTGATTGTCTGAAAAAAAATTTCAATGAAACAATCAGGAGCAGCATTCTATCCAAATTATCTTTGCGACATCCGAAAGATGCCGATAGGCATCGAAACAAGTAAAGCGTAGGCGAGCTTAATTTTTATTTCTGGAGTATATGAAGTGGCGTATTAAGTTCTCTATTTGATCTAAAATGTTCGCTCTAGTTATTTTGCAGTGACCAAAGTGACAAATAAAAAAAATGCTGCATGTTTATTTTTTTTTCTGGTTTTCATGACTGCAATCGTTGGGTCTTTTCAAACAACCAAGGTCTGAGCCACCGGTGTGAGTTTCTTAGTCACTGACTCGGAACCAGAGCTGAGCCGGGGCATGAGTTACTGAGCCATCGCTGTTGGTGAAGAAGTGGAAATGGAGCCACTGGATAAGTTTTCGAAACGTATCTAGTGACACTAGGCGGAAAGGTCAACACAATCGCACAAAACACGACGTTAAAGCCCTACTTGACCGAAATTTTTCAAACCGTAAAAAGGTTGTTTTTTCATAGTACACCCCCGTATTATGCTACCCACAAAACATTACGCTCCAGTTTCAAGCAGTTACGGTGCCAAACGCTCGCAAAAATCGGAGTTTTCAATACCGAAACTGGAAAAACGTGCGCCATTGCCGCCCGCCGGAAGTGACGCATGTTTGAGACTAGAGTCCGGACAGGTTCGGAGCGTCTGCTCGTTGCGGCTCGAGCAAAGCGCTGGTACCGGTAGCGCGTGCAGCACTTCGTGTGATAAATACTGGTTATATGTGAAAACACACATCTTAAAACGGATGAAAGACCCTAGAAAAAGTTTTAAACGTGTTTTATTTGCTGTAGTAGACTAGAAAACTCCTGGCTCAATCTCAGCGAAGATGATCGCGCCGCAATGCTAGTGAGCATTGTTTGCCTGGCAGTGTTCGATTACAGCTTGTACAAAGTTTGGACATTGCGGAGGAAGGAAGCGTAATCAAATGGAGGCCAAGTAGAAGTGCTTGTATTATCAAGTTGGCTTTTTCGAGCGGGCACGCGCATGCCAGCAGCACATGTGCGCTGTGCTGTGCGTCCAATATGGTTGTTGTCTTGATAAAAGAAATGACCTGCCTTCTCCTTTTCCTTCTGATTTTTCTCCCCCGTCGAAATGCGCATAGAAATTTGCAGTGCTCTGAACGCGAGGTAAATCAATAAAAACAGCTGGATGTCTAAAAAGAGAGCTCAAGAGAATCAAGCGCTGCGTTAAGCGAAAGAATATGCCAGAAGCAAAATTTGTGTTTCAAAATAAATATATATTTTTCTCTTCGAGGACCGTGGCATCAATGCGGTGCCGATGGTGGGCTGGTTCATCTTCGCGCGCCTCGGTCGGGCCAGCCACTGCGTATTGCGAAATACATGCGGATTCAAATGAACAAAACTTATGCGCTGCGTTCATTACTTTATTTACCTAGAACCACTTAAAGCCTGTGTACAGCAGGGACGGAAATGTTTTTCTAATCTTTTCAAACCACACAGCTGGGCAGAACGACGTGGTTGCCGGACCCCAGTCGACCGTTTACACCCACCGCGCAAATTACCGTAGGCAGTGTGTCCGTATCGACTGAGTAATAATTCAGAACTTATAATCAAAATTACGTGTTGTCTTTCATTGAGAATATTATCATTCAAATAACATGCGTTTCGACCTCTGAGGTCTTGGAGACGCGCCTCAAATGGTAACGCTGAAGCTTCCTGTAATCGACCTCAAGTATGAACGGCGTGAGGCAGTAAGAAATTCGACGGTTTCAGTAACGCTCATGTGGCCTTCCAGGATTCTCAGCCAGGCCTGCGAATCTTCGAGGCAGCAGATACACTCGGCGCACGACGGCATTATTGCTCATTTGGCAGAGCTGTACGTGCAGTAAACGCTTGCATATGTTGATTCCTTTTCAGACTAAGCAGACCTCCCCTTAGACTGCTGCCTGGTTTAAATAACGTGCGGTCAAAAGGGCAATGGAGTGCATACTGCAACCGCGCAAAACGACGAGGGACGCAGAGAGGAATGCACAGGACAAGATGCGAATCCGCGTCTTGTCCTGTGCTTTCCTCTCTTGGTGCCTCGTCGTTTTGCACAGTTGCAATATGCACTCCATTGTCAACCACCAACTTGCCCGCCTTCACTTGTTACATGTCAGAAGGTCGCTGCTCGATGAGCAAAACCGTCCACTTCAGCTTCTGAACCGGCTAAGCTAGCTTGTGACAAGCGGTCCCCCGTCCTCTTTATTCTCCCGATTGGACACGCCTCGAAGCCTTTCTTCTCCGAATTATTACCCTCTCGGTTCCTGGCATGCTTTGCCCATCGGGCCAGAAACATGTAGTACGTGCTCTGATGCATGATGTAGACCGAGACAGGTCTATTGACAAAACCCACCCCACAAAAGTGGTTAGCGCGAGGCAGAAGCGTCAGTCACCCACCATTATCTTTTTTGAAGAAGAGAGTGGAATTCACGTTAAAACCTGAGCGCCAGACAGCTGACACCAGCTTTCGAGATCGGGGGTGAAGGGCAGTGGCCGAGAGGTATACATGGTGCGTTCCGCATTCCTCGTATTCCTTTCCGCGGCCACGCACTTCGTCAACATGATGCCAGCAGTTTATTTTTCTCGGAGGCCATCGAGCTTCGCGGTGAAAACAACCAGAAACGCTCCAGAAGAAGAGCTTACAAGGAGCGCGCACTCACTTCCGAACGCCTGAAACTGGCGAGCCGGCGATGCCGGTGTCTCATTTGTGCGTCATTTCCGGTCAGGTTTGTTAGTTTTCCAGCACACCGCTACGGGACTGCGTCGTCTGCTACAGAGGTTTTTGAACGCTTACAACTAAAATTCTAGACGCTTCACAGCCCTAATATTAAATATAAATATTGTTCATAACATGCGCACTTTATCCAGCGCAAAATTAGCCGAAGTAAACTTTCGGTCAAGTAGGCCTTTAATGGTATCAGTGAAGCACATTTCCTCCTGCACGCCAGGATATACTGTCTGCGATTTGTTCAGTGTGCCTGCAAACATCGGCACATTAGCCTGCCGGCTTGCTAGGTGTGGACAACGCCCTAGACGCGTTGCGGGAAACCGTTTTTATAAGGTCGATGATTTATGGGCATACAACATTTTGACGAATTGGTTGCGCCCCATCAATGCCTGCTTAAGCGTGAATTTTCATACAAACGAGGTTTTTTAATCGGGTTCCGCCACTTTTAGGTCTTCCTTGTGGCTCGTGACAAAGCATATGCTGCGTTCTACCATGTTTTCTCAGAGACATGTTCACTGTGTAGGGTGACTCGAGTTTTTTTCCTTTCGTTACACTTGTGTAGTTGGCGTAGTTTGTTTACTTTGGGGTAAACACTACGTGGTGTTATGTGTGCGCTGCGGCGACCTTTGAATAAACCTTCCAGGTTGGGAGGATGACGTCTGGCAGTTTGTGGCTCATGGTTGAGCAAGGCGTGGTGAGGAGTGTTAATGACTTAATCCCCAATGTGCCAGAGTGAGTGAAATGTGCCAGAGTGAGGAGCAGCCGGAATATTGAACCGAGATTTAAATTTATTGCCAAACTGCCCTTTTTAGCTCTCCGTCAGGGTGCTTTAAGATGTCTTCTAAGAGTGTACGAGGGGGTAGATAGTCAATCAAGGCGGAAAGCTATAGTATGACTTCATTTTGAGATATAAAATTTGGGAGCGAAGAAGACGCCGGAAGTAAGTAAAAGCATCGAGCGCTAATCTAAAGCCCGCTTATTAGAGCGACGCCTGTGTTGAATGACGGGCCTCAGTACACAACCATTAACATACCACAATGAGTCACGTGGATGGCCAGCCTTGTAATCAACATGGTCTGATTTCTTAAGCTCATAGGGTAAACTATCTGAGCGAGTTTTGAGACCAAAGGCAAATCCGTTTTCGAACTCTAGTTTGGGTGCAATAAACCTTCTATGGCGCCTATTGTAAAATAAATTTCTTTATGTTTTTGGTAAAGTTATATTTAACTGTGCCGAGCCTTGTTAGCTTGTGCACTCGAATTGCCGATAATCTCACTTGAAAAACGGGTGTCGCGTTTTCCTAATTTTTCTGGACGGCGTTTTCAGGTGGCGCTCGTAAATGATTTCGTGGGACCTCATCCATGAGACATCGAAGAGAAAACTAAAATATGCACTCAACAAAGCACAGTGCCGTAATAATTTTGCGCGCTCTCCATCAGCTGTGTTCACAAGTGCTTCACAAAGTTTAAACTAAGAGAAATCCTAAACTAAACGCACTGAGTGTCGGAGCCAGTACTCGATTTCGCACTTTGTCAAGCCTGTTCTATTCAAAGCCGCATATACGCTCCACTCTATAGCGTGCAAGAAAGGGCTTCGATAGCGGCGTTCAGCCATGTTCAGCATGATCCAGAAAGGGCTAAAGAAGAGGATAGAATACTTGATACTTTTGCGGTTTGCTCGTATGAATGAGCTCGTTTACATTTGGAGTGAAGTTACATAATATGTCTTGTAACCATGACTTAACTCATTGCTGCGATTTGACGCAGAGCTAAAAATAATGAGAAAATAAGACGCTTACCTCTAAGTAGCGCAAGTCGTCAAACAGGCCATTTACTACGGTGATGCGGTTACTGGCTATACGGACTTCTCTCAAATTTCTTGACTTCTTGAAGAGAACGGGCGACAGGTGCTGGATCTTGTTGTGCGACAACAACAGGACCTTCAGCTTGGTAAAACCACTCAGGTATTCTTCGTCCACCTCTTCAATGCTGTTGTACCGTAGGTCCAACTGATATAATTCGGGCAAATACAGAGAGCCCTGCAGAGCTCTGAAGGTATTTCCACTTGCAATAATATGATGCAAGCCCTTAGCGGCGCTCAAACCGCATGGGAGATTGTTCAGCAGAGTCTCTTTCAAGGAGATTTTGTACAGTTTAATTGCGGACCTCAGGGTCGTTTCTCCCCGCAGGGAGGCGTCTGCAGCATGCAGACGTCGGTGAGTGGCGACACCACGGGGTTAACCCGAGCATCCGCAGGGACATCCCCGCAGGGGGATGATGGTGAACAATGCGTCACCACGGACCCGAGCATCCGCGCTTAGCCGTGCGTGGCATCGCCGTGTCCGGGGAAAAGGGGATCCTGGTGGTTGAGCTGATACCGAGCGTTTGGACCCTTAAGGCCCCTCGGCGGAGGCAACACACCACTTTGGCCCCAGCTTCCTGTAGACGGCACCTCCGGCCTGACCCGACCGGAGGAAATCGGCAGTCGCCTTTTCCTGTTCTCCTCTCCATCTTTCACTTTCCTATCTCCTTTCTTACAACTCTCCTGTATCCTCCTCTTTTCTTCGTTTTTTCCTCTTTTTCCTGGCGGCGAGGGTTAACCGTGTGTGACCAACTACCCTGAGTTGAGTCATATTAGGTTATAGTTAAGGTGTACAGCTGGCGTGGGCAGGACTTGCCTTCAAGTTCCTGTCGCGTCCCCTTGTTGGACTCCATGGTGGGTGGCTGGCACCATGACCGAAAAACATCAAATTTTATGGCTCCCCCCCTTTCCAAACCTGATCGCTCTCTTAAAAGAGTGCGGAACGAGGCAGAGAACTTTTTTTCTAAAAAGAAACCAACATTTGCGAAATTCCATGTCGTCCACAGTGAAATTCAAGAATTCAAGATAAACAGGCCAGAATTCTATCCCCCTTCATGGTATCGAAATGCTTAACAGAAGCTTTGGGCCCCGGCTACAAAGTATCGAAAATGACCAGTGGCGATTTATTGCTAGAACTCCGAGAAAATGTCCAAACCACCAAACTCTGTAACATAGTGTCTATTGGGGACACACCTGTCTCCATCACTGCACACCGATCCCTCAACACTGTCCGTGGCGTCATCTCAGATAATGATTTTCTACATCTCACAGAGAAAGAAATGCTGGAAGGCCTTTCCGATCAAAACGTCATTGATGTGTACCGAATCAAAATCCGCAAGGACAACAAAGATATAGATACCAAACACCTGGTCCTGACTTTCAACACATGCACATTGCCAGAAACCATTGACATTGGATACCTCAAAGTAAATGTTAGACACTATATCCCTAACCCCCGAAGATGCTTTAACTGTCAGCGGTTTGGCCACGGCTCACAGAGTTGCCGCGGCCGCAAAACTTGCGCGAAATGTGCATCAAAAGACCACCATTCTGAGGAATGTGACGCAGCTCTACGCTGCGCTAACTGCGAAGGTGACCACGCTGCGTACTCCAGGGCATGTCCGTCCTGGAAAAAGGAGAAAGAAATAATCACCATTAAGACCAAAGAAAACATTTCATTCAAAGAAGCCAGAAGGCGTTTTGCACTGACAAATACATTCTCTTTCACAGCCAAACCAAACTATGCTGACGTGGCGCGCAGGGGCGGTGCACCACGCAGCACTCCGGCATCTGCCGCGGCCACTCCCACCTCGCCTGTGGTAGTGCCATCAACGCCCCAGGCAGAGACAGCCAAGGCTGCTCTGCCAACTCCAAGCCAGGGAGTGCCGGCCCATGGGCCAGCATCCCGCAGGACTTCCCCCCGTCGGGGGAGGCCTGACACCAACACATCCGCGGCTTCGCGGTCCTCCAGCACCTCTGGTGAGGTGATGGATACAACTACCACTCCGCCCGCTTTGCGGCGGCGGACCGGCTCTCACGAGCGAAGAAAAGATAAAACCCCGGTAACGGGCCCAGAACAGTAAATTCCTTCAGTTCCATTCACACCCAAAAAAACAAACATGATATTTGCGATTCAATGGAACTGTAGAGGAATGTTAAGGAACTACAGTGATATAACACATATTCTAGGGTCCGTGATGCCTCTAGCTCTATGTCTCCAGGAGACCAATCTTGGTCCACAACATTCAAATATCTTAAAGCATTATACAACTTTTAGGCGTGATCGCGAACATGCAAGTAGACTCTCGGGAGGCGTCGCAATCATCATCCAAAGCGGCGTCCCGGCTCAAGAAATCAAACTGAAAACAAAACTTGAGGCGGTTGCGCTTAGCGTCATCAGCTACAAAACCATAACAATATGTTCTGTATATCTTCCCCCACACATCACATTAACATGCCAAGATCTAGAAGGCCTGATCGATGAACTGCCGGAGCCATTTCTGGTAGTTGGCGATTTTAACGCTCACTCTCCGTTTTGGGGAAGCGAACGCTGCGACTCTAGAGGCCAAACAATCGAAGATTTTATACTTTCGAATAATATCTGTCTTTTAAATACGGGAAAAGCCACATATTGCTGTCCAAGCTCAGCAAAAATGAGCTCTCTCGACTTAGCTTTCGCATCACCATTACTTTTTAACGATTTTAAATGGGATGTTTTAAATGACCCCATGGGCAGCGATCACTTACCTACCGTCATCAGGCTCTCATCATCCACTCCAATCATCCCCACAAGGCCACGGCGCTGGAAAATTCAGCTTGCCGACTGGTCACTCTTTACAAAAAGTGCCACTCTGGAAAAGGAATTTTGTGACGACCTTAGCACAGATGAAATTAATGAGAAGTTTACTGAATGCATAATATCGGCCGCAACACTCGCTATACCACAAACAACAGGACTTGCACAAAAGAAACACAAAGTGTGGTGGACAAAAGAATGCACATTAGCAAAAAAACAACAAAACAAAGCCTGGAGCGCTCTGCGTCGATATCCCACTGCAGAGAACTTACTTACCTTTAAGAAGGCAAAAGCCAGAGCGCGGTATGTCCGAAGAAATGCAGAAAAAACCTCTTGGCAGAAATATGTCTCCTCAATAAACAGCTCAACAACATCAAAGAAAATGTGGGAAAAAGTTCGTAAATTTACTGGTGACCATACCCCTTTCACACTTCCTCTCTTGACAGCACCCGGGACACAAACATCTTTAGAAGAACAGGCCAACATATTAGGCGAGCATTTTGCTGAGATCTCAAGTTCATCCAACTACACAAACACATTTCAGAAACACAAAGCAATAGCTGAAAAACAAAAATTCCCATCTGGAGCAGGTGTACATGAGGATTACAACCAGCCTCTCACACTACAAGAAATAAATAAGGTATTATCTTCTGGAAAAAAGACAGCACCAGGACCAGACAACGTGCATTACGCTATGCTTGCACACCTCTCCGAGGCTGCTGTAGAGGCACTGTTAAAATTCTTTAATAAAATCTGGATAACTGGAAACATACCTGACGAGTGGAAAAAAGCAGTCATAATACCTTTTCTCAAACCCGGAAAACCACCAACAAGTCCTAGCAGTTACAGACCAATAGCTCTCACCAGCTGCATTGCTAAATCTTTCGAAAGTGTAATAAACATTAGACTGACCTTCATACTTGAATCTCGGCAACTACTAGATAAACACCAATGTGGGTTTAAGAAAACATGCTCCACCACAGATCACCTTGTCCGCCTAGAAAACACCATCCGGGAGGCGTTCATCCACAAGCAGCACTGTATTGGGGTCTTCTTCGACCTGGAGAAGGCCTACGATACTACGTGGAAGTTCGGCATCCTCCGTGACCTAGCAGAGCTAGGTATCCGCGGCAGGATGTTGAACTGCTTGAACGACTTCCTGGCTAACCGCACATTCCGAGTCCGCCTAGGAGCAACTCTCTCCATGACTTTCACCCAAGAGAACGGCGTACCCCAGGGGTGCATTCTAAGCACGACACTCTTTATAATAAAAATGAATTCCTTAGCTAAAGAAATACCCAAGTCCATAATGTATTCAGTTTATGTAGATGACCTACAAATAGCATGCACGTCCTCCAGCATATCAACCTGTGAGAGACAAATACAAATCACACTAAATAAACTAGGTGCTTGGGCAGACAGAAATGGGTTCAAATTTTCTCCTCAAAAAACAGTAGCTGTACTTTTTTCATTGCGACGAGGCCTACAGGTCGATCCCAATCTATACCTGAATCAGACTGCACTACCAATTAAACAAGAACACACATTTTTAGGCCTAACTTTTGACAAGAAACTCACATTTCTACCACACATCAACAACCTTAAAAAGAAAGCTTCTCAAGCCCTCAATGTCTTAAAAGTGCTCTCACGGAAGCGGTGGGGGTCCGATAGAGCAAGCCTTTTACAAATATATCGCTCTCTGGTGCGCTCCAAGCTGGACTACGGGTGCATAGTATATGGTTCGGCAAGAGCATCCTACTTGAAAAGATTAGACCCCATTCATAATCTTGGTTTGCGGCTATCATCTGGAGCATACAGAACATCACCAGTGGTTAGCCTTTACGTTGAAACTAATGAAGCCGCTCTTGAGGATCGAAGAATTGCCCTTACATGCTCATATGTCTTAAAAATCCGTTCCCTTCCGAAACATCTCTGCCATCCAATTGTCACCAAGTGCCCATCTAAAAGATTATTCATCAACAAACCACACTCTATCAGACCATTACTACTGCGCTTTGAAGATAAATGCGAAGAGCTAACAGTGCTAGATGCCCTACCAAATATTGCACAAAGGAATGAATGTTTGCCACCATGGTACAGCCTGCCTTCAGTATGTGACTTCACAATGACACATTTAGATAAAAAGCAAACGCCACATGAGTACATATTACAGGAATTCTTTGCACTACAAGAAAAGTATGACACCTACATTGAATTTTATACCGATGGCTCAAAAACAGAAAGTCACGTTGGAAGTGCAGTAATCCAGGGAAAAAATAAACAGATAATGCGACTACCAGAATGCGCATCGGTTTTTACTGCTGAGTGTTATGCCATCTTTGTAGCTGTAGAAAAAATAGTAAGAGAGAATATCAAAAATAGCATCATTTACACCGATTCCCTGAGTATGCTTAAAGCACTGCACTCCAGAAATGCAGCTGAACCTATAATAGGAAACATCATACATAGCACAGTTAAAATCACAAAACAAAAGCATAACATTAAATTCTGCTGGGTTCCTAGCCATGTTGGAATTTTAGGTAATGAGAAAGCAGATGTATGCGCTGCACAAGCCCGGAATAACCAAATAAAGCAAGTGAACATACCGCACAGGGATTGTTTAAAATTTATATACAGTAAACTAAAAAAAAAGTGGCAAGCAGCATGGGAAGAGCACGCAAACAACAAATTACATTCTGTTAAGCCCATTTTAGGGGAATGGCAATCATGTAGGCATCAAGAACGTTTTACCGAAGTTATTTTATGTCGGCTCCGCATTGGACACACCCACCTCACGCACAACTTTCTGCTAACCAAACAAAACACACCTCTCTGTGAAATGTGCGGTGCTGAACTCACAGTGAACCACATTTTAATTTCATGTGTCAAACTAGAAGAACTAAGAAAGAAATATTTTACAACATTTTATAGGGAAAGACTTCCATTACACCCCGTGCTACTTTTAGGCGATCGTGCACTTGTTGACATCTCATGTATTTTTAGGATTCTCAAGGAAGCCAACGTTTTAAACAAACTCTAAGTATTTTTAAAAAGCTTCACCATTAACAAAAACTCTAACCTTGTGTTTGGCGCATCATAGCCTCAGTTGCTTTTGCGCCATAAAAATCAGTATAACTATAACTCAGGGTCGTTTCTCCGATGTCGCGCAGAGGGCAATGATCGATAGCGAGAAAAATAATTGTTCTGTTGGAAAACCAATCAGCAGGCAGATCGATGACTGCGACGTTCCTCAACGTTAGTTTTTTTAAAGAGACTCCCCTCATCATGGCAATGTCTGCGTCGATTTCTTCTGCTTTAGAGACGTCAGTGCACGCCAACACAGCTCCGTCCATCCTAGTCTCGCAGGAGCAGCGCTGAAGTTCCGGACATGTGGCGTTGACCTTCTTCCGATACCATGGCCAGCTGCGCACAGCATACACTGAAGTGCACGAAGCAGCCAGCATGCAGACTAGGACTATCATACGAGAAGTAACCATACTGGAGACCTGTTGTTCCCAGGTGATTGCGTGCGTTATAATCGGCTTGAACTTTCCTTGTCAATCTAGAAGTTACGCTCGAGTCCGACGTTCATCGAAGGTTTACCTGTCTCAAGGACGAACAAAAGCATCAGTGCAGAATTGAGTCAGGGCGCTGGTAAGAAGCGAACCCACCCTTTGTCAACAGATGCGCTCCGGTATGTATCACAAAAACTAAGCGCTTCGCGGGGGGGTCACAGGGGAAGTCGGGGTCGACGTCCCTACCACCACTGTGCGGTCTAAGCATTGAAGCAAGGCTATGAGAACTCAGAAGCAGGGCCATACATTTTTGTTCCACTGGCAGAAGTCCGCTGAGGGGAAGTTGACTGCTGCGGCGTTACATAACGGCGACGCCACTGTTCAGTCTTCGTCCGTCCCTGGTTGTGGGAACAGTCTGCTCGGCCAGCACCCTACGTTCAATGCACGTACACGTTAGATAAAAAATGGGGTCTTAGAGGACTCACATTAGATCGCTCTGTTTGGAGTACGGCGATTTCTCAGTTTGATGGCACACAGCGACTCGGGAAAGTTCTTCTGGGAGCCGTCCGCCCAAGCACACACATCACACGCGACGGAGAGACGCGTACTACAGGGGAATAGTAAATTAGCCTCCTGGAAGACATGTGGCGAGTGATTATGCGAGGCACGGGAGGCTGCGGGAGAGGAGGGCTGGAGGGCGTTTCCACGCGCTGCCTCCCATCTGGAGGAGATCCGTCGAACTCCCAGGAAATCCTGCATCCGCTTCTTTCGGAAATTCGCTTTCTTAAGAAAGACAAATGTGTGCTTTCTTCTCAGAAATGCGCCTGTTTTCAAAACCAAAGCAGTTGTCTCTTTCGGTGGTGTCTTACTCCGTCTCAAAAATAAACGGAACCAGAACATGCTACGCATTCATTTTAAGTTACCTGGGTAGAAACAGCCAGCTTTGGTGACGCTACACAATTAAATAACGACTTATTAATTTTATTAGCCCGCGCAAATAAGGAGAGCTGTAAAACACCATCTGGTACTGCGGTGGGTAAAACATGTTCCTCTGCGTAAGCATCGTTCAATAGATCGAAGCGACATACGTGTCTACGTAAGGCGAGCGAGGCATTCTTTCTTATATTGCCGTACATGTGCGTACTATACAATAGTTTGAAAGGCTGTAGCTTAAATCACAAGAGAAAGAATTGCGTAAGCAAATGCGATCAAGAACACTTATACAGTGAGAGTATAGGGGCTTCCGTGGAAGGATTTCTTTGTAAGCTTAAAAGACGAAAGGCGAAAGACAAAGTTATTAAACAGTTTCTCGGCGTGAGCAATACGGGGTCGAAACGTTTGAGTGATTCGGTAACTGGGAAGCAGCAAGGGGCCCTTATCGCGTATTCGGAGGCGGCCAGTAACGCCTATTTCTTATCTAGTTGTTCCGTAAGCTTAACCTGCGTATTCGTGAGAAATAAATAAGCATCGCAGTTATGGGTGGTGGTGGTGGTGTGACACTTTTATTAGAACAGCCTTTATAATAGGCGTTCAGTGCGTCCTGGGCCAAGGCGACGAGGGCACGTTGCAGCCCCAGATCCAGGGAGGCAAGCGAGCTGGGCCGCGGTCGGGGTGGGGGGAAAGGATAGGCGGGAATCCGTGAAGCTCGCGTTCTTCGCCGATTACAGTTTAATCTCCTACGTACACCGGCCAAACTTTATCTGTACCGGTAGTCTTCCACACCTCAGGGTCCAAACTGTCCACACACACGTGCAGACATAGAACACTGCCTTACAGTGCAACGCAGTTATGGGAGGCCAATATCCCAGCAACTAAAGGTACTTTGAGAGCTTGGCACACTCCAGTATGCAGAACTCGATATTCGAAACCATTTCGCTTAATTTTTGAATTCGGTAGGTTAGTGTCGGAGAGTTTTAATCATTTTTCGTGTTTATGCATTACCATAGGTTTACTATGATTAGAAGTATTTCTAGGTCCAGCTCAACTACTCCTCTGGTCACAACTCTCCGCAACCTTTTTGGAAACGAATCTCTTACACTAACGTTCGCAAACGGGCTGATGAGATTTTTGTACCAAGCATCAAACTCGACACCGTCTTCATCTTCCATCTCGGACAATTTTTATAATGGCGTAGCAGAGGTTCATCTCATTTTGAAGAAGGTTTCCTTGCTACATTGTTTGACCCGAATCCCGAAGCAGGCCGAAAAGCAGATGAAGAGCAGACGAACACGTTCTTGAGGCCTGAAAGAGGACAACAAAATTATTACTCTGCTACCACCACTTCGTCTTCCACGCACCTTCGATATGGCGGTTTTGTGCGTGAGATCGGGCAAGCCTCGTTCTCTCTTGATTCCAATTTTCGTTCCAACTCGGGCAAGCCTCGTTCTCTCTTGATTACAATTTTCGTTCCAACTCTAATCATTCCAACAAGTGGTTTCATTCACGAGAAGTCAGTGGAAGCTACAACTGAAAAAAAATTTTAGTGTTACAACTACCCAAGCCAACTTAGTCAATATCATCAATGCGATGGGAGCGATAGAGCGGTCCTAGAGTTAGTTCACCATGCACTATGGAAGGATGGAAAAGCCTGTGCTATAATGATAAGCGAGAAATTTTACGACGCGATTCTAGAGAAGAAAGCTCAAGGCTATTTTTCGTGGTTGATATAGTGGCTGTTCGGTTGAAATAAGAAAGGATGAAGCGAGTGGAATTATTTTGAACAAGTTGAAGAGAATGGGTTAGGGTGACTTGAGCAGGGTCCCAAACTGATGACGCACGCCTATGTTTCGGGCGTAATAATGTCTTGAAAAGCAGCAATTTAAGGAAAGATGGAATGCTGAAAAAATTACGGCATAGGTAACCTAGCATGCGATGAGCAATAGATTGGCACGCTGCGCTTCTGTGTAGATTACAGGAAACTTAACAGGGAGACAATATAATTAATGTGACTCGCCCAGGATAAGTTACCCGTAATATATACCCAAGGTACTTGTAAGCGCTAACGGATTCCAAATCAGGTGGTAAGTCATGAGGTCAGAATCTGTACGAGATACGTGCCTAAGTTTGCATTTTTTAGTATTGAGTTCCATGAGCCAAGTATTACACCAATTCACTATAGCAGTTAAGTCATTTTGCAGAATCGTAATATCGTTAGCGTCACTTAGTTCACGGAAGATAACACAGTCGTCAGCAAAAAGATGAATATTATAAGGCAAAGTAGAGGCAAGGTCATTTATGTAGATAAGGAAAAAAAAGTTGCACAAGAACCGATCCTTGTGGCGCACCAGAATGCACATGCGTTAGCAAGGAGTTGTGGCCGTTAGCTGCAACAAATTGTGAGCGATCAGTAAAGAAAGATTCAATCAATTTTAGAAGACTGTAGTCAATATTTAATTGCTTTAATCTGTAAACAACGAGGTCATGTGAAACCTCGTGGAATGCTTTAGAGAAATATAAAAAAAACGCAGTCTACAAGAGAGGAACGGTCTAAAATGTCATGGTGCTTGTGCTTGAAGGATATAAGCTGCGTAACACATGAATATGACTTTCGGAAACCATGTTGAGACGCGGTGGAAAATGAATTTTATTCAAGAAAGTTAACTGAGAAAAGGTTACATGTTCTAGTAGCTTGCAGCAAGTGTTGGTGGGAGAAATGGGTCGGTAGTTCGCTGGGTTAGTTTTATGACCGCATTTATGTAATGGAACCACCTTCCCTATTTTCCAAGCAGTAGGAAGTGAGGATGTACCTAGGGACTGCTGAAAATTTTTTGTTAAGATTACAGAACTATATGCACATGTATTTTTTAGAAACTTGGCTGTTATTTCACCGTAAGCTGGAGAAGAGTGATTTGTGAGGTTATCAATTAACTTAATAATGCCTTGCACATCGGCAATATTTCTGGGCATCTGAATGAAGTAATACTGACGTGTAGGAGGCGAAGGAACGTTTGTGACACGAGAGAAGTTTTTCATGAAGGAATTGTTAATGGCTGTCGCACACTGACTCGCGTGAATAGGGTTAAGTGATGAATCTTCAAGCGAAATATGGTCTGAGGTCGAAAGGTTAACTGTGCGCCAAAATTTCCTAGGATTTCTCTTTAGCATGGATGGAACAGTGGTAGAAACAAAATTTAACTTGGCTTCTTTTAATGCAGTGGCGTAAGCTTCAGAGGCTATTTTGTACGCGGACGGGTGTCAGTAGGTGAAAGTGTAGCGACGAGATAAAGACGTTTCTTTTTGTTACATAAGCGTTTGATGTGTGTATTATAACTTGGCGCGTTAGAATTCGTGGTAATGCCGAAGCAAGGAATGTGTCTTTCGATGAGATCATGAACTTTTGACGCAAAAATTTCCAAGTTAGTTTTCACAGAGCGATCATCAAAACCTTTAAAGAAAAAGTCAATAAACGTTGAAAGCTCGTTGTTTATGACGTAAAAGTTAGCTCGCTTGTAATATCGCAATGTCTTTACTTCTCTGGATGTCTTTGATACGTGGGCACTAAAGAAAAATGAGAGAATACAATAATCACTTATGCCGGGAAGATATGAGACGGAAGATGCGTAGTCAGGATGGCTGCTAAGGATTAGGTTGAGGATTAGGATTGTTAGAGGATTAGGAGTGTTCGAAGAGTCGGATGTTAGTCTAGTGGGCTGCAGTGCTAACTGAGAGAGCAGGAATGTAGAAAACAGGTCCAAAAATTCATTAGCCTCGGAAGTAAAGGGCGCCAGGTGAGGCGGTTGCGAGTACCATGGAATAATAGGAAAATTAAAATCGCCGAAAAAAACAAAGGCATGTGGAAAAACGTGCGCGAACTATATTTATTGCGTTGTAAACGTCGTTAGAGAAACAAGCTGCGGATGAAGATGCACGATAACAGTCGCCTAGGATTATTTTTGATGCTCGAGAATGATTAAAGGCTATACCATTTCCAAGTCACTGTTAATGTGGACACACGAGGATGATGTACTTTTAGATGCAGCTATGAGGACACCCCTCAACGGCGTAAGGTTCTGTCGCAACAGAAAATTGTGAAAGCTGATGCGTTATGAAAAACTTGTGTGTCAAGAACACTAGTGGAAAGCCAGGTTTCAGTTAAAGAGATGGTGTGAGCGGAACATGTACCAATCAGGAATGAAATAGCATCCGCATTTGCTCAGTGTGCTTCTTACGTCGCCGAAAAGGACTGATACGCGCGATGTAAATGAAAGTGAACAAATGCCACTACCCCTTGCCCTTTCCTAGCGCGGATCAAGTTGTTGAGCCACGTCGGCTTCGGAGCGTTCGTCGCTTGACTCAACTTCGCGTGCGCTATCAGAGCACGGGCAGTACACATAGCTTTTCTTATTTAAAATTAACTTTTTTTAGTGTAGCTTAAAAAAAGATTACCTGGTTGATTTTTGCCGAACTGTATTGGTTTTTTGCGAGCCATGCGAGTAGAAACGAAGTTATCTTCGCCGACAGGTAGGTTTTTTTTCTTTAAGCTCTTTCCGCGAAGAAAGAACTGTCTCATTAGTCTTGCAGTTTAAAAATTTCACGATGATGGGGCGGGTATTAGTCGGCGAAAAAATGCCTAAGCGGTGCGCACGTTCATTCGCATAGGAAGGGAGGGGGTCAATGCCGGAAGCGAGAGCATAAGTTTTTTCTTCGGTATCTTTACACGCTTTAATTGTATCGGGGAGCCCATGAAAAATCAAATTATTGCGACGCGAACGATCTTTAAATTCGCTCAAACGGAATAGCTTCTAGTCATTCGAGGTACTGAGTTGCGTGACGGATTGTTTTAAGGTGGTTATTTTGTTCTTGAATTGACTGATGGGCTTGGTCCTCTCTTCCAAGTCAACCAGTCGTTTTTGAGAATTTTCCGTTTTTGTTTCAAATGATTTTTGCCCGTTCTTTACGCTTTTGACGTCGCCGGCTAGTTTCATTTCACACTTCGAACTCTGGAGCGTATGCGAATGAAGATCTTTCAAAAACTTAAACAAAACAACCATTTGCTCAGAAGGGTCATCTGGCAAATATTCAATATCAAGCAAGGATTGTAAACGCGTACCGGGGCCAGGGCCGGGATTGGATTCTACGTCCCCTAAGCGCAGTAGCAACAATGCCATCGAAAAACAATCGCAAACAGTGTCACAAATGACCCGAGGGCACAGGAGGAGAATTAAACAACGGCCGTCTGACCGTTTAGTAAAGAGAGAAAACTTTTTACACACCTGCATAAGACAAGCCGGATGGTTAGGAGCCATGATCCGAGGACTGCTCCCGTGCCCACTCAAGCGCGGATCGGGGCGCGAGCCGTTTACGAGGCTGACGCGTAGTGGCGATGTCGATGACGCGGGCTGTCTGTACCAGAGCGTTGACGGAATGGCCACTCTCTCCCGCACTAAAGACGGGCGGCTCATACTTGACTGTCTCAACATCAACCCCATAGGCGACGTCCACCCCACGACGCCCATTCCGATAGGGGTCTATAGCCGCCTAGTTATAAACTGATCCCCAAAAACATGCTACCTGGCCGCCATGATACGCGCCGTCAGCTGAAAGCCCAAGCACTAGATGCCACATACCTTGCCGACGAACACGCAATATACGTAGATGCTGCACGGCAAAGTGCAAACACATACGTGGCTTGTGCAACCACGCCACAATCTACTCTCGTCACCGACGCCACAGTAGTAGCTCACTCTCCGACAGCGTCAGAAGAAACCGCCATCGCGCTGGCCATCGCTGACCCACGTTCGCGCACAGTCCTAAGTGACTCCAAAAGAGCGATACAAAATTACTCGACAGGTTTTATCTGCCACCCCGCTGCACGCATCCTTCGCGGCTGCAATCCCGACTATAAGATCAACCTGGTCTGGGTACCCGCCCACGCGGAAAACTCTGAAAACGAAGGGGTCGACCGACTAGCCCGAGGACTAACCAACCGGGCGGCTGGCCCCACGGACCCCGATGCTCTTGCCGAGGCTCCCCAGACCTTTGCCGAAATCACCAACCTCTACAGAGAGATGAGACGTTAGTTCCCGCCTCCACACCCCGACTTGAATCGAGCGAAAGCCACCTTGCTCCGCAGGTTCCAGACACACTCCATCCTTAGCCATTCTAGACTTTCACTCATCACAGACGGGGAATACGACCCCGTCTGCCGAAATTGTTACCAGGGAGAAATCGCCACCCAGGCACACACCCTCTGGGGTTGCGCGGGAAATCCGCCCCCTCGAACCTTACCGCCAGCTCCCTCCGAAGACGGATGGAACCAACTCCTCAGAAGGCCAGACAAGAGCATCCAACTGGCACTCATTTCGTCCCAGGAAGTCGCCCCCACCTGGGGGCCACAACAAGCCCACCTGCCCTAAATCCCGCCAATCTATGACACTAAAGTTGTTTCTCTCTCTCTCTTTCCGAGAAGGATGCGCCAGCTGAGCCGTCTCAGGCGGTCGTCCCTGGAACACCAGGTATATATGTTTGCTTGTTGTTTTTCTTGTGTCGGCCATCTTTTCAGATGCCAACGCCTTATGAAGAGAAGGAAGAGCGTTGTAAATTTTGTCGTAAAAAAGGGCATGCTGTCCAAAATTGCGAATAAATGCGTTAACATTTTCGCTGTTTAAAAAGGGGAGGGAAAAGAAAGAAGAAAAAGAATCTTGAAAAAGGACGGGACTCCCAATAAATGCAAAAATTATTTTCACTTCTGTGATTTTTGAGTTTTCAATGACTTCTGTTTACAATTATTCATCAGCTGCCAAGAAACCATTCATGATAAGTATATATTAATTTTCGAGAAGCCTTTGACAGTAAAACACTTACTGCAGCCACGTACGTAATGACAGAAGATGAAAAGAACAATTGAAGAGACGAAAATAAAAATAATAAGTAGGTGAGAAAAAATCAACAGGTGTTGAGGTCCGAAAAGCTTTGCAAGGCTTCCTTGAAAGCCGCCAAGTACGAAAGAAATACTTCAATATCAGATGCCACCACGTAACTGTAAAGCCACATCTCTAGCAACAATGTGATCAGGTTGCACAAAGGAATGCCCAACACACAGCTGATTCGTAAAGTCAGACCGGCCACATGGAGGCGTCAGTGTGCCTATGAACTCGTTTGTGGAGGAAAACAAGGCACCGCGATTGCACTTTTCAGAATAGGAAAAACAGCGCAATCAAAGACGAGACACAAGAAGGACAAAACACCAGCGCTGACTAACAACCAAATGGTTTATTGCTACTGGTGAGGCAGCATATAGAAGAAATGGCACGAGTAAAAACACAAAATAGGCATGAGAGAAAGATAGCGCACAACCACACAACTTGACTGAAAAAAAGCACGTCACTGATTAAGATACGCAAGTTCCTTTGATAGTATATTTATCGATGGGCTGCTGATACAGGTGTTGCCAAGCTTTTTGATATGGCAAGCCTCCGAATTGAGCCTTGTGGTCTCATCTTTATAACGGGCGATGATAGTGGTCCTCCAGTGTATTAACACCTTACCAATTTGGTTTCCGGAAGAATATGTCAACTGAATTAGCCTTGCTTCACCAAAAAGAATATATTTTAACAAAATTTGAGAACAAGAAAATCGTGGTTGGCTTATTTGTTGACTTCTCCAAGGCTTTTGACTTGGTCAATCATGAAGTTTTATTGAATAAGTTGGATATTTATGGTGTACGTGGATGTGCGTTACATTTACTACGGTCATATTTGTCCCACCGGCAACAAGTAGTCCAAATTAATAACTCTCGATCACAAGTCCTACCACTGGCTTGTGGTGTCCCACAAGGCAGCATATTGGGGCCTTTGCTCTTTAACCTTTATATAAATGACATTGTTAATATTAACCAGGATGCCAAATTTATCATATACGCAGACGATACCAGCATATTTTTCTCTGGTAATAATATCGATCAACTTATCTCTAGTTGCAATGACACAATAGTTCAACTACAACAATGGTCGTCCTATAATTCTATGACAATTAACGCAAATAAAACAAAAGCTGTTATCTTTCGGGCAAAGAATAAGCCACTCCTTCCTCAAGCCGACATTATTTTTAACTCTCGTCCTGTTGACATTGTTGACCATTTCAAAAGCCTTGGTGTGACATTTACTGCTCACAAGTCCTGGGAAACTCATGTGAACTTACTAGTGACGAATTTAGCTCGGATAACTGGAATAATTGGTCATCTCAGATACATTCTTTCTACAAAACTTAAACTATTGGTTTATAATTCACTCTTTTATTCACATGTTAACTATTGCCAACTTGTTTGGGGTACAACTACATTCTCTAATCTACAAAAAATTTATGTCATGCAGAAGCGATACCTACGTCATGTGTACAACGCTGGTTATCATGCAACAACTGCAGGTTTTTTTCATAGAGCGCATGTCATTACGGCTCATAAACTATATCTCTACCGTCTGAGTACTAGATTTAAATATGAAGTAAGATATAACATACATAACCTTGGTACTCTGGCATATTTAGAAAAGAATGAACAATATTATGCTACAAGACATGGAGAATGTTGGAAAATCGTTGCACCCCGTTTGAACTCTGGCATGGAACGCATATGTTATTCTTTACCATCACTGTTAAACCATTATCTGTCTACTAACTTTGATTTATTTATTTGCTCCACTGCTAAGCTTCGCTCTATGTTTACTGAGGATGAATAACTGATTTTACTTATCCTGGGATTTCATTTTTCGTACCACTCTGTTTTGCTTCTGTTCTGCACTGATCAAGTGTTTTCATTTTCTTTTGTTTGACTGTGTGAATTGATTGCTGTTGACCAAACGCTGCTCATTAAGGGGGGCGACGGACTCGTCAAGCCGCCTATTGACGGCTTTTTTCCGTCGTCCTCCATCTGTGTACTGCACATGGTGGAAATAAAGTCTTCTTCTTCTTCTTCTTCTTCGATTGAGGTGCGCTTCGCAATCTTCACACTCAGCACAGTGCACAGCAAAATGGTTTCTGCGAGACTTGTTCTCGATATCTTTTGCATGTTCACGCAGTCTATTATTGATGCATCGTCCCGTCTCACCAATGTAGAAACTGCCACAAGAGGTCGGGATCTTGTAAACGACACCAACACGACACTGAACAAACTTCCGCTTATGCTTCTTCTGGCAGCCTTTTTTGCTTCCATCCTCATTAACACGCCTGCACAATCCGCTAAGTTTATTCCTCGCTGAAAAAACCAGCCTAATGCCTCCTTTGCTCACTATCTTCTTTAGATTGTGCGAAACTTTGTGCACCTACGGTATGCACACTTCTTTTTCTTTCTGCCAGACCCGCATCGGTGCCCTTGATCTTTCGCAGACTACATTCTGCAAGCAGGGATTCAGCAACATTTGACACCATCTTCGTGGGGTATCTTGCTGCAGATAGCCTGTTCACCTGTGCGTAGAAACTGCCTTTTGTCTGATGCAGACATGACTTTTGCAGTGCGGCTCTTAGGCATGCCTTGGCGATACCGCGCTTAACAATCTGCGAGTGAGCTGACCGGAAAGGGAGAAGGCTTTTCCTGGACCGCGGCGGGTATGCCCTACAAATCTGGTTGTTAGAAATTGTCAGTTCAATGTCTAGAAACCTGAGCCTATTATTAGAGGGGAGCTCTGAAGTCAATTGAAGGTCATTAAGTTCATAACAGAACACGTCAAAAATCTCTGCAGGCGTTTGCTGTGCGTCATTAGTGCGATATAAAATTATAACGTCATCAACATATCGCATTATCTTAACAATGGGCGCGTCATCGAGCTTAGTTCGAAGACGCCTGGCATAACTTGCTAGAAGTAAATCGCTTAGTACAGGAGCGATGCTTAGCGTGACGATCTGAGGGTGCGAGCCCCCCAATAAGCTTAGAACATCACGAGGCAGATAAGAGTTCTTGATTGAAGTGTTTTCAATCGTGCCATTTCATTTATACGTTGCCTCACCTGTAGCAATAAACCATTTGGTTGTTAGTCAGCGCTATTTTTTTGTCCTTCTCTTGTGTCTCGTCTTTGATTGCGCTGTTTTTCCAATTCGTAAAACATGTACCAACCAGCCCGTATTTGCCCTCTTCTGGAATTCAATTCTTCTACATCGGGCACTTTTCTACCCTCTTTATGCCTCCGCTCTTCAGTTATGTGTGTTAATCTTTTGGCCGCAACCACATGTGGGCTCGTCTTCTCACGTTTTCAATCAAGAACTCTTATCTGCCTCCTGTTGTTCTCAGCTTACTTGGGGGGCTCGCACCCTCATATCATCACGCAACGCGAGTCTGCCGCATTCTGCGATCCGAGACCTGGAGGCAAGCCAGGTTCTACACCGAGTGCCTGAGCATCGCATGCAGTAGGGAGGTATCCACACAACCAGGGAACAAAATATTTGGGCAAGACCTCCGTTTGGCATCTAATACAGCAGAATTCATGTGGCGCCAGTTAGTTCCTTGACTTCCACGGAAAAGGAGACCTCCAGGGCCCGTCCAACAGGAAGTGGTTGTGCTCGGCAACGTCAACATCCCTACGAAAGTCAACAGCCTTCTCAAGCAGTGACCGAAGTTCTGTGAACGTCCGCGTCTTGACAAAACTGAGCTACTTTCTCTGGTGCGGACGGCTGCAAAAAGGGCCACCATGGATGACGCCAACAGGTGCATCTTGGAAGGAGTTGAGTGCCTCCCAAAAGATGTCAAGAAAGGAAACACGCGTCTTCTCACCTCCGCTGCGGAAGCCCTCAGAGATGCGAAGGTGAAGCTGCTACAGTCCGACAAGGAAGGTGACTTTGTCATCGTGTCTAATGGCCTGTACAAAGAAAAGGCCCAAGAAGCAGTCCAAGCTAACTTCAGGGAATTAAAGTCCGTCAAACCTGCCAAGGTGCAAGAAAAAGCGGTCCAGCTAAGTGAACAAGCCGGCCTCTCGAGGCTGGCTTCGTCTGTAAAGACATCGAAAGGAACCTGCCTTTCTATGTTCTTCAGTGCGAAGACACACAAGGATCAGTGCCCATTCCGCGCTATCTTGTCTGAAAGAGGCACGTGGCAACGTGAAGTCGCTGTTTTCTTGCAGAAGTGCCTTTCTCAACTGGAGGTGGACGACCCATTCCTCATCAGGAATCCCGAGACTGTTTCAGACTTCCTCCGGGAAGAGTGCCCACCACATGTAAGCGCTTTTTCGGTTGATGTGAAGGACCTTTACAATTCCTTGCCTCAGAGCTCTGTGACCGCGGAAGTCAGCCTTTGCATCGACCGCTTTGGCGTAACAAAATTCCAAAACGCATGCGGAATGGACGTTAGCAGGTTTTTAGAATTGCTAAGTTTTTACATGAAATCAACCTTTGTCACTATAGACAGTAACTTTTTTATCCAAAAACAAGGAGTCTGCATTGGCTCGAGCATCGCTCCTGTACTAAGCGATTTACTTCTAGCAAGTACTTCTAGCAAAGCCGCCGCGGTGGCTCAGTGGCTATGGTGCTCGGCTGCTGGCCCGAAAGACGCGGGCTCGATCCCGGCCGCGGCGGCAGAATTTCTTTGGAGGAGAAATTCGAGGCCCGTGTACTGTGCGATGTCAGTGCACGTTAAAGAACCCCAGGTGGTCGAAATTTCCGGAGCCCTCCACTACGGCGTCTTTCAGAGCCTTAGTCGCTTTGGGACGTTAAACCCCATAAACCAAACCAATCTAGCAAGTTATGACAGGCGTCTTCGAACTAAGCTCGATGACGCGCCCGTTGTTAAGATAATGCGATATGTTGATGACTTTCTAATTTTATATCGCACTAATGACGCACAGCAAACGGCTGCAGAGATTTTTGACGTGTTCTGTTATGAACTTAATGACCTTCAATTGACTTCAGAGCTCCCCTCTAATAATAGGCTCAGGTTTCTAGACATGGAACTGACAATTTCTAACAACCATACTTGTTGGGCATACTCGCCGCGGTCCAGGAAGAGCCTTCTCCCTTTCCGGTCAGCTCACTCGAAGATTGTTAAGCGCGGTATCGCCAAGGCATGCCTGAGCCGCACTGCAAAGATCATGTCTGCATCAGACAAAAGGCAGTTTCTACGCACAGGTGAACAGGCTATCTGCAGCAAGATACCCCACGAAGATGGTGTCAAATGTTGCTGAGTCCCTGCTTGCAGAATGTGGTCTGCGAAAGATCAAGGGCACCGATGCGCGTCTGGCAGAAAGAAAAAGAACAGTGTGCATCCCGTATGTGCACAAAGTTTCGCACAATCAAAAGAAGATAGTGAGCAAAGGAGGCATTAGGCTGGTTTTTTCAGCCAGGAATAAACTTAGCGGATTGTGCAAGCGTGGTAATGAGGATGGAAGCAAAAAAGGCTGCCAGAAGAAGCATAAGCGGAAGTTTATTCAGTGTCGTGTTGGTGTCGTTTACAAGATCCCCACCTCTTGTGGGAGTTTCTACGTTGGTGAGACGGGACGATGCATCAATAATAGACTGCGTGAACATGCAGAAGATATCGAGAACAAGTCTCGCAGAAACCAGCTTGCTGTGCACTGTGCTGAGTGTGAAGATTGCGAAGCGCACCTCAATCGGACCACTATCATCGCCCGTTATAAAGATGAGACCACAAGGCTCATTTCGGAGGCTTGCCATATCAAAAAGCTTGGTAACACCTCTATCAGCAGCCAATCGATAAATATACTATCAAAGGAACTTGCGTATCTTAATCAGGATGCTCCTTTTTTCAGTCAAGTTGTGTGGTTGTGCGGTACCTTTCTGTCATGCTTATTTGGTGTTTTCACTCGTGCCATTTCATTTATATGTTGCCTCACCTGTAGCAATAAACCATGTGGTTGATAGTCAGGGCTGGTGTTTTGTCCTTCTTGTGTCTCGTCTTTGATTGCGCTGTTTTTTCAATCCGTAAAACATGTACCAACCTGCCCGAATTTGCCCTCCTCTGGAATTCACTTTTCAGAGCGTTTAGCGCTAAGACGCGAATTGAAACATTGATATCGCACTGGCAACGTTAGGGAGGTACAAGGAGCCATGGCGTTCGAGCGAACCACTTTTACTGATTCGGAATAAGCGGAGAAAGAAAGCGGCCGATACTATTCCAGATGAAAGCGGCATACAAGAGTTCAGAGAGCACCAGACTCTTGTAGGTAAATAGCGCAACATGTTGTACTAATTAATGCTCGGCACGCACTTGCCATGATGCCACGTAGGTTCAAACACATATCCTCGACTCCCAGCCTGGGAGGCGAAACGCGCAACAGCTTCAGTTGCACGTATAAATCACGAACTGAGACACCCTTGTGATGGCGTGCTTTTGAAACAGCCCAGGAGAATACAGTGTTCTCCGTGTAGAAAGTTGGCCTGCAGTCAAGATGAACAGCGCCAACCTGTTAGCTACACTGCCCAAGAAACGGATAAGGACTGTTTCAACAGAACGATTTTGTCGAATGCCAGTCATGGCTGAAAGACGGTAGGCCTGTACTTTGCGGCAGCAGTGCGTACTGCCGCCTGAAGAACTGAAACTATTACAGCCTCCTTCCAAGCGAAATGAAAATTCCGAAGGCCTATTGATGCTTTAAATCTATCAACATATGTACGTCATCCTTTAGGAAACTTTGCTTTCTTAGGCATAAATTAAAAAGTACCCCTTCTAGTGCAAAGCTTCTAGCCTGTGTCGCCCTGTGTCGTCTTCTTTCTATGTCCCGTGTCCGCTGCGGTGTCTAGCGCCTTCATGTCTCACCAACTGGCCTACACAGCTACCCTCCTAGCCTCCACATTCATCATCAGACTGAAACTTGAGTACGCATGCACCATCTGGGACCCTTACACAAAACATAACATTGAGGCACTGGAAATGATCCAACGAAAGTATGTTAGATTCATCTTTAATAAATATCGTTCTACTGACTCTCCAACCACACTTATGGCACAAAACAACATACAGACATTGCAAAAACGAAGAAAAATTTAGCGATTGAAATTTCTTTCCCTACTCAAAAATAACGAGCTTTCCATGAGCCCAGATTTATTTCTTAAACTGATCACAACGCAACTAACGCGACATCGTCACACGGAATCACTAACACCTTAGAGCGCTAGAATCAATGCTTGTAAATACTCATTTTTTCCACACACAATAACTCAAAGGAATGAACTCTCGCCTGAGGTTGCAAACAGCATCGATGCCATTAACAAAATTACTTATTGATAATTGCTGAGTTGTTTTTTCCTTGTTCTTTACTATGTTCTATTACTGTTATGTTAGTTTTGTGCTATGTAATCTGCCGCGCCTCTTTTTTGTGCTTTTGCCCCTCCTGCTTGGACCCATCTTAGGGTCTGTAGTATTCTGTAAATAAATAAAATAAATAAAAATAAATAAATAAGTGGGGAAGACGCTAAGACATCTCAGCAGCCATTTAATACGGAAAAAAGAACGGCATCAACTTCTTGGGATGTTTTTGGTGGCTGACTCTGAGTAGCGGGAGTAATATTTCTAAACTCTAGGCTTCATTGCGGAGCATGGGCTGATGATCTGCATTGCAATAGAACTATTGCGATTCCGCCGCCGCGGTGGCTCAGCGGTTATGGTGCTCGGCTGCTGACCCGAAAGACGCGGGTTCGATCCCGGCCGCGGCGGCTGGAATTTCTTTGGAGGAGAAATTCTAGAGGCCCGTGTACTGTGCGATGTCAGTGCACGTTAAAGAACCCCAGGTGGTCGAAATTTCCGGAGCCCTCCACTACGGCGTCTCTCATAGCCTTAGTCGCTTTGGGACGTTAAACCCCATAAAACCAAACCATAAAACCAAACTATTGCGATTCCTGGCGAATACAGGCGAGAAATGTGATGGAAGCATTTCACAGATACCGGCTGCGCCAGTGACGTAACCAGCGTTCGACTGCAAAGGAAGCGGGAAGTCGTCCACGTGTTTCTCCCGATAGCGAAGCTGCCGGAAATCCTTGTGATGTCCCCTACCGCCGTTCGTCAACAAATAGAGATAGCAGTTCTCGTTTTATCCTAGTTTTTTTTTAATGCGAAGGCGTTACTAGTCCCACTATCACAAACGACGGTGGCGCGTGAGTGTGCCCATGTTAGCAGATGACACAAAACTCCAGCTAAAGAAAAATAGGCTGACGGGATCAAGCGGCCGTGTGACGCACACAGCAAAGCCAGCACCGCAACTTCAGACAATCCAATAAAGTTCATTCATCGATCCACCTTGTTAACGTCGTCGTTCACGTATTTTTTAAAATTATCCAGGAGATATCCGTGAATTACGCACTAGGAAGCTATTTGTGAAGCATGACATGATCCCGGCCAACCAAATATACTTGTATAAAATAATTCTACAGATACACGCCACACATATACAAAGATATCGGCGTAGCAGTTGATCACCGGCACGGTTTCAGACATCAAAGAAGGTGGCTTCTGAAAGATAGAACAAACTACGGTAAACAGTCATTGACGTACCAAGCATTCAATATTCTAAGTAAACACGAAGGCATAATAAATTGGACAAATAGCCCTGCTAAATTAAAAAGAATGTACAGCATTTTCCTTATGGCAACCGCATGCGGTATGTAGATTGCTCCATGCTGTTTTTATTATATTATGAGCTTTTCTCTCGTATTTACTGTTTTTCTGTTTTTGTACGAAGTGCGTACTGCAGAAACAGCGCTCACTGAATACCTGTAATGCACGGTACTGTTTACGAAGTTTTTCTGGGCATATCATTTCTTTCGTTAACTGTGTTTATGTGCAGTATTGCTTGCTTTTTTTCTCCTTCTATGTGAAGTGCACCGTTTTGCGACGCTGTACGAACCAAACGGGTGCAGACACTTCGTCAGGCTATATTAGCCTTTTGGCTTTGTCTCCGTAGGAAATGCCTTGAAATAAAATGTTTTTGATTGATTGATATATAATCACCAATGGCCGAGCTTCATGTGGAGCCAGTTTTCTAGGCAACATTCGCACCAAAACTGTGACACAACGGTTCGTTGTACCTAAATCCGCTGGGTGTCGCAAGATTTTTTGTTACATATATAACACACATGTGCTAGTGAGGTTCTAGGACAGTTTGAGACAAGGATTCGAACCGATGATATATGCACCTTCAATACTCTATTGAAGGACTCTACCGGAGTCTACCCGGACGCTACCCTTTCCCTTAAGGCGCGGTTGAGGTGTCCACTGAGGTGTGAGCCAGTTGCTGCGCCATTTCCTTGCCTAAAAAACGAAATTTCGTATGAAATTATGATGCAACCGCTCGTCGTTCAGCGTTATGGGTGGTGTGTGTGTGTGTGTGGGTGGCTGTCAATGCAGCCAAGGATAGTAACGCATTTGCGTTCCCGCAAGTAAGCAGTCTTAAGCGCATCTGCCGAATTTCGTAGCGACCAACATTGGCCGTATTCTCGCCATTTCGCTGTGGCCGGTGGTCACACCGCGAGCTGAGCCGTTGCCTAGCAACCGCCTCAGCTGGCAGCCCCGCTCGCCACGCCGTCAGGCATGATTGATGTCAGTGGAGGAGCCGGTGCAACCGCGTTGCAACAACAGTAGGAGGAGCCGGCGTTGCATTGTATATATAGAAGGGGCGGCTTGGTGCGATTCGTCGTAGATATGGAAAGTGAGCCGGAGAGACTAAAAGAAGCCAGGCTTCGTCGTCGGAGCGAAACCAAGAGGAGGCAGCGAGCCGAGGAGACGGAGGAAGAACGAGCCGCACGCCTCGAGACACGTCGTAAGTACGAAGCAGCCAGGCGAGTGGATGCTGATGAGGATGTTTCGTCGTCTTGTTCGGCATCTCGTGCCAGGGCCGCTGATCAACGACGGAGTGAAACCAGGAGGAGGCACCGAGCTGCGGAGACAGAAGAACGAGCTAAACAATAAGATTTGCCGTAACTCTCGCTAAGCATATCCAGGCATAAATGAGTTAAGCCACAGCCAATTTCTTTCTTTTGTGCCGCCCCTTCATGCTTTGAACGTAGTTAGTACGTTATGATTCAAATTCTTTTTAGCAAGCATATGTAAGCGAATTTTCCTGCGCGTAGAGCGTCTCAATTATGAAAAAAAAACTAGAAAGAATAGTTTTATGTTTCGCGCTTCTTAAGATAAAAAAAAAAACCATCCATCGCCTCCACAACAAAATTTTCAGCCTGGGGATCGTACGTAGACAGGGCATATTTAAAAATAGCACGATGAACATACTTGCACACAGAGTCGCAAAGATCGAGGTAATCTCACATACCACAGTCGAATAAGGAATTCGGCTCTTTATCACCAGGAACATTTGTTTGAATGCACTGTTAAAAAGAGGTACTTTCATATAATTAAAATGCTGCTTTCATTCAATACAGGAAAAGAAATAAATTTTCGAACCTTTTCAACTAACTTGAACCTAGAGCCACTCGTCGCAGATTTCAAAGTGATGGCAGCGAAAAGGTAGAAAAAAAGTTTTTATTGGACAGATATCACCGCCCCCGTAATGTTAGCCAATAGGATAACATAAATGACTTCACTTTTATTTAGTTGTTCAGGAAGTTATTATGACCCTGACTTCGGAAGGTTGCTTTTAATAAAAAAAAATTCCGCCCGATTCCAAAATTGTTTATTACCACTGAGCGCTTGATTAAACAATTCGGGGTCACTTAAAATCCGCCTTAAGAGTACGAAGAGATAACGACAGGGCCAATTCAGCGGCCTGCAGTCCTGTTTGCAATTAACTTCGCAGACACGGAGACATCCTATATTTTATTTTTCTTGTCTGGAATTTGTTTTTATTTCTTAAATTAACCGCAAGGCACTTCTTTTCAGCAAAATACTCACAAGACCACCTGGATAATATGGAATACGTCGATGCATTTCATAATGCTATACACATTTTCAACACCCGGAGCGGCATCTTTCAGTCAAAAGTCTCAAATCAGGCGGCAAGAGGCCAAGAGTAATTTGCTGGCGGTGAGAATAACGCACCGCTCAATGTTGCCCATTCTGTGTGGACTGCATGGGAAGCTGGCATGAAGCTATGAGCCATGGCTACGAATGCATGCATGGAGAGTGTGTGTGATTGTTTTCCGCTTGACTGTCAATTTAAGTGTTGTTTCCGTTGAAGATAAAAACTGAAAACGGAATTCTTTCTTGTTCTACATTTGTGAGGCCACAGTGGTTAGGATGGTCGACTACTGTGTTTCAACAAGGTAGATGACTGGGCAAGTTGGTAATGATTCATTCAATTTAAAACCAGTAAAAGGACAGAACATAGAGAAGAGCACAAGAAGAGGTTTTCCTCTTCTCTGTGTTCCATCTTTTCACTGGTTTTAGAATGAATCGAATACTGTGCTAAAGGTTGCGGGATCGAATCCCGGCCGCGGCCGCCGCTTATCAACAGAGGTGAAAAGCAAAGCAAAGCGCCCATGTGCTGTGCGATGTCAGCGCACGTAAAAGAACCCCAGGTTGTAGAAATTTCTGTAGCCCTAAGCTGCAGCATCTCTCACAGCCCGAGTCGCTGTGGGAAGTTGAAACCCATAAACCTAAACAAACTTTTGCATCCCACCGCACCATTAACCTTCCCATGGCCTGACGGTAGGAATGAAAATTGCCCAAAAGCGAGGCTTTTTTCACTAGACGGACTGCGATACAGGGCACGTTATCCATGCCATAGCTTTGTTGAAATCCATCATAGTGATTCTGTACACCCTTCTAATTACAGCTGAAAGCGACGACAGAAGTTGATTGCCGCTAGATGATGCTCTCTGCTGGGATTCAGAATGGCAAGAGCGTTATTTTCTTATTGACAGTGACATGACTGCGGATTATTATACGCTGCAGGGAGCTCATCCACTCAATGCACTCGCTTACATTTCTCCTAAATATAACCCGCATGAAACAATAATCTGAATTAATCAGCGTCACGGGTATAGCAACTTTAAGATCACAAATTCTCTTTCTCGGCTTCTTTAGAAGTAAAAAACAATACGCAGTATCGTGCCAGCCCAAAATGATGGCTTGCGGTTAAACGTCTCAAAGCGACTCAAGGTAAGAAACACGCCGTATTGGAGACGCCATCGAATTCTAACCGCCGCAGCCTTGATCAAACCTGCGTCTTTAAGGTCAGCAGCTGAGCATTCTTGGAAGCTGCATCATCCAAGCAAGATGCAGAAAATCGTATGGAGTGAATATTTATTGCAACTAAATTATATAAGCAGTCATCTTACCGCCGATATCAATAAGCCCGGTTGGCTGGGTCCCCGTCGCGCACGACGGTGGGGTGTCAACAGCTGAATGCGCAGGTGCCATCAAGCAATTGCTCACTGTGAACAAAACGGCCCGTTTTTCATATATTCACAAGCGCAAGTCTTCTTCAAAGTCCTAGGGCACAAAAAAATGGTCGTATCAGCATCGAAGCGGGGATTTCTTTCTCCCAAAACAAGGCGAGAAGCAACAAAAACACACGTAAACAATCGCAGACACACGAATGCGACGAACTTCTTGCAGTCCAACATGGCGTCGGCCGCATCCTTGCTTTTCCCACCGGGGATTCAAAAATGGGAGCGCCCCTGGAAGCTTTTTGAAAAGGTCCATACAACCCTTCGAAATCCGGAAATTTACCGGTGATGTGCTGGGGGATTGACACCGAGGTCCTCACCGCGTGAGGAGGAAGTGGGAGACTACAAGGGAAGCCTTCAGGAGAAGCAGTAAACTTGAAGATTTATTTTACTTATTTGCAACATAAACAGAGAGACCAAAAGTCGGAAATGAAGCGCTCTGAAACACGCCAGATTGCGCCTTAAATACAGTTGACATTACCCAGGCACCTAGCCAGGGAATTTGGTAGCTGGTAGAGAGTCCAATGGTCCTTTAGCCTCTTCATAGGCTCCGCCTTCACCAGGTGACCACGCACACATCACAGAAATATGTGCCGGCAAGGAGGAATCCTAGCGCCTTGCAGTCGAGGACTGCGGTTTACCACGGGCCGACCGGGTCCAAAAGGACGTTGGCTCATTCTGCGGCGATCCCTACCGTGGGAAACGAGTTCTGACGGTTCACACCGGTGAACTCTTCAGGAAGGAAGGACGAATTAGCGGTGTCCATCCCCACTTTGTCGGGCCGCTCAGGTGCAAGCGGGCGGTGGTTTGGCGCCGCTGTTGCCGCCTCTCGGGATTCCTCCGCCGATCCACGGGAGAGCACAGTGCGGGAGAAGCGCCGCATTCCACGTCACCGGCGGAAAGGATTAGATATGCCTTTGTTCACGGCGTCGCCTTCGCCAGAAGTCGCCCCCATGCCAACGTTTCTTGTGTCTTCTCCGAACAAAAGCGCCTGTTGCCAAGGTAGCTCGATGGCGCCTGCCTGGCTCGTCTGTTCCCGCTGTCTGGGCCTCCGATCACAACAGCCCGTCCACCGCCAAGAAGACGCCACGAAGTTGTTGCGGCTGGTCGGTGCATCACCAATGGGCGTCAGAGTCATAGTCGGCCTCGTAGCAAAGTCAAACCGCTTGACCTGCACAGCTGGCAATAGTCCTCAACGGAATATTAGCAACCAGATCTGAGCTGAGCCCCTATTTTCGGCAAGGCAGGATGCGGCCATCCCCTGAACGCCGTCAGGTCTTTAATTCTGAGTCACATAGCTGGAAATTTGGGTGATTTAGGCCTGGCTTATAGCACACGCCCGGAGTGGGCTGAATCAAAACTAGTTCGTCTTTTTTCTTCTCTTTTAGCGAGAGACATGCGTCTCAAGTTTGGTAAGGAGCCACTCCTTGTTTAAAGCAATGAGGTACATGTGCAGAAACAAAAAAAAAATAACGGGAGTTTTTCTCAAGCATTAGTGCTTTTCACGCCAGATTATAAAGGGAAGCTACGACTGAGACCGTCGGCATTCCGTTTTTCCCGCCCCTTCCGATAGCCGATCTTGAAGTTGTGCTCTTGATGCCCTAGCTCCAGTGTAAAAGTCTCCCATTCTTTGGTGACATATTTCCAAGCCACGTTAACGGGCAGTGATCAGTTTCTATAGCGAACCTTGAACCTGCCAAGTAGCACCCCAGTCTCTCGGTGGCGCAGACCAAACAGGCACATTCTTTTTCGGCCTGTTCCCTTGTGGTCAACTTTCGGCTGACAAACAAAACCGGATGCTCTGCTCCAAGCTCGTCGTTCCGGCTGAACACTGCTCCCACGCCCCTGTCTCTAGCATCGCACTGTAGGACGAAGGGGCGGTCATACGCGGGGCTCTCAGAACAAGTTCCCCTATTAATGCCGCCTTTAAGGCCCTGAAAGAGCTTTCCTTAGCATCGTCCCAAACCACCCGAACCGCCTGTGCCTTTCTTAGAGTGTCCGTCGGCGGACTAGCGATTTCCGAGTAGTTAGGGATATACTTCTGGTTTGGTTTATGGGGTTTAACGTCCCAAAGCGGCTAAGGCTATGAGAGACGCCGTAGTGGAGGGCTCTGATAATAACCGGTTAAACCTAGGAATGCTCGTATATCGGTCTTAGTCACTGGTCGGCGCTACTCCTGGTTTGCTTGCACCTTTGCGTTCTGCTCCGATAGCATGCCCTAATGATTCCACCTAAGCTTTTGAAACCTGGCGCTCCTCCGCCCTGAGTGTGAGGCAGGCTTTCTGTACCTGGGTCAATGCCTCCCACAAATTACGCAAATGATCATCCCAGCTGTGCGAGAAAACCGCTATGTCATCGAGGTGAGGAAGCGCAAAGCCTTCCGCCCCCCCCCCCCCCCCCCCCCTGAGAACACGATCCATTAAGCAGGACAAGCAAAAGGGGGTGTTTTTTAGCCCAATGCAAAACGGTCAGAAAGTAGACAGGGGCGAGATAGACGCCGCGTAAGGGCTCGTTCGTTCTATCAGGTGTACTTGCCGGGATACCCGCGTTAAGTCAAGGGTTGACACATAGGCTGCCTGGCCAACAGTCTCCACTCTTTCGTATAAATTAGGAATTCGATACATCTAGTCGCTTGTTATGATATTTAGCCGGTGGTAAATAATGTAAGGTCTCAGATCCTTGCCAGGCACCTGCACTAGCACGAGAGGAGACGCGTATACACTTTCTGATGGAACAATAATTCCCAGCTCTAGCATCCGTTTATTTCACAAGCTAAAATTTCCTTCTGCTGCGGCGAGACTCGATACGGGCTAGAGCGAATGTCTTGGTGTGATATTAGTTCAATGTCGTGTTCTATCAAATCAGTCCTCCCTGACTGGTCCGAAAAAACAGCCTGGAACTCGTACAGTAGTCTCTCCAGGTCTTCCCGTTTTTGTGCGCTCACGCTCTCCACTGCACGAATCCTCTCGAGCAGGTTTTTGAAGGGGTGTGATTCGGCCTCGCCCCCTGAAAACACAAATTCTGTCTCCACTTCTTTCTGTACATTTAATGCAAGGTGGACAATGGCTTCACGTTCCTTGTAAGGTTTCATGAGATTAGAGTGATAAACCCTCGTTTCCTTTCTCCGGCCTGCCATCTTAACCGTATAGTTAACGTCGGATAGCGTGTCAACTACTTCGGCTGACCCTTCGCACTGAACAGCGAGCTTGTTTACCCGTGAAGCACCTAAAATCAACATTTTGTCGCCCACAGCAAACGTTCGTTGGCGCGCACTGCGGCCATACTACCACTTGGCTATTTGCGGCGCGGACTTTATGTTATTCGCTACCATCTCCTGGCAGGAGTGGAACCGATCAAAAAAGCTCAGCACATATTCCGCCATGGTAGCATCGTCGCCGGTTCCCTCCCTAGTCTCCCTTAACATCCGAAGAGGAGATCTCCGCGATCACCCGTAAACCAGCTCCGCCGGACTGAAGCCCGTGGCCTCATGCGGCACTGAGTAGAGAGCAAACATAGATGCGGGCAGGCAAGCTTCCCAGTCCTTATGATGCTCATAGCACATAGCTCTTAGCACGCGCTTCAAAACCGAATGCCATGATTCGACGCTGTTGCTCTAAGGATGTGTGGCCAAGCTATCAACTATGCGTATCCCGCATTTCAGAGCTCAGCTCTTAGGCTCCCGTTTCTGCGTTTCGCGGCGTCGCCGACGCCGCTGGGGGGAACGCGGCAGGCTTCTGGCACTCACGACGTAATCTTCAATGTGAACTGCCTTGGCCAAGCGAGATTCGCGAATGATGAAACATATGTCCTTGATGTCAGCCCATGATGGAAGGTAGCCAATGTAGACGTCCTTCAGGGCGTTGTTCAGCGCCAGGGAACGGAAGAATGCGCAGCACTCGTCGTTCGAAAGCCCCACGAGGTCTAGAGCAAGAGTCGAGAGCGCGGTATTGTTTTGTAGCGCTGAGAGCCAGGGATCAATCCTAGCGGCGGCGTCTCCGAGGAAAATATTCAGTAAGTCGGGCATAGAGGGAAAGGCGCGGCGTCGTGGGCACGTAACCCTGAGGTCCCGCAGGGAGCAGTTTCGAGCGACTATTTCGGCGAAGAGGGCGTTCTGCTCGGCGCAGGAGATGGAGTAGATATCGATGTGGACGACCAGCTCCTCCAGCGTCTTAGCCGCCAGGATGGCCATCACCAAGGACTGTAGGCCTCTCATGGGGAGGAGGGGCGTGACCATAGTCAGCTTCTTGAGCGCAGAGCCTTCCTTACCCAAGTAGACGGCGAAGCAGTCCAGGAGGACCAAGCTGTCCGACGTGAAAACAGACGCTCCGACGGTCAACTCGCTGACGGTGTTGTTCTGCAGCAGCATGTCGAACAATTGCTGGGCGAAGTCACTGCACATCTTCAGAGCTCCAACATCCAGGGTAGTAAGGAAGGTTCTCTTTCGTTGCAATGGGGCTTCAAACGGTGGCATACTGACCAAGGACGTGCATTTTGGCGGGAAAGCTGCGTCATTTTTTCCCGAGGGGCTGGCAAGCTTTCTCAAGACCTCAACCACATTCGTTTCCCAGTACGGGATTCAAGGGATGTTCGAGATAATCAGGTTCCTGACACTGCGTTTGTTTTTAAGTATGCTGAGAACTAGTGGGTTAATCGCGAGCACGAAATTTAGCTCTATGGACACGATGCAGCGGTGCTGCGCGATTACGTCGTTGATAATATTAACAGCGAGGATTTCACGTTCACTCTGCTCTTGCAACCACAGCCCTGTGAGCCGAATGCCCGGTGGACTGGCAATGCCCAGATCACCGACGCCTTCTTCCTCTCTTATTTCAAGGCCCACGTGCCACAAAACCTCGTTGTACTCCACGATGCTTTGAGTCAACTGACATACTGGGTCTTCTTCGCTTCTCGTGCAGGGCACGAGGAGTGGCGGACGTTTTGCTGGCGTGAACAGAGGTGTAAATGGATGATGCATTTAGTGATGGGTACTGGAGCTCTTCCTGCAAGATGCAGATTGGAGTTCCGAGCAGATCCCACTTGAAGGCTGCCGAAAAAAGTTACAAGGCGTTACAAGGCATGGTTCGATCCCCAATGTCGCCGGGCACACATCGTTTTCCAATGGGTACCTGGCCTGATGTTCGGCTTAGCTTGGAAGAAATGCTTGAGCAATGGGTCTCTGACTCCACGTTATGTAACGAAAAATAACTTGTGCCTTGGCGCTCTGGCCGAAGCAGACTTTTCTCCTTAAAAAATCATCTTCATACACAGCTTAAGGAGGTTAACAGGTTAAGGAGGTTAACAGGAGGTTAAAGTGCTAGGTTAATATAGTGGATATGAAAAAAGGGGATATAACCTAGTAAGCCACGATCGGCTGCTGGATGTCCATAGCATGTCTGATTCAGTCTTTGCATACTCTATAGGCGTCCAGGTATAAATTACAGGTACTAAGAGCAGGTACTAAGAGGAGTACTAAGGGATACTAGGTACTAAGAACAGAGCTAAAAACACGTCTAACTGCACATCTGTGGAAGCGTTTCATGCATGTATTCATAAATTGATTTTATCCAAAGACTTCATCATTCAATTACGCGAGTGTGTGCACACTTTTGTGGCGTGTATTGGTGTTCCACGTGTTGTTCGAATAGCCCCGTTATCTGACTAGGGCATACCTCTCCTGTACTCATTAAAGTCTCCCTCTCTCTCCCGTTGTACGTCTTGCCTGCAATAATGCCTTCGGCCGCTGCAGGAATCCTTCAATAAAGAATAAAGATATGCCCTCAGCATAAAAATCTGCCAGGTCACTTTGACGGTTAATAGCGCGAAGGGGGCGTTTACAAATAACAATGATGTTAGAGATATTGTCAACAGGCATCGTTATGTTTTCTTACATGTTTAACATATTTTGAGTTCTTAATGCAAAAATGCATTCACACGAAATTTTCTTCGCATGAGAACGTTTTCGAGGATAATCCAGGAAGAACTCTCATCCTTTGTGCAAGGAGACAGGGCACCTGAATCAAGATGACCTTCACTGAAGGCTTCTGCTTCGTTCCTTAAAGACCGCAACTGCGAAAAAGCTTTCTGCTATCCACATTGTCCAGTGCAAATGTGCCTGCCGTAACGAAGGGATTGACTCAGCAGCACATGCGCAAGAGGAGGCGGTGTGAATAAGCAAAAGACATTAGTGACGCACTATTCAACTGAAACGAAACTAAATACCTGGCCCCCAAATCTGATTAGGAAACACGGCGAATACATCAAGCGAGCTTTGCATTGTCGTACCACTTTTAAAAACATTCATTGAAACTTCGTACTTCATCATGGAACGGGCACAAAATAATGAACGGAATAAACACTGAATTAAAATTTTAGGGCAGACAGCTGTTTTTCTAGCAAAGTGTGCGATCCTGATAATTCAGAATCCTTTCATGTAAATCTCGTCGTTTTTGTCATGTCGTGACAAAAACACGAAAAATGCCTGCTGCTAGAATTGTTTGGCAGATCATTGAAACAAACATGTCATATTCTACAGACCATTAGGTGCGGCTACCCGAAAACTCGAAGTTTTCGTTTCGACTAGCCGCCCAGTATTTAGTCGCTCCATGGGAGTTCATTCCAGGATCAACGAATTGCGAGCCGTTTGAATCCTCAGCACCTCAAATTAAGCATTTCCGATTTCCATTTGAGTAGGCTGGTCTAAATAATACAGAGCCAAAGTCAGGGGGTCTCGATGGTCTCAGACACCCCACCAGTATTGACAAGGGACCTGAGACCTCCGCACTAGAATGTAGGGACTCCTGAATCCGAAGCAGGCAACACTTTTTCATTCTTTTTGTCAGGGGTGGTCGGAACATTTCTGCTCTGTCGTGCGGAAAATTTCAGCGTGATTTTTAGTGACAGTCATCAACATGTTATCTGAATCCTAAGACGCAGAAAAACAAAAACCCGGCAGCATTGCACAAACACTGGAAGAACAAGGCAAACACCTGCCCTCACACCACGAGTCATTCCAGAGCTCGCCACTCAACTGAAAGGCTACACAACAGCACAAAAGCATTGAGCACCACCTTTAAAAATAATTGCTCCCCTTTGTGTAAAACGATGTGCAAAATAGCCCGCCAACCCCTTTCTCTCTCTTCCTTTTATGCGTAGCATATTGCAATCACTCAGTTCAGCCCTTGGGCGCGGCCGGGCAGCCACCAAACCACGTGACGTGACGTCACGACAGCCGGAGGGAAAACCGTAGGTAAAGATGATGGCAATTCTTGGTGAGAATTGCAAACACAATAAAAAAAAGGAAAGGAAAAAAACAAAAAAACAGAGCAAACAAAAAAGAGAAAAACAAAGGGAAAAGAAAAAGCAAAAAGAAAGAAAGAAAAGGGAAAAAAAACGAAAAAAACGGCTGAGCATGGTGGCGGTTGCCACCGCCCCGCTTCACAGGGGGCGCTCCTATCCATCCATCCATCCATCCATACGTCACGGGGGAAAAGCTGCTGAGAAAATCGAGTGCCGCCAGGCAATACCTCGCGCAAAAAGACCGCGCAATATGCAACGCATTCTTGGCTTAACCAAGCTAAGCCTGGGCATCATTTTTTATTTCCCTCTCTGCTTTTGTTCAAATCCTTAGTTAGCCCCTTCTGGGGAGCCAGACATTAGGCACTGCTAACTATTGATTTCCAACTCCGCACAAAATAGGGATTGCGGGTGAGGAATTTTTGAGCGAGAAAAGAAGCTCAGAAGAGCTTTGAAAGCTGCGACTTCGTGTGGGGCCGGATAGCTTAATCTCACCCTCAAAATTTCTTCTACTGGAGTGCGGTCTACGAAAGCAAGGCGACGGCTTCCAGCAGGGTGCGAATGGCAAGCACCCGCCGGGGTGGCTCAGTGGTTAGGGTGCTTGGCTACTAAGCCGGAATTTTCGGGTTCGAACACTACCGCGGCGGCCATGTTTCGATGGTGGTGGTGGTGGTGAAAACATTTATTTCGAATGAACTGGAGGTATGTTTGGATCAGCCCGTAAGGGACCGATCCTTACAAACACTAGGTGGAGGTCCCTAGTATGGGACCCCAGTGGCGGTTGCCGCCGCCCGGGCGCGCCCGACTAAGGCTTGTTGGGCCTGTAAGTCGTGGCAGCCGAGCAGGGTCGCCTCCCAGTCCTCCCGGGTTGGGTTGGGGATGGGGGGAATAGCCGGGTTGGAGGGGCAGGCCCACACCATGTGATAAGTGTCAGAAGACACCGCACTACAGTGTGGGCAGCGGCCGCTAAAGGAGGGGTCAAAATGTTTTAGCGCTGCCGGGCACAGCAAAGTATTGGTGATAAGGCGGAGAAGGAGCCGCTCATCCGCCTTCTTCAGGCCTTTACATGGGCTAGGGTAAAGGCGATGACAATTTTGATAATATGTTGTAATATCTTTGAATGTATAGACCGGATTAAAATCGGGTTCCTGATCGGATGGGGAGGAGAAAACAGCCCGGTGAGAGAGCGCGCGGGCGGCTGCGTCTGCTGCCTCGTTTCCTGCCAACCCCTGATGAGCAGGGGCCCATATGAGGTAACGGTGTGCGGGGTCCGTATCCCGTATGCAATTTTGATATATTCGATAGGCTAGGAAGGGAGTGCAGCCTTGTTCGACGTTCCGACAGGCCCCTCGCGAGTCGGTGATTATGTATTTTGAGGCGAAACGCAAAAGGCGCCCGTGTGATGTGCGATGTCAGTTCACGTTAAAGATCTCCAGGTGGCCGAAATTATTGTAGCGTGCGCTACACTGGCCTAGGTTGAGCAGTTTCGCGTGGCTCCTGGAGAGCCGTGCTGCGCATGCGCGAGGAGCAAGTGACGTCACTACGCACAACTGGCGTGCCTTACCGCACGCGCTCGCCTTCCTTTCCTTAAAATGATCGGAGTGTTTAACGTTGACAGTGCCACCGCCATTGAACACAATGAACGTCGACGGCCTATGGCTGCAGCGCCGCGTTTCTGGCACAACCTTGTCAACGCCTGCAGCCCACATGTCTCTCTCATCACCCCACGTACCTACAAGCACGATTGAGGCGCCCACTGACCAAGGAAGCCATTACGCGCACTTCGTTTCCTTAAAATGATCGGAGTGTAAAACGTGGTCAATGCCAACGCCAATGAACACAACGAACGCCGACGGCCTCAGGCTTGAGCACGGCACCTAAGGCAAAACGTAGTCAATGATAACGCATGCAGCGCACACCTGTCACTACCGCCACTTAGCTTATAGAATGGTTGAGGTGTTCACTGTTACAAGAGGGCAGTTATGGACCTTGCCTCTGGTTCAGGTGTCCACCGAGATGTGGACACCTCGTTGTTGTTGTTGCGACTGAGAGAAGGATGAAAGAAAATTGCACGGGCCTGCTAACTGGCTCTAGCCAATCCACCACCGCTCAGAGGAAAGAGAAAAATAAAAGAACAGACGCGCGTAGCAGCAACAACCGCGTCCGCCAAAGCGGACGCTGGCTGAAAAACAGGTAAGCGGCCGTAGCCGCGCTTCGTCACCACCTCCTCTGACACCTCGCCCTCACCTCACGCTACATATATCTTTGCATAGCAGAGGTAGCCCATGCCAATTTTTTTGCAGACCTCCACTACGCACCTCCCTCCTTTCTTCTTTCAGTCCCTCCTTTACCCCTGCCCTTACCGCGCGGTTGTGGGGTCCACCGAGAAATCGGAGACAGTTACTGCGCCATTTCCTTTCCTAAAAAAACAACTTTGAGTTTTCAATGGAGGAGGAGGAGGAAAACTTTTATTTCTATTTACAGTGAGAGGTCGATGGGGCGAGCCGGAAGGGCCCGCCCCTTACAAACACTAGGAGGGATCCCTAGTCCGGGATCCCTGTAGCTTCCGCAGCGGCCCGGGCTCTAGCTACCAATGCCTGTTGGGCATGGAGTTCGGAGCAGCCGCGCAGGGCAGCTTCCCAGTCCTCTCGAGTGGGGTGGAGGTGGGGTGGGTAGGCAGGATTGGAAGGGCATGCCCACACCATGTGGTAGGTGTCCGAAAACTCCTCCTCACAGTGTGGGCACGCGCCCGAGAAAGAAGAATTGAAGTGCTTAAGTACTGCCGGGCACAGTACAGTATTGGTATGGAAGCGGAGAAGCCAGCGCTCCTCCACTCTGGTGAGGCCTTTACAGGGAGGGGGATAGAGACCATGAAAATTTTGATAAAGAGAGGTGATCTCTTTAAAGGTGATGGCCGGATTGAAATTGAATTCCGGATCAGGCTGCGGATGAGGCGACGCCCGGTGAGTAAGCGCGCGGGCGGCAGCGTCGGCTGCCTCGTTCCCCTCAAGACCCGCATGAGCCGGAGCCCACACGATGGCACGATGGGTCGGAAACCCTGTGTATTCGCATGCGTGGAGAATTTTTAAAGCACGGTCTGGAATATACCCTTGCTCAATATTGCGGCAGGCGCCCCTGGAGTCACGCGAGATCGCGAGGATAGGGCAATCGTGGAAGTCGCCGCCTCGTGCTAGTAACTTCCTGCGACTCTGCTCGGCTTCTACGACTTACACGCCCAACAAGCCTTAGTCGGGCGCGCCCGGCGGCGGCCTCCGCCACAGGTGTCCCAAACTTTGAGGATCGGTCCCTTACGGGCTGATCCAAACATACCTCCTGTCCCTTCAAAATAAATGTTTTCACCACCACCACCTGTTCAAATGCAGCTTGTATACGGTGGAAAGAACGCGTTAGACGTCGTTCTTTCAGATCTGCGCTTGCGTTGTCGATTGAGGGCGGTAAACCAGCGCTCTTCATTCCCATCCTTAGCGTTGCTGCCGTCCAAACCTTATCGCATAGCTTGTGACTCTCTCTTGCGAAGGGATGCTAGGGCTGGGACAGAACAGTGGAAATCGAATTTGAGGAAATAAATGGAACCTAAACTGTCTCACTTCATGATTGGTTATCTGGAAACGAAAGGCGCAGTAACTGTCTAACTTCTTTGAGGACACCTCAATCGCGCGGTGAGGGAACGAAGGAATAAGGGAGGGAAATGAGGAGAACGAGGCGCATTAGCGGAGGGCTCCGGAATAATTTCGACCACCTGGGTAGGTAGGTAAAAGCTTTGCTGATGAGCCTTGAAAAGGGTGTTGCATCCTAGGGTTGGTCTGGCTCTTGATCCTGGGTGGTGGCCAACAGCCCTTGATCTGCGGCGACCTTTCCAGCCCACTCTACAAGCCTCTTTTGTGAGGCCGATTCGGAGCTGGAGACCGCGATCTCCCAACTTTCTAGGTACGTGAGGTTCCAGCAAGATGGTGGCTAGAATTCTCGGCAGATGTACAGAATGTGGTCTAAGTTGGTTCTCAGAGGCCCACATAGAGAGTATTCGGGTTTTTAATGGCCTGGGCATATAAGGGTTCACAGAGCCGGGGAAGGGACCGCGTGAGCCTGGAGGTGTCTCGAGGTCGTTTGCTCTTCCTAGACATGTGGTGGGGTATAGGTGAGTTTTTGCTCCCTGTAATAGAGCGTAATCTAGTTGTAGGTGATGAGCCGGTTTCTCGCGTTACCTTGTATTCGACGTGCCTCGCTCGGTTGACGTGCGCTTGAGCAAGAGAATGGGCCGCTTGTTGCCGGGGTTACCTGCGTGGGCTGGCACCCAAACTATTTGAATTGTTCTGGGTTTTGTGGGGCAAGAAGTGAGAATTTTGGGGATGGCAGAATGGACCTGTTCACGTGCAAAATTCCTGATTGTGGTTTTAGAGTCGCCAAGAATGAGTGTGGAAGCGGAGGAGGAAACGGCTGCTTCGGCTGCTTCTTCGGCCTCGAGTGAGGTTGTTGTCTTGATCGAGCCCGAGGCTGTGTGCTTGAGGTCGCGTGACGCTACCCTGACGGTGTAGGCTGAACTGTAGGTGTTTGCATGAACTTTATGTAAGGCCTTGGCACGAGCTTCGCGTCTGGCCTAGTAGTGTACTGTGTGTACGTTTTTGGGCAGGGGGTGAACTATGAGTTTTTCCCTGATTAGTGCTGGGATAGGGTGGGGGTTGTTGGGGGGTGGACCTGTTGGCTGAACCTATAGCGAAGCGAGAATGTGTCTGCCTGTATTTTAGGAAGAGAGTCTGTCTTTCTGAGCCGTGCGGTCAGCTTCAGTTAGCCCTTGTAGTGTGCTGTGTGCTCCCATGCTCAGGAGCTGGATGCTGGGAGCCCGTTGTGGGAGATTTAAGACTGAATTGCATGCCTGCATGCCTTATTAGTGCATTTGCCTTCTCTTCCTCCACCTTTCTGCGGTAGAGGTAGGGAAGGTAGTAAACTATCCGACTGATCACAAAAGCCTACGCCAGCCACCTAAAATCGTTTTCAGGATGCCTCGGTGCTCCTTGAATATTCTAATTAGTAGGATGGTTTTGTTTGTGGTGATTGTCAGCTTTACGGTGGCCTCCGTGTTGAGGCCGTTGATATGTAAAAACATGCGTAGGGTGAGTACCTTTTGCACTTCTGGCACTGGTAGACCATTGACCTCGATGTGTATGGAGGGGTTTACTCTCCTTTTGCGGTTTGGGGTCGCGTCGAGTACCAGGACTTCGAACTTGGCAAAGGAGCTCAAGAGGCCTGTAGAGGCTGCAGGCTTCACTACCGCGTGGGCGCTTGCTTGAAGGGTTTCCTCTATGGTTCCGACATTGCCCGCGTTAATCCACAGGGTTATGTCGTCTGCACAGAAGGAGTGGGAGAGGCTTGAGATTTGCTTTAGCTTGCGAGCCTTGGGATGAGAGTGACACTGAAGAGCGGGAGGGGGATCTTTATCATGCACTGACCTCGCACAGCACACGGTCACCTTTTGCCTTTCGCCTCCATCGAAACGCGGTCGCCGTCGTAGGGTTCGAACCCTGGCACTCGACTACGCGGCCTTGAGCGCGGAGCGATCGGACGCGTGGCACATCGGCTCCGTCGATTTTCGACTGGAACCGCGGCAATTTGATGTAACACATCAAACCTGTGCGTCTGCATCTGTAAAGTCAGCAGGATCCTGGAGACACCAATCTGACCCAGGTACGCCCAATTTTCGGCCACTTCGAGCAACCCTCCGCATCACCACGTAGCAGTCGAGCTGAGCCTAACGGCTCCGGCTCCCCCGCCGCTGGCTGTGGAGACGCCAGCCGGTCAACCTCTCAACATCGCTCTGCCTGAACAACGCGGATACGACCCCACGACTCTGTCGTGGTGTTCTGTCCCTGCAAGCCAGCCAGAGGATGGCCCATCCACCATTTCGACGCAGCAAGCTGCCCTTTTTCAAGTCGTTGAGAGCCGGCGCCGCCGCTGGCAGAACGCACGAGGAGCTGCAATGCTCCTCTCGACAAATCAGCAACGGAAGACGCTCGCGCTCTGTCTTCTAAACGTCCACAAAAGACATTTTCACCAGTCTCCAAGTGGACACCTAAGCCAACGATCAGGATGAACCCTGACGATTACGTGATCGTGCTGAGGCCACGCAGTACGCTCGCCCTCAAGACAGCATTTCAGCACGGTGAGCTCGGCGCTGTCATTTCTCAACTCATCGACAACAGCATATGAATGCGATTACAATTTCTCCCAATTGGGAACAAAATATCATCGTCTGTGGCACGCAAAACCCCGAGGTGGCTCAAAAGCTTCTGACGCACATCCAAATTACCACCAGCAAAGGATCGCTCCCGCTTCACGGACACTTCAAGTTCACCGGTGATGTGTGTCGTGGTGTGGTTACTGTGCATAACCTTGAAACCAGCGAATCCTTGAAACATAGTGTGCAGTGGCGCGGTGGTGAATTAGTCCATGTGCGCAAGCTGGGAACATCGAATGTAGCTGTGCTAACTTTCCAGGGACGCAGCGTTTCGCGTTACGTCCACTACAATGCAGAACTGACTCCCGTCAAGGAGTACAAGAAAACGGTGCCAGCGTGCTACCGTTGCGGCACGCTGGGGCACCGTGTGCACAACTGTCCCACCCCGGTCAAAGAAAGATGTGGCCTTTGTGGCCAGAACGTGGGGTTTGGTACTGAGGGGATGGCCCCCCACGTTTGCAATCCCATGTGCATGATATGCGGGGGCCCGCACCTCACCAGCTTCCGCGAATGCACCAGCAAATTGATCCGGCTTCCGCAGCCAGGGCCCAGGCCGCCAATCAAGCCACCCAAGGGAGCCAATTCCGGCGCGACACGGGGAAGTCACGCCACCGGCCGGCAGCAAAACAACCAGAAGACGCCACGGCCTCCCCCTGGCAAGACAGCAACGGTACCGCCACCACCCGGAGCAGCGGAATTCCCAGCTCTCATCGCTTCATCTGGCGGCGCCGCCTGCAACCAACCCAATATAGGCAGCTGGGCGAGGGTCGCCTCCTCTCCTTCCCCTCCTCCCTCCTCCCCCACCAGCACCGCCGACACGCAGGAACTCAAGCGCGAGCTCGCCCTCTAGCGGGCTCAAAACGAAAAACTAGCCAGCGAGCTTAACTCGCTCAAAGCCCAATTCCCTACTCCGCCCGCGTCGAGCAGCGAGGAAAAAAACATCACAGACAGGGAGATTCCTACTCCTGTGGATAGTCGCGCCGCGGCCCTGGAGACCCGGGTGACCGCGATTGAAACACAATTGGCTGACCTCCCCAAAATTATCCACGATACCATTGCGCGTCAGGTGGAGAGTGTCATCGCACAGGTGACACAAGCCGTAACTCACATTATCCAAAAATGGATAAAAGACAATCCGCGCGTCCTTAAACGCTTAGGGCCCATCAGGGACGCTAACCGCCCCTCCAAATTCAACAGAGTTATTCCCGATGAGTTTGACTTCTCGGAAGACTCCTGCACGTCTGCGCCTGGTACTAGCGGACTGGGGAGTCTTAACAACGTAACCCCACCCTCCGCCTCCGACCATGGCCCCCAACCCTAAGTCGCGAGCAAGAACAACTAAGCCGCTTACACTAACGCAGTGGAACTGCCATGGTCTCAAGAACCGCACGAAGCGGACTCATCTCCGCCTCTGTCTTGAGACCTTTGACTTCCTCGTTGCCGTGGTTTCCCTTCAGGAACCCGGCGCCGGGGCCAAACTAACAAACTACACTACATTTCAGCACAACCCGCAGACATGTATACTTGTTCACAAGCAGTATACTGCGCAGGAGGTCACGCTCCCCACAACACCGCCTTTCCCATACACGATGGTGTCAGTGCTGCCCCTAAAGCGGTCTGACCCACCTGTACACATTCTAAGCATTTTCTGCCCACCTAAAGTAAAAAAAATCACGTTCAATGAAATTTTTACCCAAGCTATGCAGGTGGCTGGAAGGGATCCCCTTCTGATCGTCGGGGATTTCAACGCCCCGAGCAGGCTATGGGGGTACCCCCGGGAGGACAGACGTGGGAGGAAGCTTGCGGAACTTCTTTCCACACTTGGACTCACTTTACACACTGACCCCGCCAACCCAACACGTGTCGGCAATTCGACTGAACGAGATACTTGCACGGACCTCACATTTACACGCAACATACGCCATGCCGACTGGCTGAATACAGAGGACACTCTGGGTAGTGATCACTGTATAATCAACACAACCATTTACATGCGTCCCCTGAAACGCCCACTAACACAAGCTCGTGTCCCGGACTGGACGACTTTCCGCACTTCTCTACCCATCGTAGACCCCCTCCAGTCGGGATACGACGCATGGTCCAAATCGCTCACGTCTGCACTCACACAACACGAAAAGCAGATACAGCTTACAGAAACACAAACGGACGTGGACAACCACTTTCTCCACCTTTGGAAGGCCCGCCGCAGTCTCACCAAACGATGGAAGAAACAGAAACATAACAGACGCCTAAAGAAACGCATCCTCGAACTCACACAACAGGCAGCGGAATATGCTACTCAGCTTACTCAACTTTACAGGATCGACAACACAGCTAGCGCACACGCTCAGGGATCGATACCTGTGCACCACTAAGGACCCCCGGCCGGCGGCGTACTCCAATGCAGGCGAAGAGAACACGGAGCTGGACACTCCGTTCCAGCTCCACGACCTCCGGGCGGCCTTAAGCCAGATGAAGCGGGGCACTGCACCCGGGCGCGACAAGGTTACGGTCAAGCTCTTGGCCAACCTTCCCGACGCAGCCTACGCCGCGCTCCTCAAATACATCAATAGCATTTAGGACGGAGAGACTCCTCTCCCTCTCGATTGGAAATCGGCTCTCGTGACCTTCATTCCGAAGGCCGGCAAACCTTCGCCCGCGGACGCGTCCATCCCCCCGCGTGGCAGATATTGAGAATGTGCACCCTAAATCCCGATAGGCGTATTGAGCTCGTGTGGGTGCCGGCTCACTCTGGCAATCCCGGAAATGAGGCCGCCGATAACATAGCCCGAGGACTTATTTGCCGGGCAAATGGCGACCCCAGCCGGGATTTCTCGAGGGAGCGGGCACACACGTTCTCAGAACTAACTCAACAAGCACGCCTTGCCCGTCGACTCTATCCCCCTCCCCACCCCCGCCTATCCCACTCCCAACAAATCCTCTGGAGGCGACTCCAGACCCTAACTCTTCCTACCCCTCAGCTTCTATCCTACTTCCGCCATGTTTCCCCAGAGTGCACTCTCTGCGGAGAACCGCACGCCACCCTTGACCACATCCTCTTCGGCTGCCCTGCCGATCCTCCCCCGCAGGGACAGCCCGCCAACGGTACATGGGAGGAATGGGAGGCCCTCCTTGCGTCGCAGGACCCGGACGCGCAACTTCGCTGTGTGAACCGGGGTGCCAGTGCCATGGCCCTACGTGGCCTGGACACATGCGCGTAATGTGAGGGCTGTGCGGTGGCCCTGAGACCTTGTACGGTCCAAACTCACTTGCTTAATAAAGTTTTCCATCCATCCATCCTATTGATGTGGAGACCCTTCGCCCCATCTCCCTCACGTCTTGTGTCGGCAAGCTGATGGAGACGATGGTGCGTGACAGACTCTCCGATTATCTCGAAACACAGCACATTTTCGCGGACACTATGTTCGGTTTTCGTCCTCACAAGTCAGCACAGGATGTACTTCTGCAGCTCCACCACGACATTTTAGATCCTATAGAATGTCCCCACAACGACAAGGTGGTCCTGGCCTTGGATCTTAAAGGCGCATTCGACAACGTCAAACATGAAGTAATCCTGCACCACCTCAGTAACACCAACTGTGGCCACAAACCATTCCATTACATAAGACAATTTCTTACAGACCGTCAAGCCTATATACACATACAAAATGCGGAACACGGGCCATACACCATCGGCTCGAGGGGAACACCTCAAGGCGCGGTCCTGTCTCCCCTGCTCTTCAATTTGGCAATGCTTCGTCTTCCCTCCAAATTGTCTTCTCTGCCCGGGATACATCACGCTCTTTATGCGGATGACATTACAATCTGGGCCACGCAATGTAACCTGGGCCACATGGAGTCCTGCCTGCAAGCAGCGGCGACCCTAGTCGACGACTACGCGGCCTACTGCGGACTCCAGTGCGCCCCAGCTAAATCAGAATTTGTGCACTTATGTCCTTCTCCTCGGGACACAACACCGCTTCGCATCAGTCTCCCCTCGGGACCGATCCGGGAGGCCAAGGACATCCGCGTCCTTGGCCTCTTCATACACCACCAACGCAGAGTCGACACCACCCTAGCCAAACTTCGCACGGTGGGAGACCAGGTGGGCCGCATGGTCCGCAGGGTCTCCAACAAGCGGGGCGGATTACGAAGCAAGGATGCACTGCGACTTGCCCATGCTTTCGTAACGAGTAGAATCCTCTACTCAACTCCCTACTTGCACCTGCGCAAACACGATGATGACCAACTGCAGGTCATCCTGCGGAAAGTCATCAAGCGTGCTCTCGACCTCCCGGTCACCACGTCCAACCAAGGGCTTCTGGCCTTGGGCGTGGTGAACACATTTCGGGAGCTTCGAGAAGCCCACTTAGTCAACCAATGCACGCGTCTTGCACAGACCACGTCCGGTCGCCGCCTCTTGGACCGGCTACACATCAAACATGACTACCACAATGAGGAAAGGGAGAGAGTGCCAGAACCCTGGAGACGCGCCCTCCGGGTCCGACCCCTTCCCCGCAAACATGTCCAGAGAAGACCATAGCGGTCGTCGCAAGGCGCGCGCGCGGAAGCGTTGGCGCGATACTATGGTAACCAAGAACACGTGTATTACGTGGGCGTTGCCGGCCCACACCACAGGGGGTGGTACACGGCCGCAGTCGTACACAACACAAACACAGTTAACGGGCTCAATTTCAAAGCCTACAACGCAACACACGCGGAGGAGATTGCCATTGCTCTGGCTCTCACCAATCCCAAGTCAAAACACATCATCACCGACTCTCGAGGGGCCTGTCTACGAGTTGGGCTGGGCTGCCCCGCTTGCCTGGCGCATACTGGAATATAGCTGTCGATGCGAAGATCCAACTCCACGCAACCTGATTTGGGCTCCCGGTCACCAGAGTCTCCAGGGAAACGAACAGGCCGATCAGGCCGCCCGCGCACTCTCTCCCCGGGCTATCTCCCTGTCCTTGGAAGGGTACTCCCAATCAGACAATCTGGCCCTTACATTCAAACAAATCACCGATTACTACAAGGAGGAGCACCGGCGCTACCCAGCCCCTTGTAAGGGTCTGGATTGCGCTGAAGAGCGCCTCCTCATCAAAATTCTTACTAACACTGTACTGTGCCCGGCGGTGCTTAAACAATTCAATACATCCTTTGATGGCGCATGCCAGTTCTGTGGGGAGGTGGCTGACACCTTACACATGGTTTGGGCGTGTCAATCAAACCCAACTATCCCCCCCAACCCCACCAGAGAGGACTGGGAGGCGGCCCTGCTCGGCTGTCAAGACCTAGAGAGCCAAAAGGCTTTGGTTCAACGGACGCGGGCGGCGTTGTTGCCAATGGGGCACCGGAATAGGGGCTCCACCCAGTATTGTAAGGTGAAAGGGCCAATAGGATCCTACCCCAATCACCTTTCTGTAAAAAACTTAATTTCCCATAAATGTTTTTCGCCACCACCACCACCTTCTCCCTTCCTAGCGAAAGCCGAGGCACGTCGTTAGTCACGTGGACACAGCTGCCGAGGCGGTGTCGGCATGGAGACGCGCGGCTGCAGCTCTGGCGAGTCGCGTGGTACGCCAAGTGGCTGATACACCTGCATTTGGAGGTCAAATGTACCAAGCCGATGACCTTCGTTCGACGCGGCTAGTAAAGCTTTCGCTTTAATAACTGAAAATTGGTTTGGAGGAAAGGAAACGGCGCAGCAACTGTCTCACGTATCTCAGTGGACATCCGAACCGTGAACCCGCCGCGGTGACTCTGTGGTAAGGCGTTCGTCTACCGAGCCGGAGTGCCCGCGTACGAACCCAACCGCAGCGGCTGCGTTTCGATGGAGGCGAAACGCAAGAGGCGCCCGTGTGCTGTGCGATGTCAGTGCACGTTAAAGATTCCCAGGTGGTCGAAATTATTCCGGAAACCTGCACTATGGCACCTCTTCCTCTTTTTCTTCTTCCACCTTCCTCCCTTCCCTTACGGCGCGGTTCAAGTGTCCGCCGAGATATGTGACAGATACTGCGCCATTTCCTTTCCTCAAAAACCAATTTAACCGAACCGCGCCGTAAGGGAAACGGTAGACGAAGGCGTTAAAGAAGAAAGGAAGAAAGGTTTGGTTTGGTTTGGTTTTATGGGGTTTAACGTCCCAAAGCTACTGAGGCTATGAGAGACGCCGTAGTGGAGGGCTCCGGAAATTTCGACCACCTGGGGTTATTTAACGTGCACTGACATCGCACAGTACACGGGCCTCGAATTTCTCCTCCAAAGAAATTCAACCGCCGCGGCCGGGATCGAACCCGCGTCTTTCGGGACAGCAGCCGAGCACCCTAGCCACTGAGCCACCGCGGCGGCTGAAGAAAGAGGTGGCGTAGTAGAAGTCTGAGGAATAATTTCGACCACCAGGGGATCTTCAACGTGCACTGATGATGATGATGAAAAGTTTATTTGTAACAAGGGAGTTTTGGACACGTCAGTCCTTGGACCCCCGCACGGCCCCACTGCACTCAAACGTTCATGTCCCGGAGGCTCATGACGCTGGCAGCCCGGCATGTGGCGATGGTTTGCTTGGCCGTGTCCTCGGAGCGCAGTAGGGTCTCCCAAGCCTCCCAAGTGGTAAGATGCTCCAGGCCCCGCGGGGGAGGATCCGCCGGGCAGAGGAAAAGAATATGGTCGAGAATGGCTTTGGGGTGGTGGCAGAGGGTACAGGAAGGGTTCGTGTGGACTGGGTGATATCGCGAGCGTATATAAGGCGAGGGCAAACTGCGTGTTTTAAGTCGCGTCCAGAGTGTCTGATGGTAATTGTCGAGGGAAGGATGAGGTGGGGGGTAGAGCCGACGCTCGGCTTTGCAGGCCTGCGTCATTTCACTGAATGAGTGCATGCGCTCCCGCGAGAACCCCAGGACAGAGGCCGCCGGTGCCCGGCTGAGAGAAGCTCGGGCTAAAGCATTGGCGGCCTCGTTTCCGGGATTCCCGGAGTGGGCAGGCACCCATATCAGCTCCACATGGCGGGGCGGGTGCGCGGCGATGGAGTCCAGTATGCGAAATTCAGGGACGTGAACTCTCCCGCGAGCAAAATTTAGTATGGCAGCTTTGGAATCTGACAGTATGCTCTATATCGAGCCTCCGTGCGTGTGCGTGTGATGGCCAGGGCAATGGCGGCCTCTTCGGCCTCCTCGGAAGTGGCAGCGGCGGATATGTGAAGGGTGGCAATCGGTTGGAGGGAGGGGTTTGTGATGGCTACAACCGCGTCTTCGCCTGTGCATGCAGCATCCACCCAAACGGCAAACGGTTCCGCGCCATTGTGTTTGTGGAGTGCCCGAGCGCGAGCTCTGCGTCGGGGTTCGTAGTAGGTGTGGTGCATGTTTTTGAGGAGAGGTTTCATAAGTAGTTCGCGGTGAATATGGCGGGGGACCTGGAGCTGTGTGGGATCCGTGACTGGTAGTAGTATACCGAGGGTGTGTAGAATTGTGTCTCCCGGTGGTGGTTCTTGCGAGACGTATGTATTGTGTCTGTCGGTGGGCCTCGATCAGCTCCCCTATCGTATTGTGTAGGCCTAGTACTGACATCGCACAGCACACGGGCGCCTTTTGCGTTTCGCCTCCACCGAAACCCGGCTGCCGCGATCGGGTTCGAAACAGGGTACTCCGCCTTAGTAGACGAACCGTAGTAATGTGCTTCGGAATTCTTTCGGCCACTGGAGTTCTTTACGTGCACTTGCATCGCACAGCACACATACCTCTCGCGTTTCGTCTCTATCGAAGCTAGGTCGCTTCTCCCGGAAAGGAACCCCTGTCCTTTGGCTCAGCACCCAAGCGCCATAACCACTAAGCCATCGCGACAGCTAAAGTTTGAGAAAATTCGTGCATTATATGATGCGTAATTAGATGAGGATAAAACGCCCCTCGCACTCACTCTAGCTCACTAGCAGCGCTGCTCATTTTGAAATCACCCGTCCTTCGTTAGGAAAGGGTGCGATTATTTTATGCTAACTGGTATTGGATTCTGAAATAACTGATCAACTTACGTCCCTTGCAGCTAAGACCGCAGTCAACTCGTGAAACGTGGTGGTGGTTTGTCGTTGTTAGCGCTCAAAATATGATAGATATCTCTTCCCGTTCGAACATTAAGAACATAAAATCTCTCTATTTCTTTTTATTTCGAGGCGCTGCGCCGCCGCGGTGGCTCAGCGGTTATGGTGCTCGGCTGCTGACCCGAAAGACGCGGGTTCGATCCCGGCCGCGGCGGCTAGAATTTCTTTGGAGGAGAAATTCTAGAGGCCCGTGTACTGTGCGATGGCAGTGCACGTTAAAGAACCCCAGGTGGTCCAAATTTCCGGAGCCCTCCACTACGGCGTCTCTCATAGCCTTAGTCGCTTTGGGACGTTAAACCCCATAAACCAAACCAAACCGAGGCGCTGCATCTCACCAACCATTTGCACGAAGCAAATACGACACTCTAGCTCCAGTCTAGCCTTATTAGGGGTTTGATCACTGTGTTAGTTCCGAGGAAAGGGAACACGCACGACCGGCTTACTTTATAGGTAGGCACTTGAACCGCGCAGTCAGAAAAAATCTCTGCCTCTCCCGTAATCGGGAGTAGAGTAAGCATGAAATGTTTACGGGCATAACACGAAGCGTACGCGGACACGACGAGACGCAGGCCTGACAAGAATGTATATTCAGCGTGTTCGAAACTGTCTGGAGTGCGTAGAGGCGAAAGCGTTTTCTGCACCACTTTGCCTATGTGACACTGGTGGCGTCGCCACTGGATTACGTCACATATAATTGATGACGAAGTGATGACAAATCACTAATTAGTGACTAATTACTGATTAATGAATAAACACTAATTAACTGCTAATTAATGACGCTTAAGATTAGCCTTTAGAAGTGGAACGCGACAGCATGTTGTAGCGCTGCCAGGCAGTCCACGGAACGCCACCACCCGTTCGGCGCGATGCCTTGCCCTTTGAACGCGACGCTTTTTCAGGAATCCGCCGCGGTGGCTCACTTGTTACGAAACGCACGCGTTCGCACGGGGAGTCAGACGTGCTGCTCGTCGGCTCCGGCGATTTTCAGCCGGAGCAGCGGAAGTTTCCGCCTGACCCAAGCAAGATCATCCCCAACGTGCACCGAAAGCTGTCGGGAACATCTGGACACCAGTTTTTTCCAAGGTGGGCCCGGTTAAACCCCCTTTTTTCGGGCAACACATGGCCCAATCGGGCCAGTGGCGCGGCTAGGCCTAACGGCCGAACCGCTACCCGGCACATCGGGGATCTGGCCACTGACGCCAGTATGGCTGCTGCGCAAATCTCCTGCCGAGGCTACGACCCCGAAAACATGCACTGGACAACGGTTAACCCAGCGGCAACCGAAGGCCCAGTTTCGGCAAGATTTCGCAGCGCCGCGTTGAACGCCGCAGTGCTGCGCCGAGCGCAAGACCAAGCCTTAAAGCCGGCGTCCGTAGACGCGGCCGGCGTTCACGCCGGAAACCAGCAGTCACCCGCCCCGCGCGCGGCGGGCCGCAGTCGGCGACTGCTCACGAAGTGGAAACCGCCTGTTATTCCCAAGCCTGCTCCAGACGACTACGTCGTCGTCATCAAGCCCCGGACCCGCGTCTCGTTGTACGAGACTTTCCAGGAGACCGGCTACGGCCGGGCGTTCACGGCTCTCCTGGGCACGCAACCCGCAACAGACCTTACCATAATACCGGTAAGAGACCAAAACCTCATTATTGTTCAGACTGCGAAACCTGAGCTAGCCGACCGTATCATCGGCGAATTTGAACTTAATGGACCCGACGGGAGGGTCCCTCTTGTGGGGCACCTGCGCCAAGACGGCAAGGACGTCTGCTACGACGTCATTACCGTCCGTAACTCTGAAACTACGGACTCGCTCCGTACTAGGCTCCAATGGCGCTACGGCACCATCGTGGAAGTGCGTAAATTTGGGACATCCAACAAAGCGAGACTGACTTTCGCCGGAACAGAGAAGCCACGTTTCGTGCACTACGACTCGGAGCTTGTACAAGTTAGGCCTTACCAGCGAACCATTCCAGCCTGCCGACATTGCGGTGTGGTCGGCCACCGCGTGGACGCCTGCCCCGGCCAGAGGCTGGACCGGTGTGGCCTGTGCGGACAGCAGGCTCTACTCGTTGAGGGGGTGCGGGCCCCTCACCAGTGCAACCCAAAGTGTTCAGTGTGCAGCGGGGCCCATGCCACGGGGGGCCCTGCGTGTACGGCTAAATATCGCGCTATCCAGCCCCCGCATGCCGAGCGCGGGCGTAAATCGAAGCGGAACCGACGCAGACGTCGCAAGCGCCACCCGGACAAGCTGTAGGCCAAGGCTGCCGACCAAGCCATGGACCAGCCTGTGAATTCCTCTACCGGGAGCCAGGGAAAACCTCCAGCTGCGCCACCGCCGCCTCAAGCCGGTGCAGCGAAGCCCCTCGAACCTCCCCAGAACGGCGGCTCCAAGACGTGGGCAAACGTTGTCAAGCAACACTCCCAGGTGAGCGGCGCGGGCAGGGCAGCTTCTCCCTTCCCTCCCCCTTCCCAATCCCAACCACGGACAATCTCTGCCGAACAAAAAGAAATATCTGCTCTCCGCGAGCAGGTTGCAAATTTTCAAAAGCGCCTCGCAATAGCGGAGGCCCGCCAAAATTCCCCCAACCACACCTCTGCCTCACCCGCAGCAGAGGCAATGGAAAGCGACGCAACCCCTTCAGGACAGGCTGCGCATGCCCTCACGGCACTCGAGGCGAGAGTGAGCGCGCTCGAAACTCAAGTTTACAACAGAATATCCGCATTGGAAACGCAAATCAATGCCACACTTACGGCGGCACTCAACAAAATTAGCCACCTTGCGGCATCTATCCCAAACCTCATAACCGCTCAGTTCGCTCAACTCACCCGCGCTCCCAAGCGCGCTGGCCCGCTCAAAACCTTCGTAGGCCGGCAGCTCAAAGCGTCTAGGCGTCGAATCGCCGGAGAAGAAGAGGTCCCCTGTGCCATCCCCAGTATAGAGAACGCTCCTCTCTTTGGAGCCACTGGCTCTCAAACCTCCTCTCTCCAAACTCACAACTCTACCCTTGATCATGGCGGGCGCCCCTAGAAATAGGAAGCATCCGCGAAGTAATTCGATCCCTATTCAAATTGTACAGTGGAACTGTCGCGGATTCAAGGCACGCACAAAGCGAGCCGATCTACGCCTTTTCCTTACAACTTTCCCAGAATTACCTGCTGTGGTGGCCCTTCAGGAGCCAGGAAATGGCGCCACCCTTGCCAGTTACACTGTGTACCAGCAGGATGCGCAGAGCTGCCTCTGCGTACATAAAATTTACACGGCCTCCCAGGTTGACCTGGATCTTAGCGCTAATTTCTCCTATGTAATGGTGACGATCCTTCCGCTACGCAAACAGGACCCCCCATTGCACATACTCAACATTTACTGTCCCCAAAAGCTACCAAATGTTACATTCGCAGATGTCTTCAGCCGAGCTTTGAAGGTCGCGAATCGGGATCCCCTCATAATCGTTGGGGACTTTAATGCTCCCAGCACCTTATGGGGGTACACACGTGAAGAGAAACGCGGACGCAAGTTGGCGGAGCTTGTTTCCACACTGGGCCTTACTCTTCACACGGATCCCGCGCAACCCACTCGTATAGGTAACTCCGTTACACGCGATACGTGTCCGGACCTCACCTTTACGAAAAATATTCGCTATGCAGATTGGAGGAACACCGAGGAATCCCTCGGTAGCGACCACTGCATAATTACCACTACAATCCATACCAAGCCACTCACAAGACCACAGGTCAATTAAAAACTACCCGACTGGACCAAATTTAGGAGCAGCTACACCAATCCTCAATCGATAATGGACCAAGGATACTCAACGTGGTCCCAACACCTAGTACCCCACTTGAAATCAGTCGAGCAAAATGTTCAACTCTCAGAGGCGAGCCCGGCGGTGGATAACCACCTCCTCCACCTCTGGGAGGTACGACACAGCCTAGTCCGCCGCTGGCGTCGTCAAAAACACAATCGGAAACTCAAAATTCGCATCGCGGATATCACCCAACAGGCGGCACAATACGCGGCCGAACTCGCCGACTCCAATTGGGTGCACCGATGCAACACTGCAGCTCGGCAAATGTCGAGTCGGAGTACGTGGCGCCTCTTCCGCGCCCTTATTGATCCGGCACAAACCCGTACTGAGACACAAAAACAGCTTCAAAGGGCTATACATAACTTCACTGGAGACACGGCCAAACTGGCCGATGCGCTCCGCGACAAATATTTGAGTATACACCAGGATCCCCGTGGTCAGGCGTACTCGTATGCAGGTTCCGAGAACGCGGATTTGGATCAACCGTTCCAGCTCCATGACCTAAAAGCGGCCCTGGCTAAAATGAAGCGAGGTACAGCACCAGGCCGGGACAAGGTGACGGTAAAGCTTATTGCCAACCTCCCAGATCCCGCCTACGAAACTCTCCTCGATTACTTCAACACTATCTGGATTGGAAGCACACCACTCCCCATAGATTGGAAAACGGCACTAGTAACTTTCATTCCCAAGCCAGGTAAAGCCATTAACACCGACAACCTCCGGCCCATCTCCCTCACTTCGTGTGTGGGGAAGCTGATGGAGACTATGGTCCGCGACAGATTGTCGGCTTTCCTGGAACAGCAAAACATTTTCGCAGACACCATGTACGGTTTCCGCCCACACCGGTCCGCACAAGATGTCCTGTTGCAACTTCACAAGGAGATTCTCGACCCCGTCGAGCACCCCAGCAATGATAAAGTAGTCGTCGCACTTGACCTGCGGGGGGCTTTCGACAATGTGACCCAAGAGATCATCCCATCCCACTTGTCGCAAACAGACTGTGGGCGCAATACTTTCAATTATATCAAACAATTCTTTACAGATCGCCAATCCTATATCCGGCTGCAAGACACAGAATATGGCCCGTATCAACTTGGCACACGAGGGACCCCACAGGGAGCTGTCCTCTCGCCATTACTATTTAATCTGGCCATGATGAAGCTCCCTACCCAGCTGGCAGAGGTCGCCGGTGTGCAGCACGCTCTGTATGCGGACGACATCACCCTCTGGGCAACACAACAATCGGTTGGAGACATCGAGACCAACCTGCAACAAGTGGCAGCTATTGTGGACGAATACGCTCGTCGCTGTGGTCTTGAATGCTCCCCGAGCAAATCTGAATTTGTGCACATACGCCCCAACACAAAGTGCACAACCAAAATTGCCCTTTCCCTACTTAGCGGACCGATACCTGAACACGAGGAGATCCGGGTACTGGGGCTTTTCATTCATCATAGGCGCAAGATAGACACTACCCTAAACAAGCTACGTAAGTTGGGGGACCAGGTGGGTCGGATGCTCCGCCGGGTGTGCAATAAAAGGGGGGGACTACGATGCAAAGATGCCCTGCGGCTGGCCAATGCATTCGTGACCAGCCGGATTTTATATTCGGCTCCCTACCTCCACCTACGCAAATGCGATGAGAATGCCTTAGAAGTAGTTCTCCACAAGATTTATAAGAGAGCGCTCGACCTCCCCATAACGACGTCCAACAAGCGTCTCCTCGGTCTGGGGATGACCAACACCTTTGGGTAGTTACGAGACGCTCATCTTAACAATCAATACTTGCGCCTAAGCAAAACACCTGCGGGGAGCCGCCTTCTGACCCGCTTACACATATTCTACGCAACACATACAGAAGAACGGGTCCGCATCCCTGAAGCCTGGCGCTTTGCACTCCAGGTGCGACCCCTTCCGAAGAACATGACTGCAGACACCCATGATGGTCGCCGTCTCGCGCGGGCGGAGGCTATTTCTCAACAATATGGTCATAAGCCAGGTGTCTTCTATGTGGATGCGGCCGGCCCACACCATGGGGGTTGGTACACGGCGGCCGTCATCCACCAAAACACTACAGTTCAGGGCCTTACTTTCCGTGCCCCAAACATTACATTTGCGGAAGAGATCGCCATTGAACTGGCCGCCGCAGATCCAGAGTCCCGAGTCATTATTACGGACTCCAGGGGCGCCTGCCGCAATATTGAACAAGGGTATATTCCAGACCGTGCTTTCAAAATTCTCCACGCATGCGAATACACAGGGTTTCCGACCCATCGTACCATCGTGTGGGCTCCGGCTCATGCGGGTCTTGAGGGGAACGAGGCAGCCGACGCTGCCGCCCGCGCGCTTACTCACCGGGCGTCGCCTCATCCGCAGCCTGATCCGGAATTCAATTTCAATCCGGCCATCACCTTTAAAGAGATCACCTCTCTTTATCAAAATTTTCATGGTCTCTATCCCCCTCCCTGTAAAGTCCTCACCAGGGTGGAGGAGCGCTGGCTTCTCCGCCTCTATACCAATACTGTACTGTGCCCGGCAGTACTGAAGCACTTCAATTCTTCTTTCTCGGGCGCGTGCCCACACTGTGAGGAGGAGTTTTCGGACACCTACCACATGGTGTGGGCATGCCCTTCCAATCCTGCCTACCCACCCCACCTCCACCCCACTCGAGAGGACTGGGAAGCTGCCCTGCGCGGCTGCTCCGAACTCCATGCCCAACAGGCATTGGTAGCTAGAGCCCGGGCCGCTGCGGAAGCTACAGGGATCCCGGACTAGGGATCCCTCCTAGTGTTTGTAAGGGGCGGGCCCTTCCGGCTCGCCCCATCGACCTCTCACTGTAAATAGGAATAAAAGTTTTCCTCCTCCTCCTCCTCACTGGTTACGGCGCTCGGCTGCTGACCCGAAAGACGCGGGTTCGATCCCGGCCGCGGCGGCTGAATTTCGATGGAGGCGAAATTCTAGACGCCCGTGTACTGTGCGATGTTAGTGCACGTTAAAGAACCCAAGGCGGTCGAAATTTCCGGAGCCCTTCACTACGGCGTACCTCATAGCCTGAGTTGCTTCGGGACGTTAAACCCCAACAAACCAAACCAACCTTTTTCAGGGAAAGAAATTATGCAGTAATTCTCTGTCATCTCGGTGGACACCCGAACCGCACCGTACAGGAAGGGAGGAACGCCACCACCCTTTCGGTGCGTAGCTACCGGCGTTTGTATGCCGGTCCTGTAGGAGGGCTTACTCTGGTTAAATCTCGTACGGTGCCCGGATGCTCTCGTTTCAGTGCCCGGATCAGTGCAATTCAGTGCCCGAATGTTGGCTCTCGGTCTCGGCGTGACGTCACCACACTGCCGCCAACGGGAGCTAAAAGCATTTCATGCTTAAAAAAAACAATAGCTGGCACCTGAAGGTGTTCTCGAGACGCGCTACGCTATCAGGAACCGGTCCAACCGAAGACCGCCACGTACTGGGTTGCCGACGTCATGGAGCACAGGAACATGAACGCTTGTATGTAAAGCAGCCCTGCAGCGGCCCAGGGGACTTCGTACCCCCGACTCGTCTGCGTTAGTAAGAGTTTTGAATAATACTAGTACTACTTTCAAGGCGCACTTGACAAAGTGACCCACTTATACGCATTTTTTATCTCGAAAACCAACAAATGGCTTCGACTGTACCCGCCGTGGTGACTCAGGGCATAGAGCGCTCGGCTACTGAGCCTGAGTATACCCGAGTTGGAACCCGGCCGCGGCCGCATTTCGATGCAGGAGAAGTGAAAAAGGCGCCCGTGTGCTATGCGCTTTCAGTACAGTTTATAGACCCCCAGGTGGTCGAATACTCGGGAAACGTTTGGTAGCGACCACTGTGTCCTAGAAATAGTGGTCCAAGAATCCTACCGGCAGCGTCTGCGCCCCGGAAGCTCACGGACTCGGATCTTTTCTGCGTACGTCGTCGCAGGTGGACTCCTCTTCCACAACCAGCTTTGCGGAGTTCACTGCTCTCTTACGTGTGGCGGACCCAAAAAGAGTGCTACGAGTCATCGACCCCAAACTGGGATGCTTATTACGCCAGTCTGTGGGGCGGAAAACCCTATCTAGAGGCTCGGCTAGAGAGCAGGCCATAAAATTCCTCCAATTCCTACACGTGTGCTAATTCCTAACCTGTACTAATGTGCGTCAAGAGCCTGGATGGGCAAGTGACATAGCAGCTATTCCAGCAGTGAGAGGCAGCCACTTATTGCGGCTTTGATGGATGCATGAGAACCTTGCTCACAAAAAAAAATTAACCATGCGTATTATGCACTGCAACTGCACTGGAATGCATTTCATATCCTGCATGGTGGTGTGGGACATTACATGCCATTTACATATAACTTGCAGCTCTGCATGTTAAGAGTTTCTTTACTCGATTTCTCAATGCTGGTGTCTGCATTATGGAGATGAAAAAAAAATGTACAGAAATAAAAGCATTCTTTTGTGTCATCTCTTGAACGTTCAGTTAGCTTCAGAGTGTAAAATCAATGTTGCTTCCCATCAAGGCAGAGAAGAGCCTGTAGCCAATTTGCTGTCGTGTACTTTGTGCTCTGAGCCTAGTCGAAGGACAACCACGAGCCTGTGTATGGTCAGATGCCCCCAATGGTTAGCACCTGAGCTCTTGACGCCTAGTTATGTACAGAAATGTGAAATGCATAACTTAAGCAATGTATGCAATGTACGAAGCAGTGTTCAAGGAGAGGTAGGCAAGTAACAAAACTACAGCAGTCAGGCAAACGATGAGCTTGCCTTGTGTTTTTTCTAATGTAAACCTAAAGCCAAATTAAGGCATCATACCTGCTGCGCAGCTTCGCTATACAGGCACTACAACAAAAACAAAGTCAGGCACAAGGACAAAACAGTAAGAAAACCACAGCTAAAAGCAGAACAAGCTCTTGAAATAGGAAGCTTTACTGCTGAACTGCAAGAGGAGCGAATTTCCCAGCTGCTAATGAGAAACTCTTCATGTCCTGTGGTTAATAACATCCGATCTTTGTCTTGCAAATCCTTTTACAGGGCATTTTCCACAGCATGTAATAAATGAGCTTAATGCAGCATATCTGAGCGACAGATAGTGAATTTCAATTAATATTATGCGTGAACGTAAAAACATATCATGCTTCGGCTTTAGAGCGCACACAGAAGCTTGATCCGACTTGTTTTCAGCATTTTCTACAAGTTCCTGTTGCTAGGTGTTGTGCAATGCTGAGCAAAAGGCATTTGCATCCAGTTTTAGTTATGGCGTTAACAATGCGGCGTAGCATGCACGTTAAATGACTTTGATAAACCATCGCTAAAACACTAGTGATACCAAAAAGTCTGGAATGTCTATGAACACAATGTGTTCCTTGGTTTTTTAACTGTAGCAATTTTATAGCGTGATTATTAATCTTGATCCTTCTGGACACAACGACGACCAGCCTCTGCCTTCCTTGTGGCATGTTGCACTTCAAATCACCAATGTTCTTCTCAATAAGTCAATCATTAAGTGCAATATTTCTACATGCAAGTATGCAACGCATCACATATGTAATCTATAGATGTAGGCATTTATGTGCTTCACATGCATGTTCAGCACCTAGAATGTTTGAAAATAATGCTTTGCGGCACAGTTACGGTTCATTATTATAAGGTTTGGCTCAGATGTCAATTCTTCTGAGTTCTCTACAATGAAAGGTGAAGAACGGCTAAACTATGATGGCTGCTATTTTTTAAATTATGTTATCCTGAAGGGAAGCTTTTCAAAACTTACTGACTCAGCTGTATGAAAAGAAAGGAAGTAAATAATTCTTATCACTTTCTAATGCGGTCACCCTGTCTGTCATCCTCCCACTCCGCACATAGGAAACGAAGCAACGTTACTGCAACATGCGGGTCCATACAAACAGATAACTTAAACGTAACAGCTTGCTTAAGTATAATTTTCCACACTTGCTGCGTGCTCATGTGTACTAGACTTTTTGTGAAAACGTGTTTCACTTTGAGCATGAAATCAGTGAATATATTCTCATAACAATTTATAACTCTTACAGCTGCTCGTAAACATACCTTGACACTGCGACCAGCAGTACCAGAGAACGAGATGTCGCTGTATACGTAACCTAATGCGGGAATTTTTGTCACTTGAGTGGACACACAGCACAGTAAGTGTAGAGGAGACTGTCATTGTAGACTGTCGTTTCTTTATGATGAATGGTTTCTTATTGTAATATATCTTCACTACATTCCCCGCCTCAAAAAACGAAAGTAATTAAAGGATGTGGTCATGGCATCCAGAGGAGACGACGCGTGGGTATGTGCCATTTTTACCGAGGGAGAAGAAGAAGAACATGAAGAAGAAAACGTCACGGCCGCCTACAAGCCGCTTGTTTCGTGCTCTCCTCACACAAGCAAGATATTAACCTACACGTCGCGGACATCTGAACTCAACGTGAGGGTAAGCGAGATCTTATGGTTGCAGGCCACTCAACGCCTACTCAACGCCACGGGAACGCCCCATTGTAAAGCTCGCATGCGCCAAGCCTAAACGGAACCCGTGGCCGCACAGGGCTCCTTCTCAGCCGCGCCTACTCCCCTTTCCGCTTGGATCGCTTTCGTCAAGGCCAGCTTGTGAGCAGGAAGGCTTTGTGCTGCGACACCGACGCCGCTTGTGAGGGAAAAGGGACTGTGTATGGCTATCACGCACGAGCTCTGCTTCGATCACAACGCACCAGCTATTGGAGGGGCACATAATTACAGAAAGCATTACAGAAAGAAACTGCAAACGGTTTGCATGACAGTAACAAATAAGAGAGCGGCAATAAATTTCCCTTATTTTCTACAAGGACAGATGTTAAGGAAAGTGGAAGAATATAAATATTTGGGAGTAACAATTTCCTCGGATCTTAAATGGAACAAGCAGATAGCCTATATGACTAATAAAGCACTGGCAGCTCTCTACTCAATTAAACGCTCGCTTAAATCCGCATCAGTCGAAACTAAGCTCTTAGCATACACTTCACTTGTTCGCTCTATAATGGACTATGGAATAATATGTTGGCTCCCCTTCCGCAAACAATGCATAGAAAGATTAGAGCGCGTACAACGAAAAGCGGTGAGATTTATTTTTAACAAATATCGCCGTCATGACTCCCCTACACAGCTCTTAAGACAAGCCGACCTTCCCACTATACAGAACCGAGCCGGACTACTGCGCCTCAAGTTTCTTTTCCTTCTGCTTAATGGCGGTATGAAAATCGATACGAGTAAGTACTTAATAAAGTCAAACACGCGCATTACCAGAACAAAACACCAAAAGCACTTAACCGAGTACAGATTTCACAACGATATATTCAGGTACTCTTTCTTCCCACAAGCAATCCGTGAGTGGAATAGTCTGCCTTGCGATGCTGTCAACTGCGCATCACTCAAAGATTTCATCGCCAACATATCACGCTTTGTTTTGCATTAACGACTACGATGCTGGTGCGCTGTACTCTTGCACTCTTTTTTTTCCTTGCTGATGATGACATCCCGACTTTCTTATCTGACTCTCGCTTATTATTATTTTTAACCTTATTGCTCGTTTCTCATGACAGTATCATTCTGCAGCAGCTATTGTTTCAATTCTTGCTCCCTAAAAACTTGTCTGCATTTTTGTTACTGTTTTTTTTCTTGTTTAGTTTTTTTTCTTTACCGTGCCGAAGTCCTCAAATATGCTACTTGCTCCTGTTTTGCTACTTTCATTTACCTTTTGTATATTGCATATTGCCTTGTTGGACTACGATCGCTTTTGTGTTTACACTTACTTGACCTGTGTTATTTTAGTGTATGTGATGTCCCACTCCTGCGACGGCCTCAAATGTGAGGCTAGCAGTATGTTCAAATAAATAAATAAATAAATAAAATAAACCTCAAGCGAAGAGCGAATGTGAATACAAATGCAACGGTTCTGTCAGAGTTCCAAACTACCTTGAGATACCACCACAGCATTGCCTAGCTCTTTAGTAACAGCCCAGGGTGCGTTTGGTGCCGTTACGTTCTAGGTTACATGGAGAGATTCTCTGCATGTAATGAAGAACGATACCAAGAATGGATGACTGACTAAAGGAAGAATTTTGTTAACCGTGGGTATTCCAGATGCGCTGAGTGGACAGGGTGTTGAGGTATCTTTGTATAGACACTGACTTTGCATAGCGGGCTTTGTCAACGATAAACTCTGCCGTCATCGCCGCCGTTTAACGGAGCCTTCGTATTGTACGCTTACACGCTGGTTAATGTGACATGCCATCAAAGTGAGCCGCAGCGGCCCCTATATAGGATACTGTGTGTACCAGCATCTGATTCCAGAGAGTACGGTACGTCCAGGCCTTATAGTAGGCGCAGTCATGGCGGTTCATGAAGTCGCACTTCAGAGAGTGGGCATTGTGCTGTCACGTGTATCCAGATGTATCCCTCACCGGCCATCTGGGCCGCAAAAAGAGGCGAACTCCACATGTATATGCATGCCCCACTTTATAGATGCATGTCAATCGCATTGTCCGCAGCTATGTGGGCTAGCAGTGGATGTCGATAATCCGAGTGTGGTATTGTAATTCACCACTCCTACCTATAAGAGCTCTACCAGCAGCAGTACATTGCGTCATTGACGCTGACATCTAAAACAAATGTTTTTAACATTTTTATTTATTTCTCGTCGTTGGCCTCCGCTTCATATCTTCGCTCCGTGGTCTGATCATCGCTCTCATGACTATTCAGCGTGAATACGTTCTCTCTGTGGCACGGTCCGAGTTCCCGTTGTGGCCTTTTGGCTCATCTGAGAGTTTTTTTAACGTCTATTTAGCTCAAAGGCTTCTCTGAATCTAATTTGAATTTCAATACAGGTTCTGAGAATAAATGGTAATTCCTAACATCACAAATTAGTCGCAATCCTACGAGGTGATGCAAGGTGCAGGCAGGTCTCTGCGTCTTTGTCGTAAAGGTCGTCACGATTCAACCGCGAATAAGAAAGCTAATCATTGTGCGTGCTTCCGAGGATATTCGATTTGTGTCGAATGTTCGGGTTCTTTGGAAAATTCGAAATATATTTGAGACATACAGGAATGTAAACAATAAAGTGGTGTTATTGCATTCTTATTTGAAACTTTGCCATTATCTGCGTTTCCTAAACACTGCGCTGCCGCTTTTACATTAACATCGCTTGCTTTGTCTACTTTTCTCTGTGTATTCATTCATTCCGAGCGCTTAAAAATGTTTGCAAATTACACCGTGCAATCAAATATATAAGAAATTTTAAGTTCAGTGAGATGCCGCGAAATCTCACCTAACCCACGATGTATCCAATGCAAACGTGTCTCAGTTCATCGAACTCCTGAGCACTGCAACTTTCAGTGCAGCTAACGTTATGGGGACGTTAACGTGCTGCTTCACAGTCAGAAAACATTGCATGATGGTTCAACAGCGCCAACAGGACAGAGTAAGAGAAGGGACACACACAACGGCGCTGAACTTGTAACTTGAATTTTATTGGAAGTAAGCAACTGGAAGTTTTGTTGAAAGGAGGCTAATTTGATTGGCAACGGAGCTTTTAAAAAATTGATAAAAATTGGTATAATGACTTCACCACCACTCACGGTTTTCTCTGGCGAACTGCGGTTCATGACGTCAACGCATACATGGACGTCCACTTCCCTGCAATAATCACTTCAGTCTATCCTCTTGTCGACGTCATCTCAGCACCAAGGTTTTAAAATGATTAGCGGGAAAACATTCAATGTTTAGCTTTGAATTTCTCAGCAACGTCTTTGCTGTATTGTGAACAAAAATTGAAGGAAGTTGTCCTCAGTGTTCCTTTAAGGTCCTTTAAAGTTCATTCAAGAAGTTTCAAAGCATGCACACATACACACACACACACACACACACACACACACACACACACACAGGCGTGCGCACGCACGCACGCGCACACACCCACACACGCACACACACAAAAACAGCGCCCGCAACCTGTGTCGCAAGGCCCTTGAATCCAAAACTGAAAAATTCAGGGGGCACTTTGGCTGTCTAAAGTGCTGCAAGGCGAAAGCATTTTCTGGCGCACTATTTGTTTTATTTTCATATTTTTTTTTTAATTTCCTTTCTATTTTTTGTTCTTTTATTTTTTGTTTCTTATTTTTCATTTCTTCTATTTTATTTATGAAATCCATGCATTCACTAGATGCGCTTTTATTCATGCTCAAATCGTGAGTCTTCGTGGCGGATTGGTAGCGTCTCCACGTCAAGTGCCGAAGGCCCTGGTTCGATTGCCAGCCTCGACAGTGTTTCTTTTTAAGTAGGGACGCCGAAACGCGCACACATTTGCTAACATTCCTTGATCACGACAGTATGACGCATTAAAGGCTTCCGCCTTAATATTTTCTCCTGATCTTTCTCCAGTTCACGATGCGAAGACCGATCGAACGGGCGGCAACGCTCCGATCACCGCGGAGCACCGAACTGAGCTCGGTGATGACGCCCTCGGGTCCCACGAGCCCACGGGTGCGTACCACTAATTGTACTAGAGCTAGCAACACGCTCGTTTCTGTGAAGCCTCTGCTAATCTTGCTAGTTTGTTTTTTAGCATAAATGTGCTGCATCTTGCGCGCAAACCAGAGGATAGGAGCGGCATGACACATGACACGTCAGGTCTGTTAACGATGGTGGATCGACAGACGCCACTGTTCGGAGCAGTTGACCGGCACCAGTTACCTGGCTTACTGTACAAAGAAACAGAAAATATGTAGGTATCTGGTCGGTGGTCGTCGAAACAATCATGCACCATCTCTGCCAAAAGCGGCCGCCGCGGTGGTTCAGTTGTTATAGCGCTCGTCTGCCGACCCGAAAGACGCGGGTTCGATCCCGGCCGTGCTAATCGCACTTCGATGGAAGCGAGATTGTAGAGGCCCGTGTAATGTGCAACGTCAGTGCACGTTAAAGAACTTCAGGTGGTCAAAATTTCCGGAGCCCTTCACTACGCCATCCCTCATAGCCTGAATCGCTGTTGGACGTTAAACCTCCTAAAGCACACCACATTTGCGAAAACTAGCAATTGGCGACGGGCTTGTTTCTTAGCCTTGAGACGGACTGCTTGTGGCAACCGTCAAACTCTCTGTCTACGTACGCAAGGCAAGGAGGTCCCTTGTCCTCACCTTTCCACACCTTGTGGTATTTAATGGTGTCATATCCCAAGCTTCACAGGTAAGCGGCCCGATATTGGAAATGTATTGGCAAACGCCGGTCCCACAAAGGGCCAGATTGAAGCCATCCACTTGCCATTTTGGGCCTTTAAGGTAATAAAATGAAATGAAATGAAACGCGACGCTATAAAATTCGTCGCGCTACGCCAGAGAAAAGGACCTTTAAAAATTCGAAAACCGCGTACCGCGTCTACCGGGGAAGTGCCTGGGCGAGACCGTTCAATTGCACGTATCTCGCGCTAGACTGGTAGGAGAGTGACGAGCCAGCATATAAATATACAAGCACACAATGCGAGAAATGGATAAATCGAAGGCCACACAATTCAGAGCAGAAGATGGAACAATATGACAATTGTGGTGTTCAAATGGAGGAAAATACGCTTTGCGCACTTATCTGCGGCTTACACTTGGAACCGCCGACCCTAACCAGCTGTCGCGCTAGCTTCCGAGGCAGGGCGCCGTCATCGCAATGTCTCTCTTCGCCCAGGCGACTCTACGCGTGCGGACATCCCCGTGCGTGCTTCGCTCTCCACCAGCGGGGTGAAGCCCCGTTGGAACATCTCCCGCGAATTCGTCACGTCCACCCTCGAAGCATCTCCCCTGCCCTAGCGTGGGCGAACATTCGCTCCTAACCTTCTTGGTGATTGGAATACGTCGATTCCTTAGCGTATTTTGTTGCTAGCCGCTGTCGGATGGTGCGGAGGTCGCTGTGCCCACTCTGCCGAATGTCCAAAGGGCACACGCTTAGACTTTGACCACTGCCCTATCGAAGTACACAGCGTAAGAGCTAGACTTCTTAAATTCAGTCACAGCATGCACATGGATAGTCTCCCGATCTGCGTGAAATGCACGTATTCGTTCTTGACTCGACGTGCCGCGTCGTTTTAGAGCCAAACAAGCTAGATTCGAACACTTCGTTTTTAATACCACTAGAGGACGGGCGATCCTCGGCTGAACTTTCGCAAGGGAGGCGCCTCTTAACCAACCTTTCTGGCTTCGATGATGTGCCATGCACCAACGTACAAAAGCATCCACAGCATTCACGCAAAGCCTAGAATGATGCACGGTAAGGGATATTGGTAAGCTACCATTCATGATCTGAGAGAAACCGCCATATGCGCTCGACCGCATTCGTATTCTTCTAGTTATTTCCCTCTCATGATCAGGATCTGCGGTCACTACCTGCCCTAAGTAGACATACTCTGTTACTACTTCCAGCACCTCGCTACCAACTGCGAACTGCTGTTCCCTTGCTAGGCTGTTGAACATTACTTTGGTTTTCTGCATGTTAATTGTTAGCCCCACCGTTCGGCTCTGCCGGTCTAACTGATTGATCATGCTTTGCAGTTCTTGTCCTGAGTGGCTTAGCAAGGCAATGCCACCAGTGAATCGCAAATTACTCAGGTATTCTCCATTAACTCTTATCCCCTAGTGTTCCCATTCCAGTCCCCGGAATACCTCCTCTAAGCAGGCAGTGAAGAATATTGGCGAGATCGTGTCTCCCTGCCTGACACCTTTCCGTATTAGAATTTTATTGCTAACTTTATGGAGAACTATAGTAGCTGTGCAATCGTTATAAATATCTTCCAGTATTTTCACATAACATTCTTCTACACCCTGATTCCGCAATGCCTGCATGACAGCTGAGGTTTCCACTGAGTCAAATGCTTTCTCATACTCAATGAAGGCTACATATAGGGGTTGGTTATATCCTGCGCATTTCTCTATCACCTGATTGATAGTGTGAATGTGGTCTTTTGTCGAGTATCCTTTACGAAAGCCTGTCTGATCATTTGGTTGACTAAAGTCCAAGGTTGTCCTGACTCTATTAGCGATTACAATTCAATTCAATTCAAGTTTATTTGCATCTATACATGTACAGATGACGGGAGTGCAGACAAAAAGCCAAATGGATTTGGCTTGACGGGGTCTGTACCCCCTACAGAAATGTCACTATGGACAATAAAGTGAACGCCAAAATACAATAATGGATAAACGAAAAAAAACATTAGTGAACATTCTATAACATTCTATGCTATAACAGAAATACATACGGGCTAAAAAAATCAATGAAAGAATGCTGAAAGGATTTAAATAGCAGAAAGCATACAGCATAAAATTATACAAATAAAATAGCTTTGAAATTCACAAACATAAATAATAAGTTACTAACAAGCAAAGAAAATTGGTTAGGCATTCATGGCGTCAGTGTATACTACAGCAAAGCAAACAAAGCAAAAAAAGGAATCCACAATGAGCCCATAAAAGGAGAGATACGTTGTTATTAAGTTTCTAATGAGTTTAACAAAGATGTCAGTGTGAGGCGTAACATTTGTTGACCGTAGTTAGTGCGCGTTTTAGGAACGTACCATGTTTCTCTGTGACGTGTGTTCTAAATGTTACAAGTCATGGTCAATAGAGATAAATGCTCGAAGAATCTGGTGTTCTGTTTTTTCGCAGTAGTGAAACGCTTGAGTAAAATACTACGATATATGGAGGTGACCGGCTGTAAGTTAAGGGCACTGAAAAGAGGCTGCGTATGAGCGTCATATGAGGAATTAGCGATAGCGCGCACTGCTTTCTTCTGCAAAAGATAAAGTTTTGTGATGTTAGAAATCGTGGTGTTTCCCCACACTAAATGGCAGTATTTCAGATGGGACAGGAAGAGACAGTTGTAAAGCAGCTTTTTCACACTCAAGGAAAGAAAAAAATCGAAGTTTCGTTAGTATTCCCACAACACGAGCGATTTTGTTAGCAACTGAGTCTGTACAAAGATTCCAAAGTAAGTTCTCTTGAAATACGACCCCGAGGCACTTAATGGACGGCACAATGTTGATAACCGAGTAACCCTTTTGCAAATGGCCGTCAATGTGGACATTTTTGTTTTTAGGTTGAAAAAGTACAGCCTTTGTCTTGCTTTTATTTATAGACAGTGAATTCAATGAACGCCGTCGATTGAGTTCGCTTAAAGCAGAGTTCGCAAGAGCCAACAGGTACCTTGCACAACCAGAATTAAAAAACAGACTAGTGTCGTCAGCGTATATGATGAATTGGGCAGTGGTGTCAATATTTATTATGTCATTAATGTAAATATTAAATAACAAAGGTCCAAGAATGCTTCCTTGAGGTACACCAGAATGAATGGGTAAGTTATCTGAAAGACAGTTATTTATTGAAACCCTCTGACACCTGAACTGCAGATAGCTTTTGAATAAGCTAAGGAATCGGCCCCTGAAACCATAAATTTCAAGTTTTGTTAGCAGTGTGGTGTGATTAATTGTGTCAAAGGCCTTTGAAAAATCGATGAAAACGCCTAGTGTCACAAAATTTTGCTCAAATGCTTGTAATATTAGTTCATTTTGTGTTAGTAGAGCTAACTCTGTCGAACGACCCTTTCGGAAACCGAACAGTCAGTCAGTAAGGATATTGTGTTTTTCGCAGAAAGCGGTCATTTTGAGTGTTATTAATTTTTCTAGGCATTTTGAAAATACAGGTAAAATGGATATTTGTCTGTAGTTAGACATGTTGTTTTTATCACCGGCATTGAAGAGCACTGTAACCCTTGCGAGTTGCATGCGCTTAGGAAATATACTGTTTACAAAGCACAAATTGTACACATGCTCAAGAACTGGACATATCAGATCTAAAACGTGTTTTACGGGGCGTATTTGCAGGTCATCAATATCACAGCTTTTACTGCTTCGCAGAGCGGAGAACGTCAGACAAATTTCTTCGGCGCTAGTTGGATGCAGAAAAACACTATCGCAAGTTTTGGAATTGACGTACTCTGCGGAGCGAGGATCGTGCAAACTATTCACTAGGAAAACAAAATAATTATTAAAAGCGTTTGCTAAATGCGCGCCTGATGAAAGTTCCCCATTAATGATCAATTCTCGTACGCCCTCTGGATGCTGACATCCAGTGTTAAGCACTGCGCTAAGGTTTCTCCACGTGATGTCCGTCCGCTTTATAGCTTCAGGACCAAACAACCTATGAAGGTAATCTTTCTTAGCTTGTCTGAGGGTTGCAGTTAACTTATTCCGAAATTTCTTAAATTCGGATAGATGGCACGTGTCTCTTGTGTCCAAAAAAAGGTTTGAATAGAGCATCTTTTTGCTTGATTAGTTTCAGAAGTGCATTGGTTATCCAAGGTTTTCTTGCTTTTCTAGGCTTCAGTGTTTTAGGGTGAAAAGATTCCGACTAAGCCTTTTTGAAAAGACACAGAAATGACTCGTACGCGGCGTCTACGTCAGACTGATTGTACACGTCGAGCCAATTTATTTTTGACATTCTTGTATGGAAATCCTCGAGTGTAGCTGGATTAATATCTTGGATAGTGATCGGGGGACACTGCTTTGGCTCTTTACTCGAGACATACGATTCCAAGAGAAGAAATACTGGCAAATGATCGCTAATATGAGCGCTGATTACTCCGGAGTTAATAGTTCGAGATTCAGTGTTTATAATGAAAACATCAAGCAAACTTTCACATTCGTTGCTAATGCGAGTTGGAGCAGTAATTGTGTTGAAACATGCATTAGCTTCTAACAGTAGAGTGAAATCAGTACTCAGCTGCGTTTCGTTCAACATGTTAATATTTATATCGCCGCCCAAGACGAGTTCATACCTGTTTTCATTTATCCAGGATAAGAAGTTTTCCATAAATGTGAAAAAGTTTGCAATGTTCCCCCCTGGAGGGCGATATAAAACAGAAAATATGCTTTTGTTGTGAATGACAGTCAAGATTTCAAAGTCCGCTGTAACCGCCGTAAACTCGTCGATTTTTTCACACTGAAAATTCTCCCTGGCCATGAAAAGTACGCCTCCACCGTTCCTGACTGAGCGATTTAAGTAGTGTCTTGTGTAACCTGGGATCTGTATAACTTCGTGGTCGTGTCGGTACTATGTTTCACAAAGCATAATAACATCAAATGAGAAGCCCAAAAATGAAAACAAGGCACACAGCTCATCAGACTTATTGCGCGCTGATTGAGTGTTCAACAGGAAGAAAGATGTGCATGGCTTTTCATGATAAATTTTAGTCACATCCGCAGGGTTCACCGATTTTCCAGCCATTGACGGGAATGGCTGTTGGCAAATTGCTCGGAATCCTAGTTCCTCATTTCATCTTATCGATGTCCGCAACGCAAGATATGCGCAGCACATTCGACGTGTCTGTCTTGCGCGCGAAAACTTTCCCGCCCTTTGTCCACGCGTACTTCCATTCATTTGCTTTCTTTCGCTCAACAACTTGTCCAAGAAGTTTCTTCAAGGCGGGGCAAAGGTGCTCATTAATAAATGCCGGCGGAGAACTGAAACCATCAGCCCTCTGGTAACCAAAATCAGAGGTAGAAATTCGATTTTTCCTGGCCTTTTCAATCACCGCTTCCCGTTTCGCACGAGAGCGGAACTGCACGACAATGTTAGGGCATCCTTTGTCTTTCCTTGGCACACGATGGCACATTTCTACTTCGGAATCAGAAATGGGTTCGCTTATGACGTCTCCTAGTTTGCTCAAGATTGAAGGTACGTTCTCGTCGTCGCTGACCGGAACGCCTTTAATCTCAATGTTCCGGTTCCTCGAGTACTGTTCTTGGTTTGTCACCCGGTCTTCAAGATCAGGTAGTTGTTGTTTCAGTCCGGTGCATTCCTGTGATAGTTCCGCATTTTCTTTCTTTAGCACTGAGTTTTGCTTTTCTAGTTTTGCGCAGCGCTCAGCCATAGCATCAAACTGTTCACTAAAGAAATCAACGGATTTTTTCAGCTCTTTGTACTCCTTTCGAAGCTCTTTCTCTAGTGCACTGCGCATATCTCGCATTTCCTGTTTAAAATCTTTCAACAGCTTTGTCACTTCAGTAGGCATTTCAAATTAGCAGTTCAGCAAACCCGTACAAGAGCTTGGCAGCAGCGGCAGGAAGAAAAAAAAATAAAAATTGGTTACAAATGATTGCACAAACCTGTGTGTAAGATTCGCAGATTTAGTGAACCGGTCGGCACAGCCGCTGCTGCCAAATGACGATCAGCTGCGAGGTACAGTCCTTTTGTAGTCGGTGCCTCTTTACGGCAGCCAATCCTGGTCCACGGCTCGCTGATGTCACACTGGAGGCCACGACAGTTTATAGATGAGCGGCGATACGTGCGATAGTCGCAGATGCGGCACGTGCAACGGTGATCCGCCGAAGATGCAGACCAAAGCCACCGGGAAAGCGGGTGGTGTCCTGTGTGTAAGATGAGCAGATTTAGTGAACCAGTCTGTACAGCCGCTGCTGCCAAAGCTACTGCCAAACCTTAGTAAATACCTTGTAGGCAACGGACAATAAGCTGATTGGTCGGTAATTTTTGCAGTCCTTGACGTCTCCTTTCCTATGAATTAAGATAATATTAGCGTTCTTCCAAGCTTCTGGTACTCTCGAGGTCACAAGGCATTGCGTATACAGAGTGGCTAGTTTTTGTAGCACAATCTCTCCTCCGTTCTTCAACGAATCTGCGGTTACCTGATCCAGCTGCTTTCCCTCTTTGCATATCTCCTAAGGCTTTCTTTACTTCCTCCTTCGTTAGTGGCAGGATGTCCCACTGCTGTGCTCGACTGCCTCCCTCAGTAACTTGATGATTACATTCGCTACTGTATAGATTTGTGTAGAGCTCTTCGGCTAATTCAACTATCATATCCATATTGCTGACGACATTGCCCTGTTTGTCTTTTAGCGCATACATCTGGTTTTTACCTATGCCCAGTTTTCTCCTCACTGATTTTAGGCTACCTCCGTTCCTTAGAGCATGCTCGATTTTCTCCACGTTAAACTTTCTTATGTCGGCTACCCTGCGCTTATTTATTAACTTCGATAGCTCTGCTAGTTCTATCCTGTCTGTGGAGTTAGACGTCCTCATGCTTTGGCGTTTCCTTATCAGATCTTTAGTCTTCTGAGATAGCTTGCTGGTATCCCGTCGAACCATCCTACCACTTACTTTTGCGGCGGACTCTGTAACGATAGCTGTAAGATTATCATTCATTGTTTCAACACTACGGTCGTCTTCTTCAGTTAAAGAGGAAAATCTGTTTTGCAGCGACATTGTGAATCCCTGTACCTTCCTTCTTAATGCTAACTCATTAATAGCCTTTCGCTTCACCAGTTTCCTCCATTCCCTTTTCAAATCTAAGCTAACACGAGACGTTACCATTCTGTGGTCGCTACAACGGACCTTACCGAGGACCTCCACATCCTCTACGATGCCAGGGTGTGCACACAGTATGAAGTCTATTTCATTTTTAGTCTCACCATTGGGGCTCTTCCACGTCCACTTCCTGTTTGCTCGTTTGCGGAAGAAGATATTCATAATCCGTAAATTAGTTCTATCTGCGAACTCTACTAATAACTCTCCCCTACTGTTCCTAGAACCTATGCCATAGTCACCTACCGCCTGGTCTCCCGCCTTCTTTTTACCTACCTTTGCATTAAAGTCGCCCATCAGTGCAGTGTACTGCGATTTCACTTTGGTCATTTCCGATTCCACATCCTCATAGAAGCTTTCAACTATCTGGTCATCATGGCTTGATGTAGGCGCGTAGGCCTGCACCACCTTCAGCTTGTACCTCTTATTAAGCCTAATTACGATAGCTGCCACTCTCTCGTTAATATTGTAAAACTCGTCGATGTTGCCAGCTATATCCTGATTAATGAGGAATCCCATACCTAGTTCTCGCCTATCTGCTGATCCACGATAGCACAGTACATGCCCGCCCTTTATTACTGTATACGCCTCATCTGTCCTCCTAACCCCACTAAGCCCTATGACATCCCATTTAATACCGGCTAATTCCTCCAATAGCACTGCTAAGCTAGCCTCACATGATAAGGTTCTTGCGTTAAACGTTGCCAGGTTCGGTTTCAAATAGCGGCCTGTCCGGAGCCAGATTCTTAGCACCCTCCGCTGCGTCACAGATCTGACCGCCGCCTTGGTCAGTTGCTCCGCAAACACCTTGGCCTATGTACTTTTGGCAAACGCTTGACACTGAGTAATATTATGCAGAAACCATCAGTTGAGGTATAACGTACAGAACTGTCTGTCCTTTCCTTCCCGCAGTCACCGGGGGCCCTGTACCGGCGCATCGTTTCTCCGGGTAGGAAGGACGCACCTTTGGCACCCCGGATCAGCCTCCTCGCTGCGTTGGGCACCGCCATCGTAGCCGTTGCTGCTTCCTGCTCCTTCTGCTCGCCATCTTGTTTCGCACAACGGCCCACAAGAAGTCCAGGCTGTGCACAAGTCCCGCTTGCGAAGAGTTCGCCAAGCGCCTGGCGGAGTCCGTCAACCAATCCGCAGACCCTTGCGCCAACTTCGACGCGTACGTCTGCGGCGGCTGGAGGACCAGGCGGAAGTACTCGGTGCATGCGGAGCTCGTCGCCAACGCGGTGGACGACATGACTGAGGCCGTCAGCAAGGACACGAACCCGCCGACCTCTGGCCAGACCATCGCCCAGAAGGCCGGCCTATTCTACCGTTCCTGCGACATGGTGTGGCGCGGAGAGCGCGATGAGCTGCCCACGATACGCGATGCCCTTCGAAGGGCGGGCGTCGTGTGGCCGCGCCGGGCTGCGGAACCCGATGTACTTCGCACCTTATTCAGCCTGAGCATAAAGCTTGACTGGGCCGTGGTCGTAGGCGTGGTCCCACTGACGAAGAAAGTGTGGATCGGTGCACCCGATTCATTCGAGTTCATCGCCGCAGAACAAGACAGGCTGCGCACGCTGGGCCGTCGACGCAGCAGCTTCGAGTTCATCAGGAAGAGGTTCTCGGAAAAGAATTCAGAAACGGCCGTTGAATTCGAGGAACTGAGCAGGTTGGAAGAGGCGTTCTTTCCACGGCTTAATGGGGCCCGAAATCGAGAAAACTGGGAAGAAGTGCCAGCTGGAATAATACAGAAAAAGAACTGGATGGTTTTACTGGCCTAGTTTAACGTGTCCAAGGCGCGGACATTTCTGAATAAACACCTTTCCTACGTCATTACGTTTCTCAAACTTTGGAAGACACTCGGCGAATATGGGACTCACCTTTTCATCTCGTGGATGGTAGTGCGATACACCAGTATATTCGCAAACAACGAGCTGATCTGCAACTACTATGCCACAACGAATTACGACGTAATTAAATGCCATCACGGACGCTGGTGCTTTAGGCTCGCCTGCAAATTCGTCGGTGACTACTTATTTGCTCCTTACAACTCCCAAGGCTTTAATCCTGAAATCCGTCGGGATGTGGAACGTATCGTCTTAGCCATCAGGAAAAAATTCGCCTCTCGTCTTTCCTCGACACCACCATACTCTAACAAATCCACTAGAATTCCTCGGAGCTCGCTTGCCACTGTAATGAGCATGTTGAACCAAACAATGGATTCGGACGTGAACTTCAAGAGTGCAACCAGGTCTCTGCCCGACATGACTCTCTCCCTAGCAGGAAACTGGGAGGCCGCTTGGAGAATTTCGCGGTCTAGAAAATCGCCTCCGTGCAACGTAGGCTCGGCTGGAACGACATCCACATGTTTGCATCCTACTCGCGCTGGGCCGGAGACTTCGTCCTGGCCCCGTATATTCTCTCATTTCCGCTCTACGACCACGGCCTCGTTGACGCCGTGAAGTACGGGGCGTTCGGAGCTCACGTGGCTGAGTCGTGTGCCAACGTATCTATCCCCCGCTACTTCAGCGCTAAGAAGGTAAACGCCGCCGCCAAGTGTGTAGCGACCACGGGTACCACAGACAGGCTAGCAGCACTGTCTCGCGTGGTATCCTTGGACGTGCTGGCGGACGCGTTCGCTGCATACGGCTCCCACTTCAAGCTAGCGGAATTCAGAAGTATGACGGAGGCCCAGCTCTTGTTCGTCACCTGGTGCTACATTCGCTGCCGCGGGAACTCGGAGGCCATCGGCGATGACTGCAGCGCCGCTGTGCGCCACGTGGCTGCCTTCAGCGATGCTTTCTCCTGCAGTGTTGGCAAACCACTGAACCCCGAGACAAATGTGTCGTCCTTGAAGGTCTGCTTTGAAGACAACTTAAGAGACAGGCGGCACTTTGCGCACCTGCGGCGCTTGACGGGTGTGGTTTCCGTTCACTACACAACCTATCCATCTCGTTTTCTTTGTCGTTAAAACATTTTTTCCTTGGATACTTTCACGGCTTGAAGCTGTGCAATGTAGAGCCTTGTGATACAGCTAAAATGCTATTTGTTTAACTTTAGTCTTTATATATGGCTTCTAAAAGTCCAATTCCGTTCCTACTAGCGAAACTTCATTGAACGACAACGAAATCTACTGTGAAACATTTTTCCTGCAACTGTGAGAAATGCTTTGATTTTCAATGTTATCCTGCTTTTACACTGAACTGCGGCATACTGAAACTCTGATGATATGATACCGTATTGCACTGTTGTGTTATTACTCGCGGGAAATAGTGTCGCATTTCCTACGGCTGTGTGCCCATATTTTCAGCGCGCCGGCATTGTGAACATTATTGCATTCACTGCCGAGCCGGTTTTTTTTTTTATCTTAATGAAGTTATCTTTGAAACAGCGTCGCGACTGCAAAGAAACAGCATGGAAAAAAACAGCGCGAACAAACGGGGACGAGACGAAGAATACACAGGAACAAGCGCTACAAATTCGTAGCGCTTGTTCCTGTGTATTCTTCGCCTCGCCCCCGTTTGTTCGCGCTGTTTTTTTGCATAATGTATCACCAACTCGCCCGCTTAACTATCCTGTTGAAAGAAACAGCAGCAGAGGTCGCGGTGGCTATGTGAATACAGTATTCCCCTACTGGGCACGATGTCGTAGATTCACAGACACTCCTGTCGAATTCACTGAGTGTGAAATTTCTCTACGGGTGCTGCTATTGGTATGAATGTTTAGCGATTGCTGGCGATCGAGGTTACTCCGAAACCCACCACTTATAAAAGCGTGTATTATGCGCTTCCTCCATTGTCGAGAGTCAAATTTGGTTCTTATTAAAAACATTGGCTTTAGGTCATCTTCCGTAAGCTCGTCAAAGCGTCTTTCATATGTGCTACCATTACAGCGTTGCTGACCACGTGTCTACGCTGATCAGGAAATATACCGAGACAATAAATTTTATAATACTTCGGAAGGGATAAAAAGTACGACAACTGTGAAGTTACACAAAGAATTATGGCAAGGTTCTTCTATCACGGCTGCTATTGATGCTTTATATGATAAATATGGAAAGAAGGCTACAAAGGAGCCATCTAGGTTATAATCTGTCGTACAGGTTAGGCGGGAGAGTATTTGAGCAACGGCATCCGGGTTTAATGTATGGGAAGATATTGCACTGTTAACAGATAGCGAGGAACAGTGGCAAACTCTGGTTAATTGTGGAGACGAAGGAGACACTCTAGGTTTCAGTTTTAGCGCAACTAAGTCGGGTGTGATGAATAGGTACAACTGATGAGATGCGTGCAATACAAGGCCATGAAATACCCAGAGTGGTCGGATGCAAATATCTGAGGATATGGTTAAACGAAGGGCAGAAATACACAAAAAAGCATTTACAGTCTCTCAGGGCAAATGAGCGAAGGGATGCCGGGATAATGAAGCATGGGGCATTATGAAGGTACAACAAATATGAAGTGCTGAAAGGTATTTGGAAAGGAATAATGGTACCGGGGCATACTTTCGGCAATGCGATTCTGTACTTAAGGGCAGCAGTTCAGTGGAGATTAAAAGTAAATCAGAGCTGTTGGTAGATTAGCACTAGGTGCCCATGACAAAACCATAAACGAGGCAGTACGTGGGAATATAAACTGGGCATCCTTCGAAGCACGGGAAGCTCAGAATAAAATACTATATAAACAACGCCCGGGGAAACTGGACGATAGCAAGTCGGCAGCTAAGGTATTTAAATACTTATATAGAAAGAGCGTTCACTCACGATGGCGGAAAGGAATTGGGAAACTCACCAGTAATTATGCCGCACACGAGGATAGAGAAAGAAAGAGCATTAAACGACTGGTAAAAAACGCGGACGATAAAAATTGGCTGAGTTCAATTGAAAAGATGCATAGTGTAAAACTATATCGATACAGTAGTCGGTAACTTTTATAGTCTCAAGCAAATGTTCTCACAGGCGTAGGAAGAGACCAGAGTCCAGAACACAAACCTTTGTACACAGCGAGACGAGGCACAGATGCTTACGAGCGTTGCTATCATACTCAGTGGAATTCAACATTCTAAGGTGCAGCCTGTTTTATTTCAATAGAGTCGATTTCGGCAATATCTGGCTGCAGTGGTTTGTGCTTAATGAGCTTCTTTTTTGCATCCATCTTTGGCATCGAGCAGTAGAACCTGTCCCAAAAGTTCGCTTCTCCCCAGCGGAGGTAATTCGCCGCCCGCATGTAGAGGCGCAGGTCTTCGTCTAGAGAACCAGGGGCAACCTCTTCGACAAGCACAATGATCAGTCTGTTGACGTTGTCCTCCAGGGCTTTCTGATGCGCCAACCGGAACTCCCAGCGGCACCACTCGCTTGCTACGAAGTTCCTGCAGGAGTGAGAACGCATTATTAGCATTTGCCTTGAAAAGAGTAATTCTAAAAAAGTCCACCTTTTAACTCATCATAAAATCTGTGAAGTGCAAAATGAGGGTCAAAACGTTCCATAAGTTATACTTAACCAACTAACTCGGGGATGAAAAACAATATCGCAACATTCCCACAATTATTGCGTACACTCCACCTTGTATTATGAAACAATCGTAGAAATGGTCCAAGAGCAATGATTCCTAGCATGCGGGGTACATTTCAGAGTTCATGTTGTCCGTAAATTTGAAGGGTATCTGCGACCTTTACTTACCTAAGTTTTTTTTACATCAATCACATGGGCCAATCAAAATGAACGCAGCTTTGAAGCTGAAAAACACGTCCTACCCTAGGGTGATATTTTCAGCTATGCATGGCTACCCGCTACGGAAGCGGAGAAGTACCTGAAACCCAGACATGCCTACGCGTATGCAGAGGTCAGAACAATTTTGCTTATTGGAGGGTCAGCCATGAAAAACTTTTTGAATAGTATAACAGGCTCAAATTTCCATGGATCACTTATGTTGGCTTTCTAGGAGCGCCGAAGTGCAAAATTTCTAAAGAAATCAAAAGTGGCCGGAAGTGTTTGGCCTGACTGATCGGGCATAGTTCTGGCGTAGAGCCGAAGTAGACGATCGCACAGTACTCGTCAGCAACCAAATGATGGAGCGCCCGTTGCTTTCAGACATGCAAAGGACCGAGAAGTCGTTAGGATTGAGTAAGAGCTGCGCATCCGTTTATGCGCATGAAAGGTAACATCTTTACCCGGTGAGGAGGAGCACCGTCCTTCTGGAGCAGGCGACCGCGTCACGGATGATGTCCTGCAGCAGGAAACCGCCTTTGAAGTTCCCCTCATAGGTGCAGTAGGATAAGCCGACAGCCTCTAGTCCCGGTATCAGCTGTTCATGGACCCAGCCTGCATCTTTGCTGCTGTATGATAGGAACACGTCGAACACCTTCTCTGCATCCAGGTCCACCTCCCTGATGCAGTGCACCCAGCTGCAGACACCTCGCATGGTCAGCCAGTCTTTCAGGTAGCGTTCGCCGTAAAAGTAAGCCGCTGAGAGTGTTAGGATCACGGCCAGCATCACTGCGTGCGTATACAAAGGTGGAGAATCGGATATGCTCAGTGTTGGCTCAAGAACTATTTACAGAATACAGTAATGATCGAAAAGTGCAAATGGCTTGCGTCTCGACACGCACCGAAGGCGTACAGGAGATATGTCGTGTATGCTGGAGAAGACAGAGGACATAGTTGGCTTTCCCCTAAGGTGATAAATTTCCTCTCTGACACAAGTTGATTCAAACTTTCAGCGCATGTGATGTGTCTGGCATCTGGAATCTGTAAGAACAGCAGGCAAAATAGGCCAACCGAATGGGGTAAAAAAGTGTAGGAAGAAAGAAGAGACCACGAAACTGCAATAATAAACTTCATTTGGTATGGTAAAATATGGTATTTTGAAGAACCCTCTTTCCCAGATTACTCTGGTTGTAACTGGTTACGCTTACCACATTCTTGTGAGCATCCAGCCACTGCCGAAATGAATAATCATCACATCCGCATTGGAAAGGGTTGCTGGAGAGCCATAGAGAAGTAAAGTTGCGTTCCATCACCAGGGCGCGTGGAAATTCCATCAGGTGGTTGCCCCTAAGATCGAGGGAATGCACTTTGCTGGGAACGGCATTCGCACTGAGTCTTGAAATTAGATTATTTCGTAAACAAAGCACTTCCACATGGGGAGCGGCGTTCTTGAAAGAGGCATCGATCTCTTTGAGGTGGTTGTCGCCCAGATCCAAATCAGTCGCGTTTTCAGGAAAGGTTTTGGGTAACCGGTTCAATTCTGCCGACGAGCAGTTCACGACGATGCCTCGGTTTCCGAATCCATCATCACGGCAGGTGCAGCTGCAGCCCGCTTCACAGTCATCCTGCCACTTGGTCAAGTTCTCCTCTGTCAAGTCGCGAAGCGAGTTTCCTTTCATCCAGTGTGGGTTCTCACACATCGGCTTCCGCGTTAAGCGCACTTCACTGTCCTGCCGTACAAGCCAAGCCAATCTGCAGTCACATTGCAAAGGGTTGTCTGGAACCGGAAACGGATGAAAGACAACACTGTAAGCAAGTTGCTGTGGATAAAAGACATTGATAAAGTCATTTTGTAGATGCTATAGATATAGTCCTTTAGTCATATAAATGAAAATCATATTACTTTTTCAGGTACAAAATAGGGATTCTCGGTCACTATGCATGCCCCTGTTCCATGGTTCTTTATTCTCACATGATCATGAAGAAAATATTCGATGCTAAGCGATTAGTGTTTCCAAAAGCGGCTATATAACGCAGTAGATGCTGTCAGTATTTTCTCGAACTTCTCCAGTGTGTCACGTTAGCTGCTGCGTGTCACGCTCATTGGCCATCGAACGAGAGGAGCAAGTGAAGTTTGTCACTCTGCCCATTTCACTTTCGCGTTGCGAAATAAAATTAGCGTATTACGTAGTGACTCTTTGATACTACAAAGGGATCTCACGTCTTGAGGTACCGTGTTGCATGTGTTGCTTGAAAGACTAGTTTGCAATTTTGGAGGCAGATATACACGTAGAATGTCGCGCTACGAAGACTCTACGAATAGATTTATCTTTAAGCTTCCTGTATAAATATCCACGCTTACTGCAGTGACTAGGGACCTATTTTAATTGATGTCAATTTATTAGTGAAATGGCCAGGAATGCATTGCGTCCACAAGGCTGCATTCTCTCAGTGCGAGAACAATTTTCATGCACTACTGTTCCTTAGGCTCGATAAAATCCTGAAAAACAATTTCCAACTCCCTTATTATTTGGATCTGTTTTATTCTGCAAAATTATCATGAATCTCATTAACAATTGTTTTTTTGCAAATCTCTTTCCAGAAACCATTCGGTTAATTTGCTTGTCTCAGCGCAGTCAAGCAGGTATATGGTTGTATTATTAATTATTTGAGTACACTTTGAGACAGTGATTACAAGGGAATAATTATGTGGTTTTCTAAGCGCTCAAGATCACCCATGTTTGTGATGAATGCTACCACTGCTCTCAGTGCCTTTTTAATGGTAAAGAAGCTTTCCAGCCAATTTCGTGCGGAGACAGAAACTTTCGCGAGGAGCACAACGAAGAGAGGGGATGCAACGAAGGGACGTGAGTGCTGGGACAAAACCTATGACAATAAAAGACACTTCTACGACTTTGTGACTGTTCCTTGGGATTTTTTCATGGGAATAAAGTTAAGGCCCGTGCACAAAATAAATAATTTATTGTGCCTCTCGCGGAAAACGAAAACAAGGAAAGAGAGTCAGAACGTCACTAACAGTACCATTTATGAGGAGCGCTACGTAGATTTGGCTGAAAAAAATTTCTTACACTTTATTATCGCATTATGTTGCCTAGAATGCTGCCTGCACTGATTGCATCGCTCACTCCTGTCGTGTACAATAAGTGCACAATTAGTTTTTCTAGTTTACGGGACCTGTCTTTGGTTAGTTTTCGGAGGTTTCGTTGAACAATCTTTTGGTCCGCCGCAGACATTCCCAGGAGCCTTCTTAGCTACCGTACCTCCTACGGCTAAAAAAGTTATCTTCCGTTTTGGTTATGTTATGATTGTGCCGTTCGGACAGGGCAGAATACGAGTTTTCGGGCACGGTCTCAAATTTTTTGATGCTGTGAGTATCGAGTCGATGTGGAGAAAACGCTGTAACGTTGTTCGCAATCAGCATTTATATTACGCAAAATTAATCATAATATGTCTCCTAGTATTACCTGGGAGAGAGTTAAAGCGGACTCAAATTTGAGTCACTGCTGCAATTGTGTTCGATTTGATTTTATACTTGTATTCGTGTTCTTGTAAGTGCTACATTGCTTCTGGTATTCTCTCACCTGCCGGGAACCGACAAGGCTGCCAGGGCTTTGTGAGGGAGGCTATTGTAACATGCATTTGGGAAACAAAAGTTGTATATTTCTTTTATTTCACAGGTTTCTACATGATTTTTTGTGCTCCTGATTCATCAACGGACTTTCAATTTCAAGCTTATTTTAGACTTCAGTATTCTGCTACCTCGAAAGTTTCCAATTTACAATTGGTAGGGAGATGCTGCAAGTACTAAAGGAATATATCTACTTAGGGCAGGTAGTGACCGCTGATCCGGATCACGAGAAGGATATAACTAGAAGAATAAGAATGGGGTGTAGCGCATTTGGCAGGTTCTCTCAGATCATGAATGGCAGTTTAACAATATCCCTCCAGAATACAACAGCTTTGTCTTACCGGCACTTACCTATGGGGCAGAAACGTGGAGGGTAACGAAAAGCGTTCAGCTTATCTTAAGGTCAACGCGGCGTGCTATGGAAAGGAAAATGATAGGTGTAACATAAAGAGAGAGGAAGAGGGCAGAGTGGGGGAGAGAAGAAAGGCGGGTTAACGACACCATTGTCGAAGTCGAGATGAATGGGGTTGGGCAGCGTATGGAATTTGAACGGAAGGCAACCGATTGTAATCATTTGTGACGGACTAGATTCCAAGAGAGGGCGAGCGTAACACGGGGTGGTAGAAAGTTAAGTGGGTGGATGAGATTAAGAATTTTGCGATAATAGGGTGGCCGCGGCTGGTACAAGTAGGTTAATTGGAGAGATCTAGGCCACCTCCCTGCTCCTGAAACCCACACCAGCGGGCCGTATCTACACCCTCCAGACGCATTGTCCCTCGAGGTTCTGGCCATTGCGCATGCCCTCCAGTCATTTGCCCTCCTTCCCTCTCTCCAAGAGTACACAGTCTATTCAGACTCACAAGCCGCTATACACCACATACAGAAACGCACCCTGACCCCTTCTCTCCAACAGGAGTTCGAACGAGCGGTCTCCGCACTGCAGCCTTCCATCGTTTTCCTCCGCTGGGTCCCTGGGCATTCAGGGATTGACGGCAATGAGCTGGCCCATCAGCTCGCCCGCGACACATATTTCCGGGCACCGTTGATCCCCTGGCCCAAGCCCTCGGAGGACGGTGGGAGACTCACCCTTCGCCGCACCATAAAAGAGGTCTACCTTGAGCTCCGCCTCGACAAACGCCTTTACCCTCCCCCTCATCCATCACTCACAGTGCCGGAGTGTCGCCTTCTTCGGCACATTCAGATGAATGCAGTTATCACCCCGTCCCGCCTCTTCCTCTATCGCTATCGATCGGACCCTTCCTGTCCCAACTGCCCCTGTATCTATGCGGACCTGGCCCATTGCCTCTTCTATTGCCCGGCTGCTCAGCAGTCGGGTTCCTTCCCCCCACCCTCTCTATCCATCACCACCTGGCTCGACTGGCTTGGCGCTGAAGGGGAAGAAGAACAGCGGCTTCTGGTCGCCCAGGCGGTCGAAATGCTCGGCCTATAAATTTCGGTCGAATAAAAGTCTTTTACTACTACTACTAATTGGAGAGATATGAAAGAGGCCTTCGCCCTGCTTTGGGCGCAGTCAGGCTCATAATGCTAATGATGATGATGATGATGATGATTGTACGGTAGCCACAGCCAAGCTTGTCGGACACATCTACGCCCAGTATGCTGACAGAAGGTATGTACTATCTGGGACGAAAGGGGTATACTCCACGGGGGAGAGAGCCGGAGCAACGGAAAACTGCGTTGCAACGCCGTCTGCAGACGGCATCTCGGATCGACACAGCCAATGCGTGACATTGATTATCAGGAGGTGTCACTTGACTCATTTCAATGTTTGGTGCTTTAGCTCACCAAAATGCCGCAATTTTCCGTTGCTCCGGCTCCCGCCGCGTGGAGTATACCACTTTTGTCCCGATAGTACGTTGCGAAGTGAACTTCAGTTTCGGCCACCCAGCGAGGGCACTTTTACGTCCGCTGGCTATCGTTCCTTGAAGTAAGACGGTGTTAAGGATTCTTAATTAATTTCCGAGTAAATAATTTGCTACGATTATTGTATGGTTATCACTGGAATTTGCACGATACTTCTGCAATGCTGGCTCGCGTCTACCTGCCTCTTTAGCACCTTTGGATTGATGTCGGCCATCAATAGAACGCAGAGTTTTTTTGCTATATTCAGTAACAGTGCGATGTATCCACGGGGACTGCTGTCTATTTTTCAATTTAATAAGTAAGTTTGATTTATTACTGTGGTTAATTTATTTAGACTGATTACAATGGCTGAAAAGAACGTTCTGTTTGAAAGAGCCCCTACAATGCGAACAGATGTGCATTTAGTGAACACCAGCTCTCCGGTCTACATATTGAAATTTAATAGAGAAGTGTTTATTCGATCGCTGGCCGGCACCCGCATTCCTTTTCTCTGATCGTGTTTCTGCTCCTTTCTTTGAACATTTATTTGCGACAGCATCAGGAGGGCCATGACGGCGAGATCTGTAGGCCGTCGGCATCCGGCCTAGTCGTCTGTGCGAAGCCTTCACCTTCCAACAGTGGCGGGGGGATTCCCCTCTCACATCTGCCACCTGCGAGTCGTTCCCCTCTCCCCTTCCTCTCTACGTGTAGGGACGACGCCTGTCTGAGAATAAGTCAGCAAAAATGAACACGATTAAAAAGAAATTAACTGGACAAGTGAGGACGTGAGTGCGAAATAGATAGGCTCCCTGAAGAACTATCTGTGCAACAGATTGGCTTGCGAAAAGCAGCTTGCATCTCTCGAGCTGCACAGGTGGATTTGTTTGAAGCAGCGATGTGCTGGGACAGTCGCGCATTTCTTTATCACTGCACCAAGACGCCGGTAGTGGAATCAGGACTCGTCGAGATCTATAAACGCCACATATTTTGCGTAGTTACAGCTGCAGTTAACAAACAACCGGAAAAGACAAAATGCAGATGGAAGAAGGAACCGTTATTGAAAGAGACGAATTTCTCGGGCAACAGCAGATCTGCGTACAATATTGACAGCCTCCCGAAGAACTGTCTGTGCATATAAGAAGCTTGCGGGAGCAATGAAGAATCTGCATTGGAATTGATTGGTGCATGAATTAAGAAAGCTTTTAAGTTTTCCTAGCTTCAAATCATAGCGTCCCGTATTTTTTTACCTCCTTTTGGATACGCTAACTTACATCCACTCTATATTGCGGTGTTCTGTAATCTTTAAGGTTTCGTCTTGGTTAGGGAAATAAAAAGCTATAGCATGAAACCTTACAGACCTGTGATTTTTCCTTAATTCCCCAACAGGGCACGCCATTTCCGCCGGTAATGGGCGAGCACCTTTATGGTCGACCTTTTCAAAGGAGTCGCATGGTTTGGAAAGTGGCACCCAAATGTGATAGCTTACGGTCCACGGTCACGTTCGGTGTAGTTGTCATGCGTTGCGGAAAATCCGTTCGGCGCAGAACTTCAATCCCATTTCCTGCGAGGCCGAGACCTCTCAGATGTACAGTTCCTGTGAAGGCACCTTCCACGCTGGTGATGTTGTTTCCCATCAGGGAGATGTAGGCGAGGAACGCGTTTCGTCCAAATTCACCTGTTTCTAAGTACTGTATATTATTGAAGGCGGCATCAAAGTATTTCATATTTACGAGGTGTCTCATGGAGCCATTAAGAGAAACCAACTGATTGCTTCGTAAACGCAGATTTTTAAGAGTGACGAGTCCCCGGAACGCGTTCCTACCAAACCAATGAACGTTGTTTTCGCTCAGATGCAACTCCAGAAGGTCCGTATTGTCTTTGAAGTTATCGTCGGGAACGTGGCTGATGAGGTTATCCCTAAGAAATAGCTTTTTTAAACTTCCGAGATATTGAAACGCGTCGGTGATGCTAGTTATGCGATTGGAAGTTAATATAATTTCCTTGATTCGGCGTGTGTGCGTGAACATCTCTGCCAAGTTGGTCAGCTGGTTCGCCTTCATGTTTAGAAATTCTAAGTTTGATTCTGCGCTAAAAACAGACGCATTTACGTAACTTATCTTGTTTTTGCTGAGGTCCAGACGACGGAGTCTTTGAAGCGCCTTGAAAGCTGTAGGCTCTATGTCGCTTATTTGGTTGTCGCCCAAGCGGAGTGCTTCTATTACGCAATTTGCTGACGCGAACTTAGGTATAACGCCAATCTTGTTGTGGGCGAGGTTGATTTCTTTTAGGTATGGCATCCTCGATTTCGCAAGTTCACTGATGTCCACTATCAAGTTGTTCTCGAGGCTGATTGTCTGAAAAAAAATTTCAATGAAACAATCAGGAGCAGCATTCTATCCAAATTATCTTTGCGACATCCGAAAGATGCCGATAGGCATCGAAACAAGTAAAGCGTAGGCGAGCTTAATTTTTATTTCTGGAGTATATGAAGTGGCGTATTAAGTTCTCTATTTGATCTAAAATGTTCGCTCTAGTTATTTTGCAGTGACCAAAGTGACAAATAAAAAAAAATGCTGCATGTTTATTTTTTTTCTGGTTTTCATGACTGCAATCGTTGGGTCTTTTCAAACAACCAAGGTCTGAGCCACCAGTGTGAGTTTCTTAGTCACTGACTCGGAACCAGAGCTGAGCCGGGGCATGAGTTACTGAGCCATCGCTGTTGGTGAAGAAGTGGAAATGGAGCCACTGGATAAGTTTTCGAAACGTATCTAGTGACACTAGGCGGAAAGGTCAACACAATCGCACAAAACACGACGTTAAAGGCCTACTTGACCGAAATTTTTCAAACCGTAAAAAGGTTGTTTTTTCATAGTACACCCCCGTATTATGCTACCCACAAAACATTACGCTCCAGTTTCAAGCAGTTACGGTGCCAAACGCTCGCAAAAATCGGAGTTTTCAATACCGAAACTGGAAAAACGGGCGCCATTGCCGCCCGCCGGAAGTGACGCATGTTTGAGACTAGAGTCCGGACAGGTTCGGAGCGTCTGCTCGTTGCGGCTCGAGCAAAGCGCTGGTACCGGTAGCGCGTGCAGCACTTTGTGTGATAAATACTGGTTATATGTGAAAACACACATCTTAAAACGGATGAAAGACCCTAGAAAAAGTTTTAAACGTGTTTTATTTGCTGTAGTAGACTACAAAACTCCTGGCTCAATCTCAGCGAAGATGATCGCGCCGCAATGCTAGTGAGCATTGTTTGCCTGGCAGTGTTCGATTACAGCTTGTACAAAGTTTGGACATTGCGGAGGAAGGAAGCGTAATCAAATGGAGGCCAAGTAGAAGTGCTTGTATTATCAAGTTGGCTTTTTTGAGCGAGCACGCGCATGCCAGCAGCACATGTGCGCTGTGCTGTGCGTCCAATATGGTTGTTGTCTTGATAAAAGAAATGACCTGCCTTCTCCTTTTCCTTCTGATTTTTCTCCCCCGTCGAAATGTATTCCTGTCTGCGCATAGAAATTTGCAGTGCTCTGAACGCGAGGTAAATCAATAAAAACAGCTGGATGTCTAAAAAGGGAGCTCAAGAGAATCAAGCGCTGCGTTAAGCGAAAGAATATGCCAGAAGCAAAATTTGTGTTTCAAAATAAATATATATTTTTCTCTTCGAGGACCGTGGCATCAATGCGGTGCCGATGGTGGGCTGGTTCATCTTCGCGCGCCTCGGTCGGGCCAGCCACTGCGTATTGCGAAATACATGCGGATTCAAATGAACAAAACTTATGCGCTGCGTTCATTACTTTATTTACCTAGAACCACTTAAAGCCTGTGTGCAGCAGGGACGGAAATGTTTTTCTAATCTTTTCAAACCACACAGCTGGGCAGAACGACGTGGTTGCCGGACCCCAGTCGACCGTTTACACCCACCGCGCAAATTACCGTAGGCAGTGTGTCCGTATCGACTGAGTAATAATTCAGAACTTATAATCAAAATTACGTGTTGTCTTTCTTTGAGAATATTATCATTCAAATAACATGCGTTTAAACCTCTGAGGTCTTGGAGACGCGCCTAAAATGGTAACGCTGAAGCTTCCTGTAATCGACCTCAAGTAGGAACGGCGTGAGGCAGTAAGAAATTCGACGGTTTCAGTAACGCTCATGTGGCCTTCCAGGATTCTCAGCCCGGCCTGCGAATCTTCGAGGCAGCAGATACACTCGGCGCACGACGGCATTATTGCTCATTTGGCAGAGCTCTACGTGCAGTAAACGCGTGCATATGTTGATTCCTTTTCAGACTAAGCAGACCTCCCCTTAGACTGCTGCCTGGTTTAAATAACGTGCGGTCAAAAGGGCAATGGAGTGCATACTGCAACCGCGCAAAACGACGAGGGACGCAGAGAGGAATGCACAGGACAAGATGCGAATCCGCGTCTTGTCCTGTGCTTTCCTCTCTTGGTGCCTCGTCGTTTTGCACAGTTGCAATATGCACTCCATTGTCAACCACCAACTTGCCCGCCTTCACTTGTTACATGTCAGAAGGTCGCTGCTCGATGAGCAAAACCGTCCACTTCAGCTTCTGAACCGGCTAAGCTAGCTTGTGACAAGCGGTCCTCCGTCCTCTTTATTCTCCCGATTGGACACGCCTCGAAGCCTTTCTTCTCCGAATTATTACCCTCTCGGTTCGTGGCATGCTTTGCCGATCGGGCCAGAAACATGTAGTACGTGCTCTGATGCACGTACTACATGTTGTCAATAGACCGGGACAGGTCTATTGACAAAACCCACCCCACAAAAGTGGTTAGCGCGAGGCAGAAGCGTCAGTCACCCACCATTATCTTTTTTGAAGAAGAGAGGGGAATTCACGTTAAAACCTGAGCGCCAGACAGCTGACACCAGCTTTCGAGATTGGGGGTGAAGGGCAGTGGACGAGAGGTATACATGATGCGTTCCGCATTCCTCGTATTCCTTTCCGCGGCCACGCACTACGTCAACATGATGCCAGCAGTTTATTTTTCTCGGAGGCCATCGAGCTTCGCGGTGAAAACAACCAGAAACGCTCCAGAAGAAGAGCTTACAAGAAGCGCGCAGTCACTTCCGAACGCCTGAAACTGGCGAGCCGGCGATGCCGGTGTCTCAATTGTGCGTCATTTCCGGTCAGGTTTGTTAGTTGTCCAGCACACCGCTACGGGACTGCGTCGTCTGCTACAGAGGTTTTTGAACGCTTACAACTAAAATTCTAGACGCTTCACAGCCCTAATATTAAATATAAATATTGTTCATAACATGCGCACTTTATCCAGCGCAAAATTAGCCGAAGTAAACTTTCGGTCAAGTAGGCCTTTAATGGTATCAGTGAAGCACATTTCCTCCTGCACGCCAGGATATACTGACTGCGATTTGTTCAGTGTGCCTGCAAACATCGGCGCATTACCCTGCCGGCTTGCTAGGTGTCGACAACGCCCTAGACGCGTTGCGGGAAGCCGTTTTTAAAAGGTCGATGATTTATGGGCATACAACATTTTGACGTATTGGTTGCGCCCGATCAATGCCTGCTTAAGGGTGATCTTTCATACAAACGAGGTTTTTTAATCGGGTCCTGCCATTTTTAGGTCTTCCTTGTGGCTCGTGACAAAGCATATGCTGCTTTCTGCCGTGTTTTCTCAAAGACATGTTGACTGTGTAGCGTGACTCGAGTTTTTTTCCTTTCGTTACACTTGTGTAGTTGGCGTAGTTTGTTACTTTGGGGTAAACACTACGTGGTGTTATGTGTGCGCTGCGGCGACCTTTAAATAAACCTTCCAGGTTGGGAAGATGACATCTGGCAGTTTGTGGCTCATGGTTGAGCAAGGCATGGTGAGGAGTGTTAATGACTTAAGCCCCAATGTGCCAGAGTGAGTGAAATGTGCCAGAGTGAGGAGGAGCCGGAATATTGAACCGAGATTTAAATTTATTGCCAAATTGTCCCCTTTAGCTCTCCGTGAGTGTGCTTTAAGATGTCTTCTAAGAGTGTACGAGGGGGTAGATAGTCAATCAAGGCGGAAAGCTATAGTATGACATCATTTTGAGATATAAAATTTGGGAGCGAAGAAGACGCCGGAAGTAAGTAAAAGCATCGAGCGCTAATCTAAAGCCCGCTTATTAGAGCGACGCCTGTGTTGAATGATGGGCCTCAGTACACAACCATTAACATACCACAATGAGTCACGTGTATGGCCAGCCAACATGGTCTGATTTCTCAAGCTCATAGGGTAAACTATCTGAGCGAGTTTTGAGTCAAAAGGCAAATCCGTTTTCGAACTCTAGTTTGGGTGCAATAAATCTTCTATGTCGCCTATTGTAAAAGAAATTTCTTTATGTTCCTGGTAAAGTGATAGTTAACTGTGCCGAGCCTTGTTAACTTGTGCACTCGAATTGCCGATAATCGCACTTGAAAAACGGGTGTCGCGTTTTCCTAATTTTTCTGGACGGCGTTTTCAGATGGCGCTCGGAAGTGATTTCGTGGGACCTCATACATGAGACAACGAAGAGAAAACTAATATATGCACTCAAAAAAGCACAGTGCCGTAATAATTTTGCGCGCTCTCCATCAGCTGTGTTCACAAGTGCTTCACAAAGTTTAAACTAAGAGAAATCCTAAACTAAACGCACTGAGTGTCGGAGCCAGTACTCGATTTCGCACATTGTCAAGCCTGTTCTATTCAAAGCCGCATATACGCTCCACTCTATAGCGTGCAAGAAAGGGCTTCGATAGCGGCGTTCAGCCATGTTCAGCATGATCCAGAAAGGGCTAAAGAAGAGGATAGAATACTTGATACTTTTGCGGTTTGCTCGTATGAATGAGCTCGTTTACATTTGGAGTGAAGTTAAATAATATGTCTTGTAACCATGAATTAACTCATTGCTGCGATTTGAAGCAGAGCTAAAAATAATGAGAAAATAACACGCTTACCTCTAAGTAGCGCAAGTCGTCAAACACGCCATTTACTACTGTGATGCGGTTACTGGCTATTCGGACTTCTCTCAAATTTCTTGACTTCTTGAAGAGAACGGGCGACAGGTGCTGGATCTTGTTGTGCGACAACAACAGGACGTTCAGCTTGATAAAACCACTCAGGTATTCTTCGTCCACCTCTTCAATGCTGTTGTACCGTAGGTCCAACTGATATAATTCGGGCAAATACAGAGAGCCCTGCAGAACTCTGAAGGTATTTCTACTTGCAATAATATGATGCAAGCCCTTAGCGGCGCTCAAACCGCATGGGAGATTGTTCAGCAGAGTCTCTTTCAAGGAGATTTTGTACAGTTTAATTGCGGACCTCAGGGTCGTTTCTCCGATGTCGCGCAGAGGGCAATGATCGATAGCGAGAAATATAATTGTTCTGTTGGAAAACCAATCAGCAGGCAGATCGATGACTGCGACGTTCCTCAACGTTAGTTTTTTTAAAGAGACTCCCCTCATCATGGCAATGTCTGCGTCGATTTCTTCTGCTTTAGAGACGTCAGTGCACGCCAACACAGCTCCGTCCATCGTAGTCTCGCAGGAGCAGCGCTGAAGTTCCGGACATGTGGCGTTGACCTTCTTCCGATACCATGGCCAGCTGCGCACAGCATACACTGAAGTGCACGAAGCAGCCAGCGTGCAGACTAGGACTATCATACGAGAAGTAACCATACTGGAGATCTCGTTCCCAGGTGATTGCGTGCGTTATAATCGGCGTGAACTTTCCTTGTCAATCTGCAAGTTACACTCGAGCCCGACATTCATCGAAGGTTTACCTGTCTCAAACACAAACAAAAGCATCAGTGCAGAATTGAGTCAGGGCGCTGGTAAGAAGTGAACCCACCCTTTGTCGACAGATGCGCTCCGGTATGTATCACAAAAACTAAGCGCTTCGCGGAGGGCCACAGGAGAACTCGGGGTCGACGTCCCTACCACTACTGTGCTGTCGAAGCTAAGAGAACTCAGAAGCAGGGCCATACATTTTTTTTTTCAACTGGCAGAAGTCCGGCGAGGTAAAGTTGACTGCTGCTGCCCTACATAACGGCGACGCCACTGTTCAGTCTTCGTCCGTCCCTGGTTGTAGGAATAGTCTTCTCGGCCAGCACTCTAGGTTCAATGCACGTACATGCTACACAAAAAATGGGGTCTTAAAGGACTCACACTTCGATCGCTCTGTTTGGAGTACGGCAATTTCTCAGTTTGATGGCACACAGCGACTGGGGAAATTTCTTCTGGGAGCCGTCCGCCCAACGCACACAAATCACACGCGACGTAGAGACACGTACTACAGGGGAATAGTAAATTAGCCTCCTGGAAGACATGTGGCGAGTGATTATGCCAGGCACGGGAGGCTGCGGGAGAGGAGGGCTGGAGGGCGTTTCCACACGCTGCCTCCCATCTGGAGGAGATCCGTCGAACTCCCAGGAAATCCTGCATCCGCTTCTTTCGGAAATTCGCTTTCTTAAGAAAGACAAATGTGTGCTTTCTTCTCAGAAATGCGCCTGTTTTCAAAACCAAAGCAGTTGTCTCTTTCGGTGGTGTCTTACTCCGTCTCAAAAATAAATGGAACCGAACATGCTACGCATTCAGTTTAAGTTACCTGGGTAGAAACAGCCAGCTTTGGTGACGCTACACAATTAAGTAATGACTTATTAATTTTATTAGCCCGCGCAAATAAGGAGCGCTGCAAAACACTATCCGATACTCCGGTGGGTAAAACATGTTCCTCTGCGTAAGCATCGTTCAATAGATCGAAACGACATACGTGTTTACGTAAGGTGAGCGAGGCATTCTTTTTTATATTGCCGTACATGTGCGTACTTTACTCTTAGCTTTGAAAAGCTGTAGCCTAAGTCACAAGAGAAAGAATTGCGGAAGGAAATGCGATCAAGAACACTTATACAGTGAGAGTAAGGGGCTTCCGTGGAAGGATTTCTTTGTAAGCTTAAAAGACGAAAGGCGAAAGACAAAGTTATTAAACAGTTTCTCGGCGTGAACAATACGGGGTCGAAACGTTTGAGTGATTCGATAACTGGGAAGCAGCAAGGGGCCCTTATCGCGTATTCGGAGGCGGCCAGTAACGCCTATTTCTTATCTAGTTGTTCAGTAAGCTTAACCTGCGTATTCGTGAGAAATAAATAAGCATCGCAGTTATGGATGGTGGTGGTGGTGTGACACTTTTTTTAGAACAGCCTTTATAATAGGCGTTCAGTGCGTCCTGGGCCAAGGCGACGAGAACACGTTGCAGCCTCAGATCCAGGGAGGCAAGCGAGATGGGCCGCGGTCGGGGTGGGGGGAAAGGATAGGCGGGGGACTGTAAGGCTGCGCCACACCCATCCTTATCGATCCGTGAAGCTTGAATTCTTCGCCGAATACAGTTTAATCTCCTACGTACACCGGCCAAACTTTATCTGTACCAGTAGACTTCCACACATCAGGGTCGAAACTGTCCACACATGTGCAGACATAGAACACGGCCTTACAGTGCAACGCAGTTATGGGGGGCCAAAATCCCAGCAACTAAAGCACTTTGAGAGCTTCGCACACTCCAGTATGCAGAACTCGATATTCGAAACTATTTCACTTAATTTTTGAATTCGGTAGGTTAGTGTCGGACAGTTTTAATCATTTTTCGTGTTTATACATTACCATAGGTTCACTATGATTAGAAGCACTTCTAGGTCCAGCTCAACTACTCCTCTGCTCCTCTGGTCACAACTCTCCGCAACCTTTTTGGAAACGAAACTCTTGCACTAACGTTCGCAAACGGGCTGATAAGATTTTTGTACCAAGCATCAAACTCGCCACCGTCTTCATCTTCCATCTCGGACTATTTTTATAATGGCGTAGCAGAGGTTCATCTCATTTTGAAGAAGGTTTCCTTTCTACATTGTTTGACCCGAATCCCGAAGCAGGGCGAAAAACAGACGAAGAGCTGACGAACAGGTCTTGAGGCCTGAAAGAGGACACCAAAATTATTACTCTGCTACCTCCACTTCGTCTTCCACGCACCTTCGACATCGCGGTTTTGTGCGTGAGACCGGGCAAGCCTCGTTCTCTATTGATTCCAATTTTCGTTCCAACCCTAATCATTCCAACAAGTGGTTTCATTCACGAGAAGTAAGTGGAAGGTACGACTGAAAAAAAGTTTTAGTGTTACAAGTACCCAAGCCAACTTTGTGAATGTCATCAATGCGATGGGAGCGATAGAGCGGTCCTAGAATTAGTTCACCATGCACTATGGAAGGATGCAAAAGCCTGTGATATAATGCTAGGCGAGAAATTTTACGACGCGATGCTAGAGAAGAAAGCTCAAGGCTATTTTTCGTGGTTGATATACTGGCCGTTCGGTTGAAATAGGAAAGGATGAAGCGAGTGGAATTATTTTGAACAAGTTCAAAAGAATGGGTTAGGGTGACTTGAGCAGGGTCCCAAACTGATGACGCACGCTCATGTTTCGGGCGTAATAATGTCTTGAAAAGCAGCAATTTAAGGAAAGATGGAATGCTGAAAAAATTATGGCAAAGGTAACCTAGCATGCGATGAGCAATAGATTGGCACACTGCGCTTCTGTGTAGATTACAGAAAACTTAACAGGGAGACAATATAATTAATGTGACTCGCCCAGGATAAGTTACCCGTAATATATACCCAAGGTACTTGTAAGCGCTAAAGGCTCGTTCACACTACGCATACGCTCGGCCGATTTCGGTCGGCCGATGATCGTTGGCGACGATTTTCGTCCCGTCGGTGTGCTTGTCACACTGCGCATACGCAGACCGACCACCGATCATCGCCCGACGAGCGCATCGGCGTCGCGTCGGTGAGTCGGCAGCCATCGGCCGATCCGCGAGTCACACAAGGGCGACGATAACGCCGACTGCACGCCAACGGAAGCCTGTCCCGGAGGCGTATTTTGCGTCCCGGCGATCTCCAAAACAGCCGAGCGGCGGGGGCGGCTGTCGCATCTGTGCACAATGGACGAAGTTCAAGCAGCGGCCACTGCTGCAGCAGCCGTGCTGCTTTTAGAAGCGACCGAGCCGCCAAAGAAAAAACAAAGGAGATGCTGGGTGCAGCCGTGCCTTTTACAACGCAAGCAGCAAGGAGCATACGAGAATCTGATGCGCGAACTGGCACTGGAGGACAGCGAGGCATATCGAAGATGGATTCGCATGGACACTAGTGCGTTCGAGAATATCCTCGCGAAAATAAGACCTCACATACAAAAAGAGGACACCTCTTTTCGAGAGGCCATTCAGGCAGGGGAGCGGCTTGCTATCACCCTGCGGTACCTTGCAACAGGTGAGTGTGCACGTATGACTTTCGTGTTGTCGCCGGCATTGAGCAGCTTTTATCTGCAATGTTTGTCTACAACATAACAAAAATCATTCATTATCTCGGACCCCGCATATCGGCTTGGTGGCATGTTTTGGAACAGAATAGTAGAAACTGAACTGAAGTAATCATATCATAGTGAAATTCACACAGGCAGATAAAACTGTGTGTAAGCATACAGGATGCAACCATGCGAAAAAGCATTCGGTGCAAAATTTGCAGCACCTTTTCTAGATCACAAATGCGTAGTGCTTTGGTGCGAGATGTCAAGTTACACAGGACTCATTGATGTTGTGTTTACCTCCACAGGAGACAGCCAGATGTCCTTGCAGCATGCATTTTATGTTGCCCATATTACTATTTCGGGCATACTCTTTGAAGTGTGCAAAGCCCTGTACCGTGTTCTGGCTCCAGAGGTTGTGAAGGTGAATAAAATCTCACATTTCTTTTATGTTATGCCTGTGATGTATAAGCTACTTAACAACAGGGAGATGAGTTCATGATGGCAGTGCAAGAAGTTTAAATGGCCCTCGACGTTGTGATATAGCCGTACATACCTCTATGGTGCAAGCTTTGCTTAATAAACTGAAGATTGCTTGGAATTCTGTAATCTATCTGTGTGCTGTCAGTGTTATTTCATATTCAGAACATAATTTATACAGGCATTTTTCACATGCCTAAATTGACAAATTACCGTATAGGCAGATGATCTTAAATTCCGTAAACTAGTATGCATTGAAGTGGTGTGTGTACAGTGCGGTAGGTCCACGGAATCTTCATTTGACAACTGCCAATGCACACAGTTTTCTTATCAATGTATTGTTTCACTGATATGGCCAATATATTTTTTTACAGACTCCAGAAACACATGAAGATTGGAAAAGAGTGGCTCATGGATTCCAGGACTTGTGGCAGTTCCCCAACTGCATTGGTGCCTTAGACGGCAAACATGTTGTGATACGACAGCCACCTAAAAGTGGAGCACAGTTCCGCAACTACAAAGGCTCATTCAGTATTGTGCTGATGGCCCTTGTAGATGCGGATCTCAACTTCATCTTTGTAGATGTGGGGAAAAATGGACGGTTAAATGATAGTGGGGTGTGGCTACCCACAAAGCTGCGCAAGAAAATTGAGCATGACGTGGAGTTCCTGCCACCACCCACACTCCTACCACACTCGTCGTCATCAGCACCATATGTGATTGTGGGAGATGAAGGCTTCGGCCTGAAGCCATATTTAATGAGGCCTTACCCTGTTGCACAGCTGCAGCTTGAAAAGCGAATTTTCAACTACAGGTAGGAACCCTTTTGCTTACTACTAAAGACCAGTTGCCATTTCTCGCATGCATTTTTGTTCTTGTTCTCCAGTGTATGTTGAATAAAGAATTGAACTGCAACATGGTGAGGCAAAGGCAGGAACGCAAACAACTTCATTTGCGTGGCTGTGCTCTTAACGGGAAATTGCAGAAAAAACACCACGAACTGTGTGTATGTAGGGCGTTGCCACTTTTCGGCTTTATTTGGTCATATGTATTTAAACTGTATTCCACAATTATTAAATGTTGGGAAGTCTTTATAGCACCTGCTAACTCGTGAGCTAAGGCCAGCTTTGCAGCCAAATCTTTTCCTACCATTTTTTTTGCTTCAGCAAAAAGAGTACACACACGTCACTCCCACAAACCGAGATCAAAAACAAATATGATGTTATTACTTTCTTCATTACAGGTTGTCCAGGGCTCGGCGCACATCAGAGAATGCTTTTGGCGTGCTTGCCAACTCATGGCAAATGTACAGGGCACCGCTACGGCACAGTCCTCAACGATCAAGGTACCTTGTGCTTGCTACTGTTGTCCTGCACAATTACCTAAGGCTGAGGAGGGGAACACGACATCTGTACATGCCTCCTGAGAGTTTAGATGTTGAGGACATCCTGACTGGTAAGGTGTTCTTTTCTTTTATAAAACTATTGCAAACATTATGCTCAAGACGAGCGGTATACATGTTAAGAGAGCTAAATTATTCATACTCATGGCACCTGTATAGTAAGTGCAGCAAAAATGAAACAACAAAATAAGCAACATATGTAAAATAGCTATAGCAAGAATAGCACCAAACATTAAAAAAAAATTTTTTTTTCTCATTACCTGCCTTTGTCAGCTATATGCACAACATTAATGAAGTGTTTATTTTTTCACAATATCCAGATTGCCTATATGAAGCTAAGGCAGGCAACTCAACTGTCATGACACGTGGCGTTACTTATATTCAAAAGTGATAGCAGTGATGCAACGAGTAATAAAGCCTGTTGCACCTCACACATATATAGCGTGCCATCAGCAGGCAGGGAAAATATTCAGGCTTAGAGATAGGTCAGTTACGCCTTTGACTTGCAGTGAATGCAAGAGGCATGACAACGTAAATCCACATGGCTATTAGCATGTTACAATCTCACAAGCTCTTCAAGCGCGAACTTCTGTATAAAAGCAACGAAACCGGAGTTTGCATACTGGTTTTCACACTCAGTTTCAGTCTTTTCCATTGTTGACTTTGTGAACTTATGAATTTCGTATGATATATTTCACATTCAGCACATTTCCAACTGCATGCTGTTTCAGAAAGCCGCAGATCATGAAAAAATTTAAGCTCTCATTATTTAGGGTACACTCAGAGCTAAAGTAATAGGCACTAAGTAAACGATTGGTGTTTAGAGACTTGCTTTAGAAGGATGAACAAAATAATTGGGTATACAAGAACATGTCAATTAGGAGAACCATAATAAGAGCCTATGCCTTTAGTACAGTCACTGCTGATGCAAAAAGCTGTAATCATCATGCTTTTATTATGACTTTAATTATGCCTGTACTTGTAGAAGTGGGACCAAGAAAGTAGGGAAAGATATGAAATACAGTGGTGTTTGGCCTAAGGCTGTCATGTGATAGACGTACCTTTGCACGAGAGCTTTAGTTGTTTGCTCACCAGGTAAATAAAAACACCGGCAGATTTGCAGGAAGATGACACAAGAAAATTGCTTTGGCCTGGGTTCGAAGCCCACTAGTGGAGAGTTTTTTTTTTTTTCAAATGCTTGGTAAAAGGAGGCTTCACAGCCACCACGGCAAAATCCAAGAATCTGGGTAGTAATGCTTTGGCATTAAAAAATACATGCTCCTGCTTCCGAGTAGATGGTGGCACTCATGGAGACCTGATATGTGGTTAAGCAGGTTGCGTACGTGTTATTAGTCTGAAAGAAACCAAACTTAACATGCACTATTAAGCTCGAGTCATGAGCTGATGCAGTTCAGTATACCTCATGGGGGTTATTCTTGTAGTAACGCTCAAAGGGCTAGAAGCAGTTGTCGCTTTCTAGCACCAGCGTGCCAGCCCTAGCAGTCAGAGCTGTGACCCCCAACCCGCGGTGCGGTGAGTCGCAACCTCGGCGGGTTCGGGCCAGAGGGGACAAACGCGAGTATGCTATTCGGATGAGCGTTTATTGCTCCCGAGCAATACAATGCAGCAGCAACAATACAACCGCCGTAACGAGCGAGGGTGTTCCGCTCGCGTACGGGGGTGAAAAACACAAAGGGCAGAACGCACGCAAAAATGTGGGGGAAGAAGGTTCCGCTCACCTCGCGTGGTTCCTCGCTCACGGCCCGCGGCGGTCAAGTCACACACGGTGGCCGGGCGGTAAGGGCAGCGGTCTCCGTGGCAGATCTCTGATCCGTGCGTGTGCACGGCTCCCGCCAGAAGACGAGCGAGCCTCGGGAGAAACGCGCCTTCTTCCCGGGCTGTGGAGAGGAGATCTCTCCGTTGTGAAAGGGGAAAGAGGGAAAGTCGCCGCCGCGGCGTCGCGGCGGGGAGCGAAAGGAAGCGGGGGTGGCGAGAGTGCCCTCCCTCGCAAAACCTCCCGAACGGCGCGCGCATAGCATCGCGTGATAATTACGCACGGCCGTTACTATGGGGCAGGGGATTCATGTGTATCCCCACATCCCCCCCTCCTTAAAACTGCCCTACGGCCGAGAAGTGGCCGCGTTCACAAAAAGGGTGTACCGAGTGGGGCCGGCGAAACGCCGTTTAACTTCAAAACCAATTAAGAAAAGATTCAGCTCACAGCCAGCAGTGCCGTCGTCGAAGGCCGTGGACGCCAGGCAGGAAGGCAGTGTAGACGGCCGCCATGGACGACCGTGGAGCCCAGGGTTGAAGGGGTCGATGACCGCTGGTCCCGTGCGTCGGCCAGGGCAGCTTTGCCGGGACGCGCGGGCGGTAGGCAGGCTCAGGGCAATTACGCACCGTGTCATCCCATTGTATAGCGTTCAGCAGGCCCTCCACTCAGCTGGTCGAACCGCTCGCTCTTGGCTCGCCCTCTTTTCCTCTCGATGGGGGTGGCAAACGCGCGCCGACCCATTTTCCCTCTGCCGCGGAGGACTTGCGAGGCGGGCCCAGCGGGACACCAAGCTTCTCTCGTGGGCGAAACCGCTGCCGCGGGGACACGGGGAACTCCAAGGCGGCTTCTCTCCTGCAGTTTTCGCCATGGTAGAAGTAGGCGCCGGCTTCCCCGAATTCCCGCTCGCTCGTCCCGCGGCCGACCGGAAGCTGTTCTTCTTCTGCGCAACTTGGTGGCGACAGCGGGCTCTTGGCTCCGGAATGCGGCCGCCCTCCAAACGGCCTGGCTCTCGGTGTTCAAAGCAGCAACGGTCGTAGCGGCGTCCGCTGGCTCTCCTCCGGGCACGCTGTGAAGGCTGGCCTGCGGCTGCAAAGCTGTCTTTTCTTTCTAGTTACTTTTACAATTTACATTTTTTTTTCTTTGAGCTAGTCTAACCCCGCTCGGTCTTTTCCGAAGAGAAAGCGTGTGCTTGCCCCGGAAGCCGTGGTGCGAAATATGGAAGGGGTGTTCCGTCCATATTAAGCAGGAGACATTACTCCCTGCGCGTTGGTCAGAGTTGTTTCTGCCGTGGGCGCAAGTTGTAACGAGGCGCCGGGCTCTGTTGTCGAGCCTTGCGTCTCGGTGCGGCTGCCTGCTGGCGGGGGAGGGTGTTCTCCACAAGCCACTCGTTCCCTCTGTCAAAGTAGGGTTTGAGATCACAGACATGCACTGGCCCGCCGGTCGGTCTTAGCGTCAAGTCCGCCAGCCTGTAGACGAGAGAGGAAAGTTTCTCCCGAACTACATATGGTCCCGTCCATTTCGGCGCCAGAGAAGCAGAAAACCGCTTACTGGCATCGCTCAGAACGTGACTGCGCCTCAACACCAGGTCACCCGGTTTGTAGTGAACTTCCCGGTGAGAGCGGTCATACTGCGCTTTCTGCTGGGCCCGAGCAGTGCTCAGATTCCGGCGTGCTTTGTCCAAAGCCTCCGTCATCCTCGCGCGCAGCCCGGTCGCATAGTCAGCGCGTGCCGACCAAGCAATCGGGGTGTTGCTGCGAACCTGTAGAGTAAGTTCTAACGGGTTCGGCAGCTCCCTGCCAAGGTTGAGAGCGGCAGGTGTGTACCCAGTCGAGCGGTTCACGGTCGACCTGAGAGCAAACCCAATCTCGGGGAGACAGGTGTCCCAGTCGATGTGCGTCTCCGCAAATGCAACGAGCATGTGCTTGATGTTGCGGTTCACGCGTTCCGTGGGATTCGCCTGGGCGTGGTACGTGGTTGTTCTCCTGTGCTTAATGCCAAGGGCCGCACAGGAGTCCACGAAAAGTTTGGCAGTGAAGTACGATGCATTGTCCGTTATCAACTGCCCGGGGTAGCCGATTCGTGTGAACACCTCGATCAGCTTCCCCATGATTACGCGTGCCGTCAGCTTTCGAAGTGGGAACAGTTCCACCTATTTGCTGAAATGGTCTGTGACAACGAGCAGATATTGGTTTCCACTCGGAGTCCTGGGGTAAGGTCCCATGACGTCACAAGCCGCAATTTGCCAAGGACCCTGGCTATTGATCGGCTGCATGAGCCCAGGTGGGCGTCCACCACGTGGCTTGACCCTTTGGCACACGTCGCACGAGCGGGCGTAGCGTATCGCATCCCGCTTCATGCCAGGCCAGGTAGCGAGGCGGCACAACTTGAGGTAAGTCTTAGGGCCACTCGCATGCCCAGCGATGCACGTGTCATGAAAGTAGCGTAAAAGTGCTCCTCTCAGCGTGCGTGGAATCACCACCTTGAAGGACTCGTGTGTATCCTTCTCGGAGGGGATATATCTCAGCAGGATGCCATCGGAGTCGAGCAGATAGGAATCCATCGCGCTCACAGCATTACCAGCTGTGTTCGAGCGCCCCGCACGGACAACAATACCAGTTGTCTCCATGTGCGCCGCGGCCGCGCCGCCCGGCTCCCTGAGTCCGTCGAACACTTTTCGACAAAATGGATCCTCCCGCTGTGCCTCCAACAGCTCCCTTCTGCTGAAAACGCTCACCACTGAACTGATGCCTTCAAAGTGGTTCACGCTTTCGCCCTGGGAAGGCGGGGTGTCCCTTCCCTCGGGGCGTTGTGTGAGCTGCGCGGCAGTCGCGCTGCTCTGGCTGTCGGGCGCGGCGGAGTGGGCAGTGTTGTTACTTCCCAAGCCGTCAACGGGCGCGCGCGAAAGTGCGTCCGCCACCACGTTGTTCTTGCCCCTCCTGTAGCGCACGGTAAAGTCGTAACGCTGGAGGAGTAGCGCCCATCGCGCTAGGCGTCCGGACGGCTCGCCTAGGCGTCTCAGCCAAGTGAGTGCCATGTGATCAGTCTCAATCACGAAAGCGACTCCATCGACATAGTAGTCGAACTTCCGCAGAGCGAAGATAATCGCGAGACATTCTTTTTCTGTCACGGAATAGTTTCTCTCTGCGGGAGTTAATGAGCGGCTGGCGAACGCCACCGGTCTCAGGCTACCTCCGTGCTCTTGAAGCAGGACTGCTCCTAAGCCCAGGTCACAAGCGTCCGTGTGGATCACAAATTCCCTGTTCAGGTCAGGCAGCCTTAGCTCTGTGGTTTCCGCGAGCGCGCAAGTGAGTTGGCGTAGTGCCGCCTCTTGCTCGGGTCCCCAATGCCACTTCACACCTTTCCTTAACAGCGTTGTTAAGGGGGCTTGCAGAGCTGCGCAATCTGGGATAAACTGTCGATAAAAGTTCGCCAGCCCCAGAAAGCGTTTTAGTCCGCCTATATCTGCCGGCGACGGGAACTGCAAAATAGCCCGCAGCTTGTCTTCGCACGGCAGAAGGCGTCCTTTGTCTAGCGTAAACCCCAACAGTGTTATTCGGGTCGCCGCTATCTGGGTCTTGTTCGGGTTCAGAGTGATTCCCGCAGACCTCAGCCTTTCCAGTACATCCCTGAGATGGCGTAAGTGCTCATCAAAGGTTTCCGAATACACGACAATGTCATCTAGGTAAGCAAGAGCGTGGTGCCACCTTGCATCGCCTAGGACACGGTCCATCAGACGCTGGTACGTCGCGGGCGCGCCGACCAGGCCGAACGGCATTCGGGTAAACTGGAAAAGTCCCCTGTGACAAGTGAAGGCAGTTTTCTCTCGGTCACTGGGGGTCATCTCCACCTGAAAGTATCCTCTGCTAGCATCGAGCGTAGTGAAGTACTTCGCTCCACCAACATTGGACACTATCGAGGGAATGCTCGGAAGTGGGTATGCGTCCTTCCGTGTCACCTCGTTCAGGCGTCGATAGTCCACACAAAGGCGGGTTGTTCCATCCTTTTTGGGCACCAGCACCACTGGAAAACCCCAGGGGCTGTTTGATCGTTCCACAACGCCTGTATCGAGAAGCTCGTCCAGTGCGTTATCGAGCGCTTTCCTCTTAGCCAAGCTGACTGGCCGAGGATTGCACTTCCATGGAACAGCGTCGCCTGTCTCAATTTTGTGCCTAACCAGCGTAGTGCAGCCAGGCCGCTCCGTGAATACGGCGTCGTACTCGTTTAGGAGCAGAGACAAACGCGCTTTTTCCTCCCCCGACAAGCTGTCTGAGTTGTCCAGCAGCGGGTGGGGAGGCCTGCATGCCGCCGCGGCACAGAGTGCAACCGCAGGGGGGACAGGGGGTCGCGCGGGAGGGGAGGGGTTCCCTTCCGCGCTTTTCCTCTCGGCGCGGTCGACAGGCTGGTTGTTCAGCCGTGCCGAAGGCGTTTCGAGGCTCTTTTGCGGGCGATCGTTGCGTACGTCTGCGCGCGAAGCATCCGAAAGCGAATGTGCTCTCGACACTTTTTGGGGTTGAACGAAAGGTTTCAGGGTGCCACATGCTCGCTCCCTATATCCTCCGTTGCAGACGTCAATAACAATGCCCGTCCTGGCGAGGAAGTCTATACCAAGAATAATTGGAACCGATAGGCCGGGGAGGTGAGCGAAGCGCTGGCGCCTCACTCTTTTCTCCCACCGCACCACAAGCCGCGCTGCACCGCTCGCGTGTGCAGTGCCGCTGGCTAATCGGAACGTGAGGTTGCTCGCTGGCAGTCGGAGTCCGTTCCGACGGAGATGCTCACATACCTCGTCGCCAAACAGGGATGCGCTCGCTCCTGTGTCTAGCAATGCCATGAACTTACGTTGTGCCACTGTAAGCTCAATAAGCGGTACTGGCGTGTCGCTGGGTGGTTCCAAACGACAAGCCAGCGGGGCTAGGAGTTCGTGTGACTCACTGAGCACCGCTGTTGACGCCGCCGGTTGCGAAGCGTTGCTCACCGGCGGCTGCGTTCGTTTCCCGAAAGCGCGTGCTCTCGGTTCACGGGGCGACTGCACTCCCGGGCGTAGTGCCCTCGTTGGTTGCACCGGTAGCAGAGGGAATTCGGCCGTTGCCGGGCGGGGCAGTTGTCGCCTCGCGCCAGCTGACCGTTCCTCCCTGCCGGGCGAACCGTCGCAGATGCCCTTTGGTCTAGCGTCCTCGGGTCGGTATGTCGGTCCCGATTCTGCATACCTTGGCCACGCGCAGCGTGTGCTGACCGCATAGCATACGTGTACGGGTCGAGAGCTCGGTCTCACAGTTCCCAACCGTTTCTCAATTGCCCGTCACTGAATGCAACCATTTCGGCTCCCCGGGAACGGTTTCGAAAAGTGTCTCCGTTCCAGGCGCATCGCGGCTCAAGTGCCTGCGACGCTCGCGGGGGTGGCCGATACGCGCGGTAGGCGAGTATGTCCGCCTGTATGCGCTTGGCTGCCGAGGCGAGTTCGTCCAAGTCCCTGAACGGTACGCCTCGTAGGTAGGCTGCGAAGATAGGGTGCGCTTGTCGCGTAACACGCTCTACCTTCTCGCCGTTTGAAGCTGAGAGGTCTGCAAAACGATAGAGTTCGTCCATCGCCCTCACGTACTCAAGCAAGGACTCGTCCGGATGCTGAGTACGCAGCTCCAACTCGCGCCGCAGACGACGGTCGTAATCTGCGGGCAAGAACTCCTCGCGAAACCTCGCTCGGAACTCCTCCATTGTTCCAGACCGATGGCCAGTAAGGCGGAACCAGCGGGCAGCCTGATCAGTCAGTGAGACTGGCACGACACGCGCCAGAATCTCGCCATCGGAAAGCCCTGTCGCCTGCTGGTAGGTCAGCATGCGCTCAAGGTACTCGTTGGCACTGACAAGATCGTGATAGCCGCCGTAGCTGGGAAGGTCCACCCTTAGCCTCGGACTCGCCGCTGGAGCGGGTGTTTCCAGGTTGTTCTGCACGATACCCGTGAGGCTCTCTATGAGGCGCAAGGCGTTGCGCAACACAGCCTCTTGGGCCTGGCCAGGTAGTTCTGGCTGAGGGGCCCCGTGGGATGAGCAAGATTGCACATGTCGCGCCATGCTCTCCCTACCTGGCGGCATAGCGCTTGGCGAGAAGTGCCTAGCGTCGCCGCTCGTCTGAGCCGGTGTGTCGTGTGAAGCACCGCTCGGCTCAAACGATATAAGATCACAGGGGCTAGCGTCAGCCTCTGGGAACACACCTGCAGTAGTTGTTACTGCCGTGCCAAGATGTTGCTGCTGAGAAGCCGTATTGGACAACCACAGCAGGGACTGGATGTCAATCCCGCTCGCCGCCATGGCTAGTCTGTGCGTCGGCAGTCGCTCACACAGACACTCGGTTTTTCACACCTCTGGCCCCACGTTGGGCGCCAAGAATATGGGGGTTATTCTTGTAGTAACGCTCAAAGGGCTAGAAGCAGTTGTCGCTTTCTAGCACCAGCGTGCCAGCCCTAGCAGTCAGAGCTGTGACCCCCAACCCGCGGTGCGGTGAGTCGCAACCCCGGCGGGTTCGGGCCAGAGGGGACAAACACGAGTATGCTACTCGGATGAGCGTTTATTGCTCCCGAGCAGTACAATGCAGCAGCAACAATACAACCGCCGTAACGAGCGAGGGTGTTCCGCTCGCGTACGGGGGTGAAAAACACAAAGGGCAGAACGCACGCAAAAATGTGGGGGAAGAAGGTTCCGCTCACCTCGCGTGGTTCCTCGCTCACGGCCCGCGGCGGTCAAGTCACACACGGTGGCCGGGCGGTAAGGGCAGCGGTCTCCGTGGCAGATCTCTGATCCGTGCGTGTGCACGGCTCCCGCCAGAAGACGAGCGAGCCTCGGGGAGAAACGCGCCTTCTTCCCGGGCTGTGGAGAGGAGGTCTCTCCGTTGTGAAAGGGGAAAGAGGAAAAGTCGCCGCCGCGGCGTCGCGGCGGGGAGCGAAAGGAAGCGGGGGTGGCGAGAGTGCCCTTAAAACAGATGCTTGGGCAAGTTGGTAACTCATTTTCACCGGAACAGCGCGCACTAAGACACGGACAAGAAGGGAGACACGACACACACGAGCGCTGACTTTCAACTGGTGTTTATTGTTTGGAACGAGGCATATATACACAGTTCCAACAACACAAGGAAAACAACCATCCATTCATAGATTCATAGTCAATTCATGCATGTCACACTGAACAAGGACGAAAGGGCACTCTCGTCCTTGTTCAGTGTTCAGTAAAATCTAGCCCCGCTGCGCGCACGCATGCGCGGTTAGCGCGGCGACTGACTCGATCAACCTCCTTGCTATTTCATTTCTTTTTTTTTAGCAGGCTTCGATCGCCGCAATAATGACAGGTGCCCGCCGATGGTCTCGTGCCGTAATTTCGCTGGACATGGCAAAACAGCGGTGACACTACACGAAAATGAATATATTTGTACTACAGTGGCATGCTCAGTACGACACAAATAGCAACACCGCAGGGCAGGGTAGAAAAATACCTACCGCTGAACTTGTCTCCCAGAGCTGCTGCGATTTCGCTGTACGCCAGCTCTTTTAAATCTCGCCGATGGTAATGCCTATGCCGAACGTCTCAAATAAGGCGGCGTTCTTCGACAAGAGCTATCAGCTCTGCCTCCTCTTCTACCGTGAAAGTTGTCGGCCGTGCCATCGTGTGAAAACGGCTTTCGGAGTCTGCACAGATGTCGCGTGGAAATGCGCAAGTTGTTCGCACGTGTGCAGTGTTTATACCACGACCTACTGTATAATCGTGGTTTATACACAGGCACGATAGTGGCGATGTCCATGTGGATGCAATGCAGTTTTTTTTTTCGGTGTGCTCGGGCCTTGTGATATTTGTACACCATCCCAAGCAGCGCTCAGGCACTGCTGCATGGCGGCGAAGTGTGACACCGGTTGTGGGCGGCAGCGATGCTCACCGCTCCGTGTGTCCCTACTTGCAGTGGGGCGGCAGTTCACAAGCGACGATCGGTGCTGCGCGTCGGCCAAGTAGTCATATGGCGTGATGAATGTTGCTGCGCGTGCATTATTTGTCTACATAATGATGGTACTTCGCGCTGTGAGCTCGGTACTCGCTTTTGGTCGGCGAATGTTTTCGCTCGGCCACCGATCTGACCAAGACACGTCGGCCGACGGGTCTCGTCGGCATCTTTGGTCGGCGACGTTGTCACACTAGGACGACGCTTGGTCGTTGGGGGCGTCGTCGTCGTCGTCGGTGCAGTGTGACTGGCTAGTCGGGGAACGACCAGGTTGGCCGACGCGTCGGCCGATCGTCGGCGTCGCCGTCGCGTCGGCATCGGGGTCTCGTCGGCCTAGTGTGAACGCGCCTTAACGGGTTCCAAATCAGGTGGTAAGTCATGAGGTCAGAATCTGTACGAGATACGTGCCTAAGTTTGCATTTTTTAGTATTGAGTTCCATGAGCCAAGTATTACACCAATTCACTATAGCAGTTAAGTCATTTTGCAGAATCGTAGTATCGTTAGCGTCACTTAGTTCACGGAAGATAACACAGTCGTCAGCAAAAAGATGAATATTATAAGGCACAGTAGAGGCAAGGTCATTTATGTAGATAAAGAAAAAGGTTGCACAAGAACCGATCCTTGTGGCGCACCAGAATGGACATGCGTTATCAAGGAGTTATGGCCGTTAGCTGCAACAAATTGTGAGCGATCAGTAAAGAAAGATTCAATCCATTATAGAAGATTGTAGTCAATATTTAATTGCTTTAATTTGTAAAGAAAGAGGTCATGTGAAACCTCGTGGAATGCTTTATAGAAATATAAAATAACGCAGTCTACAAGAGAGGAACGGTCTAAAATGTCATGGAGCTTGTGCTTGAAGGATATAAGCTGCGTAACACATGAATATGATTTTCGGAAACCATGTTGAGACGCGGTGGAAAATGAATTTGATTCAAGAAAGTTAACTGAGAAAAGATTACATGTTCTAGTAGCTTGCAGCAAGTGTTGGTGAGAGAAATGGGTCGGTAGTTCGCTGGGTTAGTTTTATGACCGCATTTATCTAATGGAACCACCTTCCCTATTTTCCAAGCAGTAGGAAGTGAGGATGTACCTAGGGACCGCTGAAAATTTTTTGTTAAGATTACAGAACTATATGCGCATGTATTTTTTAGAAACTTGGCTGTTATTCCATCGTAAGCTAGAGAAGAGTGATTTGTGAGGTTATCAATTAACTTAATAATGCCTTGCACATCGGCAATATTTCTGGGCATCTGAATGAAGTAATAATGACGTGTAGGAGGCGAAGGAACATTTGTGACACGAGAGAAGTTTTTCATGAAGGAATTGTTAATGGCTGTCGCACACTGACTCGCGTGAATAGGGTTAAGTGATGAATCTTCAAGCGAAATATGGTCTGAGGTCGAAAGGTTAACTGTGCGCCAAAATTTCCTAGGATTTCTCTTTAGCATGGATGGAACAGTGGTAGAAACAAAATTTAACTTGGCTTCTTTTAATGCAGTGGCGTAAGCTTCAGAGGCTATTTTGTACGCGGACGGGTGTCAGTAGGTGAAAGTGTAGCGACGAGATAAAGACGTTTCTTTTTGTTACATAAGCGTTTGATGTGTGTATTATAACTTGGCGCGTTGGAATTCGTGGTAATGCCGAAGCAAGGAATGTGCCTTTCGATGAGATCATGAACTTTTGACGCAAAAATTTCCAAGTTAGTTTTCACAGAGCGATCATCAAAACCTTTAAAGAAAAAGTCAATAAACGTTGAAAGCTCGTTGTTTATGACGTAAAAGTTAGCTCGTATGTAATATCGCAATGTCTTTACTTCTCTGGATGTCTTTGATACGTGGGCACTAAAGAAAAATGAGAGAATACAATAATCACTTATGCCGGGAAGATATGAGACGGAAGATGCGTAGTCAGGATGGCTGCTAAGGATTAGGTTGAGGATTAGGATTGTTAGAGGATTAGGAGTGTTCGAAGAGTTGGATGTTAGTCTAGTGGGCTGCAGTGCTAACTGAGAGAGCAGGAATGTAGAACACAGGTCCAAAAATTCATCAGCCTCGGAAGTAAAGGGCGCCAGGTGAGGTGGTTGCGAGTACCATGTAATAATAGGAAAATTAAAATCGCCGAAAAAAACAAAGGCATGTGGAAAAACGTGCGCGAACTATATTTATTGCGTTGTAAACGTCGTTAGAGAAACAAGCTGCGGATGAAGATGCACGATAACAGACGCCTAGGATTATTTTTGATGCTCGAGAATGATTAAAGGCTATACCATTTCCAAGTCACTGTTAATGTGGACACACGAGGATGATGTACTTTCAGATGCAGCTTTGAGGACACCCCTCAACGGCGTAAGGTTCTGTCGCAACAGAAAATTGTGAAAGCTGATGCGTTATGAAAAACTTGTGCGTCAAGAACACTAGTGGAAAGCCAGGTTTCAGTTAAAGAGATGGTGTGAGCGGAACATGTACCAATCAGGGATGAAATAGCATCCGCATTTGCTCAGTGTGCTTCTTACGTCGCCGAAAAGGACTGATACGCGCGATGTAAATGAAAGTGAACAAATGCCACTACCCCTTGCCCTTTCCTAGCGCGGATCAAGTTGTTGAGCCACGTCGGCTTCGGAGCGTTCGTCGCTTGACTCAACTTCGCGTGCGCTATCAGAGCTCGGGCAGTACACATAGCTTTTCTTATTTGAAATTAATTTTTTTAGTGTAGCTTAAAAAAAAGATTACCTGGTTGATTTTTGCCGAACTGTATTGGTTTTTTGCGAGCCATGCGAGTAGAAACGAAGTAATCTTCGCCGACAGATAGGGTTTTTTTCTTTAAGCTCTTTCCGCGAAGAACGAACTGTCTCATTAGTCTTGCAGTTTAAAAATTTCACGATGATGGGGCGGGTATTAGTCAGCGAAAAAATGCCTAAGCGGTGCCCACGTTCATTCGCATAGGAAAGGAGGGGGTCAATGCCGGAAGCGAGAGCATAAGTTTTTTCTTCGGTATCTTTACACGAAGAGGGCAAATACGGGCTGGTTGGTACATGTTTTACGAATTGGAAAAACAGCGCAATCAAAGACGAGACACAAGAGAAGGACAAAACACCAGCGCTGACTAACAACCAAATGGTTTATTGCTACAGGCAAGGCAGCAGATATATGAAATGGCACGAGTAAAAACACAAAATAAGCATGAGAGAAAGATACCGCACAACCACACAACTTGACTAAGCAATAAACCATATGCCTGTAGCAATAAACCATTTGGTTGTTAGTCAGCGCTAGTGTTTTGTCCTTCTCTTGTGTCTCGTCTTTGATTGCGCTGTTTTTCCAATTCGTAAATCTTTACACGCTTTAATTGTATCGGGGAACCCATGAAAAATCAAATTATTGCGACGCGAACGATCTTTAAATTCGCTCAAACGGAATAGCTTCTAGTCATTCGAGGTACTGAGTTGCGTGACGGATTGTTTTAAGGTGGTTATTTTGTTCTTGAATTGACTGATGGGCTTGGTCCTCTCTTCCAAGTCAACCAGTCGTTTTTGAGAATTTTCCGTTTTTGTTTCAAATGATTTTTGCCCGTTCTTTACGCTTTTGACGTCGGCGGCTAGTTTCATTTCACACTTCGAACTCTGGAGTGTATGCGAATGAAGATCTTTCAAAAACTTAAACAAAACAGCCATTTGCTCAGAAGGGTCATCTGGCAAGTATTCAATATCAAGCAAGGATTGTAAACGCGTACCGGGGCCAGGGCCGGGATTTGATTCTACGTCCCCTAAGCGCAGTAGCAACAATGCCATCGAAAAACAATCGCAAAAAGTGTCACAAATGACCCGAGGGCACAGGAGGAGAATTAAACAACGGTCGTCTGACCGTTTCGTAAAGAGAGAAAACTTTTTACACACCTGCATAAGACAAGCGGGATGGTTAGGAGCCATGATCCGAGGACTGCTCCCGTGCCCACTCAAGCGTGGTGCGGGGCGCGTGCCGTTTAGAAGGCTGACGCGTAGTGGCGATGTCGATGACGCGGGCTGTCTGTACCAGAGCGTTGACGCAATGGCCACTCTCTCCCGCACTAAAGAAGGGCGGCTCATACTTGACCGTCTCAACATCAACCCCATAGGCGACGTCCACCCCACGACGCCCATTCCGATAGGGGTCTGTAGCCGCCTGGTTATAAAACCATTACCCAAAAACATGCTACCTGGCCGCCTTGATACTCGCCGTCAGCTGAAAGCCCAAGCACTAGATGCCACATACCTTGCCGACGAACACGCAATATACGTAGATGCTGTACGGCAAAGTGCAAACACATACGTGGCTTGTGCAGCCACGCCACAATCTACTCTCGTCACCGCCGCCACAGTTGTAGCTCACACTCCGACAGCGGCAGAAGAAACCGCCATCGCGCTGGCCATCGCTGACCCACGTTCGCGCACAGTCCTAAGCGACTCCAAAAGAGCGACACAAAATTACTCGACAGGTTTTATCTGCCACCCCGCTGCACGCATCCTTCGCGCCTGCACTCCCGACCATAAGATCAACCTGGTCTGGGTACCCGCCCACGCGGGAAACTCTGGAAACGAAGGGGTCGACCGACTAGCCCGAGGACTAACCAACCGGGCGGCTGGCCCCACGGACCCAGATGCTCTTGCCGAGGCTCCCTAGACCTTTGCCGAAATTACCAACCTCTACAGAGAGATGAGACGGCAGTTACCGCCTCCACACCCCGACTTGAATCGAGCGAAGGCCACCTTGCTCCGCAGGTTGCAGACACACTCCATCCTTAGCCATTCTAGACTTTCACTCATCACAGACGGGGAATACGACCCCGTCTGCCGAAATTGTTACCAGGGAGAAATCGCCACCCAGGCACACACCCTCTGGGGTTGCGCGGGAAATCCGCCCCCTCGAACCTTACCGCCAGCTCCCTCCGAAGAAGGATGGAACCAACTCCTCAGAAGGCCAGACAAGAGCATCCAACTGGTACTCATTTCGTGGGCCCAGGAAGTCGCCCCCGCCTGGGGGCCACAACAAGCCCACCTGCCCTAAATCCCGCCAATCTATGACACTAAAGTTGTTTCTCTCTCTCTCTTTCCGAGAAGGATGCGCCAGCTGAGCCGTCTCAGGCGGTCGTCCCTGGAACACCAGGTATATATGTTTGCTTGTTGTTTTTCTTGTGTCGGCCATCTTTTCAGATGCCAACGCCTTATGAAGAGAAGGAAGAGCGTTGCAAATTTTGTCGTAAAAAAGGGCATGCTGTCCAAAATTGCGAATAAATGCGTTAACATTTTCGCTGTTTAAAAAGGGGAGGGAAAAGAAAGAAGAAAAAGAATCTTGAAAAAGGACGGGACTCCCAATAAATGCAACAATTATTTTCACTTCTATGATTTTTGAGTTTTCAATGACTTCTGTTTACAATTATTCATCAGCTGCCAAGAAACCATTCATGATAAGTATATATTAATTTTCGAGAAGCCTTTGACAGTAAAACACTTACTGCAGCCACGTACGTAATGACAGAAGATGAAAAGAACAATTGAAGAGACGAAAATAAAAATAATAAGTAGGTGAGAAAAAATCAACAGGTGTTGAGGTCCGAAAAGCTTTGCAAGGCTTCCTTGAAAGCCGCCAAGTACGAAAGAAATACTTCAATATCAGATGCCACCACGTAACTGTAAAGCCACATCTCTAGCAACAATGTGATCAGGTTGCACAAAGGAATGCCCAACACACAGCTGATTCGTAAAGTCAGACCGGCCACATGGAGGCGTCAGTGTGCCTATGAACTCGTTTGTGGAGGAAAACAAGGCACCGCGATTGCACTTTTCAGAATAGGAAAAACAGCGCAATCAAAGACGAGACACAAGAAGGACAAAACACCAGCGCTGACTAACAACCAAATGGTTTATTACTACAGGTGAGGCAGCATATAGAAGAAATGGCACGAGTAAAAACACAAAATAGGCATGAGAGAAAGATACCGCACAACCACACAACTTGACTGAAAAAAAGCACGTCACTGATTAAGATACGCAAGTTCCTTTGATAGTATATTTATCGATTGGCTGCTGATAGAGGTGTTACCAAGCTTTTTGATATGGCAAGCCTCCGAAATGAGCCTTGTGGTCTCATCTTTATAACGGGCGATGATAGTGGTCCGATTGAGGTGCGCTTCGCAATCTTCACACTCAGCACAGTGCACAGCAAAATGGTTTCTGCGAGACTTGTTCTCGATATCTTCTGCATGTTCACGCAGTCTATTATTGATGCATCGTCCCGTCTCACCAATGTAGAAACTGCCACAAGAGGTCGGGATCTTGTACACGACACCAACACGACACTGAACAAACTTCCGCTTATGCTTCTTCTGGCAGCCTTTTTTGCTTCCATCCTCATTAACACGCCTGCACAATCCGCTAAGTTTATTCCTCGCTGAAAAAACCAGCCTAATGCCTCCTTTGCTCACTATCTTCTTTAGATTGTGCGAAACTTTGTGCACCTATGGTATGCACACTGTTCTTTTTCTTTCTTGCAGACCCGCATCGGTGCCCTTGATCTTTCGCAGACTACATTCTGCAAGCAGGGATTCAGCAACATTTGACACCATCTTCGTGGGGTATCTTGCTGCAGATAGCCTGTTCACCTGTGCGTAGAAACTGCCTTTTGTCTGATGCAGACATGATTTTTGCAGTGCGGCTCTTAGGCATGCCTTGGCGATACCGCGCTTAACAATCTGCGAGTGAGCTGACCGGAAAGGGAGAAGGCTTTTCCTGGACCGCGGCGGGTATGCCCTACAAATCTGCTTGTTAGAAATTGTCAGTTCAATGCCTAGAAACCTGAGCCTATTATTAGAGGGGAGCTCTGAAGTCAATTGAAGGTCATTAAGTTCATAACAGAACACGTCAAAAATCTCTGCAGGCGTTTGCTGTGCGTCATTAGTGCGATATAAAATTATAATGTCATCAACATATCGCATTATCTTAACAATGGGCGCGTCATCGAGCTTAGTTCGAAGACGCCTGGCATAACTTGCTAGAAGTAAATCGCTTAGTACAGGAGCGATGCTTAGCGTGACGATCTGAGGGTGCGCGCCCCCCAATAAGCTTAGAACATCACGAGACAGATAAGAGTTCTTGATTGAAGTGTTTTCAATCGTGCCATTTCATTTATATGTTGCCTCACCTGTAGCAATAAACCATTTGGTTGTTAGTCAGCGCTATTGTTTTGTCCTTCTCTTGTGTCTCGTCTTTGATTGCGCTGTTTTTCCAATTCGTAAAACATGTACCAACCAGCCCGTATTTGCCCTCTTCTGGAATTCAATTCTTCTACATCGGGCACTTTTCTACCCTCTTTATGCCTCCGCTCTTCAGTTATGTGTGTTAATTGGCCGCAACCACATGTGGGCTCGTCTTCTCACGTTTTCAATCAAGAACTCTTATCTGCCTCCTGTTGTTCTCAGCTTACTTGGGGGGCTCACACCCTCATATCATCACGCAAAGCGAGTCTGCCGCATTCTGCGATCCGAGACCTGGAGGCAAGCCAGGTTCTACACCGAGTGCCTGAGCATCGCATGCAGTAGGGAGGTATCCACACAACCAGGGAACAAAAGATTTGGGCAAGACCTCCGTTTGGCATCTAATACAGCAGAATTCATGTGGCGCCAGTTAGTTCCTTGACTTCCACGGAAAAGGAGACCTCCAGGGCCCGTCCAACAGGAAGTGGTTGTGCTCGGCAACGTCAACATCCCTACGAAAGTCAACAGCCTTCTCAAGCAGTGACCGAAGTTCTGTGAACGTCCGCGTCTTGACAAAACAGAGCTACTTTCTCTGGTGCGGACGGCTGCAAAAAGGGCCACCATGGATGACGCCAACAGGTGCATCTTGGAAGGAGTTGAGTGCCTCCCAAAAGATGTCAAGAAAGGAAACACGCGTCTTCTCACCTCCGCTGCGGAAGCCCTCAGAGATGCGAAGGTGAAGCAGCTACAGTCCGACAAGGAAGGTGACTTTGTCATCGTGTCTAATGGCCTGTACAAAGAAAAGGCCCAAGAAGCAGTCCAAGCCAACTTCAGGGAATTAAAGTCCGTCAAACCTGCCAAGGTGCAAGAAAAAGAGGTCCAGCTAAGTGAACAAGCCGGCCTCTCGACGCTGGCTTCGTCTGTAAAGACTTCGAAAGGAACCTGCCTTTCTATGTTCTTCAGTGCGAAGACACACAAGGATCAGTGCCCATTCCGCGCTATCGTGTCTGAAAGAGGCACGTGGCAACGTGAAGTCGCTGTTTTCTTGCAGAAGTGCCTTTCTCAACTGGAGGTGGACGACCCATTCCTTATCAGGAATCCCGAGACTGTTTCAGACTTCCTCCGGGAAGAGTGCCCACCACATGTAAGCGCTTTTTCGGTTGATGTGAAGGACCTTTACAATTCCTTGCCTCAGAGCTCTGTGACCGCGGAAGTCAGCCTTTGCATCGACCGCTTTGGCGTAACAAAATTCCAAAACGCATGTGGAATGGACGTTAGCAGGTTTTTAGAATTGCTAAGTTTTTACATGAAATCAACCTTTGTCACTATAGACAGTAACTTTTTTATCCAAAAACAAGGAGTCTGCACTGGCTCGAGCATCGCTCCTGTACTAAGCGATTTACTTCTAGCAAGTACTTCTAGCAAAGCCGCCGCGGTGGCTCAGTGGCTATGGTGCTCGGCTGCTGGACCGAAAGACGCGGGTTCGATCCCGGCCGCGGCGGCAGAATTTCTTTGGAGGAGAAATTCGAGGCCCGTGTACTGTGCGATGTCAGTGCACGTTAAAGAACCCCAGGTGGTCGAAATTTCCGGAGCCCTCCACTACGGCGTCTCTCAGAGCCTTAGTCGCTTTGGGACGTTAAACCCCATAAACCAAACCAATCTAGCAAGTTATGACAGGCGTCTTCGAACTAAGCTCGATGACGCGCCCGTTGTTAAGATAATGCGATATGTTGATGACTTTCTAATTTTATATCGCACTAATGACGCACAGCAAACGGCTGCAGAGATTTTTGACGTGTTCTGTTATGAACTTAATGACATTCAATTGACTTCAGAGCTCCCCTCCAATAATAGGCTCAGGTTTCTAGACATGGAACTGACAATTTCTAACAACCATACTTGTTGGGCATACTCGCCGCGGTCCAGGAAGAGCCTTCTCCCTTTCCGGTCAGCTCACTCGAAGATTGTTAAGCGCGGTATCGCCAAGGCATGCCTGAGCCGCACTGCAAAGATCATGTCTGCATCAGACAAAAGGCAGTTTCTACGCACAGGTGAACAGGCTATCTGCAGCAGGATACCCCACGAAGATGGTGTCAAATGTTGCTGAGTCCCTGCTTGCATAATGTAGTCTGCGAAAGATCAAGGGCACCGATGCGCGTCTGGCAGAAAGAAAAAGAACAGTGTGCATCCCGTATGTGCACAAAGTTTCGCACAATCAAAAGAAGATAGTGAGCAAAGGAGGCATTAGGCTGGTTTTTTCAGCCAGGAATAAACTTAGCGGATTGTGCAAGCGTGTTAATGAGGATGGAAGCAAAAAAGGCTGCCAGAAGAAGCATAAGCGGAAGTTTATTCAGTGTCGTGTTGGTGTCGTTTACAAGATCCCCACCTCTTGTGGGAGTTTCTACGTTGGTGAGACGGGACGATGCATCAATAATAGACTGCGTGAACATGCAGAAGATATCGAGAACAAGTCTCGCAGAAGCCAGCTTGCTGTGCACTGTGCTGAGTGTGAAGATTGCGAAGCGCACCTCAATCGGACCACTATCATCGCCCGTTATAAAGATGAGACCACAAGGCTCATTTCGGAGGCTTGCCGTATCAAAAAGCTTGGTAACACCTCTATCAGCAGCCAATCGATAAATATACTATCAAAGGAACTTGCGTATCTTAATCAGTGACGCTCCTTTTTTCAGTCAAGTTGTGTGGTTGTGCGGTACCTTTCTGTCATGCTTATTTGGTGTTTTCACTCGTGCCATTTCATTTATATGTTGCCTCACCTGTAGCAATAAACCATTTGGTTGATAGTCAGGGCTGGTGTTTTGTCCTTCTTGTGTCTTGTCTTTGAATGCGCTGTTATTCCAATTCGTAAAACATGTACCAACCAGCCCGTATTTGCCCTCTTCTGGAATTCACTTTTCAGACGTTTAGCGCTGAGACGTGGATTGAAACACTGATATCGCACTGGCAACATTAGGGAGGTACAAGGAGCCATGGCGTTCGAGCGAACCACTTTTACTGATTCGGAATAAGTGGAGAAAGAACGCGGCCGATACTATTCCAGATGAAAGCGGCATACAGGAGTTCAGAGAGCACCAGACTCTTGTAGGTAAATTGCGTAACATGTTGTACTAATTAATGCTCGGTATGCACTTGCCATGATGCCACGTAGGTTCAAACACACATCCTTGACTCCCAGCCTGTAAGGCGAAACGTGCAACTGAGACACCTTTGTGATGGCGTGCTTTTGAAACAGCCCAGGAGAATGCAGTGTTCTCCGTGTAGAAAGTCGGCCTGCAGTCAAGATGAACAGCGCCAACCTGTTAGCTACACTGCCCAAGAAACGGATAAGGACTGTTTCAACAGAACGATTTTCTCGAATGCCAGTCAAGGCTGAAAGACGGTAGGCCTGTACTTTCCGGCAGCAGTGTGTACTGCCGCTTGAACAACTGAGACTATCGCAGCCTCCTTCCAAGCCAAAGGAAAATTCCGAAGGCCGATTGATGCTCTAAATCTATCAACATATGTACGTCATCCTTTCGGAAACTTTGCTTTCTTCGGCATAGATTAAAAGGTGCCCCTTCTAGTGCAAAGCTTCTAGCCTACACATTCATCATCAGACTGAAACTTGAGTACGCATGCACCATCTGGGACCCTTACACGAAACATAACATTGAGGCACTGGAAATGATCCAGCGAAAGTGTGTTAGATTCATCTTTAATAAATATAGTTCTACTGACTCTCCAACCACTCTTATGGCACAAAACAACATACAGACATTGCAAAAACAAAGACAAATTCAGCGATTGAAATTTCTTTCCCTACTCAAAAATAACAAACTCTCCATGAGCCCAGATTTATTTCTTAAACCGATCACAACGCGACTAGCACGACGTCGTCACACGGAATCACTAACAGCTTACAGCGCTAGAATCAATGCTTTTAAATACTCATTTTTTCCTCACACAATAACTCAATGGAATGAACTCCCGCCTGAGGTTGTAAACAGTATCGATGCCATTAACAAAATTGCTTATTGATAATTGCTGAGTTGTTTTTTTTTCTTGTTCTTTACTTCTGTGGCTCTTGGCTTCTTTCATATTTATAACGAGCCCCTCATTCCCCTCCCCTTGTTTGCTTAATTACTTAGCGAGGGCCTCGGTTCTGGCAGCCTTGATGCCATAGGAAGCATACGAGGGTTCTCACGCAGCTTCCACCCTCTCCGTTCGATGAAGTTCTACGTCACACCTGCGGTAACTCGGGACGTTCTACGTCCGCCGCTTATGAACGTGGGTGGCGCTGGTGAACACTCTCAAGGTTAGGTTACTTGTAAACATAGATACCCCCGAAAACAGAAGATTTGACAGCCGTCGCCGTAGCTCAGAGGTAGAGCACCGGACGCGTAATTCGGAGGTCGTGGGTTCGGATCCCACCGGCGGCATGTGGTTGTTTTTTCTTCTGCTTTTCTAATCAATTAGCTTTAAGCGATAACATATTCAGTAATATTCTAAATTGGTCAACACCACAAAATAAATAAATAAACTAAAAAAAACCCTGTGCCCCTTGGTTTCTGTGGCTGTTGGCTTCTTTCATATGTTCTATTACCGTTACGTTAGTTTTTTGCTATGTAATCTGCCGCGCCTCTTTTTTTGTGCTCTTGCCCCTCCTGCTCGGACCCATCTTAGGGTCTGCAGTATTCTGTAAATAAATAAAATAAATAAAGATAAATAGTGGTGAAGACGCTAATACATCTCAGAAGCCATTTAATACGGAAAAAAGAACGGCATGAACGTTTTGAGATGTGTTTGGTGGCTGACTCTGAGTAGTGGGAGTAATATTTCTAAATTCTAGGCTTCATTACGGAGCATGGGCCGATGGTCTGCACTGCAATAGCACTATTGCGATTCCTGGCGAATACAGGCGAGAAATGTGATGGAAGCATTTCACAGATACCGGCTGCGCCAGTGACGTAACCAGCGTTCGACTGCAAAGGAAGCGGGAAGTCGTCCACGTGTTTCTCCCGATAGCGAAGCTGCCGGAAATCCTTGTGATGTCCCCTACCGCCGTTCGTCAACAAATAGAGATAGCAGTTCTCGTTTCATCCTAGTTTTTTTTTTTTTTAATGCGAAGCCGTTACTAGTCCCATTACCACAAACGACGGTGGCGTGTGAGTGTGCCCATGCTAGCAGATGACACAAAAGTCCAGCTAAAGAAAAATAGACTGACGGCATCAAGCGGCCGTGTGACGCACACAGCAAGCCCAGCACCGCAACTTCAGACAATCTAATGAAGTTCATTCATCGATTTACCTTGTTAACGTCGTCGTCACGTATTTTTGAAAATTATGCAGGAGATATCCGTGAATTACGCACCAGGTAGCAATTTCTGAAGCATGACATGATCACGGCCAACCAAATATACTTGTATAAAATAATTCTACAGATACACGCCACACATATACAAAGATATCGGCGTAGCAGTTGATCACCGGCACGGTTTCAGACATCACAGAAGGTGGCTTCTGAAAGATAGAACAAACTACGGTAAACAGTCATTGACGTACCAAGCATTCAATATTCTAAGTAAACACGAAGGCATAATAAATTGGACAGATAGCCCTGCTAAATTAAAAAGAATGTACAGCATTTTCCTTATGGCAACCGCATGCGGTATGTAGATTGCTCCATGCTGTTTTTATTATATTATGAGCTTTTCTCTCTGATTTACTGTTTTTCTGTTTTGTACGAAGTGCGTACTGCAGCAACAGTGCTCACTGAATACCTGTAATGCGCGGTAATGTTTACGAAGTTTTTCTGGGCATATCATTTCTTTCGTTAACTGTGTTTATGTGCAGTATTGCTTGCTTTTTTGTCTCCTTCTATGTAAAGTGCACCGTTTTGCGACGCTGTACGAACCAAACGGGTGCAGACACTTCGTCAGGCTATATTAGCCTTTTGGCTTTGTCTCCGTAGGAAATGCCTTGAAATAAAATGTTTTTGATTGATTGACATATAATCACCAATGGCCGAGCTTCATGTGGAGCCAGTTTTCTTGGCAACATTCGCACCAAAACTGTGACGCAACAGTTCGTTGTACCTAATTCCGCTGGGTGTCGCAAGACTTTTTTGTTACATATATAACACACATGTGCTAGTGAGGTTCTAGGATAGTATGAGACAAGGATTCGAACCGATGATATATGCACCTTCAATACTCTATTGAAGGACTCTACCGGAGTCTACCCGGACGCTACCCTTCCCTTAAGGCGCGGTTGAGGTGTCCACTGAGGTGTGAGCCAGTTGCTGCGCCATTTCCTTGCCTAAAAAACGAAATTTCGCATGAAATTATGATGCAACCGCTCGTCGTTCAGCGTTATGGGTGGTGTGTGTGTGTGTGTGGGTGGCTGTCAGTGCAGCCAAGGATAGTAACGCATTTGCGTTCCCGCAAGTAAGCAGTCTTAAGCGCATCTGCCGAATTTCGTAGCGACCAACATTGGCCGTATTCTCGCCATTTCGCTGTGGCCGGTGGTCACACCGCGAGCTGAGCCGTTGCCTAGCAACCACCGCAGCTGGCAGCGCCGCTCGCCACGCCGTCAGGCATGATTGATGTCAGTGGAGGAGCCGGTGCAACCGCGTTGCAACAACAGAATGAGGAGCCGGCGTTGCATTGTATATATAGAAGGGACGGCTTGGTGCGATTCGTGCAGATATGGAAAGTGAGTCGGAGAGACTGAAGGAAGGCAGGCTTCGTCGTCGGAACGAAATCAAGAGGAGGCAGCGAGCCAAGGAGAAGGAGGAAGAACGACCCGCGCGCCTCGAGACACGTCGTAAGTACGAAGCGGCCAGGCGAGTGGATTCAGATGATGATGTTTCGTCGTCTTGTTCGGCATCTCGTGCCAGGGCCGCTGATCAACGACGGAGTGAAACCAGGAGGAGGCACCGAGCTGCGGAGACAGAAGAACGAGCTAAACAATAAGATTTGCCGTAACTCTCGCTAAGCATATCCAGGCATAAATGAGTTAAGCCACAGCCAATTTCTTTCTTTTGTGGCGCCCCTTCATGCTTTGAACGTAGTTAGCACGTTATAATTCAAATTCTTTTTAGCAAGCATATGTAAGCGAATTTTCCTGCGCGTAGAGCGTCTCAATTATGAAAAAAACCTAGAAAGAATAGATTTATGTTTCGCGCTTCTTAAGATAAAAAAAAAACCATCCATCGCCTCCACAACAAAATTTTCAGCCTGGGGATCGTACGTAGACAGGGCATATTTAAAAATAGCACGATGAACATACTTGCACACAGAGTCGCGAAGATCGAGGTAATCTCACACACCACGGTCGAATAAGGAATTCGGCTCTTTATCGCCAGGAACATTTGTTTGAATGCACTGTTAAGAAGAGGTACTTTCATGTAATTAAAATGCTGCTTTCATTTAATACAGGAAACCAAGAAAATTTTCGAACTTTTTCAACTAACTTGAACCTAGAGGCACTCGTTGCAGATTTCAAGGTCATGGCAGCGAAAAGGTAGAAAAAAAAGTTTTTATTGGACAGATATCACCGCCCCCGTAACGTTAGCCAGTAGGATAACATAAATGACTTCACTTTTGTTTAATTGTTCAGGAAGTTATTACGATCCCGACTTCGGAAGGTTGCTTTTAATCAAAAAGAAAAATTCGGCCCCGATTTCAAAATTGTTTATCACCACTGACCGCTTGATTAAAAAATTCGGGGGCACTTAAGCTCCGCCTTAAGAGTACGAAGATATAACGACACGGCCAATAGAGCGGCCTGCAGTCCTGTTTGCAATTAACCTCCCAGACACGGAGACATCCTATATTTTATTTTTCTTGTCTGAAATTTGTTTTTATTTCTTAAATTAACCGCAAGGCACTTCTTTTCAGCAAAATACACACAAGACCACCTGGATCATATGGAATACGTCGATGCATTTCATAATGCTATACACCTTTTCAACACGGGGAGCGGCATCTTTCAGTCAAAAGTCTCAAACCAGGCGGCAAGAGGCCAAGAGTAATTTGCTGGCGGAGAGAGTAACGCACCACTCAATGTTGCCCATTCTGTGTGGACTGCATGGGAAGCTGGCATGTCGCTATGAGCAATGACTACGAATGCATGCATGGAGAGTGTGTGCGATTGTTTTCCGCTTGACTGTCAATTTAAGTGTTGTTTCCGTCGCAGATAAAAACTGAAAGCGGAATTCTTTCTTATTCTATCTACATTTGTGAGGCCACAGTGGTTAGGATGGTCGACTACTGTCTTTCAACAAGGTAGATGACTGGGCAAGTTAGTTATGATTCATTCATTTTAAAAGCAGTCAAAGGACAGAACATAGAGAAGAGCACAAGAAGAGGTTTTGCTCTTCTCTGTGTTCCATCTTTTCGCTGGTTTTAGAATGAATCGAATACTGTGCTAAAGGATGCGGGATCGAATCCCGGCCGCGGCCGCCGCTTATCAACAGAGGTGAAAAGCAAAGCAAAGCGCCCATGTGCTGTGCGATGTCAGCGCACGTGAAAGAACCCCAGGTTGTAGAAATTTCTGTAGCCCTCAGCTACAGCGTCTCTCACAGCCCGAGTCGCTGTAGGAAAGTAAAAACCCCATAAACCTAAACAAACTTTTGCATCCCACCGCACCATTAACCTTCCCATGGCCTGACGGTAGGAATGAAAATTGCCCAAAAGCGAGGCTTTCTTCACTAGACGGACTGCGATACAGGGCACGTTATCCATGCCATAGCTTTGTTAAAACCAACATAGTGATTCTGTACACCCTTCTGATTAAAGCTGAAAGCAACGACAGAAGTTGAACAGAATGAAAAGCTGGGCTAGTTGTAGGTTGTTCACGATGAAAATTTCTGGGCGCGAACAAACAAAGGACAGCGAAGAAACCACAGGACAAGCGCCTTTTTCACAACTAGTTTAATGGGAAAGCAACAAACACTTAAATACGAAAAGAGATCAAAGGTAGGTACAGATGAAAACAGTTAAGATTAAATGTCATGACTGAACAAACTCAAAATTTTCGCAGATAAACTATTTTCTTTTTCGTGAGCGATACTGACGGCTTACTCACGCAGTTACCGTGCGAGGCAATGTGGAAAGCTTCCATCACCTCCCTGATTCTTTGTTCACGGTGACGGAATAGGACCTGTGTTGCCACGAAGATAGGTCGGCAATTATTGCATTCTTGGAGGTGTTCCCTCACCCCTGAGGCACTGCCATTGTTGTGCTCTTTAAGGCGAATGTTTAAGCAACGCCCAGTCTGCCCTATGTACACCAGACCACAGAGAAAAGGGATCTTGTACACGACTCCTGTTTCACAGCGCACATACGTGGCCCGGTGTTTGACTGTGCATGCACGGGAAATACGGTCAACCTTTTCCGCCTTTTTTTGTACAAGGGGGCATAACCTGCCTAATTTCAAAGGGGCGGATAAGGCTACTTTGACATCATATCTTTTTGCCACGTGTCTTAGGCCATGTGATAAGCGGTGGATGTAGGGAATGACTGCATGCTTCTTCAAGTTCCCTTCAGCGGGGGGTGAACTGCCTTTGACCCGTTTTATTAACTTTATGCATGATTGGACAACAACATTATCAGGGTAGCCGGCACTTACTAATCTGGAAACTTGGGCTTTGAAACTATCCTTGAGAACATGTAGACACGATTTCGCCAGGCTGGATCTGAGACATGAAATAGCTATTCCATTCTTCACCAGTTTAGAATGTTCAGAGCTGTAACTGAGTAGGGGTTTTTTTGACCTAGGGCAATATTGCCAGCAGATATGTTCGGGGTTGAATTGCAAATTGAGGTCCAAGAACTGCAATTAATTATCTTTGGGAACCTCTAGAGTGAACTTAAGGCCTGATCCACACTCTTTGAAAGTTTTCAAAATGTTCACCATACGATTATTAAAATCACCCTTGTCAACTATGACCAAAAAATCGTCTACATACCTAAAGATCCCTTTGTGCAAACCTTCTAATCTCTGGCTGAGTACGCGATCCACTTCACTCAAAAAAATGCTACTCAAAACGGGCGCTACAGGTGATCCGATGCAAATGCCCGACTTTTGTAGGTATATCTTGTCACCCCATCCTACAATAGTGGACCGCAGGTACACCGTCAAAAGTTCCAAAAACCCTTCTAAGGACACACCCGATTCACTCACAAACGTCATTTCATCGTTGTCTTCAGAGATACACGACTTCACAGCAGACAAAAGCCGGTCATGTGGTAAAGAGTAATACATATCTTCAATGTCTATGCTGAAGGCGTACGCCGTGCCGGGGTTGTGGTTTCTGAGAAAGGTGACCACCGCATCAGAGTTAGGAACACCAAAAGGATCTTTGTAGACCAACGTGGAAAGATGCCTCTGTAAAAACACTGATACATTCTTCTGCCAAGTACCTCGTTCAGACACAATTGCTCGGAACGGAATGTCAGGCTTATGCGTCTTTGCAGAGAAGAAGACTTCAAGTCTGTCGAGTTTTGCCGTGTTTACCGCCCTGTGCAACTGCTCCAGGTTCAGGTCCAGAAGGATTTCTAGGGCTCGTTCTTTAACTTGCGCAGCCTCAACACATACTTCCTTGAAGTTTTTCTGAACTGCGGCGAGTGCCTTCAGGTTATAGGTGTGATTTGGTACTATGGTGAAAACCCCTTCTTTATCTGACACGAGAATCCTTTGTTCCTTTTCCACTAACCATTTTGCCACGGGTTCCACTTGGTCCCTCCTTTTCTTGTTTCCTGAGGTGCGCTCCAACACATCCATGCACTCGAAAACGCAGCGAGCTCTGTAGTCCGGGGCGGTAAGCCGCGTGATGGACCTGGCCATGACGGCTTTCTCAACGGGCTCGGGTGACGGCTGCCCTGATAATGTTATTGTCCAATCATGCATAAAGTTAATAAAACGGGTCAAAGGCAGTTCACCCCCCGCTGAAGGGAACTTGAAGAAGCATGCAGTCATTCCCTACATCCACCGCTTATCACATGGCCTAAGACACGTGGCAAAAAGATATGATGTCAAAGTAGCCTTATCCGCCCCTTTGAAATTAGGCAGGCTATGCCCCCTTGTACAAAAAAAGGCGGAAAAGGTTGACCGTATTTCCCGTGCATGCACAGTCAAACACCAGGCTCCGTATGTGCGCTGTGAAACAGGAGTCGTGTACAAGATCCCTTTTCTCTGTGGTCTGGTGTACATAGGGCAGCCTGGGCGTTGCTTAAACATTCGCCTTAAAGAGCACAACAATGGCAGTGCCTCAGGGGTGAGGGAACACCTCCAAGAATGCAATAATTGCCGACCTATCTTCGTGGCAACAGAGGTCCTATTCCGTCACCGTGAACTCCCGACGCTGCCACCACAGTTTCAGAGGCTGCCGGATCAGCAGGCAGCGCCGATGTCTGTAGCTTCGTCCTGCAGTTGAATATTAGCTTTGTAACTGAAAGCCGAAAAAAAAACAGCTGTTGCAGTAAATTTTTTATGAAAACGGGGACAAGGCCACTTAATTTTGCATTCCGGTATGATACCTGACCTGAGTGCGCAATGTGAGAATCTGACATGACACGCGACCACTGCATTAATGCGGTTATATTTTAAATGGGATTAATGCACCTGCCACATGGGCACTGCAAAGGCCTTAGAGAATCGGGGCCCTTCTGTTCAAAGGCACACGGTGGGCATCTATGCAGCATGCGTAATGTGCCATCGCCTCAAAGGGTCTTAGAAGCGAAGATGGCCATCCGAGACCTTTGAAGCCAGCAGCATTCAAGAAGCTGCGATTGTAGCACCACCACGCATAGAAAACTAACCGCAAAGAGAAAACCTAAACTGATGAGTGAAGAAAGTTGGGCAAGTTGGTACTTGTTCATTGTTCACAACAGCGCACGAAACACGCACAAAAGAGGGGAGAATAGACAACGCAGCGCTTGTGTTGTCGATTCTCGCCTCTTTTGTCCGTGTTTTGTGCGCTGTTGTGAATAATTAATAAGCAGTTAAATACTTTGAAAACACATCAGATATAAAGAAAGTGCCTGAATCTAGTTTTTGGATGCGTCTTATGTTATGCTAAGATGTTATGCTAAGCAGCAACACCAAGTAAATGGTGGCCAGAGTGATAAACAAAACCTGCTGCTGGTGAAGAGCTATCACTATTTTTATGAAGGAAATATAATGAAATAAATTTCAAAGCTCAAAGATTGAATAAAATGCTCCACTCCAGCTTTAAAGCTATACTTCTGCCGCTTTATGCAACTGCAACCATAGGAGCACAACTCCAGCTGTTGAACATTTTGAGGTGAATGATTACTTGCAGCGTCACTGCTCCTTTGGTGAAATGAGAAACTTTGGCTGGAAAGGCCTTTAAAGGGGCTGTGAAACACTGCCTGGGGGAATACCGGCTATACTTCAGGTGGATTCTTTATGTCACACAGATACTGACTCAAAAAGAATTACAGGAATCGATGCACAGGAACGGGAGTTATTCGATGAAGAAATTTCAAAATACAAGCGAACAAAACGCTGCCCTCAACTCGATTTTGGCGGGGCTTCCCACTCCTATTTCGCTCTCCCAATGACTGCACCTGGCGCAAGCAATCAAAACAGCCTGCCAGAGCATGTCGCGGAAGTTTGTACTCCATGGTTGCCTGCTCCCTGTAACTCGTTCTTGCTGGAACTGGCAGCGTCGATTCCATGTCAGAGCCCCTGGTGGTGTATTTTTATTTTACTTGCTTTGCAGGGCTTTTATCAAAGACGAACAAGTTGTTTTTGTTGATCTAATATAAAATGCAGACAGGTGACAAAATGTTTCTCTATTTATTCACACAATTTGCAGTATATTTACTGTTTGTACAATCATCAAGCTCGCGCCAGGTGATGTCATATCCGCTGCTGAAACCCGCCACTGTGTGGGGACACCATCAGAGCCATGAATTTGTTTTTGCTGGGACATTAAAATATTAAAAAACAGAGTATATGCGGTATTACCGACGCTAGTAGTGCCATTGTAACTTACTGTATGCGATCTTGTCAACTAAGATGGTGTTTCTGGGCCCCTTTAAAGACTAACGTGTGACGGGGGTATAAACATGCTTGCTTTTACTGAAAACCACGATCTTAAGGCCACTTGGCAGCACCCATGAAAATACTGGTGCAGCCATTCTTTCCTTAATTATTACGCTCCTTTAATTGTTTTTAATGAACATAAAACTACTATCAGTGCATGCAGGGACAAAAATGATGCTCTTGCCTGTCATTTACTGCATTCTTGCTTGCCTTTATTTCCATACGCTCTTTTGCGTACCGAAGCCATGATTTGATAACCTGCTCAATTTGAGCTAGAGTGCCATCTCGAAGCAAAGAACTGGTAGTCAAAACATCTGCAAAAAATGACATTCTTGTGCAACTACAACAGACATAGCCTTTAACAAAATGTCAAATTAATTCTTACCAAACCCTCAACAAAAAAATATAGTTTACCATAAAAACTACACGGTGAAAAGATGAGGTTCACAAAAAAGCAAGAAAAATAAGGCACTCAGACACTTTAAAGCCAAGCTTGACTCAAGTATTCATATAAGTAAAGTAGTTTAACTTCACACACAACAGACTGCAGTTATCACCTATGTGACAGGTATCAGAAATGCAAAAATGTGTTACCACCATGTTTTGTAGGAGTGGCATGTGCTGCACTAAAGATTCAAAACATCCATGCTTGTTATTTTTGTTTTAAATTGCACTGTCCTTGTCTTTTTTTCTCTTATAATGTGCTGTACTTTCAAAACAATTGTGTATCTTCTTTTTTGTGCTGTGCTATGTGGTAAAGCAGTCTTGCGGCGGTCATGTGCCATGCTGGACAGCACCCATTAACAAGGCAGTATAAAAAGCAGAAAGAAAAATCATGTGTTAACACCCTTCCGGCAGCCCTACAAATTGGTTAGAAACTATACGTAAAGCAAAGCATTGCCACTCTTTGCTTTGAGCACGTAACTATTAGTTTGTGATACACTATAGCCACCAGCAAAGCTAGAAACCAAGGCCCATAGACTGCTACAGAGCAGCTTGCCTAGCTGCTTTACTGTCCATGCTATACAGTGTTCACTACATCGTGCATACGTCGATTTTTCTATCTATGAACAAAACAAAGAGTCATAACATGCATGTGTTCATACCAAACATTACTTGACAACAGGCTGTTCTTTTGAAATGCAGTTTTCCTTTGCCCCCTTGCCAACTGAAGTGGCTTGCCGTTTCATCCGACAACATGTCTTTCAGTATGCGTCTAGTTGCATCGCCAACACTTGTACCAACCTTACTACTTCCAACGCATTTTCTGTAAACAGGACGAATGTAAAAGTGTGACTGCAGGTAACTTGCTAGACTAGTAAGGAACACTGCAGATAAAGCAACAGAGGCAAAATGGCTACCTCCATGGCTACCTAGGTCACATGAAATGCTTACTAAAAATCTAATCGTGCATGTTCAGAGAGAGACACAGCTGTTGCACCTCCGCGGTGGTAAGAACCAGGGCCTCGAGATCACGTTTGACATCAAAACACACCGAACATTCCTAGTGCCAAGCTGGTTTGGTTTGGTTTGGTTTATGGGGTTTAACGTCCCAAAGCGACTAAGGCTGTGAGAGACGCCGTAGTAAAGGTCTCCGGAAATTTCGACCACCTGGGGTTCTTCAACGTGCACTGACATCGCACAGTACACGGGCCTCTAGAATTTCTCCTCCAAAGATTCAACCGCCGTGGCCGGGATTGAACCCGCGTCTTTCGGGTCAGCAGCCGAGCACCATAACCACTGAGCCACCGCGGCGGCTAGTGCCAAGCTTTATAGGCATGCTTATCATGCTTTGCACTTGTGCCCATATAACACCACACATCACCATAAGATAGCCTCTTTAGTTATCTGCAGCATAAAAAACTTTTAGTGAACAAGGCTGACATGACACCAAGTGCTGACTTAACACGATTTGTTTGGATACAGAGCAGGCATCACATTGGCCGACAGTTAAGCAACAGTTTCAGAAACTGAGATTTGGTCTGCTGCAAATCATGCTGGGCATTGTTCACGGGACGCGGTAGCCGCTGCAATACTGCCCGAAACTGCCTCTTTTAACTGATGCCGAAAAGTCCGCTTCGAGAGAGCAACGCCATACCCTGCGTATTAGCAAGGAACGTCAGCGCTTACAATAGCAAAGAAAACACGCTTACCTCAAGGCACACTCCTGTCCATGCTTGCTGAGAACACGGACAAAGGAAGTCCGAAATTGGCGCGAACAAACAACACAACGGCGCAAAGGTCTCAACGGCGGCAACAGCGCATAACAGACTGCACGCAAACGGCGTGAAAGGCGAAATAAACAAAGGCTCTATGGACCCAGGCAATGGAAAAGCCGTGGCAGACTGCCACGGCTTTTGTTCAGCAACAATGTTCAGCGCGATGTTCAGCAACAAAAAGAGCAAGGGCGGCTTCTGCTTGCTGCACAGGACTTTGCGTTACACGTGGCATGACATCAGTTAGAGCACGCTGCTGAAATCCTTTGCGTGGGGCACAGGCCAGGTATTTTGCAGACGTGGAGTGCTTATCGATGCTCGCTTTCTTCGCCTCGATAGAACATTTGCAAAATTTGCAAAAAGCCTTGAAGGGGTCCTCGGACATCGCCATGAGCCAGTCCTTGTACTTATCCTCTTTAAGCCGGCAGTCTCTGAAGCGCTGTTTGTACATTTTGCTCTTGTCTGCCATGTTGTCCGAATCTCTAACAATCTTACAAGTATATGTACGCCACGCTCTCAAATTCCTCTTCGCAATCAGAGCAGTGATAAAGAGAAACTACCAATCACACATAAAAAGGCACAGTGTTCGACAAAGCACTGCGCATGCAAAACAATATCGAGCAGCAGCGACAGTACAGAAAGAGCTGTTGCAACAACTGCGCCCTAACAAGCGAGATAGGCAGAAGAAAAAAAAATTTCACCAGTCTCTTCAAAAGTGGGATGACCGCTGCAGGATCATGTATGGTGTGGCCGCCCCAATAAATGGTGCACGCTCGATCCCCCGTGCTGGCTGGACATCAGCAGCGTCGAAACACCGGAGGTCGCACGGTAGCGCTTCTCGGAAACGAAACTATGGGTGCGAGTTGATATCCGGCACTCATTGCTTCATATTTATAGGTCATGGCGTGTTTGTCCGTTTGCACAAAAGCATACAGGCGCACAAACATCTAACATCGGCGGTGCAAGCGCGTGTTCCCACTGACCGGGAGCCAAGGAAGCCGCAGATGGAAAACGAGCGTGTGGGAACGAAGAGGACACAGCGGATCACATCACTCTGCAGTGTCCACAACTGTCGCCCAAGCCGCGAGAGGGCACCACGATACTCATGGCACTGGGATTTGCTTCGGTGGAAAGCGATGTAGAGGACGGCCAACGGAACAGCGCAGTGTCGGCGACGAAAGCCTGGCTGCGAATGTGGTGGACACTCGCCCGGCGTTAGCAGCAACCCCCCCCCCCCCCCCCCCACCTCGACCTTTTAATTCATTCGGCTCGGGCGCGGACCTGCTCTCACCCGGTACAAAGGGTACAGCCACAAATCATTATCATCATCTTCAGTTCCATCGTCTGCAGCTGTAGCGATAAGTTTTTCGAGGTTTTGACAGTGTTACTCTGCTAAAGCTCGACTTAGCTAAAATAGCTAGATTTTGAAAAAAGGAGCTAAAATAGCTACTCGTAGCTAAATTACATTTTGTTGAGTCCAAAAGTAGCTAGATCTAGCCTAGCTACAAAGTAGCTAAATTGGCAACACTGGCTGTCGTCCTCGCGGGTATGGTGGCTAGAAGGGGTAGGTGACGCGACCGGGAGGCGAGCGCCGCGCTTCCATTTCATACCATGCGTAGGTGGCGCTGCTGTCCATAGTGCGATGCGGCGAGTGCGCTGCGCGCAGGAAAGGCTGGCTGCGCCAGGTTCGCCGCGCGTGCAGAAAGCTGGATGTTTTTGCGTTCACGCTGGATGCGCCCGCACAGATTAGTCTGAAACTGAGGTGAAGACTTTACAGCCTACAGTGATCATCAGTCTGCGTACGCTTTTAGCTCGTGAAAGCGCTCACTATAGAGAGTAATCTTGTGAGTCTCACACGATCTCGCAACTCTCAGCGAAAGGAGCGCCACAGAAATAAGCAGTCATGTACCTGCGCAAGCAAACCAGCATGTGAATATGACTTTTATTACACACTACGTTCAGGAACTTATCACGGAGGCATACTGCACAAATGTGAAACTATAAAAGTGACTCGATCGTTAAAAAATAGAAAGCTTAGAGGGTAAGGAACATCATGTATCGCATAGACTTACTGCACGTAACAGAAAAAATAAAGTGACTCGTTGAAAAATAGCTTAGACCATCGTCAGGAACATCATGTATCACAGAAACATACTGCACGTGTACATTATGACTGAAACTGTAAAAGTCGCTAATTAAAAAGTGGAAAGCTTAGAAGGCACACTTCAGAGCACTCGTCAAAGTTTTAACATCTTCATTCGCTCCCGCGTTTCGTCCCGTTTTGCGTTCTGAGATTTCGCGTAGAAATGAAGCCTTGTGAGCACACAGAACTTGATGATTCTGTTTGTGAGTGCTGTTTTGATTTCTGGGCAGCCTACAAGATTCCACTTTGTAAGCTGGAGAAAAGATACCAAGTCCATTAGGCTGTCACTTCTTACTTGCTTCACACTGAAGCAGTGGGTGAATGTGTTTTCTATTGACGTCACTAGCGCATTCAGCCGGTCAGATGGATATAAAAGTCCTCCTCTCTCAACAGCTGCCGTGAGGGCTGCTTCAGCTGCCGCGGACCACCACCCTTATTTTGCAGAAGCTCCTAGCAGCACTCAGCACACTTTGTGGTCGCCATGCTTTTCCGCGCGACATAACCGGCCACGTAAAAAATCAGCCTGGAATCACTTGAACACACATCGCCCGGTGATCAAGGTCACAAGCACTGAGGACTTCATATGCTTCTGTAGGGTTCCCAATATCCAGAAGCTCGTCAATTCTCCTCTGAGAACTCGTCTCTTTTGCGCTAGAAGCATCAAGAAGGCTCCTTATAAGTCCCGAAGAGACATTGCTTTTTGTTGGTGATCTTGCCAAGTTTTGAAGCTAAGCGTGTTCACAGATATCAAAAATTGGCTGGCAGTCGGTGATCGTTACAACCAGAAATTTGTCGAACGATGCCAAAAAGTCTTTCGATGGGGTCCTGGCACAAACGACTTGTCATGAGATAACGGAACCCCACCTCGGTTGTCAAATACTTGAGAAGATGTAGTGTGCTGGTCAGAGTCACGCGAAGACCTTCAGCTGTGCTACTGCTGAGGAAGCCTTTCGATCCAGCTGTATCTTCCCAGGAGTTCATGTAGGACAAGAAACTTCGAATGACTTCTTCGTGGTGCCCTCCAGGTCTCAGGGCATCTGAGATGACCGCGATGTCATCGCTTTAATCAAGCTTCTCATCGTTTCGATAAAACTGACGGTCGCCGCAATGCTGCCCAGCTGTGTCTCGATTTTATCTCGGTAGAGGAAAAGATTTCTAAGCGTCTCCTCACTAAGGAGCCGAAATGCATAGTTCACTCTTTGTTTTTCGAAGCCAGAAGGACGAACAACTGACTTGTTTATGTGGGGCATTGCCTTGAGAGTGGTGTCATGCATTTCATTGCACTTTCGAGCAATATCGATGTGATCGACAGTAGCATGTCCTTATGGGATTTTAACGGCTGTCTGAACAAACGTGTTCCTCACGCATTTTATCAAATGTGGAAAATCTGGTACAAAGTAGAGGAAACGACCCGGTTCAGTAGGGTGCTGTGTCCTGCAAGCAACCTTTTCTTTTCTTCCATAGATGCCAAATAAGCGCCACATGCTTCTGTTCCATGTAGCTCCATCGCATGTTATGAAGTCAACATGTAGCCCTGCATTCTCGCACATTATCACGGCTTCCGTGACAATCTTGGCTAGGATATCCGCCTTTACATTGCTGTGCGAAGCAAATACACCAATTATCTGGTGCCACTTCCCTGTGAATGGTTGGAACAAAAGAACGAGGCCATGATGCCTCGGGCCTGCAGAATGCTGGAAAGGGGGCACGACACCGATCCACGCAGAATGCTCACCGCACTCCTGACGTTTCAGGCGCTGACGTACTGGCCACCTGCTGGTACGTGGTTCCTGCTGCCATCCGACAACTGTACCGCACCGGCCCGGAACTTTGGACCCGACAATGCCCATCCTCCCCTCGGAACGCCAGTCTCGGCGACAGTCACCATTCCCATCTGGCAACTACCCCTGTTCGTTACGTCACCAACCACGGGACGTGACGCTGCCCTACTTAAACAGCGGACCCACTCGGCCGACACGGGGCACGACACCGATCCACGCAGAATGCTCACCGCACTCCTGACGTTTCAGGTTGGTTACCTAAACCGTTGTAAAGCATATCGAAGTAGCAACCGTTTTTTGGTATTAGTGTCGTGCCCCTACGACTCGAAGTGGAGCGGTGTTTTTCGCATATTCAGTGACGCTCTAGCGTTCAATTGCCTGTCGCAATTGATGCTGTTACTATCCGGTGACGTCGAACTTAACCCCGGTCCTGGCTCAAATAACGACCCCTTATCCGTTGACACTCGCATGCAACAGCTAGCAGAAAGTTTTGAAGCAATCCGCTCTGTAGTTGATCACCTCAAGGTCACTCTAACCATGCACGAAAAACAAATAGCCTCTTTAAGTGACCGTCTAGAGAAACTTGAATCATCAGACCATCATCCGAACCCTGGCAAACCCTCAAACGAAACAGACAAAATACACCGCGAAATCGCTGTCTTGAAAGCTGCTAACATTGACACCAAGAATCGAATGCGCCGCAACAACTTGCTTTTTTTAGGCCTCGATGACACGAACAACGAATCATGGGCAGAATCGGAGAAAAAAATTGTGACCCTGTGTGCTGATCACCTCGATCTTCATCTCGACAGCAACAGCATTGAACGTGCTCACCGAATAGGAAGTCACTCCGATGACAAGAAACGCCCCATCGTTGTAAAATTCGCACAGTTCAAAACCAAAGAGACCATACTGTCCTGCGGGCGAAAACTTAAGGGGACAAACTACGCCATCAGAGAAGACTTTGAATTTCCTACTCGCCAAGCACGTTCAAAGCTACTTCAGTTCATCCGGCCACAAAAGTGCGCGTTTAAACTTGCTTTTGATAAGCTTTATGTTGGCAATAAGTGCTATTTTTATGACCCTGCCACTGCTAGCGTATTGGAAACCCCTAATTCAGCAGCTAGCGCGCGACGTAACATAGGACCACCCACCGAGAGCGCTGCAGGAACCACGACATGACCCACTAAAAAACAGGTACTATCATCCGTCCCCATCCGACGTCCTTCGCTATGCCTTGTTCTTAATATTGCATTCACGAATATCCGGAGCGTCATCCCAAAACGTGACGCACTTGAGAGCTTCATTACTGATATCGACGCTGATATTGTACTCCTAACGGAAACCTGGCTGAAAGAGGATATCAAAGACAGCGAAATCTTTTCCCCTAATCTTCACTGCACAATATACCGGCACGATAGGAAAAACAGAAAAGGTGGTGGCGTCCTCATAGCTATTAAGAACACATTATCATCGTCTCACATCAGCACTGACGACACCCTCGAACTCATGTGGGTATGCTTGAACGATAAGACAAGGAAAATTGTTCTCGGCATTTGCTACAGGCCACCGGATAGCGACTCATCCTTCTGTGACACGCTTGGCCGAGCCTTAAACAACATCAAAAATAAATTTCCTAACTCCCCTATCTTTTTATTTGGGGATTTCAACTTCCCGAACATTAGCTGGCCCTTACTCTCAGTGCTCAATAGGTCATCTTCTAACGATACAAAACAATTCCTTGATTTAACACTTGACCTCAACCTACACCAATTCATTACATGCCCAACAAGAGAAAACAACATTCTTGACCTACTCCTGACAACTTCCCCCGACGACGTAAAAGGTATAACCGTTCTACCAGGCATTAGCGATCACAATCTACTTCACATCCGTCTTTCTTTACCCATTATAAAACGGTCCTCATCAAAAAAAGTAATCACCGACTACAAAAGAGCTAATTTCGATGCCATCAATCATGCTTTATCTGAATTTTACAGCTCTTTCCAGACTGCTTATCAAACTCGCTCGGTTAATACCAACTGGGAACTTTTTAAGACCACTGTCCTTTCGTTGAAAAATGAGCACATTCCGTCGTTTTGCGTAAAATCCGATTCTAACAACGAATGGTTTAACAGAGAACTGAAAAGGCTTGTTAATAGGAAAAAACGGCTTTATAGAACTGCAAATTTGCATAACCGGCCCGCAGCGTGGGAACGGTACCACCATTGCGCGAATGAATATAAGGAAAAATTAGCCTCCGCCAAAAAGAAGTTTTTTTCTACCGATCTACATTCTATCCTTAAATCCAACCCGAATAAATTCTGGCGCATTCTTTCCCCTAAATTACGAACGAACCGAATTGAACTTTTAGACGCTGATCGTGATCCAATAGACAGTAAAGAGTGCGCAACAATTCTAAATAAATATTTTTGTTCAGTCTTCTCCTCTGCTGCTTGCAGTCCGAATATTTCCCCTCCCACCTCAACAATGCCCATGCCTCAAATCACAGTCACCGCGACAGGAATAGAAAATCTAATCAGTTCTCTTAAGACGTCTTCATCATCTGGCTGTGACCACATAAACAGTAAACTCCTGAAAAACACTAGTCTAGTCTCAAGCCTGATACTGCACCTAATATTTACACAATCATTAGAATCCGGAGAAATCCCCGACGACTGGAAGATAGCCGAAATCATACCAATCTTTAAGAAAGGTGACCGCACAAATCCTTCTAACTATCGCCCTATTTCTTTAACGAGCATTCCTTCGAAATTACTTGAACATGTTATAGCGTCCAATCTAATGAACCATCTGGATTCAGTTAACTTATTTTATCCTCACCAACACGGTTTCCGTAAACACTACTCCTGTGAAACGCAATTGGCTGAATTCACACATGACATCCTTCGCTTAATGGACGACAACCTTCAAATCGACGCGATCTTTTTAGATTTTTCAAAGGCCTTCGACCGTGTTCCGCACTCACACCTGCTCACAAAACTTTCTTCCCTAGGCATTCCTGACAATCTTATCTCCTGGATTGAGACATTTCTTAACGGGCGCATGCAGTTTACCTCAAGCAATGGTTACCACTCACCCCTCACTAATGTTACGTCAGGCGTCCCCCAGGGCGCAGGCTTATCACCATTGCTATTCCTAATTTACGTAAACGATCTTCCAGTTAACATAAACGCCAAGCTACGACTATTTGCAGACGACTGTGTCATATACAGCCCCATTCGTCATCCCACTGACAGTCACCTCCTGCAAAAAGACATTGATGCAATAGCTACATGGTGCAACCGATGGCTCATGCCCTTAAACCTTGAAAAATGTCAACTCTTGTCATTCTCTCGCAAGCACACTGTAATCCAGCACACTTACAGCATTAACACGGTTCCGATTGCTCCAACAACATCCTACAAGTACCTTGGTTTACATCTGACATCGACACTATCTTGGGTAACTCACGTCCAAACGATATGTTCCGATGCCTCTCGTGTCCTAGGTTATCTCCGGCGAAACCTGAAATCAGCATCTCCAGATGTTAAAAAACTGGCTTATCAAACATTCGTCCGCCCCAAACTTGAATTCGCATCATCTATCTGGCATCCATCCCAAGCATACCTTTCAGCCGAAATCGAAACCATCCAAAATCGCGCCGTCAGGTTTATCACCTCTGAATATTCCAAAGAAGTTAGTATCACTGCACTCAAACGCTCTCTTTCCCTCCCATCACTTGAATCACGCCGCATAATTTCACGTCTTTGCCTGCTTCATAACTTCTTCCATCATCCAGCTTCAAGACACCCACTTCTAAAATCCCCGATAAGAACTTCAAGTCGCCTCAGCCATAGCCACCCCATAGCCGGTATCAAGACCCGCACATTAGCAATGAATAGTTCATTTTTCCCCAATGCAATAACACTCTGGAATGCCCTACCTAACGACATAGTTTTATGCAACGATTCAAAATCTTTTCGTACAGAACTGGCCCGTCATCTTCAGAATAAGTGAATTCCTTGTCATTTTTTACCACGTGTTGATCATTGACTTTCATCTGTGCTCGCTGCCGCAAGCGAATTTTTTTTTCTTTGTAAGCTTTCACTGCACTTGTAAACCCTTTATCTTTTTTCTTTATTTTTTTTCTCTTTAGCTTTTGAAGTTTGTTGTGTGTGTTCATTGTGCGTGTGTTTTTTATGCTTCTTTTATATGAATTGTAGCCCCCTCCTTATGTAATGCCCTTGGGCCTTTAAGGATGAAATAAATGAAATGAAATGAAATGAAAGTGGGGCGCGCGATGGGTCCGTGGAATGTCGTTGCACTTCACTGGTGGGAGCGCAGGTTACACGCTCCAATAAAGGTCAGCAGGTGGCGTAGCGCTTTGATCTGGCTCCCACCAGAGCATGGAGGGAACAGGAGGTCGTCCAGAGTGGCGCACGGCAGGCCGAGGTCTCTGTATCCCTGTTGCATCCGTGAGCGCTCCTGTGAGAGCGCAGGGCACACACACAAAATGTGGGCCATTGATTCGGCACTGCCGCACTGCGGGCACACAGATGACGGGGGATCACAGTGGCGGTGGAGACGGTCGGCGGACCACCCAGAACCAGTGCGCAGGCGAAGGAGCAGGGTGTAGTCCGCCCAAGCGAGTTTGCGTGGGCCAATTGTTGTGAACCTGGCTGCGGTGCCCACACGTGGGTCGGGGTGGAGGCGCCGAATGGTGCGTCGCAAGGCTAGTTTTGCGTTGTCATAAGGGGTGACGAGGCACGAAAGGGGCACTTTCGGATCGAGAGCGGCCTGGGCAAGTTGGTCAGCCGCCTCGTTCCCCTCAACGCCGACGTGTGAGGGGACCCATTGCAGAGATATCTGGCAGCCGCGTGCACCGTGCAGGTGAAGTTTGAGTGCTGTGAGCTGCAGCAGGCGACAGCCCTTCTCGGGGTGTTGTAGAGCTTGCAGGGAACTCCTGGAGTCCGTCAGGATGGCTGTTTGATTGACGGCCGGGTTAGAGCTTAGGATGTCGGCCGCGAGCGAGATGGCTGTCAGCTCTGCTGAGAGGAACGATGCCGGCGCTCTGAGTCCGATCTGACGGACGGCGTGCAGAGCAGGGGCAATGCAAGCTGCTGCGGCCCGTCCCATCTCCTCGTTGACGGAGCCGTCTGTCTATAGGAGCGTGTGGCCTGCGAAGTCTTGGTGGACTTTCGCCGCGACTTCCTGCTGTGGGGCGCATCGCGGGGTGCTGCATTTTGAGATGACGCCGGGGAGCGTGGTGGAGATGCTCGGCGGCCGATAAGTATGCGGCGGCGGAAAGCGGGGCGGTGGTGGTGGTGGTGGGCCGAGCAGCTGATGAAGCTGTTTGACAGCCCTCCCCATTCGCGTGTGCGACTGCGCTCTGAGGTGCGACAATAAGCCCGCACAGGTGCCCAAGCGCTGCATGCGCTCCACATGGTTGGGAGCAGCCAGTTGGGCGCGCAATGATACGGGCCATGTGGCTGATTTGGCGTGGGTCGCTGCGACTGGCGAGTTTCGGGGGAGTCCATAAAACTGACGCAGTGCATTGCGGTGCGCCTTGTTGATTTGGTTCCACTGCGCTGGCGACAGGCCAACGAGTGGGAGGGCGTAGAGGGTCCTGGCAGTGGCGACCACACCGTATATGCGCAGGCAGAACGCGGGAGGGCAGCCACTGCCTTTTGCAAGGAAGCGCCGCGGGATGCAGGCGACAAGGGCTGCCTGGCTTCGGACGGCTTTGAGCGCGGGTCCCCAGGTGAGGCGCGAGTCGATGGGCAGGCCCAGATAGCGCACGCTCTTACGCCACAGGATCGGGGCGCCATTCAAGGTGAGCGGGGCTGTTCGATTTTGCGCCGCCGCATTGTTTGGGTGCACCATGAGCGCCTCACTTTTCCCGGGAGAGAGAGTGAGGCCTATGCCCTTTAGATGGCTCGCAGTTGTGTTCAGGGCAGCCTGGATTTTCACTCGAGCTGCACGCCCGTGGCGGGTTGGGGAACGCGCGAAGACGGCGATGTCGTCCGCGTACATTGCGATGCGGACGCTCTTTCGCGCGCGTGGTGGAATGCAGTCCGGTAGCCGAGAGAGCACGACGTTGAACAGGAAGGGGCTAAGCACACTGCCCTGAGGCACGCCACATGGAAGGAGGTGTTGGGAGCTGGTGGTATTGCTCACTCGCACACACATGCGGCGGCTCTCGAGGAAGGAGCGGAGGTATGTGTAGAGCCTTCCTTTGATGCCGATGGCTGCGAGAGCGTCGATGGTGGCCCAGTGTGGCACTGAATCGAAGGCGCTCTTGACGTCGAGGAGGACTAGAAAGCCCGCCTCTCCGCAGGCATGGGCCTGTTCAAGTGTGGCGACGACGTCAGAGATGCAGTCGGCTGTGCAGCGTTGGCGGCGAAAACCACTCTGCAGTGGCGAGAGCACGCCGCAGGCGGTTACAATCCATTGAAGCCTGCGCAGGGCCATGGCCTCCATCGTTTCCCCTCGGCCAAGGAGAGGGAGATGGGCCGGTAGGAGGTGAGCAGCTTCCTCTGTTTGCCCCGTTTGAGGATGGGCACGACAACCGCGGTTTGCCAGGCCTCAGGGAGGGCGCCGCTCGTCCAGACCTCGTTGAATGCCGCGAGGAGAGCCCGGCGCTGCGGGGCATCGAGGTTTCGGAGCATTTGGTATGTGATGCCGTCCTCCTCGGGTGCACTGCCTCGTTTGCGCATCTTGAGTGCAGTTTGCAGCTCCCCGATGGTAAGGGGGTCCTCGCAAAGTGAGTTAATCTGCCTGCGAGACGCGGAGCGCGGGGGGAGGAGGCAGCGCCGGTCGTGCTACTGGCGCTTCGGGGATGAATTGGAGCGCCAGGCGCTCAGTCAGCTCTTCGGTGCTGATACCCAGGTGGATGGCTGCGGCGAGAACGGGGTGTCTCGGCAGTTTGGGCTGCAGCATTCCCCGGACGATGCGCCAGGCTCTCGGCTGGTAGCGCGGATCATTGAAAGTATAGCACAGTGCTGCCCAGCTTTGAAGGCGGCGGCGGCGAGCGTGTCGACGGCACACGGCGTCTATGCGGTTGTACACCGTCTTGTCAGACGGCCGTCGAGTGCGTAACATGCGCCTGTGGGCTTGCCGGCGTGCGGCGCGAAGGTTCAGAAGTTTGATGTCAGGCACGGGAGTGCCGACAGGGACCGTGCATACAGTTGAGGCCCACCTCGCACACTGAACCACAGCGTGGAGGAAATCCGCATTGGGTGGGATGGCGGCGCACCTTTCGCGAAATAGTTCCCACCTGGTCACCACGTAGGAGCGCGTGCGTGGGCGCGTGATGACTGGCAGCACTGCGATGGGGTAATGGTCCGACCCATGAGTGTCTGGCGCGCACTGCCACACATAGTCTCGCAAGCAGGCTGGCGAAACAAACGCAATGTCAATTGCCGTAGGGACTCCTGGGGCATTTAGGTATGTGGGATCGCCGCGGTTTATGAGGACGAGGCCCGCGGTGAGCGCTGCGTTGTATATGTCCTTGCCACGCCGATCGCACTGTCGCGAGCCCCATGCAGTGTGGTGGGCGTTCAGGTCACCGCACAAAATGCAGTCTCTGGTGAGCCGCTGGGTAAGGCGCGTGAGGACAGTGGGATCGCACTGCATGCCAGGGCGAATGTAAACACTCGCCACCGAGGTGTCGGTGCCCCGAATGCGCACTGTCACTGCGGCACACTCTGTAGAACCGCCGGCGAGGTCCGCGACATCGTGCACCACATGTGGGAGTTCGGCGCGCACGTACACAGCCACTCGTGGCTTGCTGACGGGGTGGGAGGGGTTGCGGCACGGGGAATCAATGCAGGCCACTGCACCGCACTCCGAAGCACTGCTGTAGCCCACGTAGCCAGGGAGCGAGACGTCCTCTGCGCGGCAGTAGATCTCCTGCAGTGCCAGGACGTCGAAAGGGTGCAGCGGCAGGTGTGCTGCCAGCTCAGCTGACTGGCGGCGCAGCGAGTTACAATTCCACTGCAACACACGCGGCCGAAACGCAGCTGAGCTAGCCATGATTAGTGAGGGCGCGTTGCGTGGCCAGAGCCGCTGCACACAACTTGCGTGCTGGAGACGTGGGAGGCAGCTCCTCGATGAGCGCCTGAACGGCTGCCGAGAGAGCAGCGATGATGTTGTCACGGGGATCACACGGGTGTGCCGTGGCCATTGCGGTTGGGGCTAGACCGGTAACCACATTGCGGTATGACCGCTGCACTGAGGGCGCGCTGTTGAGGGCAGATGGGGTGCCGCTCTGGGTGCTAGGATGCGCGGCGAAGTTGTGTGCAGCGTGCGCGCTGGGAGGTGCTGGTGTTTTGGGAACAGGTGAGGACTCTGTTGCGGGTTGCATGCGCTCTCGGACGAGGCGTCTGGCCTCGGGGCGAGTGATGTGCCTGTCCGAGGTGGCCATGGTGACCGCAACACGTCGCTCGTGCTGCCAGCGTGGACAGCGAGGCTCACTGGCCGCGTGCGTGCCGCCGCAGTTGACGCAGCGTGGCTTGGGAGAATCGCACTCGGATGGGTGAGGTGCGGCTCCGCAGCGAAGGCAACGGGGCTGTTCTGTGCAGGCGGCAGTGGTGTGGCCGAGCATACCGCACTGCGTGCACTGTAGCGGGCGTGGGAGGCGGGGACGGACACGGTGCCGAAGCTTTAAGAGCGCGATCTCTGGCGGGGGTAGAGACCGGCGAAGCGAATAACCAGGTTGTCCCGGTTTCGCCAGCAGCCGAGGACGAGGACGCAGCTCTCGATGCCAGCCTCTATGTCTTTGTTAGCAAGAAGTGGCCGGATTCTCTTCGAATAAAGAAAACTGGTTTATTTTAAGACTTAAGGATACAAGAATGAGATAACTGGATTATTGATACGTAGGAGGTTCGGCGGATCTGCAGGGTTGGGAGGGCCTTGCCGACGCGTCTCGTATCGTCGGCGCCTCTCGGTCATCTCCCTTCCCAAGCTGCAGCGGTGGGGCTTATATAGCCTGAGGAACGGTGGCCCCTCAGAACTGGCCAATCCAAAGGCAGCACTCGACGGCAGTCCGAAAGGACCAACCAGCGACCGCGCGGGCCAACCGCTTCAAATATTGCCGCGCGCGGTGGCGTCCGGGGAGAAGGAAATTGGCGCCTCGCTGTCTCGCCTCTTGCGACAGGTCCAGGCCTGTTGCTTGAAGATGCTTCTCCTTAGGACTCCGCTGCCATAAGGCGCAGCATCGTGGATTGTCAAGGGACACTAAGAAAGTTAGTGGCATGCAGAATTGGAATCGGGGGGGGGGGGGGGGGGGGGGTTTCCAGGCATGACAGCGTGTAAGTTATGGGAGTGCTAACATCTTCCTCAGAGAGGCCCTTGTCGACACCGAAAACGAGGCCGGTAGATGTTTTGATGCCCAGCTCTTTGGGCCTGACCCGTATGCCCTGAATCGATGTGAGAGCGAGGAGCGGCGCGAGGTCAGTGGCTGGGTGGGTGTCAACGGCGCAGACATTGCGTCTCTGATTCACGCGGACCGCCGTGACTCCGGGGAGCTTGGAGGGCTGGGCAGCGATCGCGTCTCTTGAGGCAGACAGGAAATTGCCCTGTCTGTTCTCCATTTCCATTCTCCATTTGCTTGACATGATTCCAAAGGCATTTTCAATCAACCGTCTTGCTCGGCTCAAGCGATAGTTGAATGTTGCCCTTTTCAGGTACTCTTGCCGCTGAGCTGGGTCATTCCTGAACTTCTGCAGCTCTGAGAAAAAGGAAAACTGTACACCTCAAGCAATTCATTTTACTATATGTGATAAGTGGCTAAACCAGTGTTATCTATCGTGCAGACTTATATCTCACTGATTTATGTCAACTGAAAGGGTTGCAATTTACGTGTAGAGTTCAATGTAGCTTCATTGAACGTTATAAAAGGATCAGAACACCATACTTTACTTGAAAAGCAGCATAAAGAGTGTGTTAAAGGCAGAGATATCAAGTGGAAATAACTTCCAACTCACCTCGTCTTGGATAGGGCCTCATCATGAATGGCTTCAGCGGAAAGGCTTCATCGCCAACCACCTATTGAGCCAATGCTCCTAGGCTGAGGAATGCCCAGCAAACCCTTTTCCAGCACTTCCAACAGAGGTGATCGCTGAAAGATCCCGCTGTCACCCTCACCGCCGTAATGGCCAATGTCTACATAGGTGAAGCTAGAAGTAGACACACATTAGTACAATAAAGAATACACCCCTGTACATTCTCTATTTATTTTGCAGTTGTCTACGGAATTGGGTACTGAATTTGTTATTCTAAGTTTATAATAAACACAAAGTTTGCAAAGGCTTCTGCTGTAAATTAGAGCACACTGACAGTTGAGCTTGCTGTGGTGACATGAGACCTCTTGAGTGCAAGCTGAGGAAATCAACACAGTAAAGTTCCAAGCATTGAAAGAATTGACTTACTTGTAATGTGCATCACACACAGCTAGGAGGACCACACTGAATGTTTTCTTATAATTTAAATTCATCGATCCTGAGTTGTCTGGGCATTGGATGTGCACATGTTTACCGTCGATGCTTCCTATGCAATTGGGGAAGTGCCAAAATTCTTCCATGTCTGCAGCGATCTGAAAATAGCAAAGGCAACCCTATCACCCATATTGCGTACTCGACCATTACAAACTCGTGGTACAGAACGATGTCATATTGAACTATTACATGGTATCCTTAGAAAGCACTGCTATACCTTGTTTACTCAGATTTCAGACAACATGAATTACACAGCTTCTCTGCTTACCTTTAGCCACTCCTGGGAAGTTGCCGGAAACCTTAAATACGTTGACTGAAGAACGTCCCAAAGTACGGAAGTTGTTTGTCTGACAATTTCACATGCCGTTGACCTCCCTGTTAGAAAATTGTACTATAAGCTCCTGAAGGTGTCTCCGTTCGCAAGGAACCTGCAAAAAATTCATATAAACCTCTATTTTGAAATTAACATTCAACACTGTTCTCTACAATATATTATCTGGGTATTCCACACTAACAATGCAAATATAATTTCAATAATAACATAAACAGTTAAGCAAATAATTGCTGACTAGCCTGCTCATTTTTGCACAACCGAAAATGCCGAATGAAGATAAACTCGGGCTTGACGTGCGAGAAGAATGAACTGACAATGTGGCACGCCATAAGTAAGCGTGTGCGTGCGTGCAGAAGCAAGGGGGGGGGGGGGGGGTTTGGTCACCTACGGTTCTTGAGCGTGGTGTACCAATGCATGGGACAGAGGTATTTCGGTGCGTTGATCTCGCACTGAAACCATGGGCTGTGCGCTAAGCTTCCCGTGCGTAAATACGATTCCATTTAGATGTCGGTACAAGTGTAGCATATACATTCGGTATTCCTGCATTACCGAAAGAAATAGGGTTGAAATAAATCTTACCGTATCGTCATCGCTAGTCGATCGTGAGCAGAAATGGGATCCCGGAACGGTGTCACCTGCCGCTCTATCAGGGGCCTCACGAGACCGAGCAAAGTGTCGAAGACACTCGGTGGCATTCGCAGGTAGCTACAAGAAACGGCGCAATCATTTGTGAAACTCTACGATCTGCAAGTGGCACGCACTTAATCGAAGAAGTAGTTATCGATCCCACTTACTCTCTGAAGTATCCTTCGTCTCTCGCGCACAAGCGGGGAAGCAGAGTATGCGCCTGGCCCTCAGTGTCCCTGTACCGCCATATAGGGCGCACCCAAAACTTTCTTGTCCGCTTTCTGGCACGTCGGCGTCGCACAAGTAAAGCACAAATAAGTATTACAGTGTTCACAGCCACGAGTAGCTCCTCGTCCGTATCCGACATGCCCGAGCGTGGTCGGCAGTGGCGCAAGAAAACACAGACACTTCCGATGGAACGAAATCGGCCGAACAGAGAGCGCGTTGTCACGAGAAGTATCGAATGGAACGAGACAGCGCGTGACTCCACGCGCCGTTGCCGCGTGCCGCAAAACGCGAGTGTGGACTTGCCCGCGCGCGGCAGACGCGCGCGTTTTTTCGTTAGTGTGGGCGTACCATAATCGGCGGACGTGAAGGCATCCACAATGGGTTGCGTCGCGGTGAGCTGGGCGGTGGGTGCGGCCATCGTTTATAGATCCTTTTCAGTTCCGCATCTCCTCGCCGCGCCAACAGGGAGCATGCGGCCTGCCGCCTCGCCCGCCACCGCGGCGCTGCTGTCGAAGTTTGCGTCATGGCATGGAAGTGCGTCGTCTGCTACAGACGCGTACCGTTCCGCTGTCCTCCCCCACGGCGCTTAACCGAAGACATTGCTCACGCTTCGTGGCGTCATTATCTGCGCTTCGGAAGTTTAAGGAATTGAACTACGTGTCCGTAGAAGCGACCAGTGCTTTAGAAAAAGATGGGCATCAGTGATTACGTTTCGTCTTGGGCAGAATAGTCGCTTTCGTGTGTCTGTAGAAGGCGGCATTTCCATCGCATTGCGCTTGAACGGTGACCTTACCCCTCTGTATCAATCCCATTGGTTGCGAGTAATATTTACTCTTGCTTTCCAAATGCGAAATTGAGCAAGATTTAGCAATAATTGAAGTTGCAAAGCCTGAACATCTGCCTCGTTTTTATTAAAGATTAGAAGAACCCTCCAGACTAGACTCGAGAGGTTCCATAGAGCGACTTCTTGGTTTTCAAGGCACATATAAAGAGCTGCCGATAGATATCATGCTGACATTTTTCTGCTGCCTCTGGTAAATACTTATAGAATAAAAAAAAATCACACACACGTCTTTAGTGGAGTTTCATTAGCATATTATAGTTTATTAAAACTCCTCACACACTCTACCTAGACTTGTTGAAAACGCTTTCTTCAGTTTTTCACTGAGTTGGCTAATTTCTTTCTTTTGCTCCCGAGCTGCAGCGGCACGAGTGAGCCTCTTCCTCACAACAGGTGCTGCAAGGCACACCTTTTTCTTGAGTTTCAGTCCAGTTCTTCTTTTGAGGTCCTTCGTCATTTTCGCACACTTTATACAGACTCCTTTTTCTGCCTCAGTCAGAACTCTGCACTCCTTGTGGTATACAGTTCCCCCTCTGCTAGAGGTGCAACCATGACAGGCTTGCATAGTTTGTACAACCTGCACAATTGCCTCTACGTCTTCTAACGAAGTGATTTCCAAATCCATGGGCAGCGTCGGCACCAGTTTCCCGCGGGCAGATACAACATAACTCAGGTCTTCACGAACTACGACACTCCTGAGTACTGAATATACATCTGCCTCCAATCCTGGCTTGTAAAAAAACAATCTGTGATCGGTGCCCATTTTCATCTTCAAGAGCTACCGATCTTCACTCACGAGGTAACCTCAAAGAAGCGCTCTTCTCCACCAGCTCATTAACATGCAAGCGCTGACTTGCACGGGCTCTGGTTGCTCTCGCTCGATATCGATATCTTCTGCAGCGTCGCTCTGCGTTGCCACTGCGTTTCTTGAGACGGTTGCTTTCTTTTTCGGAGATTTTCGCCGTTTCCGATTTGAGGAGAAGTACAGCGGGAGATTAGGAAATGTGGTAGGAATTGCATCACTCCTTAGAGACCATACACCGCGCTCGATTTCAATCACTTCTCCATTGATTACATGCTTATATGACTTCCCAATATCCCCTCCTTGGAAGTGGGCGTCGCACACTTTGCATGTTTTCCCCAACACCTTGTCTGCACAGGGTATCGCTCTCGACCATTTTGCAAGGAGAATTGGATCGGTCGGCGGAGAAAAGAAGTGCCTCTTCTCCGTGTTGCGCCGGTACCCGCTGGTACATCCTGGCACGAAACACGTTGGAATTTGGTTGCCAGTCCTAGCACATTCTAAAGAAGATTAATGACGCACACCACCTACCCTCTGACAGCGAAAAAATAAAAAACCTGGCGTTCGAGAACATTCGCAGCCCACGCTACTTGCAGGTTGGGTCCACGCCATGAGCGTCCGCACCCGACCACACACCAAAGGCTGCTGAAGGGTGCGTAGTGCACAAACACTCAACTCATAACGACAGGATCAGTTGATAACAAGAAAATGCGGCGCAAATGCGCACGACTACCGGAGCGTCAGCAACGTTCCTGCATCGCAGAATGGCGAGCTAGCGTCGAGCGTGGTGCAAACTTCGACAGCAGCGCCATCTCAGTGGCTGGGCGCAAATCGCGGCCGCTTCGGGAGGAGCAGTTTCGAAACTAAAAAAGCTTTATAAACGGTGGGTGCGGCGGTGTTCCCGCGCAGCTTCCCGCGCCGATGGTTTGAGCAGGACGCCTCTCCGGGCTAGCAGACGACGCTGTGGGAGAGCTGCCGCTGCAGGTCGGATGGCCGCTGCTGTTGCGTGGTCTCTGATGCGATGGGAGAGGGGGAGGAGGTTGCTCCGACCGGCCGCGTCGGCTCGTTTACCGCTGCCGCCTTGGCCAGGGGGGGGGGGGGGGGGAATTCCTCCGTTGAGGGGGATGCTGCCTTTTGTGGCTTGAGCAGCCAGCGCCTTGCCTTCTTTGTTTGTTTGATAGGTTTGTTGGTGCTAGCTGCGTTCTGTGTGCCCCTGGTGGAGGAGGGAGCTGAGGGAGAGGGAGCCCGCTGCCTCTGGTCTTCAGCCGCTGTTGGGGTTGCTGGGTGCACTGTGCTGCTGCTGGTGGGAGAGGGGAGGGCCGCTTGCGCCGTTGGGGCGAGCTGACTCTCCTGAGCCCCTTCTGGAGTGGGGGGGGGGAAGCCTCAGTGGGGGGGGGGGGGTTGCTTTTTTAAGCTTGAGCGTTCCGCGCTTGGTTTTCTTGGTTTTCTTTGTAGTTTTCTTGCTCGCGGCAGAGCTGCGGACTGCCTTCCGGGCAGCCTTAGCTGGGGGGAGAGCGGGTGACAAGGCTTGCTCCCGCTGCTTCTCCGCCGGGGCTGCATGGGCAGAGGAACCGGTATGGTTGCGTTGCCGTTGCGGTGGCGCCGGCGTTTGCGACCCCCGGTGCTCCTCGGGGGATGCGCTGTTGATGCTCGCTGCTGGGGGCACGATTTTAGGCAGCACGAAGGAGCTGTCCAAGTCGTTGTCCAGCAACGATGCTGTGTGGCCAGGGTTGCAGCCATGGGGTGTGGAGATGCCTTGACAGGCAGTCACTGCTCCTTCTTGGAGGAGAAGGATGGAGCTCTTTTCTCCTGCCTCCACAGGGATGGTGATGACTGTGGATGGCGTCGATGTTGAGGTCAAGCATGTCTGTGTGCTGCTTCTGGAGCTCCGCTTTCACCATTTCGGTAATATGGCGTCGGAAGAAATCCAGCTCAAGAAGATTGGGGATGTGAGTTCTAAGTGATGCCCCAGGCCTCAGAAGCCACACCAGACGGTACCACTCCACCACCATGTCGTCGGTCATGAAGCCCTTCTCGTTCACGAGTACAACGACACCTTTCAGGAATGCTTCCGATGGCATCGTCTTTCTTTTGAACACGATGTATGGACGGAGCTTCGTGCCATCCGGCAAACATGACAGCATGACAGTGAACCGAAGCTTCTCATTTCCTGTTGTGAGGAGTTTCACCTCGCGAGCTCCGTTCGTGTTCACCGTCATGTTGTTCGTCATGTCGAAGTATACCGGGGTTTGATCAGCATTGCCGATCTGGCTGAGCAAGTATCGTTGCGAGTCGCGAAGTTTGAGGAAGTGCCTATGGAAGGCAAGGACTCTCCTCGTATGCGGCAGGCAGCTTCTGGCACACGCTTGTATGGCGACGAAGAGAGAAACCAGCCCTTTTCATAAATTTAGATGCCCAAGGCCTGCTGGCTTTGAATTCTGTTCTCGGAATTCCTGCTTCCGCAGCGAAGACACGGGCTTGTTCTGTGATCATTTCGCATGTCACTGGAAGAGACCGATCCCGTATCTGAGTGACATAAGCTGTGAGCTTGGCTTCCAGCTCTAGAAAACGTCCTGACTTCGGCCCGCGGAAACCTCTTCGCTTAGCGTCACAGCTGAAAATCTTTGTCTCGCTGCCGTCGCCACTCCCGCACCGCCGTTCAGATACGTCGGAAGTTTCGGCCAGCCGCGCAGTTGTTGGTCTCTTCTGCGTAAATAATCACCGCCCTCTTGAACGCTGCCATGAAAGAGCGCCGAATGCCTTTCGGAGCTTGAGAGCTCATGACGATGCAGCTTGTGGCCGGCACTGAAGTCAGAAACACAAAGAACCAAAGCGACCGAAGGAACGGTGCCTAACGCTTCAACACAGCGGGATCAGCCGGCTCTTCCGTCAACCATCGACACTCCCGTGAGTGCGGCACAGATAGAAGAGATTTATGAGCGCGGTGTGCGGAGTGAGTTAAAAAAATGGAAAATTCTGGTAAAGAAGCATGCAGTATTGCTGAATGCAACGCCTAGAGTCGTATAGCAAACACAAACTTGTAACCCCGCCAAAGCATCCGCGATTGGAACAGCTTTCCTTACATCGACTATAGACACTCCCGTGAATGTGGCATAAATAGGGATTTATGAGTTTTAACGAAAAAAACCAGCGGAAGGACACGGACGCAGAGAGGGACACAGGACGACGCTGGCTCTGTGTCTGCGTCCTTCCGCTGGTTTTTTTTCGTTAGAACTATGTACCAACTGGCCCAGCTCTCTACCCTACGGAATTTATGAGCGCGGTGCGCGGAGTGAAAGTTAAACAAAATATTAAACATTCTGTTAAAGAAGCGCGCGGAATTGCCGAATGCAACGCCTAGAGTCGTATAGCAAACATAAACTTGTAACCCCGTCGTAGTGTCCACGATACATCGTTTTTCTTACTTTTATTGGCAGCTTGATTCGATTGTAAGTCGACCCCCCAACTTCGGATTTTGAAATTAAAAAAAAAACAGGTCGGCTTACAATCGTGTAAATATGGTACTGCAGCATCCTTGCCAGCTATGTCAGCTCTAAAAGCACTGAAAAAAAAATTAATTGAGAAATATAATTCACAATTGTGGGCATCAGAAAATGTCCACAAAAAGATAGTTTTGTAGCCTTCTATGAACACTTTGCTTTTTGTATTTCTTGCATGACACCAAATGGCACTGCCACATTTAGTGTTCAGACGGACCAGGGAACTGTGGAAAAAAAGTTATGAGGTGAGCAGTGTACACAGCTGCCTATGAGTTTACAGAATTCCGTAGCCAACAGCTGACACATGCCAAAAGTGAGGAGAGTGGAGACGTGAGGAGAGTGCAGCGCCGGTTTTCTTTGGGAGCAGCAGCTGAAGAGGAGTACACATGAGAGTAGTGGACATCTGACTCCCGCACTTCCCTCACGGTTATGTGACTGCATGTGTCAAACTCGCGTTATTTGTCGATTATTGTATATGCTTCAGCCCTTTCACTGCCACTCCCGAGATAACTCTGGCTACCACATATGCACACCCCCTGCCTCACCCGAGTTAACTCGTTTTGGCTTTTTAACTCACCCGCTGCCGCTCCCGATAATACTCGTGTAAAAATAAACAATGCAAACATGTAGCGCCATCTATGAAGAGACTCCGTAAATTCCTAGATCTTGTAGGGTAAATTTTAAACAACAGATGGCGCCCATGTTTCCACATCCGAGTCACTTCGTTTTTGGTCTCCGCACAGCAGCCATGTGAGGCAATGTGCCACACTCGTCCGCGCTTTGATGGACGAAGAAATTCAAAATTGGTTGTGAATTCGGAGTCCAATGATAATGAGAACGAGGAAGGAGCCCACCTAAGTGACTTGTCGAGTGATGACAGCGATGAAGTCCCCCTGCCACCGAAAAATCCGCGTAAGAAGAGGAAATGCGACAGGCCAGATTGGTGCTGGAAGATTTGATTCATTACAACTAATATCTATGAGATTATCCTGAATAAACATGTCTACATGTCCTGCAGAGCATTTTAGTGCGTTACTAGCAAAAAATTTCCAGGAAACTAACATGCAAAAAAAAAACTCTGCAGGGTGTGTGCAAATGTGAGTAAAAAACCTGGCAGTGAAAGGGTTAAATATATGCCTTAAATTTTCACAGTGCACCATCAGCATACTAAAATTTCATTGTTTCGTTTATGGAAACATTTCTGAGCTTTTGTGGCTTCGAGTAACATCTGTTTAGCGTAAATGCTTGCTGCGTGAATTCTCTAGCATTTATTTCTCGTTTTGATTTTCCTTCTGCTTTAAAGTCTCCAGTTGAAACCTGCAGGACACGAAACCCGCATGTACCGAAACGTTGCAGGCTCTTCTCAGCTGTGCTCAGTTTACTGCTAACAAATTAAAAAAAAAGGACTGGCGGTTTGCATGGCTAAGCACGAAATATTGTGTGAAAGCACAGATTTTGCTGGTGGACACCACCGCCACATACCTCAAAGTGTGATTGAGGTGTCCACTGACCCAGGGGGCCAGTTATGCGCCTTTCCTTAAAATCAACGGGGTCTAAACTTTGCACTGCTTTTTGATGAAAGTAAAGGCGCATGACTGCCTCGATTTGTAGTTGGATGTCACCGCCTACACACAGCGCGACTGAGGTGTCCACTGACCCATTGAGCCATTTACATTTGCTACCAGAGGCTTCACACAGACTCGCACGGGGAGTGCGGCTAGATGTGCTTTGGCACTAAAAAGGGCAAATGCCAGCCTTGCTGATGGGCAAAGCTGCACCGAAGGCCTGTTACACTTATACTTTTCGAAAATGAAGGAAACAAGCTGCATACTGTAAAGCCCATTTTAAAAGAATGGAAATCATGCCGCCATAAAGAGCGTTTTATCGAAGTAATTTTATGTCGTTTACGCATAGGTCACACACACATCACACATAGCTTCTTATTAACAAAAAAAGCCAAACCTGTGTGTGAAATGTGTGGTGAGGAGCTCGCAGTAAATCATATTTTAATTTCTTGGTCGCATCTCGAAGAACTTAGAAAAAAATTTTTTACGGTATTCAACAATGAACACATTCCATTTCATCCCGCATTGCTTTTAGGCGAGCAAACACTTGTCGAGTTTTCACTTGTTTGTAAGTTTTTAAAGAAAGCCAATGTTTTAAATCTATTATAATGTAACCTCTGTACTCTTGACATAACATCAACTAACCATGTGTTTGACGCATGATACCCATAGTTGCTTATGCGCCATAAAACCCCATATAACTAACTTATCCTGTTCATCTAATGTCACGCTTGTTTGGTCCATTTTTATGAAGCACTAAAATATCTTATGTGTGTCTTGCGCTTCGGCACTCAGTTCCTTATAAGGTACTGGTTCTCCCTGTCTCTTGCGCTTCTGAACTTTCCGCTGATGAAGGCGCTTGGTGGGACACCCTTTGGCTTTGACAATGGGAAGTTTAATGGCACATCCTTCTTTAGTCACTTTTTCCGCCACTTCCTTTGTGACCGTTTTTTTCTGATGTACTATGGTCGCCTTTTTGTGCTCCCTCATCTTCACTGCTGCCATCGGAATCCATAGAACCGTACATTTTTTCCACCTCGCTTGCCTTCAGCCATGCTGTGTTTGTCTTCAGGAATCCTTAAGGGCGACCCACATGAAGCGTACTTGTGCTGCGGATTTTGAGCGGCGCGGCGGAACGCTGACGCACCGCCGCCGTGCCGCACCACAAGAGGCGGAAAACGGGCAGCTGCCGCCTAACCGCTGCGACCAAAAATTTCAGTGTTGCTAGTAATGGCCTCTGTCAATTCTCGATAAAATGTTGACAAAATGTTTTCCATTTGCGACGAATGAATTATTTATTCAATGGCCGCAGCGAAGAGTAGTTATTTTTAATGATTAATGTTGATCTGACCGTTATTGTTTTTTCAGGTATTTTTTTTGTTAGTTATCAGAGAACATGAAAGGCTTATTTGCTTCGACAATTCTAATTTATTCTACACTGTACTTTGTCAGTGCAGTGAGCAGATCGATTTCGATCTGTGGCCACACACGTTTTGGGCATGCTCGCATTCTTTTTGCTATCAGTTGGCCAAAAACTGCAGGTTCATCTTCATCTGTCTGTAGAATTCCTTCAAGCTTTTTTATTTCGATTTGGTTGCGTGTTCTTTTTGCTCTTTTTTGTGAGCGTGGTGGGTTTTGCAGTGGGCTGCAATTTTCATTTGTGGTAGCAGCAACTGTTTTGTCGTGCATGGCACCATCCACGGTGTCCTCAGGCAAAGTGGGGTCGTAGTCTGTAAAGTGCGAAGAGAACAAAAAGCAACCTGTAGTCTTTATCAAACAGTGCTGCACATGCTACATGCTTCATTAGGCATTGCAAATATATTTTTGGCACACTTTTAGCAGTGCACACAGCTCATTCTTCCTAAAAGACTACTCAGAAGTCATTTGGAAGCTGCTGAGTGCAATGTCTATGCTATTGCACTCGTGGCCCCACAGATGGAGTGACTTACCAGTGTTCTCATTGTAGGCTGTCAATAATAGCCCTTCAGCTGTTGCTTCCGCTGTGTCCCTACTTTGTCCGAAGTTACTTCTTGTGCTAATTTCAGGCAGGGAAAAACATAGTGTTGTTCAGCCAAACATCTGTTCACGGACTACAACAAACACTCTTTATAATGCACTGTCGCTTTTATCTACCAATAAAAATTCAATGCTTTGTTCAGCTCTATCATCAGAAAAAGTTAAGTTCTTTGTTGATAAAACTACTAAACCTGACAACAGGGGCAATCAACTATATATTGCCAGTCTTTTCTTATGCATATGTACAGATGTGTTGAAGAAAAAGGCACAAACCTGCCCACTTCCACCTGGTCTTTAAGAACATCAGTGACCAAAAATATGGCCATCTGATATCCTGGCAGCGACTGGCGCCAGAACCACTTGGTGCCCCCGCCTTCCATTTTTTATACTTCTTTGTGAACGTGTCCCTGGGAGTCTTAAGCCTAGCCTGTGGATTTGAGCCTGAAATAAACGAAAGCCAACAGCAATAAATAGACATATATGCCATGTATGGTCCAACAGTCCCACCGCTCAGGTGTTAGCCCTGCTGCTGGGTACCATGTTGGCCCGAGTTTACAGGCCGAGCGCTCCAAATGTAAATGTAGTGCACGTAAACGAAGACATATTCTGTACTACAGAGAAACTTGTTAGCATTTCTAATGCAAGCTCACATGCTCACACAGTGGCTCAGATGCACCATATCACACACACTGGCCGTTTCTCCAGCTCATCGCTCGGTCAACACTGATGCTGTTTGAAGCTGACACACAAAAGATTTCGAACCCACAGACACACCGCGTTGATTTTTCAACATTTTTGGGGCAGGAACTGCCTCGCATTCCTGACGGCTGCGACGTTGGAATCTGCCCAGCTTTGCGGGGGAATGTGCACTTCGTCGCGACATCGTCCCCGACTTCTGAAGAAGGTGCCCGCCACCATCGGTTGTTTATGGGAACGAAAACAATAACAATGACGGTCCTTTTCGCCTCTATTTTTCTGTTTCAGTCTACCAGTAAATCGAAGTCCTAGCTACGCAGCATACTCGCTGCAGTACTTTACGCTACCTTGCAATCGCTTTCGCCACTGCAAAGAGATACATTTATACACTCCAAACAACAGCGCTGCAAAAAAAAAAAAATTTCACCTGAACAGTGCTTATTGCGATTTGCTTTCAAATGTAGCGAGCAATGATATAGTGTAGTTCACCGGGCACCGACAGTTCGCGCCTATGTAAACGCCGTACTTGTAGGTCCGGGCACTGCGAAGATGAAATGATGTATCAGGTGGCAACGCGTCATTTAGTTTAGGCATCCATTATTAATTGTCATTTTTTTTCATTTCAATCCATAATGAAAGATATCGGCGCGGCTTGACATACACGCCGCAGCCCCTATGAATTGCCCACTCTGATGTCAACAAAAAACACCTGCCTGTCGGCGAGGGCGTCGTGGTGATCGTTTGCTTACCTTCAGGGTCCTCTCCTATCTCCGCTTCAACTACCTGCCACATGGTGACATTCCTTCTGCTGTCCTTATATGCGGCGTGCAAACAATCCCATAAAGCCGGTCTTATCTACACAGCTGAGATAAGGTTGTCGTTGTACGCGATGCGCGCAGCTTTTGTCGTCATGTTGAACTGGCTAGGCGAGTCAAATGTAGCGGGCGGAAGTAAGGTGCGGTCGCACCCTGATTGGTCCGCGCGGACAGCTCACATCGGCCGCTTCCGGCCAGCGGCTGACCGCCGGGCGCAAGTATCTGGCCTGGCTTGATCGACGGCGTCCGGCCGCCAGTTTTTCGCTAGAAAAACGCTCCATGTGGGTGGCCCTTTAATCGCCTTGCAAAGGTTTCGAGCCTGCAGTAAGCCAAGGTGTCAGCAATGGCCTTTAGTGTCTGCATTGCAAAATTGTACCGCTGATTTCGATTCATTTTTTCAAAGCTTGGTCCAGGCATTGAGAGGATTTCAAGATGCTCTGTGGCGCCATGGTATTTTAACGGGATAGCATTAAGGGCCCTGTATCGCAGAAAAGCCGATGTCATCATCGGCGTCGGCCGGGAGCAAAAAATTCCAGGAGCATTAAGAAAAAAACCTGAATAGGAAATTGGTTGAGTTGAGTAATCGAACCAGGGCCTCTGGAGTGAGAGACGAGCATGCTAACCACTCCGCCATGCCAGCTTGATGGTTTGGAATGAACAAAGGCACGTCTAGTGAATGCGGTGTTGTCTTAGAAGGGTGCTTTAGAGACATGTACCGTGGTGTATATTAGTAATTGTGAGCATGTAAATTACAGAAGTCACAGTTAAGTGAGTAGCAAGGTATGTTTCCGCTACTTTTCCTCTTCACTTGGCGCACACATAGCGCCATCGGGCGGCGGCCACTACAACCATTCCCTCCTCCTCCTCCCCGCAATGTACGCCATTGCCCCAACAGATAGCGCGCAACGGCAGCACTTCCCGCTCGTCTCGTTCGGGCGCAGTGGGGCCGTGTGGGGATGCAGGAATCACGCATTGACCAGCAAACGCAAGTCACATCCAAGGAGTGTTCACCATGAAGCTTGCGGCTTGCCATCTTTCGTTAGGCACGGTTAGGCTGCCCTTTCGTTACGCTGGTGTTCGGGTTTGTCGAGAACGATATGTCGACGAACTACGCCTGCAACTTGAGTTCCGCGTGTTTCCCATTACGCTATCGCGTCATACCCTCAAGGCGGAGCTCCAATGTCCCCTCCAATTTTTTCATTATTCGCTTGCTCACTTGATGACAAGAAGTCACTCTGATACCATTTAAAACCAGCGCTTTCGAACTGCCTGTTGTAGGTCTGGCTCAACATCAAGCTTTACGCGAACGGCCAAGAAATGGCGACGTAGTAGGCCCATCTTGGAAAAGAAAATGCAGTCACGTACTTGTTATTCTAGTGATATGTGATGCCAGCTATCACCGGTTGTAGAAGCCACAGCATACTGTTTTTCAGACGTCTGTTTCACTTCCGCGTCACTATCTCCAGCTCTGATTAGCTGTTTCCTGATCACTAAGCAAGCATATGGTGTCAACATTTTTGAACGCAGTTCTTCAACTACTTTCATGTGGTTCTAAAACTGGCAAGTTTTGAGCAGGGTTACTGAGCGGTATGCTTTTTGTTGCATTATGGTTGCTAAATTCAGTAATCGGCTAAACGTATCGTGAAGCTTTCTAGACGATGAGAGGGCTGTTTTTTTTATGAAACCGTTCTGTGCTTCTACTCGGTTAGTTGTGTTTGCTCCACAGGTAAACTCTTGGTCACAGATGTAACGGGCCCACATGTTCTTTTCTTCATAGAGTTCCAGTTCTTCTTGATGTATTGCACAGGTTCTTTACTAGCAGACCTTTCAAACTCGCGTCTTGCTTCATCATACTTGTTTGCTGTTGGTGCGTGCAACATTTGTTTGAATACCTCCATCATAAGTTCTCGTTCTTCGACAGACCTTGCAAATTGGCTGTCTGCCGTTCTGAATGCCTTTACAACATGAAATTGGTACATTTGTACCGATTGGCACACTAGGAAAAGTGCTCTGAATTGCACCGATTTCTGAAAAATCATTGTCTGTGATTATTACATGTCTTTTCGGAACATGGGTTTTCCTTGATGAAAAGCTCCAACATTTTGGAGACATGGTGACACTGTTCAGAAGCAACAAAAGCATATACGACCACCTGGCTGTCTCCACAACCATCTTGTACTAGCAAAAGAAAAAGTGGCATCTTAAGTTCGTTGGTTCTGTAAGTCGCATCTAGTAGACACTAAACCTGACCACTCGTCAGCGGTTACCAGCACTGTTGTAAGTTGGAGGTCATGTGAGTTCGTTCCATGAGTTGAGTCTATGCACATAGCTTTTTTACCATTCTTCTTTTCTGCTGTTGGAGTGGAGGTAGGCACAAGTAATTCATGACCACTCGTCAGCGGTTACCAGCACTGTTGTAAGGTGGAGGTCATGTGAGTTCGTGCCGTAATGTGCACAGCTTTCTTGCTCTATTTGAGCTGCATTCTCTTTTTGAGTGTTGGTCATGTGGCCAATTGTGTTATGGCCAAGCGTATTATGCGAAGCATCGAGGTGAAATTCCTCCCAAAACAGCAAGGGCATCCGGAGCTTCTTTAGTGGTACGCTGTGCCGGACGCCTCGTCAGTCGCACTAAGGGCATTGGTGATAATTTCTGCGTCAGTCAACTAACCGGCTACAGTAATGCCGTCATCAATGCCAAAATAGTCGGTAAGCTGTACTTTAGTGGGAAGCAGGGCAATGAGTGCCCTATTGTCTTCATCCTTGTCAGGCGCTGCGACCTCCGGGCTTTCAGGCAGCTTCGGTTGCACAAATCCACTCTGCCTGAAGCAGTTGGCCACTACTGCTGCCGGCATGTTAGACCACGCGTGTGCCAAAGTGTGGATTGCGCTCAGGAGTGGTACATTGTAGGGTTGTTGTCACTCTAGGCAGAGCAGCGTATGCTCCAAAACTTGCTTCCGGTATTTTTCTTCACGTACTGGATGATGCCTTGATGCGTCGGCTATAGCGCAGTGGTCGTGTTCGACGGTAGAAATACCAGTCTGATCACCTGCAGATCAGAAACGCTGCATTGTGCGGAGCAGTTGTCCACCACTAGGAGCACCTTACGTTTCTTGGCCCTAAATCGACGGTCCAGCTCTTGTAGCCAGGAATGAAATATTTCAGAAGTCATCCATGCCTTCCTATTTAAGCGCTAGTTGACTGGAAGTGGTTGATATTATAAAAACATCTAGGTTAAGCCTTCCCGATGACAAGAAGAGGAAGGCGCTCTGTGCGTGTCATGTTGGCCGCTGAAGCATGGTCACACGCTGCTTGCTCCTTTTCCTTCCGTTACAAGGGTGCTCCTTGAAGGTAATCATCTTATCCAGCAGCACTTTATAAAATAGTGCTGTCCCGTCCGCATTGAACTCATCGTTTGGGTTGTAGGCTGCGATGTGTTCCTGAAGTTGGATGTTCTGCCAGTCCCTGACTTCTTCGTCAACCGCACCTCTCTCCCCGCACACTTTTGAATATCAGTACATGTCTTTCCTTAAACCACGCAAGCCAGCCTTCCGGTGCTTTGAAGGAATCAATGTCCATGCGGAGGGCGTAGCTTTCTGCTTGCGTGCAGATTAATGGCCCACTTAGTGGGAGCCGCTCGTCCCTTGCGGTCCCAATCCACCGCAACAACGCATGTTTCAATTGAGGGTGGGCTGTGGGTTGCATACGCTTGCGAGTTGAATGAAACTTTTCGTTTTGGAAAGCTTCTAAGATTTGTGCCTCATTTTTCACACAAGTTCCCAGGGTGCTTCACTTTACGTCGAACCGGCGCATCACCTTTTCACGGGAGACTCCTTGCTTAGCGCCTTCAGAATTTCCACCTTTTGGACCAAGTCTTTGGCCGCTTACTTAGCCCACTTAGCATGTGTCGCCATCACGGTGGAGCGAAATGCCACAACAGCACCACAAGCACGCGCACACACGCGTGCACGTGCTCCACCACAACCTAACACTGAACGTGCCAGGAGGGCTAATTTCCACGTGGAAAGCTGCAGAATGGCTCCTTCTCGAGTGTGGAGGAACGAAAGAACTAAAGAGGCTAAAAGAACTGTTCTGAGCGCGAAGAGCCTAAGACCTGCGAAGGAGCAGCCTTCTTTTTTCTTTGTGCAGTTCAACCCATCAGAGTGTTTCCCAGGTCTGACTTCACCCACCTGTTCTTAGAAATCCCTAATTCCCTTCCCCTAGCTACATTTGTTTGTGTTGTTTGTCCAGCTGAAATATTTTTTGAGTAGGTTTCAAAACAATGCTTATAATTCTTATCGAAAGTTTTTATAGTTTTGCTTTTATGGGAATCTAATTCGGTCTTTTATTTGTGCATGATCACATGACTCCATTGTTTCGCAGACTTGCCAGCTTTCTACCGTTCCATCGTGCGAGCGGTGCGAGCGTCGTCACTGCGTTTGAGCAATAGCATTTCGCATGCTTTCGCACTTGCCAGCACTGTCAAAGATGAGGTCACCGTCTTCATCATTTTCGACCTCTTCTTGCTGGGGTAGGGGCTCTAGGTCTTAAAAGAAGTCCCTCTCTTCGTTGCACATGTTGTGCGGCACACATGCCGCCATTACGATGAGGCCTCGTTGATGCCTCTTGCGGATGGATGCCGCTTGTGGCGTCCATAATGTACAGCCTTCTAAAACATTGCTTAAGCAGTCCAAATGAATTTTCCATTACGACCTTTTGCTGCGAGTGCACCTTATTGAACTTATTCTTCCACGAAGGAAGGCTTCGCCCATTGTCCCAGTATGAAGCCAAAAGCCAACGTAGTAGCGGATATGCCGAGTCACCAAGCAAGTATCCATTACTGCATTTCTGAGGACAGTCTTCAAACAGAGGACTTTCTTGAAATACCTTAGCATCATGGGCCGACCCTGGAAACCCAATGAACACATTAATGAACCTATTGCGATCGTCGCACATGCCCTGCAGTATTATCGGCGGCCACTTTTTACGGTTGTGGTATGATTGCGGCGACTCTGCGGGCCTGTTGATCTCGACATGGCAGCCGTCCGCGCAGCTGATTGTGTTGCGTGGTCCCTTGCCGCCAGTTTCCGCCAAGAAGGCAGCCTTGATGCGCTCCTGCTGGCGCTGGTCAGGCCAGGCGATCACGGATGCACTAATGCTGTTCAAAAAGTCCAGCACTCTATCAACGCAAGCACTTACTGCCGAGACTGCCACTTTAAATCGGTCGGCCAGCGAATACATGCTTTTCTGGTGCCCGAGGTAGCCTAGAGAGATAAGACAAGTCTTTTCGGCACTCACTTGAGGACGACCTCCTGTAGAGTCTGGAAAAAACTGCGACACTTCGAAAGAACTTACAACAGTTTCAAAGGTGCTACGAGACAGGCGAAACAAACGCTTGAACTCAAAGTCATAATATCGCCCTACGGCTTCTTCGCAGTGACGAGGCATGCAGTTCCTCGTCACTGCCACTGCAGTAAGTTCCTCTTCGTCACTGCTGTCGGAGCCTACAAGCTCCATAGCTGTTTGTATAACCGTTGGCAGCAGGTCGCGGTCCACTTTCTTTTCCTTCATAGCTCAGAGAACACACGGCATACAAGTGCACTGCACGTGCTCGGGCCGGTACATGGTTTGTTTTGCCGGGCCTGGGCCGGGCCCGGGCCTGAAGTTGCGGGCCCAGGCCGGGCTCGGGCTTAAAGCTGCGGACCTGAGTCAGGCTTGGGTCCATACAGAAACGGCTGGTGTCCGACTATTCACTCACTATTGCAGAGTTAAGTACACAACTGCGGCATTGGAGCAGCGACATGGATGAGCTATGGGCCATGGTACGCGCTGAGAAAAAAACTAAGCTTTGTTCATTGACTTATCTATTTCCTTATTTCCACGCCGCGGTGGTTTAGTGGTCAAGGCGCTTGATTACTGAGCCGGGGAACGACAGTTTGCTCCTAACCTCGGCGGCCGCATTTCTATTTAGGCAGCAAGCATGACAGCCATGTATTTTGTAGTATTATTGCTCGTTGAAGAAATTCAGGTGGTTGAAATTATCCGGAGCCCTCTGCTTCGGTGTCTCTCACAGCCTGACTCCCCTTGGGCCCTTAAGCACCAAAAACATAGCTTTTATTTTATACCTATATTTTTCTCATGGGGTAAAATTCAAAAACTAAAGCGCGTTCGGTTTTCTTTTTGATCACCTGACCGGAACGTCTCGTAAATGAAATAGCCAGAAAATCTCGCGAGAGTTTGTAAATCTCATCTCATAAGTCTATCCCTCCTCACTTATCCTGATTGTCATGGCAAGTGTTATCACGCGGTTCGCGCGCTATCTTCTGTTCCACCAATAAGAGTAAAATTCAACCGGTCTTAATTGGCAATTGATCGTTCGTCATCCCAAAACATGCTTATACACTAATAAAATGCATTCGGGAAGAACATATTAGTTTAGGACGCTTATAGTCTTCAAAACACACACCGTGAAATACTAAAGCCTTTCAGCATTTCGTTTCTGCTGAAAGGCGACCAGTTCGGCTATGAGTTCAGCCTCTGAGATTGCGTCCACTAAAAAAATGTCACCCACTGCTTGCTTTAATGTTTATACATCCGGGCGGCAAAATATAACTGATTAAAATCATGGGGGAATGCAAAGTAGTCTACTGCGCGCGTATGCAGCCCTTTTTGTTTGGCTCTCGGAACTCCCCGAATTTATCATTGCGCACCTACACGAGATCACTGTCCAAAGGACGGGCCTGCCGAGCACAACTCTTAATCACTTCCTTCTGGGTTAAAAATAACCAACTTTCTGTAAGCCAAACTGTGGTTTCAGAACCTTTGTCGGCCAGTTTCTTATCGGTCCAGTAGCAGTCTACTTGCTCGAGTGAGCGGTATACCTCAAGCGTTACTCTGAAACGGGCCGGGCCCGGGCTGGGCGTCACTCTGGGATTCACGGGCCGGGCTCGCTACAGCGATAATTTAGCGGGCCTGGGCCGGGCCCGGGCTTGAAGCCGTGGGCCTGGGCTGGGCTTGGGCCTCAGATTGAGGCCCGTGCAGTGCTCTACGGCATACAATAACAGGCATGACAAGTGTGCGCGTGCGTTGCAAATGAAGCAGAAGACTTGCACGAGTTCTGTACTTTAGCACTTGTTTCTGTTTGGCACTAGTGTCACGCTACGCCTGCACGTCTGAACTGGCGCCGCATGAGTGTAGCACTTGCTGTGCACTGCATGAACTAGTGTAGATCGTGCAGGGTGTATCGAACGGACTTCACTCTAGTAAAGTGAGAGCTTGGTAGGCATAATGGAGCAAGGAAGGTCATTTTGGCTACCTATTTTTAACTATTATGGTTGTGGGTGACGAAAGTCACTTCTTGCAAATTTTTCCAACACTTAAAGCATCCATTAGAAATGCAGTATATTACGAGAAGATTTTTCATTAGCACTGTTGTCATACTTCATGGTGCTTAGTCTTAAAAACAGGGAGCTAGTATAATTGCACTTCCCCAATGCCGTGAGGTGACTGAACGACACGGTGACTCTTCGAGGGCATGCCAGTGATAGGCAATGGTGTAGCGGGACACATCACCAAAGAATGTCACCTCATGTAATTACTTCTTAAGAGTTTGACAAGTGTGTATGGTATACTGCATCCCCTTCAGTGCACCAAGCAATAATTAGAATGCTTGCAAGAGTATAGCTGCTATGTTACCAAAGGCTTTGAAAGTATGCCAGCCACCTGGATATTGGCCTTGAAGGATAACGGCATTGCTGTAACTGTAGGTGGACACCTCAATTCACAGACTCTATAAAAAAACAAAGGTTGACTGGTGTAGGAAAGTTTGGGCTCTGAGAACAGCAAGGGGACTGTGTCACTGTCTGCTCGCCTTCACTTTTATCAGGACAGTTTGCAAGTTCACTGTCATGTGGAGGTGTTGAACTTTTTCTCCACGACTGTTTGTTTTTCCGTGCACAAGCATTGTTGTAAAGCACCACTGTATTTCTCTCATCTTCCTTGTACAGTCCTCGGCACGAGCGCGTCTGTTTAAAGCGCTAGAACGCCACCCGATGAGACAAAGAAAGTGAAAGTTTTGGACGTGTACTCGGTTGTGAAAAACATGCGGGCACTAGACCAAAGGTGCGTTGGCATACTATTTGTCCTGTCAACTGCACTGTACCAGTTACAGAGCAGCTGAGCCAATTTTCCCCTTTATTGTTCATCGGCACACCGCTACAGCGCTCTGCAGGCTTGCTGACTGCGCTTGCCTTTTTGTGAAAGGCGCGCAACAGTTAAGGCAAGCATGAATCGGTACTCACGTCTGGGTTCAAGATGCCTACACATGGCATCCAAGATGCCTACACATGGCATCCGCTCAAACGCAGCTGTCAACTTGCGGTTAAAAAAGCGACGGCTTGCCTCAGCGCTCGTCCTGCTCCTGCTGCACGATGTGGCACCTGTCGTGTTCATAGCGAAAATCTTGCCGCGGTGTTTCGTCATGACAAGGGCCTGTGATGGGAAATATATGAGAATTCCATACTGAACTCGATAGGAATTGGATGCGGTGAGCAACCATGTACCTTCAGTCTGTCGCATATCGCTTGAGAACTGCCATTAGGCCTCCTAATGTGATTCCCTCCAACGTACACGACTGCAAAATCTGCACGCTTAAGATTAAGGCACAGCACAGCGCTTGCGAGGCGCAGGGCATTGTAGCCCTCGAAGCTGGATGTGCAGGTCTCAACCGACAGGCGTACACTTGGGCAAGTACTGCACAATCGCTTCATTTGGATGTCGCCAAAGGACGCCTTGCAGAGCCATTGCTAAACTGGCACAATACCACGATATGCACATCTATACCTACCTAGGTATTTTTCTTACTTCTGAGCAAAGGGATGACAGTAGCGATGCGTGCTCTGGAAACTCGCCTTAGAAATTATAGCAGCGCTACCCCTCGTAATGGAGGGGGCAATCCGGCCCGGCACGAGTTTCCGCATGATGGTCATAGCGATGCGTGCTCCTAAAACTTGCTTCAGCACCAACAGTTAATCGGTGTGCGCTGAATTAACGAGAGTTCGCTGGTATAGACGTATGTACGCTTTTGAAGGGAGAGAGGAGCAGGTCAAACTCTCCGAATTAACAGGGGAAATGAGGTTTGACTGTATAGACAGATTTTGCACTGTGCACCTGTAGTAACTATCTCTGTATACACACTTGTACACACTATAGATACAAGTGTCATGAAAGTGGCTCGGGACCCTGCATAACATACCGTACAATGGCTGGCACAAATCTGTTAGCACGGAATATCAGAAATAAATGTGCGTTCAATGCTTAATTTCTGGGTCGGCGGCAGTCTCTATAAAACTTAATCGCTTGACTAAACTCCCATGACCGCTTTGCCACGTAGACCATAGCTGCTCCCACTTCTTTCGGAGAACTCGTTTGCCTTGAGCCTTTTGTGTAGTGACCTCGCAGCTGCTTCGGCGGCTTTAGGCATTTGTCCACTACAGTGCTAAAGAAGTGCACTTGTCTGGCTTCATCCACATTTTCAGTTGCCTATGAGTGGGGTCACTGACATTTGCTCATCAGGGAGTGCCATACACATCTCTCTTGGTCCCAGTACGTCCTGAACGTTGACTCATTACTGAAGATGACTTGATGTCATTCAAAGTCTCTCTTGCTTTAATTGCCTGAAAAACCGAATCATACTTTCCTCCGATGTGCCTCGTTAGAGAAGATAGGCGCAAGGAATGCCTTTCCAGTCAGCTGCAATTACAAGCACAGTCGTAAGTTGGAGCCCGTGAGAGTTGGTGCCGTGGGTTGAGTCAATGCAGACAGCCTTGCCGCCATAGCGGAGCTACATTTCCCTCTGGGTACAAGTTATAAGGTCCATGTTAATGTTCTTGACGTCTTTTTGTGAGAGCAACTCTTTATCAGCTTATAGCAAGGCTGAATCTGGGCTTTCTTCCCGGTCATGGATCCACATCTGCATACTGACAAAGTCATCGGGGTCTATCTGCTGCTCATTTCCAGTTTTGTACTTGTACTTGTAAGATAGGCGCAAGGAATGCCTGTCCAGTCAGCTGCAATTACAAGCACAGTCGTAAGTTGTAGCCCGTGAGAGTTGGTGCCGTGGGTTGAGTCAATGCAGACAGCCTTGCCGCCATAGCGGAGCTACATTTCCCTCTGGGTACAAGTTATAAGGTCCATGTTAATGTTCTTGACGTCTTTTTGCGAGAGCAACTCTTTATCAGCTTATAGCAAGGCTGAATCTGGGCTTTCTTCCCGGTCATGGATCCACATCTGCATACTGACAAAGTCATCGGGGTCTATCTGCTCCTCATCTCCAGTTTTGTACTTGTACTTGTAAGATAGGCGGAAGGAATGCCTGTCCGGTCAGCTGCAATTACAAGCACAGTCGTAAGTTGTAGCCCGTGAGAGTTGGTGCCGTGGGTTGAGTCAATGCAGACAGCCTTGCCGCCATAGCGGAGCTACATTTCCCTCTGGGTGCAAGTTATAAGGTCCATGTTAATGTTCTTGACGTCTTTTTGTGAGAGCAACTCTTTATCAGCTTATAGCAAGGCTGAATCTGGGCTTTCTTCCAGGGCATGGATCCACATCTGCATACTGACAAAGTCATTGGGGTCTATCTGCTCCTCATTTCCAGTTTTGTACTTGTACTTGTAAGATAGGCGGAAGAAATGCCTGTCCGGTTAGCTGCAATTGCAAGCACAGTCGTAAGTTGTAGCCCGTGAGAGTTGGTGCCGTGGGTTGAGTCAATGCAGACAGCCTTGCCGCCATAGCGGAGCTACATTTCCCTCTGGGTACAAGTTATATGGTCCATGTTAATGTTCTTGACGTCTTTTTGTGAGAGCAACTCTTTATCAGCTTATAGAAATCCTGAATCTGGGCTTTCTTCCAGGGCATGGATCCACATCTGCATACTGACAAAGTCATTGGGGTCTATCTGCTCCTCATTTCCAGTTTTGTACTTGTACTTGTAAGATAGGCGGAAGGAATGCCTGTCCGGTCAGCTGCAATTACAAGCACAGTCGTAAGTTGTAGCCCGTGAGAGTTGGTGCCGTGGGTTGAGTCAATGCAGACAGCCTTGCCGCCATAGCGGAGCTACATTTCCCTCTGGGTACAAGTTATAAGGTCCATGTTAATGTTCTTGACGTCTTTTTGTGAGAGCAACTCTTTATCAGCTTATAGCAATCCTGAATCTGGGCTTTCTTCCAGGGCATGGATCCACGTCTGCATACTGACAAAGTCATTGGGGTCTATCTTTTTTTTATTTATTTGGAGATACTGTCAATCCTTTTAGGGATTTTTACAGGAGTGGATTAAGTGCCCGTATACATTTGCTCATAGAACCATACACGCGTTTGTACACAAGAGTATGCGAAGACACTGCAACAAAAAAGAGGCAAGCACATAGAAAAAAACACTTAGGATACCGTCACTCATGCACTGACGTTATCACAGATTTACATTTATACATAAAAAGCAAAAGGAAGACACATAAGTGATGACATCACATCCGCGTTGATGACAGTACAGAAATGCTAGCAAGTTCAACAAATTTGTCAATTGAAGACTGCGAGACCACACTCTGATCTAAAGAATTCCACTCACGCACAGCTCGCGGGAAAAACGAAAAACTGTAGGTATTATTGGCACAAAAATATTCTTGGAGTGTGAATTGATGCTTATGACGGGTTTCTCTGCAAGTATTGAAAGAAATGTAGGTATCAGGATTTACTTTAATCATGTTATGCAAGATAAGGTACAAAAATTTCAGACATAGCAGCGCACGGGTGGTTAGTGTATGAAGCCCAATCTCGGTCAGCATCTGCGTGGGTGAGTCGGGTGCGCTGGTATCTGTTGCAGATAAAACGTGCGGCCTTTCGCTGGACAGCTTCGAGAGTAGATATTTGATTTTGGGCAAACGGAAACCATGCCACGTTCGCATATTCCAAGATCGGGTGAATACACATCACATAAGCCAAAAGTTTGGCTTCCCTCGTAGAGTACCGCAGGGCCCGTTTTAGATACATTAACTTCCGCATAGCTTTGTTTGCCACATAATCTACATGAGCTGACCAACCCATATCTGATGAGACGTGATGAGGCGCGGCAGGCAATGGTTTGGATGACGCGCGGGGCGCCTTCACTTCTGGAAGTACTTGCCGGTAGATAGGCTCGTTGAACAGCCGGTACAGGTATACCGAAGAAGCTGTAGACAACCTGCTATCTACTAGCTGTGCAGATGGGGCGACTAATTCGCCTGTCAACATTGTCCTGTCGGACGCTTCTGTAGTTGTAATCCCAGAGACAGATCTCTGGAACGGGACAAGGGCCTGTGAACCTACTGTGTCGTAGGCGGCCTCCACAAGTCTAAACACATTGGTGCCCCTCAAGTGGGCAGCAATGGCTTGCAGTAGCTTGGGGGAGAACGGGATAGAGTTGTTCTCAGTTGGGAAATCGTCAGAGCGAATCCCAAGCGACTGCATGAACGTTATCGCGTCAGTGCGATAAACCGTTGCTTTGTCATACCCCAAGATGTTTCGTGTGGGGTTGCTGGATACATCTCCGTGCTTTTCTGGTCGGAGAGTCACTGGTACATCCCATGCGGGTGAACCTTTCCCTTGACTGGCTTCAAGGTCCGCACAGAATCTCTGGGCGTACACAGCCAGGCAAGGAATGGACTTGTACAAATAGTGAGTGTCCGCTGTGAATTTGCCGAACCAACCGTATGTGGGTTTCACAAACTTGTAGGTTCGGGGCGGAAGCTCAAATTCAAGTAAGGTTCCGTCTGGGAGCCTTACGTTCTCAAATCCAGACACGAAGTCGGATATGGGTTCTGGCAGCGGTAGCTTCATCTCCATCATGCGCTGCACAAAGACCTTTTCGTCATAGGTCAGATGGTTCTTGTTCTCATGATGGACGTATAGCATGCGAGCGTAGCATGCTGCTGCACTGTAGTAGCCCAGACAGGAGTTGGGCACTACTCTTCCAAAAGTGGGCGCTTTGGCGGTGAGGCTAGAGTAAACCTCATCCACCAGGTTGGTAAGTCCATCCGCGCCAGGAGTGAAGGTATTGCGCTGAGGAGATGGCTTCAACTCATGCCCAGCATCGACAAAGTACGCTTCTCCCCACAAACGGTCGTTCTTCTGTGCGGTGCCGACCGTTGAAAGGAACTTAGCCTGAGGAGGGCCTTCGTAGGCCGGGAAGCCGCGGGACGTTGAGGCTGGCGTCGGCGTGGTCTTTTGACCGCTCCCTCGCTTTTGGGTAGGACCACCCCGCCTCGTGCGCAGGTGGTCGCCTCGACCGCGATCCCCTCCGCGCACTCCCCTGAAGGAGTAAGGTTCATTACTCAACCTCGTGGAGTTATCGCCGCGTTGGGCACTCACGTATTGACGTCGTGGACGGTCTGAATGTCTAGTCGTAGACATGTTTATGCTCGCGCTCAATAGCTGCGATAGGCTACAGCCTTTCACCTGAAAAATAAGCGTGGCCTGCTCCTCATATCTGCTCCTCATTTATCTGCTCCTGCTCAAATATCTGCTCCTCATTTCCAGTTTTGTACTTGTACTTGTAAGATAGGCGGAAGGAATGCCTGTCCGGTCAGCTGCAATTACAAGCACAGTCGTAAGTTGTAGCCCGTGAGAGTTGGTGCCGTGGGTTGAGTCAATGCAGACAGCCTTGCCGCCATAGCGGAGCTACATTTCCCTCTGGGTACAAGTTATAAGGTCCATGTTAATGTTCTTGACGTCTTTTTGTGAGAGCAACTCTTTATCAGCTTATAGCAATCCTGAATCTGGGCTTTCTTCCAGGGCATCGATCCACATCTGCATACTGACAAAGTCATTGGGGTCTATCTTTTTTTTTTATTTATTTGGAGATACTGTCAATCCTTTTAGGGATTTTTACAGGAGTGGATTATGTGCCCGTATACATTTGCTCATAGAACCATACACGCGTTTGTACACAAGAGTATGCGAAGACACTGCAACAAAAAAGAGGCAAGCACATAGAAAAAAACACTTAGGATACCGTCATTCATGCACTGACGTTATCACAGATATACATTTATACATAAAAAGCAAAAGGAAGACACATAAGTGTTGACATCACATCCGCGTTGATGACAGTACAGAAATGCTAGCAAGTTCAACAAATTTGTCAATTGAAGACTGCGAGAACACACTCTGATCTAAAGAATTCCACTCACGCACAGCTTGCGGGAAAAACGAAAAACTGTAGGTATTATTGGCTCAAAATTATTCTTGGAGTGTGAATTGATGCTTATGACGGGTTTCTCTGCAAGTATTGAAAGAAATGTAGGTATCAGGATTTACTTTAATCATGTTATGCAAGATAAGGTACAAAAATTTCAGACGTTGTAGCAGCGCACGGCTGGTTAGTGTATGAAGCCCGGTCTCGGTCAGCATCTGCGTGGGTGAGTCGGTGCGCTGGTATCTGTTGCAGATAAAATGTGCCGCCTTCCGCTGGACAGCTTCGAGAGTAGATATTTGATTTTGGGCAAACGGAAACCATGCCACGTTCGTATATTCTAAGATCGGCCGAATACACATCACATAAGCCAAAAGTTTGGCTTCCCTCGTAGAGTACCGCAGGGCCCGTTTTAGATACATTAACTTCCGCATAGCTTTGTTTGCCACATAATCTACATGAGCTGACCAACCCATATCTGATGAGACGTGATGAGGCGCGGCAGGCAATGCTTTGGATGACGCGCGGGACGCCTTCACTTCTGGAAGTACTTGCCGGTAGATAGGCTCGTTGAACAGCCGGTACAGGTATACCGAAGAAGCTGTAGACAACCTGCTATCTACTAGCTGTGCAGATGGGGCGACTAATTCGCCTGTCAACATTGTCCTGTCGGACGCTTCTGTAGTTGTAATCCCAGAGACAGATCTCTGGAACGGGACAAGGGCCTGTGAACCTACTGTGTCGTAGGCGGCCTCCAGAAGTCTAAACACATTGGTGCCCCTCAAGTGGACAGCAATGGCTTGCAGTAGCTTGGGGGAGAACGGGATAGAGTTGTTCTCAGTTGGGAAATCGTCAGAGCGAATCCCAAGCGACTGCATGAACGTTATGCGTCAGTGCGATAAACCGTTGCTTTGTCATACCCCAAGATGTTTCGTGTGGGGTTGCTGGATACATCTCCGTGCTTTTCTGGTCGGAGAGTCACTGGTACATCCCATGCGGGTGAACCTTTCCCTTGACTGGCTTCAAGGTCCGCACAGATTCTCTGGGCGTACACAGCCAGGCAAGGAATGGACTTGTACAAATAGTGAGTGTCCGCTGTGAATTTGCCGAACCAACCGTATGTGGGTTTCACAAACTTGTAGGTTCGGGGCGGAAGCACAAATTCAAGTAAGGTTCCGTCTGGGAGCCTTACGTTCCCAAATCCAGACACGAAGTCGGATATGGGTTCTGGCAGCGGTAGCATCATCTCCATCATGCGCTGCACAAAGACCTTTTCGTCATAGGTCAGATGGTTCTTGTTCTCATGATGGATGTATAGCATGCGAGCGTAGCATGCTGCTGCACTGTAGTAGCCCAGACAGGAGTGAGAGAGAGAGAGAACAACTTTTATTTAGAAAGCCTGCAGAGTCGGTTAGGCTCCCTCCAAGCAGGGAGGACAAGCTTTTACCGCGACGCGGCCACTACGTCAATCTCGTGCGTTGTGCTCCTTGAGGTCTTGTTACGTCCCTCGCTACTTCCGCGGGTTCGAGAGGGCCGCCGCCCCCTTTCTGGGGGTGCCGCCCCCCTCTCCTCGGTTTCGCTCGGTCGCTGCCTCTCGAGAGCTGCCGAGACCTGCTGGACGGCCTTGAGTTGTGTCTTTTGATCGCAGCTCCTCGTTGCAGCCTCTAGCTGCGGCGGGATCGTCGTCTTCTCGCTGGCTTCGCGCGGATTTACGCTACAGTCCCAAGGATGTGAGCCGCGGTGGCTCTCTCCTTCGCGCACAGTCTGCATATGTCGCTCGCGTACACACTCGGACACACGTGCTTAGCTAGCACCGGGGTGAGCAGGGACCCCGTCTGTAACTGTCTATATAACACTGCCTCCTTCCGGGTAAGCCCCGGGTGAGGTGGCGGCATAGTCTGTCTGTTCAGTCTGTACCATTTCACTATTTCGTTGAAGGTGGTCATCTTGTCCTTGGCACTGCGTCGCGACCAGGACTCCGAGTCGGCCGTGCTTTCAGCCGCGCGGTTGGTTAGTCCTCGCGCGGCCGAGTTGGCCGTCTCGTTGTGGTTCACGTTTCCGCGTTCCGACACGTCACTGCCCATGTGGGCCGGAAACCACTTGATCACCACAGGACTGTTGCGTCCGATGTCTTCGGCCTTGCGCAGTATGCGCGCGGCCTCACTACATACCCTACCCTTGGCGTAGTTCTTCACTGCCGTTCTAGAGTCACACAACACTGTAGTACATCCGGGGTCGGAAACGGCCAAGGCGATGGCCACCTCCTCCGCCCGGTGCGCTTCTCGAGTCCGGACGCTCACCGCGGTCTTCGTTGCACCCGTCGATGCCCCGACAACCACCGCCGCGTATGCATCGGTGCTCCCTTGATACTCTGCCGCGTCCACGTAGGCGGCGCCTTCTTCTCTGGCGTGGAGGTCCACGAGAGCCCTGGCCCTCGCCAACCTCCGCTCCCTGTTGTGCTCGGGGTTCACGTTCTTCGGGATCGGGAAGACCCTGAGCTTTCTGTTGATGCTATCTGGTATAGGTACGTCTTTCTGCTGCTTGCCTTCCCTCGGTTCGAGGCCAAGGTCCCGCAGTATCTGTCTTCCGGTTCTCGTTTCGGAGAGACGCTCGAGTTGCGCCGTTCTCTGTGCTTCGGCTATTTCGTCCAGCGTGTTGTGGACTCCCAGCGCCATGAATTTTTCGGTGCTCGTGCCCCCGAGGAGACCGAGTGCCGCCTTATACGCCTTGCGTATGGTGGCGTCTATCTTGTTACGTTCACTCGGCCTCCAGTTGTGGAAGGCGGCCACGTCCGTTATGTGGCTAACTGCGAAGGATTGAACGAGCCTAGTCAGGCTCTCTTCCTTTATCCCCGCTTTTCTGTTGGACACCCTCTTGATGAGTCTCATTGCCGCAGCCGCCTTGCCCGCGAGCTTGTTGACCGTTTCACCGTTGACTCGGTTTCGCTGGACGAGCAGCCCGAGTACCCGAATCTTCTCTACCTCCGGCATTACCTGTCCTCCCGCCGTCTTGACCGTGATCTTGGGACGCTCGTACTTGACTTCCATATTCTTTCTCTTCCTGCACGATCCTTTCGGGGGAATCACCAGCAGTTCTGACTTGGCCGGGGAGCAAACGAGTCCAGACCCGTCCAGCTGCTCCTCGATGGCGTTGACCGCTTCTTGTAGCGTTGTCTCGATGTGTCCGTCGCTTTCTCCCGGTACCCATAGCGTCACGTCGTCGGCGTAGATGGTGTGCCGGACTCCCGCTACTCTTTCTAGCCGGGTGGCCACCCCGATCATAACGAGGTTGAAGAGTAGCGGGGAGATCACCGACCTCTGCGGAGTTCCGACGCTGCCCAGCTTCTTCTCTTCGAGCTGTAGGTCTCCCGCACAGATTTCGGTGGTTCGTTCCGTCAGGAAGTCTTTGATGTACTGGTATGTCCTCCTGCCCATGTTTAGCCTGGATACCTGGGCCAGGATAGCCGAGTGCCTCACTTTATCAAAGGCGCTCTGCAAGTCCAGCCCGAGTACGGCTCTGTTGTCCTTGGTGCCCGTCGTATCGTCGATGATCTCGTTCTTCAGTAAGATCATGGCGTCTTGCGTCCCGAGTTTGTTCCGAAACCCGATGATGGAGTTTGGGTAAAGCTCCGATTCTTCCAGGTAACGCTGCCACCTGTTCATGAGAACGTGCTCGAGGACCTTTCACACGCACGAAGTGAGTGAGATCGGCCTGAGGTTCTCTATGTTGGGCGGCCTGCCAGGCTTGGGGATGAGGATCGTCTTGGCTGCTTTCCATTGCTTGGGTAGCCTTCCTTCTTGCCAGCACTTGTTGTAGACGTTCGTGAGCGTTTCGATGGCCGCTTCGTTGAGGTTCTTGAGCGCTCTGTTGGCCACTCGATCGGGACCCGCGGCAGACCTTCCATTGAGTTCCTGCAGGGCAACTCTTACTTCCCAGGTCTGGATGTCGCGATCTAGCGTCTCGTTCTCCTTGCCTTGGTAATGCGGGTGTCTTTCCGTGGGGGTGGTCGGCAGGTACTTGGCGTCCAAGCGCCGCTTGACCTCGTCCTCCCCGTGTTCGCAGATTGCCTTGTGTAGGATCCTGGCCAGGTTGTTGTGTTGGTGGCCCGTGGTCTTGGTTTCGTCGAGGAGGTGCCGCAGCATGTTCCACGTCTTGCCCTTGTGCATCTGTCCGTCGGCTTCGTTGCAGGCCTCGTTCCACTGTTGGGTGCATAGCACCCTGCAGTGGACCTCGATCTGCCTGTTGAGCTCGGCGATCTTCTTCCTTAGACTTCGGTTGGTTCGTCGCTTCTGCCACCTCGCCTTTATGGACTGCTTGGCTTCTATCAGGTGGGCCAGCCGACTGTCCATCTTGTCTATCCGTTCGTCCGTCTCTAGCTCTTTGGTGGCTCCTTCCGTCGTCTCAACGACGTTGGCCGCCCATTGCTCGATGTCCGTAATGTCCTCTTGCACCGCGGGTAGCGCCTTTCGAAAGGCGTTCCAGTCCGTAATGCGATGCTTTCTTATGCCGGTGTTGCCTTGGCCTTCGAGCAGTATGACGACCTCTACGATGTAGTGATCGCTGCCCAGCTCTTGGCCCGTGTTTCTCCATTTCGCTTCTCTTGATCCTCCTTCAGTTTTGATGAAGGTAAGGTCCGGAGTTGTGTCTCTCGTAACAGATGTGCCGATCCTGGTGGGAAAGGCCGGATCCGTGATTAGGTTCAGTCCGACGTCGGTGGCGTCTTGCATCAGCTCTCTCCCCTTGACCGTCGTTCTGTGGTAGCCCCAGTCTTGGCTCGGTGCGTTAAAGTCTCCGCACACTACGAGCGTATTGCTTCCCGCGACTGAAGCTGCCTTGTGGAACAGTGCCTTGAATTTCTGTTGTCCGTGGGACGGGTTGCTGTAGACGTTCACCAGGAAAGTGCTCTCCCTCCTCTTCTTTCCCGTGATTACTTCCACCGTGCAGTGTTCGATGGCGCTTCTGCCGATCATTTCGTGTTCCACGAAGGTGATCCCTCTCCTAACGAAGGTGCAGACCCCTCTGCCCTTGCCCTTGGACGTGTCCCTTTTGCTCGGCGGGCTGTCGTGCGACCGGTAGCCCGGTAGTTTCGGCGTCTCTTCGCTGTGTGTTTCTTGAATCATTATGACGTCTGGTTTCCTCGTTAGTTGCTGCAAGTGTTGCTGCAGCACTGCTCTCTTGCCGGTAAAGCCGTTGCAGTTCCAGTGCCAGACCAAGAGGTCTCTCACTGGGGGTGTGGATGCTGCTGTACTTGCTGTCCCGTCCATGATTGCTGCAGTTTGGCGGTGATCTGTGCTTCCATACATTGTATTTGTGCCTGTATCTGCGTCTGCAGCTGTGCTTGCATTTGCGCCATCATGTTCTGGATCGTGCTCTGTATATTCGTTGTCGTCTGCTGAACCGTTTGCGCGAGCGCAGTAAGTCGTTCGTTGGTTTCCTTGCTGGTCGCCTCGAGACGGTCGAGTCTAACGTCCTGTTTTTCGCTTCTCTCCATTGTCTTTCGTTCCTTGGCGACCTCTATGGCTCTCCTCTTGGGAGCCGGTCCCGCCGTTTTCGTGGCTCTCGGGTCCACCTCGACCTCTAGTTCGTCCTCGGTTATCTCTTCTTGTTCCCTCTCTTGTGCGGGCTTCGGCAGCAGCTGCTGCTGTTGCTGCATCGCAATTAATGTCGTTAGCTTCGCGTTGATTTCCTTGATGGTTGCGTCCTGCTCGGCGATTCTCTGCTTTAGCTTCTCGTTCTAGTCTCTTAGGGCTTTTATTACCATTCCATTCTCTTCTTGGAACTTCTTCGTGGCGTTTTGCGCCGGTGGTTGTCTCTTCTCTGCCATGTTAGCCTTGACTGCTTCGGCCCAGGTGACTATTTCCCCCGACTGCGACGGTCTGTGGCGGCTGGCGCTCCTGCCTCCCTTGCTGTTGTCCCTCTTGCGGCTGCTGTCGCGCTGCCTCGAATCCCCGCGGGGTCTCTCAGCAGACAGCGCTCGCAGCGGCGGAAAGCTTTTCGGATCCAGTTGTTGCTGCATGGCTGCCATCTTGCGTTCCCATTGCCGTTTTTTGACCACATACGGCATCTTGTACTTGTTTTTGCATTCCCTCTCGCCCGTTGGATGCTGTCCCCCGCAGAGCTTGCACTTGGGCTTGCATTCGCGTTTGTGATCCTCGCTGGGGTTCACGATTCCGCAGCCGAAGCATACTTTGGCATTGGGATTCGGGCATACGTCTCTTCTATGGCCGATCCTGCCGCATTGCCTGCACACGTCAAAGTGCTTGCGGTAAAGCCCGCACCTGACTAATATCGAGCCATACTTGACGTAGTTCGGTACTTTTTGTCCAGCGAAGAGTACTATCACTGTGGTTGTATTGCCGATTCTGTGCGCCTCCACCGCTAGGGGGTTGCATGGGTTCACGATGTTTTCGGTTATCTCTTCCGGGGTGTCGTGTACGGCAATGCCTCGGATGACTCCCTTGACCGTGCCGTCCGCCGCCGTTCGGTAGGCGCTGACTTCGTATGCCTTCTCTCCTACGTTTAGGGTTTTGACCTTAGAGTACAGCGTGGCACGCCTCTCGTCCGGGGTGCTGACCACGATGATGTTTTGCTGCGCGTTCGTGCAGATGGTGTCTGCTTTGGCTTCTTCCTTCGTTATTCGAACCGCCGTCATGACGGCCGACATAATTATTGAAACCTCAGTTCTCGCTACGTTGAGACCTCCCCGTGGTCTAATGACTATCTTGGTGTCTTCCTTCGGCATGTCTATCGGCATCATCGCCGCTTTCGTTACCGAGGCTGCAACTCTCTTAGCAAAACTGGCCCTAGTCTTGGGTCTAGACTGGCGAGTAGTGGCGGCGGACTCACCGTTTTCCTTGCCGGTCATGATCTGCTTGATGCGCTTGCCGGAGGCCGACCAGCCTTCGGCTTCTTCCGGTGTAATGTCCTCTCCGGGAACTTCAATGGACATACGCCCGCCGAGACTGCCGATGCTCGGCGCTGACGTTATGTTGTCTCCCATCGACGTGGCCACTTCCATGTCGGACGCCATCTTGGTCGTACTCGTCGTCGGGTTAGGCCTAGCGGCCGGGCCCGTCGCCACCGGTGGCCGTACTTGTGGTAGGCCGACGCTAGGCCGCAGCCGGTGCAGGGGAAGACTTGCTCCATCCGAAATTCATAACCAATTTAATCGGAGGAACAGACATGGTCAGCAGGCAATGGACAACAATTTTCGGTGACAAAGAGAAGCAGCGGTAACACAGCGGAGAGTCCGGACAGGAGTTGGGCACTACTCTTCCAAAAGTGGGCGCTTTGGCGGTGAGGCTAGAGTAAACCTCATCCACCAGGTTGCTAAGTCCATCCGCGCCAGGAGTGAAGGTATGGCGCTGAGGAGATGGCTTCAACTCGTGCCCAGCATCGACAAAGTACGCTTCTCCCCACAAACGGTCGTTCTTTTGTGCGGTGCCGACCGTTGAAAGGAACTTAGCCTGAGGAGGGCCTTCGTCGGCCGGGGAGCCGCGCGACGTTGAGGCTGGCGTCGGCGTGGTCTTTTGACCGCTCCCTCGCTTTTGGGTAGGACCACCCCGCCTCGTGCGCAGGCGGTCGCCTCGACCGCGATCCCCTCCGCGCACTCCCCTGAAGGAGTAAGGTTCATTACTCAACCTCGTGGAGTTATCGCCGCGTTGGGCACTCACGTATTGACGTCGTGGACGGTCTGAATGTCTAGTCGTAGACATGTTTATGCTCGCGCTCAATAGCTGCGATAGGCTGCAGCCTTTCACCTGAAAAATAAGCGTGGCCTGCTCCTCATATCTGCTCCTCATTTATCTGCTCCTGCTCAAATATCTGCTCCTCATTTCCAGTTTTGTACTTGTACTTGTAAAATAGGCGGAAGGAATGCCTGTCCGGTCAGCTGCAATTACAAGCACAGTCGTAAGTTGTAGCCCGTGAGAGTTGGTGCCGTGGGTTGAGTCAATGCAGACTGCTTTGCCGCCATAGCGGAGCTACATTTCCCTCTGGGTACAAGTTATAAGGTCCATGTTGATGTTCTTGACGTCTTTTTGTGAGAGCAACTCTTTATCAGCTTATAGCAATCCTGAATCTGGGCTTTCTTCCAGGGCATCGATCCACATCTGCATACTGACAAAGTCATTGGGGTCTATCTTTTTTTTTTTATTTATTTGGAGATACTGTCAATCCTTTTAGGGATTTTTACAGGAGTGGATTAAGTGCCCGTATACATTTGCTCATAGAACCATACACGCGTTTGTACACAAGAGTATGCGAAGACACTGCAACAAAAAAGAGGCAAGCACATAAAAAAAAACACTTAGAATACCGTCATTCATGCAGTGACGTTATCACAGATTTACATTTATACATAAAAAGCAAAAGGAAGACACATAAGTGATGACATCACATCCGCGTTGATGACAGTACAGAAATGCTAGCAAGTTCAACAAATTTGTCAATTGAAGACTGCGAGACCACACTCTGATCTAAAGAATTCCACTCACGCGCAGCTCGCGAGAAAAACGAAAAACTGTAGGTATTATTGGCACAAAAATATTCTTGGAGTGTGAATTGATGCTTATGACGGGTTTCTCTGCAAGTATTGAAAGAAATGTAGGTATCAGGATTTACTTTAATCATGTTATGCAAGATAAGGTACAAAAATTTCAGACATTGTAGCAGCGCACAGCTGGTTAGTGTATGAAGCCCGATCTCGGTCAGCATCTGCGTGGGTGAGTCGGTGCGCTGGTATCTGTTGCAGATAAAACGTGCGGCCTTCCGCTGGAGAGCTTCGAGTCGATATTTGATTTTGGGCAAACGGAAACCATGCCACGTTCGCATATTCCAAGATCGGCCGAATACACATCACATAAGGAAAAAGTTTGGCTTCCCTCGTAGAGTACCGCAGGGCCCGTTTTAGATACATTAACTTCCGCATAGCTTTGTTTGCCACATAATCTACATGAGCTGACCAACCCATATCTGATGAGACGTGATGAGGCGCGGCAGGCAATGGTTTGGATGACGCGCGGGGCGCCTTGACTTCTGGAAGTACTTGCCGGTAGATAGGCTCGTTGAACAGCCGGTACAGGTATACCGAAGAAGCTGTAGACAACCTGCTATCTACTAGCTGTGCAGATGGGGCGACTAATTCGCCTGTCAACATTGTCCTGTCGGACGCTTCTGTAGTTGTAATCCCAGAGACAGATCTCTGGAACGGGACAAGGGCCTGTGAACCTACTGTGTCGTAGGCGGCCTCCACAAGTCTAAACACATTGGTGCCCCTCAAGTGGGCAGCAATGGCTTGCAGTAGCTTGGGGGAGAACGGGATAGAGTTGTTCTCAGTTGGGAAATCGTCAGAGCGAATCCCAAGCGACTGCATGAACGTTATCGCGTCAGTGCGATAAACCGTTGCTTTGTCATACCCCAAGATGTTTCGTGTGGGGTTGCTGGATACATCTCCGTGCTTTTCTGGTCGGAGAGTCACTGGTACATCCCATGCGGGTGAACCTTTCCCTTGACTGGCTTCAAGGTCCGCACAGATACTCTAGGCGTACACAGCCAGGCAAGGAATGGACTTGTACAAATAGTGAGTGTCCGCTGTGAATTTGCCGAACCAACCGTATGTGGGTTTCACAAACTTGTAGGTTCGGGGCGGAAGCTCAAATTCAAGTAAGGTTCCGTCTGGGAGACTTACGTTCCCAAATCCAGACACGAAGTTAGATATGGGTTCTGGCAGCGCTGGCATCATCTCCATCATGCGCTGCACAAAGACCTTTTCGTCATAGGTCAGATGGTTCTTGTTCTCATGATGGATGTATAGCATGCGAGCGTAGCATGCTGCTGCACTGTAGTAGCCCAGACAGGAGTTGGGCACTACTCTTCCAAAAGTGGGCGCTTTGGCGGTGAGGCTAGAGTAAACCTCATCCACCAGGTTGGTAAGTCCATCCGCGCCAGGAGTGAAGGTATGGCTCTGAGGAGATGGCTTCAACTCATGCCCAGCATCGACAAAGTACGCTTCTCCCCACAAACGGTCGTTCTTCTGTGCGGTGCCGACCGTTGAAGGGAACTTAGCCTGGGGAGGGCCTTCGTCGGCCGGGGAGCCGCGCGACGTTGAGGCTGGCGTCGGCGTGGTCTTTTGACCGCTCCCTCGCTTTTGGGTAGGACCACCCCGCCTCGTGCGCAGGCGGTCGCCTCGACCGCGATCCCCTCCGCGCACTCCCCTGAAGGAGTAAGGTTCATTACTCAACCTCGTGGAGTTATCGCCGCGTTGGGCACTCACGTATTGACGTCGTGGACGGTCTGAATGTCTAGTCGTAGACATGTTTATGCTCGCGCTCAATAGCTGCGATAGGCTACAGCCTTTCACCTGAAAAATAAGCGTGGCCTGCTCCTCATATCTGCTCCTCATTTATCTGCTCCTGCTCAAATATCTGCTCCTCATTTCCAGTTTTGTACTTGTACTTGTAAGATAGGCGGAAGGAATGCCTGTCCGGTCAGCTGCAATTACAAGCACAGTCGTAAGTTGTAGCCCGTGAGAGTTGGTGCCGTGGGTTGAGTCAATGCAGACTGCCTTGCCGCCATAGCGGAGCTACATTTCCTTCTGGGTACAAGTTATAAGTTCCATGTTAATGTTCTTGACGTCTTTTTGTGAGAGCAACTCTTTATCAGCTTATAGCAATCCTGAATCTGGGCTTTCTTCCAGGGCATGGATCCACATCTGCATACTGACAAAGTCATTGGGGTCTATCTGCTCCTCATTTCCAGTTTTGTACTTGTACTTGTAAGATAGGCGGAAGGAATGCCTGTCCGGTCAGCTGCAATTACAAGCACAGTCGTAAGTTGTAGCCCGTGAGAGTTGGTGCCGTGGGTTGAGTCAATGCAGACAGCCTTGCCGCCATAGCGGAGCTACATTTCCCTCTGGGTACAAGTTATAAGGTCCATGTTAATGTTCTTGACGTCTTTTTGTGAGAGCAACTCTTTATCAGCTTATAGCAATCCTGAATCTGGGCTTTCTTCCAGGGCATGGATCCACGTCTGCATACTGACAAAGTCATTGGGGTCTATCTGCTCCTCATTTCCAGTTTTGTACTTGTACTTGTAAGATAGGCGGAAGGAATGCCTGTCCGGTCAGCTGCAATTACAAGCACAGTCGTAAGTTGTAGCCCGTGAGAGTTGGTGCCGTGGGTTGAGTCAATGGAGACAGCTTTGCCGCCATAGCGGAGCTATATTTCCCTCTGGGTACAAGTTATAAGGTCCATGTTAATGTTCTTGACCTCTTTTTGTGAGAGCAACTCTTTATCAGCTTATAGCAATCCTGAATCTGGGCTTTCTTCCAGGGCATGGGTCCACATCTGCATACTGACAAAGTCATTGGGGTCTATCTGCTCCTCATTTTCAGTTTTGTACTTGTACTTGTAAGATAGGCGGAAGGAATGCCTGTCCGCTCAGCTGCTGATCTCACTGTCAGATCTGTCTCTGGGATTACAACTACACAAGCGTCAACAAATTTGTCAATTGAAGACTGCGAGACCACACTCTGATCTAAAGAATTCCACTCAGGCACAGCTCGCGGGAAAAACGAAAAACTAGGTATTATTGGCACAAAAATATTCTTGGAGTGTGAATTGATGCTTATGACGGGTTTCTCTGCAAGTATTGAAAGAAATGTAGGTATCAGGATTTACTTTAATCATGTTATGCAAGATAAGGTACAAAAATTTCAGACGTTGTAGCAGCGCACGGCTGGTTACTGTATGAAGCCCAATCTCGGTCAGCATCTGCGTGGGTGAGTCGGTGCGCTGGTATCTGTTGCAGATAAAACGTGCGGCCTTCCGCTGGACAGCTTCGAGAGTCGATATTTGATTTTTTGGGCAAACGGAAACCATGCCACGTTCCCATATTCCAAGATCGGGCGAATACACATCACATAAGCCAAAAGTTTGGCTTCCCTCGTAGAGTACCGCAGGGCCCGTTTTAGATACATTAACTTCCGCATAGCTTTGTTTGCCACATAATCTACATGAGCTGACCAACCCATATCTGATGAGACGTGATGAGGCGCGGCAGGCAATGGTTTGGATGACGCGCGGGGCGCCTTCACTTCTGGAAGTACTTGCCGGTAGATAGGCTCGTTGAACAGCCGGTACAGGTATACCGAAGAAGCTGTAGACAACCTGCTATCTACTAGCTGTGCAGACGGGGCGACTAATTCGCCTGTCAACATTGTCCTGTCGGACGCTTCTGTAGTTGTAATCCCAGAGACAGATCTCTGGAACGGGACAAGGGCCTGTGAACCTACTGTGTCGTAGGCGGCCTCCACAAGTCTAAACACATTGGTGCCCCTCAAGTGGGCAGCAATGGCTTGCAGTAGCTTGGGGGAGAACGGGATAGAGTTGTTCTCAGTTGGGAAATCGTCAGAGCGAATCCCAAGCGACTGCATGAACGTTATCGCGTCAGTGCGATAAACCGTTGCTTTGTCATACCCCAAGATGTTTCGTGTGGGGTTGCTGGATACATCTCCGTGCTTTTCTGGTCGGAGAGTCACTGGTACATCCCATGCGGGTGAACCTTTCCCTTGACTGGCTTCAAGGTCCGCACAGATTCTCTGGGCGTACACAGCCAGGCAAGGAATGGACTTGTACAAATAGTGAGTGTCCGCTGTGAATTTGCCGAACCAACCGTATGTGGGTTTCACAAACTTGTAGGTTCGGGGCGGAAGCTCAAATTCATGTAAGGTTCCGTCTGGGAGCCTTACGTTCCCAAATCCAGACACGAAGTCGGATATGGGTTCTGGCAGCGGTAGCTTCATCTCCATCATGCGCTGCACAAAGACCTTTTCGTCATAGGTCAGATGGTTCTTGTTCTCATGATGGATGTATAGCATGCGAGCGTAGCATGCTGCTGCACTGTAGTAGCCCAGACAGGAGTTGGGCACTACTCTTCCAAAAGTGGGCGCTTTGACGGTGAGGCTAGAGTAAACCTCATCCACCAGGTTGGTAAGTCCATCCGCGCCAGGAGTGAAGGTATGGCACTGAGGAGATGGCTTCAACTCGTGCCCAGCATCGACAAAGTACGTTTCTCCCCACAAACGGTCGTTCTTTTGTGCGGTGCCGACCGTTGAAAGGAACTTAGCCTGAGGAGGGCCTTCGTCGGCCGGGGAGCCGCGCGACGTTGAGGCTGGCGTCGGCGTGGCCTTTTGACCGCTCCCTCGCTTTTGGGTAGGACCACCCCGCCTCGTGCGCAGGTGGTCGCCTCGACCGCGATCCCCTCCGCGCACTCCCCTGAAGGAGTAAGGGTCATTACTCAACCTCGTGGAGTTATCGCCGCGTTGGGCACTCACGTATTGACGTGGTGGACGGTCTGAATGTCTAGTCGTAGACATGTTTATGCTCGCGCTCAATAGCTGCGATAGGCTACAGCCTTTCACCTGAAAAATAAGCGTGGCCTGCTCCTCATATCTGCTCCTCATTTATCTTCTCCTGCTCAAATATCTGCTCCTCATTTCCAGTTTTGTACTTGTACTTGTAAGATAGGCGGAAGGAATGCCTGTCCGGTCAGCTGCAATTACAAGCACAGTCGTAAGTTGTAGCCCGTGAGAGTTGGTGCCGTGGGTTGAGTCAATGCAGACAGCCTTGCCGCCATAGCGGAGCTACATTTCCCTCTGGGTACAAGTTATAAGGTCCATGTTAATGTTCTTGACGTCTTTTTGTGAGAGCAACTCTTTATCAGCTTATAGCAATCCTGAATCTGGGCTTTCTTGTATGGCAAACGTCACGTATGGGAGGATCTCGTCCCAGGTCCTGTGCTTTACGTCGACGTACATTGCGAGCATGTCCGCTAAGGTTTTGTTGAGGCGCTCCGTGAGCCCGTTTGACTGCGGCTGGTATGCAGTAGTCTTGCTGTAGGTTGTGTGACTCAGCTGAAACACCTCGTGCAGGAGCTGCGCTGTAAACGCAGTGTCCCTATCAGTGATTACAGAGGACGGGGCGCCGTGTCGTAAAACGATGTGGTGTTTGAAGAAATGCGCGATTTCAGATGATGTACTGCGCGGCACCGCCTTGGTTTCCGCATAGCGCATCAAATAATCAGTCGCAACTATGATCCACTTATTGCCAGAAGATGATACAGGGAATGGGCCCAGAAGACGAATGCCGACTTGGTCAAAAGGTGTGCGAGGTGGTTCAATTGGATGGAGCAAACCTGCAGGCTTTAGCGGTGGCGACTTACGACGCTGGCACTCACGGCAACCTCTGACGTAGCGGTGGATGGTCGCTGCAAGTTTAGGCCAACAATAGGCCTGACTCACTCGAGCGAGCGTGCGTGCAAATCCCAAAAGCATTTGTTGGGCGAGTTGGCAGCGCTGTGTGGTGTCCCTTCTTCATCTCTGTCCTGTCGTTTGCGCTGTAGTTATGGATCAAGTATTTTTTATTTTATTTATTTTCATTTTTATTTATTTAAGATTTTTTCACTTCCTGTCTAACGACACAGCTACGCATTAGCCTACAGTCGCATGGGAACGCGCGCCCTAGGTTCACCTCTGTTAGCCAAGAAGAACCGACTCGTCAGGCTTTGCTTGAGAGCCCAGTCATGTGGTTGCCAAGAGAATATCAGCACGTTATTGTGTTTACTGCCTTGGTGACCAGTACGGATTTAATAATGTCGGAACTCTAAAAAATACCACGCGCGGCTCTGTTGACCGCTTCCTCCCAAACCTGAGACACAGAGGCTGTGGCGGGCTTCGTCTCCCGTGTGAAGCCACTTTCAGAGGATGCGTGCTGGGCAATAAGTGACTCTTTGACTTTAGCAGAACAAGAAGATGCCAACGATCAATTGCCACTTTCTAAGACACCTGGGCATACATGGGCTTTCATGTATGCTTTTGTCGAAAAAATACTTCCACATTAAAAGTGCATAAGTAGTCGTAAGTGCCCTCCGTAATTTTTTGACACCATTTATGCTGACGATGCTCTAATGGACTTATAAAACGGAGAATGCTTGATGTAATGAACCGTAATAATAAAAAGTTGCTTACAATTTGCAGTTTGATGGTGTGGCCGTCTAGCTGTATCGTCTTCAGTTTCTGTGTAAGCAAAGAAAAGCGACAACCTCATCAATGCGCCAGTTGAAAGCGATTTCTATTAAGTTGTTGAATGCTGTGGAGAGCTGTGGAATCGCCCGTCGACGGCCGCAAAGACTGTGAAAAGCTTTCTTGGCTACATGTAGCTCGATTAGCCCTCACGCTTGCGGATTGATAACAATTCGTGAGGTTCTTTTGTACGCGTACCAAGTCTATTAATTCGCCACGGAATTTCTTAAAGTGCGTTGCGCGTTCTAGTGGTGAACTTTGATTAAAGATTACGATGAAATACTTTAACCTCGATGTAGCACATGTTTGTGCAGGACCGCCACAAAGTGGCGACATCCTTAAACGGAAAACCAAGTTGGCAGATTTGTGAAATCCAGTTGGAGGCTAGTATCGGAAAATAATATCGGCAAAGTATGAACTGGAGGAGAAATAAAAGCCATTGTTGTTGTCCCTTTGACGGACAGACTGGCTTTCCCGGCCCTCGATTTCTATTACAGATGTGTAGAGCGCACTCAAGCAATCCTTTTAAAGCCACTACTTTTCATCAGACAAAGCCGATTGTTGATTCGGCAGCATTTCCTGCATTGCTCGCTTAAAGGTTGATAGCCTTGCTCAAGAACTTGTTTTCCAAAACTAAATATCAAGTACGGAAATATAGTCCATGTCATGCACACAGGCTACATACGTTCGACAAAACGAACAGCTGGGCTATTTAGAACGGTTTATGTATATTTGGAAAAAAAGAAGCAACGTAAGACGGCAGAGATGACAAACGCCTTGTGTTCTGACAACTAAAGTTTCATAAGAAAGCCTGCGCTTAGGAGAGGTTGTTAGAACAAGGAAAAATGACACTCGATGTTAGTTAAGCAAGATGCGGCCTGTATGCGGTCCAACTCAGCTTACAAATCCAGGTTCGATGCCTTTAAGGGCAACTCCGGGGTTTTTATGCCGGCAACACATTTTACTCGAACTTTAACTGCACGTTCTCCTCAGTATTCTGGTAATGTGTGACAAATTTCGGAACCGGCTGACGTCGAACTTCGGAGCGAACGAATTTGTTGTCTCAGTCGGAAAGCGTGATTCAGCAGTTGCACTTGACTAGATGTTCGCTCTGCGTGTGTTAAATAAAAAAAATCGGACTTGCTTTTGGATTTCACAGAAAAAAACGACTGAAGTTACCGTTCGCGTCTACAGTTTAGTTGTTCGACGCGCACACAATCTGTTTCTTAAGAATATCTATGATGTTTTTTTTTATTTTTTTTTCTGTTGTGGCGTCATGCTTGTATATTGGCCGAAACCTAGTTAAGGTTTGGCTTCGTGTTCATTGATGTTTTATTATTTTTTGCGGCTTATTTCAAAAATATTTAATCGCAATTACGAGAGAGAAGTCAAAAAAATACAACCCAGTCGTTAACTAAAAAGGTTAAAAAAAACTCCGGTGTTGCCTTTCAAGCATCCGGGCACACAGGAAGCTTCTACAAGACTCCGCCGAAAGCTACTAGCAATGCTGACAGCAACGCAACAGTAGGATGATCCAATCAACTAACCTCGGGCGGAGGCTATACTTCATGGTCTTTTTTATTCCACCAGTGAGTTAATGCATTGAGGTTTTCTTCCCTTTTTTTAGGAAAAAAAGTTTAATAAGGTGGGAATAGAACAGCAGTCTGGAGAAAGAAACATCCCTGGTGCTTTGTGAACTCTGAAGTTGGCTACAAACACTGTTATAGTTTAACCGCTGTGAAATCGGACAAACGAGTCAGTGTTTAAATAACCGCCTGAGGAAGCACGACACCATTGTGAATTGCTGCACTGCCAACAATAATACTGTGGAGTCCATTGCTTCGTGGTGCGCGCCGCATTTTCAAAAATGCAGCTTTATAGCCAACATAGCGACATGCACCTCCGTGAGATATTTAAGCCTACGCTATCTGCAAGCATCACATGCAGTCTGCCAGCCCGCCATTAATGTGTCTCTTCCACAAAAAGATTACGTATCTAGGCATATAAATTTTGTAGGAAAACTATCTCATGTCAGCCCTGTTTCTGTTGTTTTTCTTTCTTTGACGATCGTATCTAAGCGTAGGTTTTCTCGTGAATCGACTGCTAGATAACGCTGCGGAGTGTTATCTTCTTTGCCTTTCACCCCGTCATTTCCGTTTTGTAATTGCCAGAGATAGCATTCGCATCGCCCACATATTTTTTTCCAGCCTTTCCCGCGGCTGCCGTTTTCGCACACCTATTTTTCGTTAATAGAAGCTCGTCACAAACTTACGAACTTCACTCCGGCTTTTCGATAACCGCCTCCCGTGCAAAGGCCTCTACTTTTCTCTTCCTCCTCTCCACATTCGTCGCTTTCGCCTGCTCCAGCTGTGCACTGTAGCCCACTGGTCTTCAGTTCTGTTGGCCTCCCTGCCGTTGTTTTATCTGAGCCATTTTCCGCTCCCTGAAAAGTTACACGAGAAATGGGATTCAGAGATTTTCTGTTTATCATGCTTGGTCGAAAAAGAAAAGGAATGCTAACACGCTACCTTAAACGACCTCGTCAGTGGAAAACATAGTAAGCTTAAGAAATACTATTCAGACAACAACAGCTTTCAACAGCACCTCAATGGGAAAATAAGCGGCGTTTTCTCACATAGTGGGCTTTTGAAAGAAGCAGCGCCTGTACGATGCTTCACTAAAGCCAAAATTTGGGCGAGTTCGTACCTATTCATATTTTCTCCACAGCGCAACAAGGAGAAGCTCTGCTATTTCCATTTCGCCCCTTCCTTTTTGCCCTCTTGAAGCAATATGCGTGCGATGCTTTGAGCATTTAGGAGCAGTTGTATCTCTCTGTCGTAAAATCCTAGTTAACAGTGTTTCAAAAATTGTAATATTCACAACAGTTGTGGAAACACTACACTGCTGTATGTACAATGTGCTTGGCAAAGCATCTCTATATAATGGTTTTAATGCCGACTCAAATTTCAAAAATGCACATGTCACTTGAATTCAGTTTTCCGTCCCCTATAAGGAAGTAACATTAACAACTGTGCCAAGATGCTTTACTTCATTTCACATCTTTAACGTTTATCTTCAATTCGTGCCATCTGACTACACAATTGTGCTCTTTTATTCTTAGTACTTTCAATGTTTTGACCGTAGTGCTGTGTTTTCTGGTTTACTTGTAGCCATGATTATAGATGAGGTTAATTCTGATTTATTAAGCTTATAACTAATTGCTGCACTTCAACTAAAGGACAGCTATGCTTATTTCTTTTCTTTACCAGCTTGAGAATTCTCATTTTACGTGTTCTCTGTTCTTACGTGCACTGCTTAGGTTTTCACATTTTATCTATGTTAGCCTACATCCTGCGCTGATGTGCTGGCCTATTTTATTGTCGCCATAAGAGATTCCTTTCCAGTCGTGTACGTAAGGATCTCTTGCTTCAGTAATTACATTGCAGACAGCCTCTATATTGCATTTCTTTTGATAAATAAATTGACCTCAGTATAAAATGCAAAGGCAAAATTATAGAAAAACATATATGAAAAGGTCGACAAGGCATGCTTTCAGGACTCACTTAGGCAGAAACACTAATATAAAACGTTGTAAAGAACAAATACGCTGGCACAAATTACCCAGGTGCACTAGAGGCTCGGCGCAAAGGTTCAAAAGCAGTTAGCAAACACTCACCAGCAGTGTATTCAACAAGCAGGACTTCCCCACTCCTGCATCTCCGACCAACAAAATATTAAATACGTAGTAACTGCAAAAGACATATGATAAATCAGTACAACTCCTGGAACGAAAATGCTCGCATAAAAGTTGATAAAAGAGTGCTCCGGTGATCTTGACCATGTGGAAGGTATATGTGGCAAGTAGCGACTAAAGCGCGCTTCTAGTTCTAAAACAAGTTTGTGCACAGAAGTATTAAACGGCACTCTAGATATCTTTGTGTTGTGTTGGGTTTAATGGCGCATAAGCGGCTAAGACTATCATGCGCCAAGCTCAAGGTATGGAAAAATTGGTGTGAGCAGAGTTTGAAAACAAAGTGTATAAAAACGATGGCGTAAAGGGCCTAAAAGTTATCTTTACTACGTAGTTGATGAAAGACAAACATTTTAGAAATGTCTGTTTGCATAAGCTTTTAAAAGTTGGTAAACCTCGGTGGACATCCTTGGCTTGGTAAGGATCTCAGGGCTCCCAACAACTTAGATAAAGACCTCAGCCTCCTTCTCGGGATTGAGAAAGTGGCTGAGGCGTATCGTTCTACGCAGAGAAGCACAGGGTCAGAACATTACAGTTTTTGAAGAATACCGGCTTCCCTTAAAAAGCTGAAAACATCAACCATACCAACAAGTGCATCTTCACCTGATATCAGTGCTGGATGAAATAGAATATGTCCTTTGTACAGTGTAGTGACATACTTTTTCCTTAGGGATTCGAGTTTTGTGCACGAGAATAATATGTAGTTTACGTTAAGTTCGTCTCCACATTTTTCGCAAAAACAGGTTTGGCTGCCATTGTAAGTAAGAAGTTGTGTGTGAGATGTGTGTGTTCAATACGGAGACGGCATAAAATAACTTCTATGCAGCGTTCTTGGTGGCAGCACGACTTTCATTCTTCTATTAAGGGTTTTACTAAGTGGAGCTTATTATTACCTTCAATATTCCATTCAGACTGCCATTTATCTCTGAGCATTTACTGCATTAACTTCAGGCCATCTTTGTAGAGAATGTTAACTTTCATTATTTGTTTGTTCCGAGCTTTCGCAGCACATTCATCCGCTTTCTCGCCAAATTTTGTCTTATCCCTGTATTGTGGCGCTTGTTATGCTGCGTACGATATCACCGATTATTTGTGTGACTGCATTTCTATGGTGAAGTGAGGTTAGTATGCTCAGATAATCAATGTGAATGATACTGTTCTGAATGTTAGAATTTATTACTTTTTTTTACAGCCACCGAGACTGCGTAACACTCGCCGGTGAAAATGGATGCACACTCAGGGAGCCGTACTATTTTTTCCCAATTATTCTGAACTACAGCACTTCCGACGTAGTGTGCTGACTTTTATCAATCGGTATAAAATGCTTCTTATTCTTCGTATTTTTCGTTAAGTGCTAAATATTTTTGTAATATCTGCTCATGCAGTGTGTGTTTTTTCCGAAATTGTGTTAATGTGAAGTCGCACACAGTTGGTAGGCAGTACCAAGGCGGGAGTGGATCAGGCTTGCGGGCAATATTAGGCAATGTGTCCATTATGTCTAGTTCTTGGCATTTCTCTTCAAAGCGGAGAAGTGGCCTGATTGCGAGAGGTTTGTAGGTAAATAGTGTTCGAGATGGGCACTTAGTAACGAGTGGTAACAGATATGTTTAGGCTGAGAACGGATCTTTAAAATGTATGAGCATGTGAGCATTGTTCTTCTGTCTCCAAGTGGTGGTTCGTTGGTTTCTACGTACAGGCTTTTTATGGGTAACGTCCCGTAAGCACCAGTTGAAAGACGCAAACCCAAATTGTGCACAGGGTCCACTCGCTTCAAGTATGACGGCCTTGCTGACCCATACACTATGCGACCATAACCTAAAACGAAACGTACTACAGAGCGATAAATCTGTAAAAGGCATGCCCCATCAGAACCCCAGTGTTTGCGTGAAAGGACTAGATTGGTTTCCTGAAGACATAAGGCTACGGGCGACACTGACCCTAAAATATCTCTTATATCCTTGTAATTCCTCAATATTCCTCTACAGTTCCACTGAACTGGAAAAGCCATGTTTATGTTTGGGGCAGGAACGATTAAGGGTTTACTTGTTTTCTGGGGCCGATATGACGGCCCTGTCTTTTTTCCGCTCAAGAGAGCTGTTCCGCAGCTGTAAAGCAGGCGGGCTGGGGGTTACGTCCATCACCTCGCAAGAGGTGCTGGACGACCGCGGGGAAGCCGCGGGTGTGTGGGTGTCAGGCCTCCCCCGACGAGGGGAAGTCCTGCGAGATGCCGACCCATGGGCCGGCACTCCCTGGCTTGGAGTTGGCAGAACAGCCTTCGCTGTGCCTGCCTGGGGCGTGGATGGACCTGCCACAGGCTCGGTGGAAGTGGCCTCGGCAGGTTCCGGAGTGCTGTGTGGTGCTACGCCCCCGCGCACCACATCAGCGAAGTTTGGTTTTGCTGTGAAGGAGAATGTGTTCGTAAGCGCAAAACGTCTTCTCGCTTCTTTAAATGAAACGCTTTCTTTGGTCTTAATGGTGATGATTTATTTTTCTTTCTTCCGGGATGGGCACGCCCTTGAGTATGCAGCGTGGTCTCCTTCGCAGTTCGTGCAGCGTAGGGCTGCGTTACATTCCTCAGGAGGGCGGTCCTTTGAAGCGCATTTCGCGCTAGTTTTACGGCCACGGCAACTCTGTGAGCCATGGCCAAACTTCTGATGATTGAAACATCGGCAAGAATTGGGTATGTAGTGTCTGATGTTGACTTTCAAGTATCCAACTTGTGTTGTTGTGTGTTGTGTTGGGTTTTATGGCGCATAAGCGACTGAGGCTATCATGCGCCAAGCTCAGGGTATCGAAAATTGTTTTATGTAGGATGTTATACAAGAGTCTAAATGAACGGCGGTGTAAAGGGCCTAAAAAGTTAATTCATGCAACCTAGTAAAAATATAAGACAAAATTTTAAAACTGACTTATGGTAAAAGCTTTAAAGGGGTTCGGTAACCTCAGCAGCCATCCTTGGCTGAGCAAGGATCCCGAGGCCCCGAACCGATGGGATAGGGACCTCAGCCATCTTCTCAGGAGTGAGAAAGTGGCTGGGGTGTTTCAAAAACAAATAAGGCAATAGGTTAAAATTTATAGTTTATCGAGAAAACCAGCTTCTCTTAAAAAGCTAAAAACGAAACTTATATCTACAAATGCATTGTCACCCAAGATTAGCATTGGATGGAGAGGAATGTGTTCGTTATAAAATTGAGTGAAGTGCTTTTTTCTTAGTGTTTCGAGTTCTGAACATGATATTAAAATATGGATTAGTGTGAGTTCATCTCCACATGTTTCGCAAAGAGGCTTGTCTTGTTTTGTCATTAGGAAGTTATGTGTCAGGTGTGTGTGTCCTATGCGGAGCCGACATAAAATTACCTCCTTAAAACGCTCCTGGTGCGTACAGGTCTTCCATTCCCCTAGAACAGGTTTTACATAATGCAGCTTGTTGTTTATTTCATTGTCCCAAGTTGTCTGCCATTTAGCTTTCAAGTTAGAATGTATTAATTTCATACAGTCTCTATACGGTGTACTGACTTTTCTGATTTCGTGACTGTGAGCTTCTGCAGCGTACGAGTCGGCTCTTTCATTTCCGACTATTCCAATATGGCTCGGCACCCAGCAGAATTTGATTGTGTGCCCCTGTGTTGTGATTTTTTCTATGTTGTGTATTATGCTCCCTATTAATGGTTCAACTGCATTTTGCGGATGTAAAGCGGTGAGCAGGCTGAGTGAATCTGTGTAGATGATGCTCTTTTCGATACTGTTACTTAATATTCTATCAACAGCTACAGAAACAGCATAACATTCGGCGGTAAAAATGGACGTACAGTTTGGCAGTCTTACAATTTTTTTCCAGTCCCCTTGTACTACCGCACTTCCTACATAATCCGTTGTTTTTGAGCCGTCTGTGTAAAATTCTGTGTGGTAAGCATATTTTTCTTGCAATGTCAAGTATTCCTGTAGTATGTGCTCGCGCGGCGTTTGTTTTTTCTGAAAACGCGTTAATGTAAGGTCACATACAGTGGGCAGGCTGTACCATGGGGGCAGTGGGTCGTGCATTGAGGTGATGTCAGGAAGGGTATCCAGTAATCCTAGACTCTGGCAACTATCCTCGAAGCGTAGTAGTAGAGGTCTGATTGACTGGGGTCTGTTGTTGAACAGTGTTCTGGAGGTGCACTTTGTAACTATGGAATAACAGAGGTGTTTCGGTAGGGAACGGATTTTCAGGACGTATGCGCAAGTGAGCATTGTTCTTCTATCTATAAGGGAGGGTTCATTGGTTTCTACATAGAGACTACTTATCGGGGATGTTCTATATGCACCTGTTGAGAGACGTAAACCAAGGTTATGTACTGGGTCCAGTCTCTTCAGATATGATGGCCTCGCAGAGCCATACACAACGCATCCATAATCTAGGGTGGAGCGTACTACAGACCGGTATATTTGCAAAAGACATTTTCTATCAGATCCCCACCGCTTTCGTGACAGTATTTTGAGTATATTCAGGGATTGGGAGGCTTTCTTTTTGATCATACTTATGTGTGGCAGAAATGAGAGTTTCTTGTCAAATGTTACGCCCAAAAATTTATGTTCATGTTTTACTGGAAGTACGGTGTCATTTAAATGCAAGGTGGGATCAGTCTGCAAACCTCTTTTGAGCGAGAAAAGGACAGCAACTGTTTTATGTGGGGAGAACTTAAACCCATTTTTGTCTGCCCAAACCGAAAGTCGGTTTAATGTCAGTTGTATCTGTCGTTCACAGGTTGGTAGGCTGGACGATGTACATGCTATTTGAAGGTCATCGACATATAAAGAATGCATAATGGACTTTGGAAATATCTTGGCTATGGAATTTATTTTCACGAGAAAGAGGGTAGTACTTAAAATACACCCCTGCGGAACCCCATTCTCCTGAACGAATTTTTTGGAAAGGGTGGAACCTAGGCGTACATGAAAGGAACGCTCAGAAAGGAAGTCTTTTAAGCAGTTCAGCATCCTTCCGCGGATACCCAGGTCCGCTAGGTCACGGAGTATGCCAAACCTCCAAGTGGTGTCATATGCTTTCTCCATATCAAAAAATATTGCTAGGCAGTGTTGTTTATGTATGAATGCTTCTCTAACTGTATTTTCCAGGCGGACGAGATGGTCAGTTGTTGAACAAGATTTTTTGAAACCGCATTGGTGGATGTCGAGAAGTTCACGGCTTCTAAGGACAAACATCAGCCTAATGTTAACGACGCTTTCGAACGATTTTGCGAGACAGCTTGTGAGGGCTATGGGCCTGTAACTGTTGGGGGAGGTTGGTGGTTTTCCGGGTTTCAAGAATGGTACAATAATGGCCTTTTTCCATGCTTCAGGTATTTTTCCTGACACCCATATTTTGTTGAAAAAACTCAAAAGTGCTTCAACAGACGGCTGAGAAAGATGTGCCAGCATTTGATAATGAATTTGATCAGGGCCGGGCGCGGTCTGTTTCCCAGCAGATAAAACTCTGTTTATTTCATGAATTGTAATGAGACTATTGTATGCTTCATTTGTGCAGGCGCTTTTAGGGAGTCTTTGTTTCTCAGATGTGTTTTTGTATTGTAGAAATTCTTGTGTGTAGTGTGAAGAGCTCGAAACGTTAGAGAAATGTTCGCCTAAGATGTCTGCTTGTTCTGCTATACTTGTTTGTGCACCAGGGTCTGTAAGAAAGGGAATTGTGAAAGGGGAGAAGCTGCCATTCAGTTTGCGAACTTGCTCCCACATTTTTTTTGATGTGACGGAACTGCTTATGGATGATATGTAGCTTTGCCATGAGTTTTTTTCCGCATTACGACGGATATGTCGTGCTTTTGCGCGGGCTTTTTTAAATCTTATGAGGTTCTCAGCTGTTGGATACCTGCGAAAAATTCCCCAGGCTTTGTTCTGCTTCTTTTTTGCATCTCTGCAGTCTTGGTTGTACCAAACCTTGTGGTTTTGGCGTACCGCTCCCGAAGACTGAGGAATGGCTACGCGCGCAGCAGTTATAATACAAGTTGTAATTATTTCGTTGAGATCGTCTACACTAAGATCATCCGAAAAAATTTTATCCAGTGCGGCCTTTTCCTGAAATAGTGCCCAGTCAGCTACGTGGAGCTTCCAACGACGTGGTTTGCTAGGAATGATTGATGGTGGTGATGACAAGCTAATTACTATAGGAAGGTGATCACTTCCATACGGATTTTGGAGAACATCCCAATTAAAATCAGTAAAAACGGAGGGTGAACTAAAAGACAAGTCTATGCAACTCATTTTTCCTGAGGCAGGGTAACAATACGTAGGTTTACCTGTGTTCAGCAGGCAAACGTCGTTGCACAAAATAAAATCTTCTAAAACACGACCTCTAGTGTCAGTCTGTTCACTTCCCCAAAAAACAGAGTGGGCATTAAAATCCCCAACTACCAGATATGGCTCTGGCAGCTGTTCTAAAAGTGTTTCCAAGTCATTAAGTGTAACTGTTTGGTGTGGCCCGAGATATACAGAACATATTGTAATTGTTTTGAAATGTAGGACGGTGACTGCAACAGCTTCATAGTTAGTTTGAAGTTTGATTTCGCGAGTTGCAACCCCGCCTTGGATGACAATAGCAACACCTCCAGAGAGCCTGCTAGTTTGCTCTCTGTCAGAACGAAAGACTTTGTATTTCTTCAAAAAATTCTTGTGTTTAGGACCTAGGTTCGTTTCCTGTAGGCATAACGCCACAGGGGAGAAAGTGTCTAAAAGATCTTTTATGTCACTGTAGTTATGGAAAAGTCCACGGCAGTTCCACTGTATAAGGAACGCCATTTTCTGTGGATTTTTTAAGGAAAAGTGGGAACCTAGGTTTCTGGTTTAGGGGGACCCGTGATTCGGGTCCTTCCTTTATTTTGGCGGTCAAGTGAGCTTTGCCGCCCGTGCAGGGCGAGCGTGCCGGGTGATACATCCATCGCCTCGGCGGAGGCGCTGGAGGCCCGCGGGGATGCCGCGCGTGTACGAACTTCAGACCTCCTCCTAGAGGGGGTGGTCTGATCGTCTGCCGACTCAGGGGACGGCAAGACCTTTTTGGGGGGTGGCAAGGCAGCGTTTGCTGACCCTGCCGGGGGCGCAGATGGCCCTGCCTGAGGCTTTGCCTGGGCAGTGGCCGGAACGCGGTGCGGTGCAGCGCCCCCGCGCACCACATCAGCGAAGTTTGTTCTTGCTGTGAAGTTGAACGTGTTCTTTGCATGAAAAAGTTGTCGTGCTTCCTTGAAAGTTATGTTTTGCTTTGTCTTCATTGTTATTATTTCTTTTTCACTTTTCCATGACGGACATGATCTGGAATAGGAGGGATGATCACCATCACAGTTTGCGCACCGAAGTGCTGATGCTTCACAGTTTTCAGAAACGTGTTCGTTTGATGCGCATTTTGCACATGTTTTTCGGCCACGGCAGCTCTGTGAGCCATGACCGTATCGCTGGCAGTTGAAACACCGTCGCGGGTTTGGGATATAGTGTCGGACATTTATCTTGAGGTAACCAACTTCTATTGATTCAGGTAGTATGCTTGAGCTGAACGTGAGGACAAGATGTTTTGTTGCTATTTCTTTGTTTTCCTTTCTAATCTTAATGCGGTGAACATTGATGACATTCTGGTCTTTCAGACCTTCGAGCATTTCTTCTTCTGTGAGTTCAAGGAAATCGATTTCGGAGATCACTCCCCGGACGGTGTTCAAAGATCGATGTGCAGTAATTGAGACAGGTATATCCCCAATGGACATCAAGTTGGACAGTTTAGAATATTGGTCGTTGTCTTTCAGTTCTAGTAGGAGGTCACCGCTAGGCATTTTTTTTTAGCTTGTAACCTGTGCCTAAGGCACTGGTTAGGGTTCTTGTTACTATGAATGGGGATATTGTTCGGGCAGTCTTTTCTGTTGCTTCACTGTGAACAACATGAAACTTTGGGAACGTTTCTTTCGATTTCTGAAAGTATTGAGTAGTCACTTCGGTCCGCACTCTTTTTTGAGGGCGATCAGGTTTGGAAAGGGGGGGAGCCATAAAAAATTGATGTTTTTCGGTCATGGTGCCAGCCACCCACCATGGAGCCCAACAAGGGGACGCGACAGGAACTTGAAAGAAAGTCCTGCCCACGCCAGCTGTACACCTTAACTATAACCTAATATGACTCAACTCAGGGTAGTTGGTCACACACGGTTAACCCTCGCCGCCAGGAAAAAGAGGAAAAACGAAGAAAAGAGGAGGATACAGGAGAGTTGTAAGAAAGGAGATAGGAAAGTGAAAGATGGAGAGGAGAACAGGAAAAGGCGACTGCCGATTTCCCCCGGTCGGGTCAGGCCGGAGGTGCCGTCTACAGGAAGCTGGGGCCAAAGTGGTGTGTTGCCTCCGCCGAGGGGCCTTAAGGGTCCAAACGCTCGGCATCGGCTCAACCACCAGGATCCCCTTTTCCCCGGACACGGCGATGCCACGCACGGCTAAGCGCGGATGCTCGGGTCCGTGGTGACGCATTGTTCACCATCATCCCCCTGCGGGGATGTCCCTGCGGATGCTCGGGTTAACCCCGTGGTGTCGCCACTCACCAACGTCTGCATGCTGCAGACGCCTCCCTGCGGGGGGTATCCAACTTCGATCATTTGAGGCAAGCTGCTGGTGTTAAATGTGGGGACCATGTGTTTGGTATCTATTTCCTTGTTGACGTTGCGGATTTTGATCCTGTGCACGTCAATTACAATTTGATCAGAGAGTCCTTGAAGCATTTCGGTTTCTGTTAGATGGATGAAGTAAGCCTCTGAGATAACACCTTTAACTGTGTTAAGAGATCGGTGGGGAGTCACGAAGGCAGAGATGTCCCCTATAGAAGCAATGTTTGAGAGTTTCAAGCACTGGATGCTCTCGCACAGTTCAAGGAGTAGGTCGCCGCTGGCCATTTTTGACACCTTGTAGCCAGGCCCTAAGGTATCTGTTAAGCATTTGGTGACAAGAAATGCGAATATTATACGGGCTTGCTTTCTTCACAGTTACTGTGTATTACGTGAAACTTTGTGACTGTCGCTTTCTTTTTGGAAAAAAATATGCCTCGTTCCGCCCTTTCTTGAGAGAGCGATATGGTTTGGAAAGGGAAGGTGCCATAAAAAAAATTTAGTTTTTCGGTCATGGTGCCAGCCACCCACCAACAAGGGGACGCGACAGGAACTTGAAAGCAAGTGCTGCCCACGCCAGCTGTAGACCTTAACTATAATCAAATATGACGCAACTCAGGGTAGTTGGTCACACAAGGTTAACCCTCACCGCCAGGAAAAAAGAAAAAAAACCAAGAAGGAAGGAGGATACAGGAAAGTTGTAAGAAAGGAGATAGGAAAGTGAAAGATGCAGAGGAAAACAGGAAAAGGCTACTGCCGATTTCCCCCGGTCGGGTCAGGCCGGAGGTGCCGTCTACAGGAAGCTGGGGCCAAAGTGGTGTGTTGCCTCCGCCGAGAGGCCTTAAAGGTCCAAACGCTCGGCATTGGCTCAACCACCAGGATCCCCTTTTCCCCGGACACGGCGATGCCACGCACGGCTAAGCGCGGATGCTCGGGTCCGTGGTGGCGCACTGCTCACCATCATCCCCCTGCGGGGATGTCCCTTCGGATGCTCAGGAACCCGTGGTGTCGCAACTCACCAACGTCTGCATGAATCAGGCGCCCCTAAGGGGAACTCTACATTTATTGGGCAGGGTGTTTTGTGCGTAGACGTAAAGACCTAGAGAGTATGTTTCGGATTTCGCTTATTAAATTATTTATTTGAGATTAACTACATGAAATTTTGGTATTCACTCCACGGTCAATTGCGTTTTCTAAAGCTGTAGAGGGGGTGCGAAACAACCGATTTAGGTTTTTGTAGCAACAAATCTCCTACGTGGTCCTTTTCGTCCAGAATTAAAACACAACGCGAAATATTTTTAAAAAAAGACATCTCATTGGGGCTGTTGCCATACTGCACTGCAGTGCTGCCAAACGCTTTTTGAATTAACGAAGCGCGCGCGCTCATGGACTCAAGTGACCGGCCGATGCCGCTGTCAGCAGTCATCCTGGAATGCGCGCGCCGTGGTCTGTAAGAAAAGACAGGGCACCGACAGCCATTTTAGACGGAGCTTTACTCAGCCGTCACTCAGAAAAAAAAATTTCTGCGGCTTAACTGAGCTAACGCTAGTTATGCAAGCGATAGCCACGCTTGCATAACCAGCGTGAAGTCATGCTGCGGCTTATTGCTGAAGTGCCGCGTGTCTGCCACAGCGTTGCCAGCGCTAACGTAGACAGCCCACTGTCACCACCTCGCGCACTTTAGTGTGCGTTCCTAGACACCTTTAGAGCGTGTGGAGATAGCGGTCTCGGACACAAAGGAGATGCCCTCGACTAAGCGTGGCAAGCTCAGCGGAGACCAGCCACCAAGTGACAAGAGGTTTGGTCGTTTGGTGCCCAGCTTTCGCCGGTCGCAAGCCAGAGAATGAGTCGGAGCCAAAGGTTCACAAAGAAAACAAAGTTTATACAGCAATGAGACGGTACAGAGGATTCACAATCACTCGTAGGAGCACATACAAAGTGATTAACAAAACAATGCAACTCGTCCAAAGTTAAACTTGAGAGATCTTACAATAAAAATGAATTATTGCACCTGAAGTGCACTAACACACGACAGAGGCAAACAAACAAAACACAGTTTGTTCACTGGGCACTACGAGAGTCCGACGACCGACGACCGCAGGTTGGCGCACGCTGCCTCGTTGTACCGTGGCTAGGTGAGTGGTGTTGTCCCGGGAGTCGAGCGGGTGCGCTTCACTGAAGCTTAAACGGCGGCTCGGGCTCCCGACAGCGGTAAACGCCCTTCATAGACGCATATAGGTGTGCTCCACGTCTGTTTGTTCTTTGCGCCAAGGCACGCGCGCACATACGCACAGTATTGACTGTGCAATGCCCTTCTTCTCGCGCCGGGCGCGCGCCCCCATGGGTCAGGCCCTCAGACTGGCTTCGAGTTGCTTCCAAAGATTCCTGGTCTGGCGCCGCCGCCGACGCGCCAGTGAAGAACGAGGGGGCATCAGTTAGCACACTCAAGGCACACACCTCTCCGTCAGCACCGAGTAGAATCGACTCCGACATTCTGGAAGGTTCGACGTCATGGGCTGACGCAATTTCTTGGCGCCGCGCCGGCGAGCGATGGTGGAGGGGGCCGCAACACACACAAGGCTAGACGCTCTTAGGGGGTTTCCTTCTTCCCTGCTGGCGAGGTCGCGTCCGCGCGGCGCTGTTTTTGCGTCTTTTTTTCAAAAATGCGTTCAATTTTATGACACGCACATCTCTCCCTCACTACCTCCCCACACCTGAAAGTGTGACTGAGGCGTCCACTTAACCAGGGAACCAGTTGTGCGTCCTTCCTTCTCTCAAAACCAACGGAGTCTGGAACGTTACCAACGCCAATAACACAATGAACGCCGACGGGCTACAGCTTCAGTGCCGCGTTTCAACTACAACGTTGTCAATGCCAACGCATGCAGCGCACATCTGCCACTGCCATCGCGTAGCTTAAAGCGCGACTGAGGTGTCCACTGTCCCAGGAAGCTAGTTATGCGCCTTTCCTTGCTTTCGAAGCTCCCGCTGTTCACCGGTTCCGGCTGTCCGTTTAGCGCGTTTACGCTCCCCGTCGATTTTGTAAATTCCTCGCACGGTAGGCAATGTCGACCGCATGATCAGACTCGGCCTGACGTCTGCGAGTGCCCACTCTCCAAGACGTAGGCTCTGTCTGACTTCCTGCGTCCATAGCGAGACACCGGATTGGCAGCGCGCGGCAGCTGCTGTAGTGATGTGGTACGTCACTTGGTTACTCACGCAGCTGCACTCCTCTTGTTCAATGTCATTCGTGCAGACACAGCGAAATCGACGCCGCTAGACTAGTAAAGCTTTCGCTTAAAAAAAACATCATGAATGGAAAGCAGTGTAGTCGTGGGTTTCATAGTAGCCTCGCTTTGCCTTGCTTGTGCCAAAAAGTTTCTAAATTTTACCCAGGGAAAGCTAGCGCCACCGCCTATGCGAGTTTCCTAAAAATCACTTCATCCGTCGCGGGAATTACGGGCAGACGAGGATTGGCGTTTGGCAAGGTTAGTGTTGGACATTAATCACTTGATCAATCAATCAATCAATCAGGTTTATAACACATCACAAATGTGAGGGGCGGAGGAAAAAGCATGTGGTGTCCCCGCCTCCTACAGCAGCCTTATAGAGTGAACCTAAAATTACAAAACGCAACAGCATTTTAACATATAATATGCCTATCAACATGCTTGTAACAGAAAAAAGATAAGCTATTTAACTATTCATTTAGAAAGCTATAATACGGGACATAAGCAACAAGCGTTCAAATCAAAAGGAAAGTATATGAAAGGAAGGCAAAAAGGAAAGGAAAGCAATCTTCAACTTAGAAATTAGGATATATTGACAAAACCACAAAAGTTATAATGCATATAATGAATTCTGCGGAGAAAATAAAAGGGAAATCGGAGTGCTGTACCAATTACAGTTCATTGCTGTTGCTGAGAATTAACAGAAATTATAGGACAGCAAATGTAGATTGTACCTTGAAATTGGTAGTCGCGCTGCGATTCTCTCCTCTGTATGCAGATTAAATTACTTCAATACTGCGTTTTTCACTTCCTCAGTACATTCAACGTAAGCGAAAGTTCGGTGTCCAGCTGGAATGGAATCTTTCAATGGATTTCTGCGGGGTTTGCCTCCAGAAGAGTCGTATTTTCACGGCTGAATCCACGTTTTACGCCCAACAATAGTCATGCCAAGTAAGGAGCCTCGTCATCCCACAATCCCTGCGCCTCTCTATGGAGGATGAAGTGTGCCGCCGCCAGCTTTCCCTGTAGTTGTATAAAGAAAATCTATCATTTATATCATTGTGCAGCCCGTCAAAATGAGGGGCGGCCGCTCACTACGGCACGGCCAGCGCACACATTTCATTTGTTGAAAACACGATTGGGAGCACTGCAATATGGTAGTGCATCAGGGCCGTTAAGTGGCGGGGTTTTTTATTATTTCATAGGCAGTCATTAAATTCCGGTAGACACACAGAACAAACCTTGCTAAAAAGCACTGGATCTCTTGTTTCTGATCCCCCTCTACAGTTTAAACGAATGCACTTGGCACTAAAGTGAATATTAATTGGTTTGCATAATTAAAATTAGATAAATAGCTAATTAAGCGCAAGTTAAAAACACTCTGTGGAGCGCTGTAACACTTGAAACAATTCGTCGTTGGCTTCATCTCAGCTGCAGTTTCTTGCTTTTATTTAATCCTTTGCTCAATTTCCATGACAGACTCCGTATATGGTACTAGAAACGAAGTTTGCATTGCAGGCCGCACCTTCAAGTTACTTGGTTTCGCGAGTCACGCTCTCGCCCGTTGAGTGACTCGCGTTACGGTCTACCAGGAGAACGCTCGACAACGAAACGCAATAAATGCAATAGCGGCGCTAAAAAATTGTGCTGTGCCTCCATCAGAGCACCAGCGTGCTAACTGCTCAGATCTTTGTGGCAAAAACTTGACGTAACTATGGATGATGTCACATCAGTTTTAACTGAAATACGTAGTGCCAGCATGAGAGGTACAAGCTCCGCGGGTCACACCCACTCTTGCCAGCTGCCCCTCCCGTCTTCACTTCGGTGCGCACTGTGGTTTCACTGTATCTGCACCGCCGAGAAAGACGCTTTAGGAACCGTCCACAAAAATTCCGGCGCTTCTCGCGGGCTGTGGGGAGCACACATTTTTATGGGCCGCGCAACATGCGGAATCCATGCCTTCACAAATAATGTTCCTGCTTGATACTACCATATAAACAGCTGACCACGCAGGGAAATTTGATAAGGTATCCAAAATGGGCTCTGCATTTGTCCTAGCGCTTTTCCCTTGCATAGCAGAACCCGTACCCTCTGTAAAGACTCAATTTCATGTGCCCGCATGAAGGTAGCGAAAGCAGTGTAGTCGTATATTGTAGGCCATTTTGTAATCTACCATGGAGATGGAGTTCCTCTCATACTATTATGAATGTTTGATTAAAACAAAGGATACGTTTTTCAAAGATCCCTTGCACCACGCCAGTACGCCGAGAGCAAGCATTCGGGCCTGTCATGCTGTCAAATCCAGCGCTCTCATAGTCTGCATCTATATCTCACTCCCAAACTGGCACTACCCACTCGATGCATAACCGTTCCTATTCCGTCGTACCCTCGTTACCTCCCGATGGCCTCTCGCAAATGTGCAGTTATCGGCAAAACGTGAGACTGGTCACTGGTGTTCGATATCTCAAATACTTATGCGAAGAAAAGATGAAATGTTGTGCACTTACTGGTCTGGATCTATTGGAGCCATTTTGTGCTCGGCGGGACGCGCATCGCTTGCAGCGAGATAGGCCTGCCGACTGTCGATTGCGGCTCGCCGTGCCGTCCAACGCGACAACAGGGCCAGCCGATAAAGCAAATGTACCTGTCAGGGCAGCTGTCGGAAGTGACAAAACGATAAGACTGCTGTCTGTATTATATGTGGTGTGCGTCTATAGGAGTTATCACGAGATGTTAACTCAGAGCGTTTCACTCGGGAGTGATAAGATGCCCACTCGACTCAAGCTGCGATACCCGGTCACAACACTTTTGCAGCCCGTTAACTGTAACTATATCCCAGGTACTCCTTAGAGCGCTGTAAGAGGGCTCTACAGTGCGGCTATGCGGAACATGCGGGTCCGAGAAAAGAGAAGTGTTGCATTTTCCGACGAACCTCAAAGAAGTCGAGGACAGGGGAGTAAAAAAAAAGCGCAGTTTTCGACTTTTAGCTACATCTCAACTGCATTCGTCGCAGTGATTCACGCGCCATGTCGAACAGAACTTTGGAGGTTGCGGTGGCGATTCGTGAAAAGCACTGCAGCATTTTTTTTTTCGCGACAAGTACCCTGCATACCCACATCGGATGCTTTCTTATTAAGGTATTAGATTAATGTGCGAGGCGGCATTTATATATATATATATATATATATATATATATATATATATATATATATAAGTGTTTATTCAAATACCTACACCGCCCCAATGGGCATTATTATAGGGGGAAAACCTAGAAATAATGCAACAGGTAGCAGACTGCAACATGAAAAAGCAATGATGGTCAAATGTGCGGGGAATCCAAGGTGGTGTCAATTGGTAATAAGGTAGTAATTACTCACTAGAATCCATCCAAGCGCAATCAATATCAGTAGTTAATCAATTACTCGAAGTGCAAGTATAGCGCAGTTGATCAGTTACTCAAAGTGGGAAAAGTGTTGGTCAAAATTTTTGGGGAAAAATTTGACCAACTCTGTTCCAACTTCAAGTTGCTGATCAATTCACTCTCGACGTACCATGCGCGAGCCGTCGCGGTTAGCTAAGTTCGTAGAGTGACTGCTCTGAAGCGGTGGTCGAGGGTTCGAACCCCTGGAATAGGACGAATTTTTATTTAACTAGGTGATCTCTATGGAAGCTATATAACTTTTCTTTGTAGCCGTATAGCAGCGCTTAGGTGGGTAACAGTGAATAATTACTCTCTTATTATGAAAGCGCAATGCTATGAGCAGAAACAATACGACATTCAACAACGTACTCACACACAAAAAATGGACACAAGAGCGAAAAAAGAAGAAATAGAAATCTTACAACGTAATTAAAAAAGTTAGATACTACAGCTGTATCAACCTCAAGATGAAGCGCACCGCAAAAATGGTTACACCACAATTAGTTCATCAAACACTGCTATAGCATTGTGAAAACACAATCGCAGAGCGCAGACAATCTCTTCCCACAGGTTGCTCCAGTCATGTACGGCTTTAGAAAAAAAAGAATGTTTAAACATATTAATTCGACACTTGTACTCAAAGACGTTCAGGGAGTGGTGAACTCGGGCGGACCTCTAAGTACTACTAAGTAAATACAGTAGTGAACAAAGAAATATGACAATTCTTCTTAGAACTTTCTTTAGCGCCCTAAACGGTGCGCACGATGTTGATGGGATGACAATATCAGACTTTTTACACAACAGCCCCAAAATTATTAAGCGGGAATTGACAGTATTAAGCGAGAATTCGTTCTCAAAGCAAATTTATTGAAAAACTGCTTTCTGCGCTGCGTGAAGATATCGATGATTATGTTTTTTAATTACAAAATTAGGCAACAATCTCAAGAATGTCTTTTCACGATAACCTAGTGCATCAATACTTAACACGCTAGCCTTTTCCGGCGATCATTACTTGATGCCGCCGAAACATTTGTGTTCAGGAAGCTGTTAGTGAACGTCTAGCCCAGAGTTCCGACTCTTGCCGCAGGTCCCACTTTATGCTAGGCGCTAAAGGCTTCTTTGTCGCTCGGGCTTCGCACGACGCTTAGTCAAATCTATTCAGTTCAATAATCTCGGTAGGATAGTTCGAGCACTCCATAAGGTCCACCGTTTTCCTCTTCATCCAATCTTTCACATGAGCGCGTTTGTATCTGCTATGCACCCTGGCCAATCCCCCGGCGTGGATATGTGCCATGAAGCCTGAGGACATCATCATTATTAACTGACGTACAGAAGTGATTCAGGTCTTAACTTTTTTGAAACACATTGAAATCCCAGATTCTTGCGTGCCTATCGAATCACAACCTTTTCAAGAGTGCCCTGACTAAACTCTTCACTTATGGTACCTTGAATACACTCAAGGAGACAAGCTCCACAAGTATAGAATCATCCGTGTACCATTACTTTCCCACCTCTGTGGTGTAGGGTGGTATGCTGAAAACGAGGTCCACATAAATTGCGTTTGAGGCGACGTATACAGCAGAATCGCATCATTCACGCACAAGAACTTCGATTCATCTAATTAAATAGCTCTTTCCATTCCTGATCTATCCACACCATGTGTTTTATTACCAACGTCATCCTGGAAACCCAATTCTTTCCACAGGTGTGCGGGATTTGAGCTGGGCACCTGTAGTTTACTTCAGCACATTATGCATAACGTCTCGCAGTCCATGGAGTTACTGTAAAGCTTGATAACAGATCAGATGTTCTGAAATGTCGATAACGGTATGCGTAGAGTTTTGTAAGCCTCGCGCGAGGATTGTCTTTCTCGACAACATGGTTGGTCGTTCTGGCGTGTCTCCTGCGATGATCGAGAAACCAAAATCTCCTCTGAACCTATATCGCTTCAAAACTTGTGAAGGCGTGGACTGCGTTAGGCTGAAGTGCAGTGAAATCTGATGGTGTTTCATCATATAGTTGCTGCCCCAGATAACTGCTATTTAAGGAATCCTAATGACGTTATGGTAACAACACACTCCACGCATTCCTTGCAAAAATATGCAATAATACATTCAACCGCAGAATATGACATCTGAAAGTAACTTAATCATAATTTGGAAAAGAATAACTTCCATATTTTTGCAAAATTCTGAAAAATATCCTATAAGCCGTGCTCGGCGTATGATGGCCTTAGCCGCCTATGTGCCATTAAACCCAACACAACAAATAAAAATTTAAACAGTTGGAAAATAAACGCAGTCACAAGCACCCATGAAAGGACTAAGATGGAAAACGAACTGAAGGCCCCCACTGGGCGTAAGGGGGGGGGGGGGGGGTAACAGTTACGCCCCCAAAAAGTTCAAATGGAAGGAGAGTGAATTATTGCAGCCTAATATATTCAGAAATAGCCCATAGGCTTTTGTATCCGTGATATTTTGAATCAATACGAAAAAATTAAAAATGTGCAATCTTCCTTCGCTCTGTATCTTTCTTTCCTTAAACCCGTTGCACCTGTAAAGATATTCTGGAACAGTTTTAATCGGATGTACTTCGGCCTCTGTTGTAGAAGTGGTCATCGGCAGATTTATTGTTATGTGAGAGGAGCTTTGAGTGAAGTTGCAGTTTTAGAAGACAAATCCTGCTGCACACTTCAGGATGCGCTACAATTCAGCAATACTATACCGCAATTCTGCAATTCCAGGGTCCGAAGCGGAGCAACCGCATTCTGAGGGAGTAGCGGACACATTAGAAAAATAAAGTGTTTCTTTAAGCGGGAGCTTTCTTAAAATTTCCTTTCAGGAAATTAAGAACACGGCCAGTCTTAGCTATTGTATGGTCGATATGGTCATTCGAGGAAATGTCATTTTTGTACAGAAGGGCTAGATATATGTAATTTCACACTACCGACAAGGAGACAGCGTGATAGTACTAGACAAAAAGGGAAGAGTATAGCGCCAAAAGGGAAGATGTGTTGTGTGTTGTGTTGGGTTTATTGGCGCATAAGCAGCTAAGGCTATCATGCGCCAAGAACAAGGTTTGGAAAGATTGGCTTGAGCAGAGTGTGAAAACAAAGTTGATAAAACGGTGGTGCAAAGGGCCTAAAGGTTATTTTTATTACCTGGCTGATTAAGTACAAACTTTTTAGAAATGGCTGTTTGCAGAAGCTTTTAAAAGTTGGTTAACCTCCGTGGACATCCTTGTCTTGCCAAGGATCTCGAGGCCCCCAACTACTCAGATAAAAAACCTCAGCCTCCTTCTCAGGACTGAGAAAGTGGCTGAGGTGTATCGTTCTAAGTAGAGAAGCACAGGGTCAGAACATTACAGGTTTTGAAGAACACCGGCTTCCCTTAAAAAGCTAAAAACATCAAGTATACTAACGAGTGCATATTCAGCTAAAATCAACGCTGGATGAAATGGGATATGTTCTTTGTAAAATGTAGCAAAATATTTTTTCCTTAATGATTCAAGTTTTGTGCATGATAGTAGTATGTGGTTAACGGTAAGTTCATGTCCGCATTGCTCGCAAACAGGTTTGTCTTTCTTTGTTAGCAGGAAGTTGTGTGTGAGATGTGTGTGTCCTATACGGAGACTGCATAAAATAACTTCGATGAATCGTTTTTGGTGTGAGCATGATTTCCATTCGTCTAGAATGGGTTTTACTAAATGTAGCTTATTATTTATTTCGGTATTCCATTGCGACTGCCATTTATTTCTTAATTTGCACTGCACCAACTTCATACCATCTTTGTAGGGAATGTACACTTTCTTTATTTCTTTGTTTCGAGCTTTTCCAGCACATTCATCTGCTTTCTCATTGCCAGCGATTCCAATGTGGCTGGGAACCCAGCAAAATTTTATGTCTTGCCCCTGTATTGTGGCGCTTGTTATGTTATGTATGATATCCCCGATTAGTGGTGTCACTGCATTGCTATGGTGAAGTGAGGTTAGTATATGCTCAGAGAATCAGTGTAAATGATACTGTTCTGAATGTTCTCATTTATTATTTTTTCTACAGCCACCAAGACTGCGTAACACTCGGCGGTGAAAATGGGTGTACACTCAGGTAGCCGTACTATTTTTTCCCAATTATTCTGAACTACAGCACTTCCCACGTAGTGCGCCGATTTTGATCCATCGGTATAAAATGCTTCGTATTCTCCGTATTTTTCGTTGAGTGCTAAATATTCTTGTAATATCTGTTCATGTGGTGTATGTTTTTTCCGAAATTGTGTTAATGTGAAGTCACACACAGATGGTAGGCAGTACCAAGGCGGGAGTGGTTCAGGTTTGCGGGCAATATTAGGTAATATGTTTATTATGTCTAGTTCTTGGCGTTTCTCTTCAAAGCGGAGAAGAAGTGGTCTGATTGCTAGAGCTTTGTTGGTAAATAGTGTTCGGGATGGGCACTTTGTAACGAGTGGGTAACAGATGTGTTTAGGCTGGGAACGGATCTTTAAAATGTATGAGCATGTGAGCATTGTTCGTCTGTCTGCAAGTGGTGGTTCATTGGTTTCTACGTACAGGCTTTTTATTGGTGACGTCCTGTATGCACCAGTTGAAAGGCGCAATCCCGAATTGTGCACAGGATCCAGTCGCTTCACGTACGATGGCCTTGCTGGTCCATACACTATGCAACCATAATCTAGAATGGAACGTACTACAGAGCGATAAATGTGTAGAAGGCATGCCCGATCAGAACCCCAGTGTTTGCGTGATAGGACTTTCAGTATGTTCAGTGCTAGCGACGCCTTCTTTTTCAGTGCGTTTATGTGAGGCAGGAAAGTAAGTTTTTTATCGAAGGTGATGCCTAGAAATTTGTGTTCGTTTTTGAAAGGCAGCTCGGTTTGGTTGAGGTGTAATGTTGGATTTGTCTGCAAGCCTCGTTTGAGTGAAAAAAGTAAGGCCACTGTTTTCTGTGTTGAGAACTGGAAACCCTTCTTGTCTGCCCATGTTGCCATTTTGTTGATTGTAAGCTGTACTTGTCGTTCGCATGTGGATATACTGGAAGATGTACATGCTATCTGAAGATCATCAACATACATTGAATACATAATGGACCTTGGGATTATTTTTCTAATAGAATTCATTTTTACAACGAAGAGAGTTGTGCTTAAAATGCACCCTTGAGGAACTCCATTTTCCTGAATGAAGTCCCTCGAAAGGGTCGAGCCTAGGCGGACATTAAATGAGCGGTTAGACAAAAAGTCTTTAATGCAGTTGAGCATTCTGCCACGGATGCCGAGCTCAGCTAAGTCCTGGAGAATCCCGAACCTCCAGGTTGTATCATATGCTTTTTCTAAATCAAAAAAGACGCTAAGACAGTGTTGTTTGTGTATAAAAGCTTCTCTGACAGTATTTTCAAGGCGGACTAAGTGATCTGTAGTGGAGCATCCTTTTTTAAATCCACACTGATGGATATCAAGCAGTTCACAGGATTTAAGAACAAAGGTTAGTCTTATATTTAGGACACTTTCGAAGGATTTGGCGAGGCAACTGGTTAAGGCTATGGGTCTATAACTGCTAGGAGAGGTTGGGGGTTTACTAGGTTTAAGAAACGGTACAATAATAGCTTTCTTCCAGGCTACAGGTATTTTCCCTGACATCCAAACTGTGTTGAAGAATCTCAAAAGGGCTTCTATGGCAGGCTCAGAAAGATGTGCAAGCATTTCATAATGTATATGGTCGGGTCCTGGAGCAGTTTTTTTTTTCGGCAGACAGTACTCTGTTGATTTCTTGGCGGGTAATTAGAATATTGTATTTTTCATTTGCACCTCCAGTTGTTGGCAGCCGCTGTTTTTCAGCTGTATTTTTGTATTTTAAAAAGGACTGCGTGTAGTGTGATGAACTGTTCCCCCAATATGTCTGCCTGTTCCTCTATGCTTGTTTGTGTGCCAGGTGTTGTTAAAAGGGGAATTGTGAATGGTGAAAAGCTACCGTTTAATTTTCGAACCTGCTCCCACATTTTTTTAGATGGGATCTGACTGTTGATAGATGAAACATAATTCTGCCATGAAGCTTTCTCGGCACTGCGACGGACGTACCGAGCTTTAGCTTTTGCCTTTTAAAAAATTAAGAGATTTTCATGTGTCGGATACCTACGGAATTTACCCCAAGCTCTGTTTTGTTGTTTTTTAGCTTCTTTACATTTTTTTGACCACCATACTTTATGGTTTTGTCGCGTCACTCCTGACGACTGAGGAATGGCTGTGAGTGCGGCAGTTATTATACAATTAGCAAACTTTTCGTTTATCTCGTCGATAGTAAGATTTTCTAAAACTATATTTTCTAAAGTTGCCTTTGCTCTAAAAAGTGACCAATCGGCGAGGTGGAGCTTCCAGCGACGTGGCCTTGTGGGGATTATTTCCGGTGGGGATGTTAAAGTGATTAGTACAGGGAGGTGATCGCTGCCATATGGATTGTTAATGACGTCCCAGTTAAAATCGTTAAAAACAGAAGGTGAACTAAAAGACAAATCTAAACAGGTCATTTTCCCTGAGGTAGGGGAGCAGTATGTGGCTTTTTCTGTATTTAAAAGACATACATTATTTGTGAGGATAAAATCTTCAATTATTTGACCCCTAGAGTCACGGTGCTCGCTTCCCCAAAAAGGGGAGTGAGCGTTAAAGTCCCCAACTACTAGATACGGTTCTGGAAGTTCATTGACAAGTTCTTGTAAATCGTGGACTGTTAATGTAAAATGTGGAGGAATATATACAGAACAGATAGAAATTGTTTTATGGCTGACAACACTGACCGCAACAGCTTCAAGCTTTGTTTTGAGTGTGATTTCTCAAGCAGGGACGCCGCTTTGCACGACAATCGCGACGCCTCCAGAAAGTCTATTTGCCTGCTCACGATCGCGTCTAAAAGCTTTATAGTGTTTCAGGATATTTGCATGTTGTGGACCAAGATTGGTCTCCCGAAGACATAAAGCTACGGGCGAGATTGACCCTAGAATATCTTTTATGTCACTGTAGTTCCTCAACATTCCTCTACAGTTCCACTGAACCAGAAAAGCCATATTTATGTTTGGGATAGGAGTGATTGAGAGTTTACTTATTTTCAGGGGCCGTTATGACGGTCCTGTCTTTTTTCCGCTCAAGGGAGCTGTTCCGCCGCTGTAAAGCAGGCGGGCTGGGAGTTTGGTCCATCACCTCGCAAGAGGGGCTGGACGACCGCGGGGAAGCCGCGGGTGGGTGAGTGTCAGGCCTCCCCCGACGGGGGGAAGTCCTGCGGGATGTCGACCCATGGGCCGGCACTCCCTGGCTTGGAGTTGGCAGAGCAGCCTTCACAGTCCCTGCCTGAGGCGTGGGTGGCCCTGCCACAGGCGCAGTAGAACTGGCCTCGGCAGGTGCCGGAGTGCTGTGTGGTGCTACGCCCCCGCGCACCACATCAGCGAAGTTAGGTTTCGCTGTGAAGGAGAATGTGTTGGTAAGCGCAAAACGCCTCCTCGCTTCTTTGAATGAAATGTTTTCTTTGGTCTTAATGGTGATGATTTCTTTTTCCTTTTTCCAGGACGGACACGCCCTGGAGTACGCAGCGTGGTCGCCTTCGCAGTTTGCGCAGCGTAGTGCTGCGTCGCATTCCTCAGACTGGTGGTCCTTTGATGCGCATTTCGCGCAGGTTTTGCGGCCGCGGCAGCTCTGTGAGCCATGGCCAAACTTCTGGCAATTGAAACAGCGACGGGGATTGGGTATGTAATGCCTTACGTTGACTTTCAAGTATCCGACATCTATTGTTTCCGGCAAGCTGCTGGTGTTAAATGTGAGCACCATGTGTTTGGTGTCTATTTCCTTGTTATCTTTGCGGATTTTGATCCTGTGGACATCAATTACATTTTGTTCGGATAGTCCTTGAAGCATTTCAGTTTCTGTTAGGTGGATAAAGTCAGCCTCTGAGATTACGCCTTAGACTGTGTTGAGGGATCGGTGGGGAGTTACGGAGACAGATGTCCCCTATGGAATCGATGTTTGAGAGTTTTGAGCACTGGATGCTCTCGCGTAGTTCAAGAAGCAGGTCGCCGCTGGCCATTTTTGATACCTTATAGCCAGGCCTTAAGGTATCTGTTAAACATTTGGCTACAAGAAATGGGGATATTATTCGAGCTTGCTTTTCGTCACTGTTGCTATGTATCACATGAAACTGTGAATGTAGGTTTGTTTTTCGAAAAAAAAGTCTGCTGCCTCGTTCCGCACTCTTTTAAGAGAGCGATCAGGTTTGGAAAGGGGGGGAGCCATAAAAAATTGATGTTTTTCGGTCATGGTGCCAGCCACCCACCACGGAGTCCAACAAGGGGACGCGACAGGAACTTGAAAGGAAGTCCTGCCCACGCCAGCTGTACACCTTAACTATAACCTAATATGACTCAACTCAGGGTAGTTGGTCACACACGGTTAACCCTCGCCGCCAGGAAAAAGAGGAAAAACGAAGAAGAGAGGAGGATACAGGAAAGTTGTAAGAAAGGAAATAGGAAAGTGAAAGATAGAGGGGTGGACAGGAAAAGGCGACTGCCGATTTACTCCGGTCGGGTCAGGCCGGAGGTGCCGTCTACAGGAAGCTGGGGCCAAAGTGGTGTGTTGCCTCCGCCGAGGGGCCTTAAGGGTCCAAACGCTCGGCATCGGCTTAACCACCAGGATCCCCTTTTCCCCGGACACGGCGATGCCACGCACGGCTAAGCGCGGATGCTCGGGTTCGTGGTGACGCATTGTTCACCATCATCCCTCTGCGGGGATGTCCCTGCGGATGCTAGGGTTAACCCCGTGGTGTCGCCACTCACCAACGTCTGCATGCTGCAGACGCCTCCCTGCGGGGAGCCAAAAGGGAAGAATACAAAACAAACAAATAAACAGACAAAAAGGGAAGAATATAGCGAAGAATAGCGCCTGTCCTATTTGTCTCCCTGTGTCCGTGTCTGTTTAGCGCTATGTGGCAAGTGAACAAAAGCGAAATGTGTCTTTGTGTACACAGCCGCAGTCGCACACAACACAGACACAGTTAACGGGCTCACTTTCAAAGCCTATAGCGCTACACACGCGCAGGAGATTTCCATTGCTCTGGCTTTCACTAATCCCAAGTCGAAACACACCATCACCTGCTTGCGAGGGGTCTGTCGGAACTACGAGGTGGGATGGGCTCCCCCGCTTGCCCGGTTTACTGCAATATAGCTGGGGATGCGAAGCTCCACCTTCTCATAACCTGATTTGGGCCCCCGGTCATCAGCGCCTCCAGGGAAAGGAACAGGCCGATCATGCCGCCCGCACTCTCTCTCCCGGGGTTATCTCCCTGTCCTTGGAAGGGTACTCCCAATCAGACAATCTGGCCCTTACATTCCAACTCATCACCGATTACTACAAGGAGGAGCACCGGCGCAACCCGGCCCCTTTCAAGGGTCTGGATCGGGCTGACGAGCGCCTCCTCATGAACAATAACTTATTAGACCTTGGGTTAGCACACGTGGTTACTTTCAAAAACCTAAGATAGATCCAAAAACTGAATTCATCCGTTACTAGGAGCTTCACAAATGAAATTTCAAACCACCGCCTCTTTCACTGAAAGCCTTCAAAACATCGACCATTGCCCTGGTGGGGTCACAACAATCCACAAAAACAAGGAAATCGTCAACATAACGGAAACCTTTCTTGACAATTCCTTCCAAATCATGCTCAAGACACTTGCCAACCACGCAGAGAAAAATATCGCTCAGGACCGGAGGAACTCTTCACCCAATACAGATACCAGATTTTTAAATTATACTTTTTTGTTCCTGTCAGTGTAGGTCGACGTGAGATAAAAGGCCTGAAGTTGAAGGAAACTATCAGCCGAAATCCCGCAGCGGGAGATAAAGGCATTTTCATCATTGTGGCGCGTAATGCATTAATTAAAATATTTCAGAAGATGCACGTGCGGCAGCGAATAGAATGCTGCGAAAATTTTGTCATTTGATAGTGAGCATTTCTTCTGTCTGTCTTCGTCTCCGTCCTCGTCGTTGAGGTGCATAAATAACGTGGGTGTATATCGGATCATTTGCTTTTAGACCGCATACATCTTGAAAGGATCGCGCTTCTTGTGAAGCGAATTTTTATACCTTGTAGCTAAATATTATTCGTACAGTTTTGGAACTTCCATGGTGTTGAAACGGGTAAAGAACTCCTCTACGTGGGTTCGGTATTCTAGATTTGCATTATATCGAATCACTTTCTGTTGTGTCCCCTTATTGCTTTTGTGTGTGTGCGCCCCCGCATCCTCCTCCTGTTTTGGGAAGCCACTCCCTCCCGTGGACGCTTCTCCGCTCCCTCCTTTCTTCGGGCGGCCAGTTCGGCTCCTGCCTCGGTCGACGCTGGTCGCACCCTCATCGGCTTTAAATAAACGAAGTCTTAAAGTACCGTGTGCGTCTTTCGCTGCATTCAACACAGCGACCGGACACGACAGTGGCGACGAGTATGGGATTCGAACCCACGCGGGCAACGCTATTGACAAGCCATGGCTACGCGAGGGTTTCCCAATCAGATACCAGAGTTCAACGGCTCATCGTGGTCATCGTGGGTTGGACGCCTTCAGTTCTACTTTGAAGCTAACAACATCACAGACCCAGCCTTGAAGAGGGCCAACCTGCTGACGCTGTGCGGGGAGCAGACCTACGATACTGTCTGCGCCCTTATTCAGCCAAGCACACCAGCGGCAGTGTCTTACGACGACATCGTAAAAGCGCTGCAAAAGCACTACGACCCAAGGCCATCCGAGGTCTACAGCCGGGCTCGCTTCCAACGACGAGATCAACTGGGAGGAGAAACTGTGAGCGCCTACGTAGCCGCGCTCAAGAAGCTCGCTGCCGACTGCAATTTTGGAACGCTGTCGACAACAGCTACCGGGCAGGAGGGAGACGCAGCTTCTTCTGCTAACACCACCATGCTTCCCTTGGACGTGATGTTACGCGACAGATTTGTGTGCGGACTGAGTGACGAGTCACTGCAGCAGCGCCTGTTCGCTGAGAAGGACCTCACATTCAGCAAAGCTTACGACATCGCCGTTCGCGCGGAGAGCGCCGGTCACCAGCAGAGAGGGATTCGCCGGAACACCGAGCCGGTACACCAGACAAGCAACCAGGTGCGCAAGCCTTCTGTTGTTGTAAAATCGGTCAAAAAGGCACAACGCTGCTGGCGGTGTGACGACCAACACAACCCCCAGGGATGTCGATTCCAGTCAGCCACGTGTAATTTTTGCCACAAGCGAGGGCATATCGAAAGAGCATGCATTACGAAACGGAGACTTGCCAAGATAAAGTCACCTTCCCAGCCTAATCACAGCGTCAACGCCTCAGAGAATACGCCGCTATCTGATCTCCATGGAACAACATCAGCAACACCATCTGTGTTGTACGACCTGAACACCATGAATCTCGGCACGCGACCGAAGATTTTTACAGAAGTAAGCGTACATCACCAGCTGATTAAGTTCGAGGTGGACTCCGGCGCAGCCTGTACTCTGATCAGTGAGGACACGTTCCGAACTTCATGGCCATCTGACGCACCCGCCCTGCAACAAGACGACACGCACCTGCGAACGTGGTCAGGACAGAATCTGCCACTATTGGGCTCTGCCAACGTGCAGGTTAACTACAACGGCCAGACCCATACGCTACCTCTGCTTGTTGTGAAGGGCACAGGATCAAGCCTTCTAGGGAGAAATTGGTTTTCTCCACTAGGCGTGATGATATGCGGCATACACCAGACGCCGAGCCAGAACATGGTTGAGCAACTGCAAGAGAAATACGAAAGAGTATTCTCGGAAGAGATTCCAGGAAACGAAGGGCCCCCGGTCACACTGGAGTTGTTGGACAACGCGCAACCCAAATTTCTGAAGGCCAGGCCGGTGCCGTTTGCTCTCCGAGATTCAGTTGAAAAAGAGTTGGACAAACTGGAGCAGCAAGGTGTCATCGAGCCGACGCAGCATTCAGAATGGGCCACACCACTTGTCGTAGTTCGCAAGAAGAACGGAACCATACGCCTCTGCGGAGACTACCGGAGCACCGTCAATCTTGCGACTAAAGCGTCCTCTTACCCGCTACCGACACCTGAAGAAGTATTCAGTGTACTACGTGGCGCAAGAGTCTTCAGCACATTGGACCTCACCCAGGCGTATCAGCAGCTGAAGGTGAGCGAGTCAACTGCTGAATTATTGGCAATTAACACACTGAAAGGCTTGTACAAAGTCAAGCGACTGCCTTTTGGCGTAGCTGCAGCCCCGGCCATATTTCAAAAATTCATGGAGACAGTGCTTCAGGGCATCCCAGGAGTTTGTGTCTACCTTGACGATGTCATCATCAGTGGCACTTCCACTGAAGAGCATGCAGTGCGCCTAGAGCTCGTTCTCGAAAGGCTAGCAAACGCTAATTTGTGCATAAGCAAATCGAAGTGCTGTTTTGCGGTGCCAGAGGTGCAATTTCTGGGACACCGAATTGATGCGGAAGGCATTCACCCTACCGAGGACAAAGTGCGAGCGATCACAGAAGCACGAGCTCCAACAAACAAGCAGGAGCTACAGGCTTTTCTCGGACTCTTGACGTTCTACGACCGGTTCTTGGAACAAAGAGCTACCGTGGCCAACGACTTATACCAACTCCTTCGGAAAGATGTGACATGGACATGGTCGCCACGCCATCAGCAGTCATTCGATGCCCTGAAAGACCTGATTCGAAGATGTACAGTCCTCCGCCACTACGACGAAAGGAAGCCTCTGCTTTTGGCTTGCGACGCATCACCGTACGGAGTCGGCGCGGTTCTATCGCAAACTGACGAGCAAGGAAGGGAAGCTCCCATCGCCTTCGCCTCACGTACGTTGTCGCAAGCAGAACGCAACTACGCGCAACTTGACAAAGAAGGGCTAGCCATCGTCTACGCGGCGACACATTTTCACCAGTACATTGCCGGCCGGAAGGTGACCTTTATAACCGATCACCGACCGCTATTGGGCATTCTGGGACCACAAAGGCCTATGCCACCAACTTTGTCTCCGCGAATGACACGTTGGTGCATCAAACTCTCAGCGTACGACTACGCTCTGGTCTACCGCAATGGGAGTAAACATCAAAACGCCGATGCGCTAAGCCGTCTGCCACTAGACGCAACTGTTGACGAACCATTTCCACCAGGAGACGTTCTGATGTTCGAAGCACTGCCAGAACCTCCGCTTACAGCAGGCACAGTTGCAGCATCTACGCAGAAGTGCGCAGCTCTCCGGCTAGTTTACACAGCTGTTCAACAAGGCAACGTGCATAAACTCAAAGGGGACAACTTCGACGCTTACCGCAGGCGAGCTACAGAGTTGAGCACCCATCGCGGCTGCATCATATTTGGGTCCCGAGTTGTGATGCCGAGAGAACTACGCGCACAAGCTATGTCTCTCATCCACGCCGGACATCGGGGCATCGTTGCAATGAAAAAGTGTGCCAGAAGCTACATGTGGTGGCCTGGCATTGACAACGACATCGAAACAGTGGTGCGAGAATGCAAGCCTTGCCAGAGCAGCCGGAGCGCCCCGCCGAAAGCTCCTGTCCCAGAATGGGAAAAGCCAGACACACCATGGCACACACTGCACATTGATTTTGCAGGACCAATTGAGGGCTGCACTTTCCTTGTGGTCGTAGATGCCTACACAAAGTGGCTTGAGATAAGGCAAATGGGACAGACGACTTCGGCAGCAGTCATTGACAACCTCCGATCACTATTTGCAACGTTCGGCCTGCCGCGCAAGGTAGTGTCGGACAACGGAACACCGTTTGTGTCTGCGGAGATTCTCAAGTTTTATCGCGACAACGGGATCTCCTCAGTTACATCGGCCCCCTACCACCCAGCGACAAACGGACAAGCCGAGCGCTACGTAGCCGAGCTAAAACGCGCCCTTGAAAGAGATCAGACAGGCTCGCTGCAGCGCCGCCTTGCGCGCTTTCTCTTCAAGCAGCACACGACGGTTCAGAGCACAACAGGCGAGACCCCCTCGAAAATGATGTTCGAGCGTGAAATGCGAACCCAGCTCACAGCCATCCTCCCCGAGCCAAAGGCAGAGACGTTCCGGGAAGAAAAAGCAATTCCGCGCTGCGGCACGCTTAATGAGGGGCAGCGCGTCCTCGCCCGACAGTTTCTGAAAAAGCCACGCTGGGAGGAAGCTACAATTGTCAGACGCATAGGCCTGCGCTCTTGGCTCGTCAACATACATGGCACAGTAGCACGCCGACATCTCAACCAGCTGCGTAGATTTACGACGCCGTCTGAGAGCTGTCCGCCAGCGGAGAGAACACGTGCACCATCTTCCCACATAGCCTGGCACCTCTTCCCGGAAGAAGAGACTTCGCCCAGGACAGACCTAGGAGACACAGCGAACAACAGCCAGCCTACAAGTGTTTCTCCCCCGAGCGCACAAAGCCAGCGCGCCTCCACGCGTGAGCGCCGACCCCCTGCACGATACCAGGCAACTTTCTAAGGGGGAAGGAAGTGTTGTGTCCCCTTATTGCTTTTGTGTGTGTGCGCCCCCGCATCCTCCTCCTGTTTTGGGAAGCCACTCCCTCCCGTGGACGCTTCTCCGCTCCCTCCTTTCTTCGGGCGGCCAGTTCGGCTCCTGCCTCGGTCGACGCTGGTCGCACCCTCATCGGCTTTAAATAAACGAAGTCTTAAAGTACCGTGTGCGTCTTTCGCTGCATTCAACACAGCGACCGGACACGACACTTTCTTTTTCATTTGAAACACGTTTTCAATATTTGTCTGCGGGGTACTAGCCCCAGTCCAGAAAATAATGGGGCAAAAACATCGCATTGTAGAACACGAGCTTGACTGGCAGTGATAAAAAGAAGCAAATTTTGGAAGAACGACCGTTCATTTTGAAAGTTTAGATTAACACTGTCAATTTGAGCGTTCCAGCTAAAAAATAACTGGTAGTGTTTGTAGATAATGTGAAACATTTATACTGGAATCCTCCATGCTCAATATATTTAGGCGTTCTACTTAAAAATTTTATGTTCATTATCTGGCTGAAATAGTATAGAGTTTTCTAAGCTACTCAGAATCCAGTTCTTTCCTTTCAGGAGAGACACAACAGGTATGGATATCAGGGAGCGGCACCAAGGAGGAGTATGTAAGAGGCAGCACTGGTTGGCACGAAGTGCTCCCGCACTACTAAAGTCAGTTAAGCGCTTCATATTTCGAATATATGCCGTTTCTTAAAAGGTTTACACAAACCATACTGCACATTTAAATAACACGAAAACAAAAGTTTTACACATAACATCAGTTAGCGGAAAACAAAAAGTCCGGTAAATAAGAGAAAAAAGCGAAAACAGAAAATATAAATTTCGCATAAATGTTTTTATTCATGAAAAACAAAAATATGTTTTTTTATGTATATAATTGTCCCAAGTTCATTTAGCAGCCCTGGCAGTAAACAGGCCGGACTCACGCACCCCGATTTTCTTTCAAGTGACGAGGACACGACACGACGTACCTAGCACGCTAACACGTACTACCTACTCGCACTATGGGGCTCTGCACAACATGAAATGGGCAAGCAAGGGGAAGTCAGATGTCCTACAGCGGGTTAAGGTGCGCGTAACTCCGTCCTCCTGTCGCCGTGCGTCACAGGAGGACGCGACAGGAGGACGGCTGCTGACGGACGTCGGTCGAAAATGGACATCACACAGCAGGGGCGGATACGGCTCTGTCACCGATGCAGGTATCAGCAGGCAACCGGCTGGCGGTAACGACCTGGCTACCAGGGGGCCGGCAAGAGGAAGCCGCCGGGTCGCAGAAACGGCCTAAATAAGGGGAGGCCGACACCAACAGGCAGGCTCACCCCGCACGCGACCACACTTTGTCCTTTTCCGCCCGGAACCACGAGGTGACACATTCCCCATCATCAAAACCTCCCCCAATTTAAACACAGTGGTTTGCAACTGTTCCAGCGCCAAGGGGAGGGGGTTACGATACAGAACGGGGAAGTATCACGCAAGATAGTTGGCACACAGCTCAGAATTGGTGTTTGTTCGCCGACGAGCGTTCACACGTACACACGAACGCGAGTCCAAGCGCTGTGAAATATAGCTGTAAGGCACGAACAAGGAGGATACTAGGAAACATCGTTGCTATCTTTTTTAACAAAGCTACACCCTTCAGCCACCAGGAACTCTAATGAGCCACTATGATGTGGGTCGATCAAGCGCGGCTAATGTAATCAGCGCCCACGTGATCAGCTCTTTTATGTAACTCGGACAATTCTTTAACAGTACCGCGCGAGCGTCGACCAAACTGCTTGACAGCGCCTTATCGCTGAACGGAGCGGTGAAGCCAGCGAGAATAACCGCGTGCTCACAAGTTTTCGTACACAGCGAGTATCGTCTGCTGGCTCTTCCCATCATCGCTACACAACCCCGGCCGCGTTCTTCGCCTCGCCCCCGGTCGGTGACAGCGGCGTCATGGGAACGAAAAGGAGCAGAGAACTACAGAGTGGCCAAATCTTTGATAAAGGTCGATAACGGCACGTCGCTAGTTTTTAGCTAGCCGCAAAATTCATTACGCTGGCACATTCGGTGACAACGCAGCTACGGTTTTGTATAAACTGCAGTCTCCCAGTCGAAATTGTCCCACTAGCTGTCTAGGAGCAAGAAGAATGCCCCCACGCATCCCGGAAGAAACGCGGCTGCGTACTGTAGCACTGGCGACCGCGGAGAAATCTCAAAGGGAGATAGTTGGAGTGAGGAAGGCAAGAGTTTATAGGATTATTTAGGCCTTTCGTGATGAAGGCCGCATTGGAGACGCGGCTAGGTGTTTAAAACGCAAGACGACCCCAGAGCAAGATATGGCCATCGTCGCTGCAGCGCCCCGCCGCGGTGGCTCAGTGGTTACGGCGCTCGGCTGCTGACCCGAAAGACGCGGGTTCGATCCCGGCCGCGGCGGCTGAATTTCGATGAAGGCGAAATTCTAGAGGCCCGTGTGCTGTGCGATGTCAGTGCACGTAAAAGAACCCCAGGTGGTCGAAATTTCCGGAGCCCTTCACTACGGCGTCCCTCATAGCCTCAGTCGCTTCGGGACGTTAAACCCCAATAAACCAAACCAAACCAATCGTCGCTGCAGCTGCTGCGGATCCCTTCCCGACTGCGGGCGAGAGAAAGGGCATTGTCGTCTAGGACAAAAGCGACAAGCTTGTGCGGCGGAAAGCTTGTGCGCCGAAAGTGCTGCAGAAAGTGCTGACGCACTATCAAGCCGCTGCTAAGAACGGCGGCCGTTCACTTCGCCACGGTCAGCGGGCAGGCTCCGTTTGCTCGAAACGCCGCTGGGAGTGCTGCAATTTGGTAGCGCACGAGCGTAGTCACGTGGTACTTTTTCATAATTCGCAGGCTTTATTTAAATGCCGGAAAAAAGGACACCGTAGGAGATACGATGCTGCAATAAACGGGATCGGTTGTTTATAAACCTCTACAACCTAACGTAACGGTCCTGGCACTTAAATGAATATTTTGCATAATTCATCTTAGTTACTAAACTAATTAAGCGTAATTAAAAAATGTGCTGAGGAGCGCCACATGATGCCGAACAATGTGTCGTTAGTTTCAGCGGGCTGCGGTTTATCGCTTTTTTAAATCCTTGGTTTAAGTTACGTGAAACGGATGCTTTGTGATTCTATTACATGCGTATTTCTTGATTACGCATCATTTAGCACTAGACGAGCCTAAAAGCTATTGTTTTAACCAGACAATTGTATTCTATAGTGTGTACTTCTGTCCTGCTTTTGTTGTAGCTTATGTTTATTTCCATCACCTTATATGTCAAAGCCACTGCTATATAATGGTTTTCCGGGCCCAGTCAAGCTGCGAAAGCAGCTTTTTGCCTGGAAATCCTTCCAGTTGTTCTGGGGGAAATAAATAAAATTCAATTCAATCTTAAGCCCTAACTGCAACGACACTGCCTGGGTGCACGCGCTCAGCGTCGGTGCTCTTGGCGTACGCCGGAACCGGTTTGCGCATGCGCACTGTTGGAGACGCCAACGAACCTAGGCGAGGCGCCGAGATCTTTCACAGCTATATATATCTGTGCCAGCGCTCGCGCAAGCGCCGGAAGCTGCTCACCGTCACATCTCTCATTGGCGTACTTGAGGCAGACATACACCAATGGGACGACGCGGTTCTCGGGATATCCGGTGCGGATTTTGGCGCGCTCTTCACTTGCTGTTTACATTTTTGCTTGGTGCCGAGGCTGTTCGCGCCATGTCGTAAAACAAAATAATCAACGAAAGTTTGATCGCCGCAGTGTAAAGGCGGCCGTCGCTCTGGCAGGCGAGCCATAAAAGCCACAAAAACAAGCTTTAAAGGCAGGTTTGTCGCTGGAAGCGGCAGCGGAGGTTCTGCCAAGCCTACCAAGCAAAGGTAAGCTGATATCTTGCTTGTGACGAGCACTGATTAAGTGAAATGTGCTCAAAAACGCTTGTTTCAATCGTGCAGAGGGTTCCGATCTAGCGCAAAAGCGGTGGAAATCGCTGCGGGACAAATTTCGCCGGATATATCAAGCGGCGATGGACGCGAAGAAAAGTGGCGCCGGGGCCGAAGAAGTGGCTGACAACGATGTGGCGTGGCAACATTTTGAATTGCTGCACTTCGTGAAGGACACCATGCACGGTAGAAGGTGTGTTCACTGATAATTTTGGTTTCCATAACGAGCTATTCTAGAAAGCGATGCATATAGTGTGTAGTGTATTGTTGTGCCATTATGACGATTGAAGCTTGCATGAAGTGAGCACGGTCCAACGAGAGGCACTTGCATGCAATTCGTGCAAACACGGCTGCAAGCATCTCAGAACGCTCAAGCTGTTGTCTGCAGCATAAAATATTGGAGCGAAGTTAGGGAAGGTCGACCCCTCAGTATGCTTGGGCTTTCTCGGCGGGGGCTGTGTGCACTGGCAAAGGGGGAGGGGGGGGGGGGTGCCGCAGAAAGAAAGCGATACAGAGTCACTACGAAAAAGAATGCAGTGCGAATTGAGCAGAGTAGAGAAAGGAAAGAGGACGAACGGGTACAGCGGCGATGACCACGGCCGCCGTGGCTGGCTCGCCGGTCGAAGGCTATCTTGCTGCTGATATCACGTGCATTCACGAAGTTTTGCCGCTCAAATGATATCGACCTTTAGCCATTGCTTCGGTGTTGTTGCACGCCGCTTCGTTTTTTTTTCAGAGCCCTCGACTTATATAACTGGCTTGAAAAACTTTTGATCGCGTTATAAGCGTGAATTTTTGTACATTATCGCGAGTTCTAAAACTACGCTCCGCGCAATATTCTTGGCGGCATTTTACTTTTATAAATCCGGTGCTTCTATCACAATACTCTTTTTTTTGTTTCTTGTGAGCTTCGAAAACATTTTTGCGCCCTAAGCAACTTCAATGTATGTCGTATGGAAGTGCTGATAATGGCTACAAACAAAAATGTGGTCAACACTCATATGAAAAGTACAAATCTTTGCTTCCCACGAGTTGAAGAGTTTGGTGTGAAGGATTTTCTAGAAGTGTATACATCCGCAGCAAGTCCCATGTTTAGTCAGTGATAGTAGTGGATTTTGGGTAGAACTGCCATCCTGCACAAATCTGAGCGAATTTGAGGACAACGCAGTGAGCTTTGTAAATAAAAATAATAGAGGACTGCATGCTGTTTTGCAAAGATGAAAATCAAGGGTATTCAGTGACTCTCAAGGCCTTTGATATTTTTGCACGGACTTGTGAACTCAATGGCCCAACAAAGCGACATTTCCTACACATCAAAAAATGTACCTTTTATTGCAAAAGAAACTCTTACCTGTGAAAAGGCTCAAGCAAGGTTGTTTTTTGGTCTAGGCTTCCTTTCAAGCTCATCTGTGATGCTGATGGAGTCCTGGGCCTTTTCTCAGCAATCATCCTCATACTTTTGGACATTATTTTACCCCCAAGACAATAGTTTTGTATTAATGTCTTGAATAAAAAATGATTGATTGATGTCAGGCCATGACTAACTGCTCTTTTAGTGCCTGCTGAAGGATTCCACTCAGTAAAGGCTGCTCTAAGCTTCTATTTTCCTCCTACTACGTTCAGTACCTTCACCGAGAAATGCTTGTAAGACATCTGCTGTACTACACTTCCACAGCAACTTCCCAATTCACACTGAATGCATGCTTCACGATTTCTGTCCATGGCTGAAAGCTGTGACATTGAGATTGGGAGAGAGCACAGTGGGCCAGGGAACAAATGCAAGTTATTTATTTACAATACCTGCAGGGCCCGAAGGCATTACTGCAGGATGGAAAGAATACATATTGTTTGTTTAGGCCTACATAACGAAAGGAAGGCAAAGTAAATGTAACGGCATAACGGTGAAAAAAACAAAAGTAGGAATTGAACAAGCAAACTAATGGGCAGCAACAACAACAGAAATGGCACTGCGCAAGCTGCTATATATCCGACAACAGAGCCCGAAGCAGCGAGTCACGCCAGGATTCAGTAATTTTCTGTGATAACAATATTAGAGTTACTGATGGTGAGAGCAAGATTGGATAGTCCATGACGACATTGAGTAGTCTGGTCGTGGTCGGACCATGGCTGTCCAGGCATGGGCAAGATCATTCTTGTTTCCGTTGCTCTGGAATCCACAACGCATCCTGGACCACGAAGGGGGACCTGTGGCAGCAGTGGAAGCGATGAAAACCTGTGAAAAAAGCAGCATTCGTTTTAGCATTGTTGCAGCATTGCAGTCACTTCGCCCACTCTTGCTGCAGAGAACTTTATGTGCTATATACCGTATTTACACTTGTAACGTTCACTTCTTTTTTAAAAATAAGCCCAGAAATTTGAGGGGTGTGTTCATTTTGGTATATGGTTGCTGTTCTAATATATGCAGGACTTTAACTATAAGTCACCAAAAACAGGCCAGCCAGCGTCAAGTTGTGTGCTGGGGTCCAGCGGTGCATTTCGTCTCGTCACAGTGCTCTAGGACAGTGCAGTGCTCTAGGACAGCGCAGGAGCCAAGCAGTGCGTCCCAGGCCATCGGAGTGTCTGAGCCCTGTGAAGTGCTTGAGCTCAGCACTCATTGACAACGATGGACTTTCACAGTTCGAAGAATGGGTGCTAGATGATCCATGCTCACAGGAATCACCAGCTGATACATCTCCTGCTGCACATGAAGACTTGCCGGCAGCTGAGGCTCCACTGTCACAAACAGCGCTTGCGCAGGCCAAACGGCATAAAAGAAAGGCCTACCGGGCCAATGAGGCAATAGTAGCAAACCTGGGCAAGTTTACTGAGGCCCTTAATGGAAGCGAAAATTTTGACTATTATGAACATTTCGGATTATTATTAGGCAAAATGACGAAAACAGTACCAGAGGCCACTCGACCTGGGCTGCAGATAAAGCTGCTCCAAGAATTCCAGGAATACACTGCTAAATAAAGCTGTGGTGCCTTTTTTTTTCTTCCCAACACGGGTCATTTTTGTTGAATCATTTTCTTGGCTGTGTGCCTCACACACAGAATATGACACTCAAAATTACAGATAACTTCACCCCTGGGAAAAGTCAGTTATCTTTACTGCATGTAGCACAAAAAAACAGTGGGCATCCTGAGTCCAGAACATTATGAATGAAGAGGCGTTAGCTTATTCGACGATCCCCCCCATGGTCTTGCAGGCACTCCATGTTGACACAGAGCAGCTGGCCATGTGAGCAATGTGATAAAGGTGCACACATAGATTCAAGGCCGTGAAGATCACTGCTGTCCTTAGCTGGTCACCTATCCCATGCCTTTTTGCATACAACATTAATTTCCTCCTTTTCCATAACAGATTCTGCATATGCACAAAGGTTACTTTCCACAAGAGGAACCATGTTGGTTAGCAGTCATCTTCCCCATCTGTTTTGTATGGAGAATGTGCTTCTCCTCTTTAACCATGCAGACAATCAAACTTCAGCAGTTTTGAGCTTTTCTGCCCTCCTCACAAAATTGGTGCAATGTTGATGTCTTCGTCCTGCTTGGTTTCATGCCAGTTTAGTACAGTAGAGCCCACAAAATATTACAGTGCCAAGGAAATGTTACTGCTATAACCAGTAATTGTTATAAATGGATTTTCAGAAAAAAGACAAAATGACGATTCAAACATTTCAATCTCCCAGGAAGTTGTTCCCTAGTTCTGGGAAAAGCCACATGCTGGCAGCTTTGCTTGCCACACATAAAGCGGACAGACATCTGTTTCAAAATTATCTTGCTGCTCTGTGTTCAAGTAGAAAGGACGGGGGAATCTGAGGGCTCTTGTTTTCTCTTTGTATCATTAGGTGCAGCCAATTCAATTCAGAGGGTGGAGGGGCCCCACACGAAGTGAAATGCACCAATGTGCGGTCTGCCCTGGATACTCGTGGTTTTGTTAGAATATAGCACTTTTTATCCTGGCTCACAGTAGCCAAACTGTTAAAACCATTACCATGGCATGAAAACTTTGTAGTAAACGGATGCCAACCCTTTCTTCAGTTCAGCATTCCAGTAGTTACTTATCAATGCTAGCGCAACTAGCAGATTTAACATTTTTGAGAAAAATTACCTCCCGAAAAATGAACCAGTTTTCGTACTTTAAATAGTTAGGTAAGCTGAATAAAACATGCCCAATTAGAAAAAAATGATTGTAGCCCTAGCTGCTGATAAAAAGATAAAAAAAGTTTTTCAGTGTGGCTGAGACAGCTTGCGTTGGCTGCTGCACAAGGTACAAATTGAAAGTAAGAATAGTAATGAAATAACGATGCGAATCCTGACCAAAGTGACTGGCATTTGAAACCAACTGCATACAGTTGAGTCAGAAACCTGATGGGTGTGCATTCAGATTTGTCCTTACTACTTCCAATAATTTTTTCTTCTTTTTAGGTAGGATAATGTTACCGTCGAGTGAACACGAAAACACACACAAAAACACAGGCAGCGCTTGCCATTCCTCCAATTTGTAGTCACGACACCACTTTTGTGCATCCGCTTCAACGTCCAATGTTTTCACAGATGTTCCTGCTGCTGTTGCTGCACCAGCTGCTGTCCGTCCCGCTGCCCGTACCGGGCGATCTGTGCTTCGACGGTTGGCACTCCGACATCACATCCTGCACTGAAGCGTCATCAAGCAATTGCAGCTTTTCAACCGGCCACCCACCGCCAATTTTGGACTAGTCCTGGCTTGTCGTCAGGCAACTGGCGACGGCATCAGCTGACCACCCTCTTCAAAGCGCAGTCTTCCCGCGGACACCTTGAGCCAAGACACCACTTTTGTGCATCCGCTTCAATGTCCAATGTTTTCACAGGTTAGTTATTTGAAAACCAACTGTTATCGCGACAATAACGTTTGCCCTGTGATGGTGCCGTGGCCTCCCACTGTACCAAATTGTCTGAAGCGAACTCGTGCGCACTTGTATCTTTGGCGCCTGCTCTTGCTCGGCGGCGACGTAGAAGCTAATCCTGGGCCGCCGATGACGAAGGCCCAGGAAGAAAAGCTGGATTCCGTCTTTGATGCCGTTCAACGTCTTGAGACCAATAACACCAGTATTCTTGAGGCTGTAAATAAGGTTCTTCTCATTCATATCAGCTTAAAAACTGATATAGATCAACTGAGCAAACGCGTTCATGATCTTGAAGCAAAGGTTGTGTCTCTTTCTTCGCAGCAGCCTCCAAGCGACGGTAACGGTAATTTGTCCAAATTGGAGCAAAAAATTGATTATCTTGAAAACAATTCCCGGCGGTCTAATTTGCTATTCTATGGCATCAAGGGTACTGATAAATCTGAATCTTGGGAAACTTCTGAACAGCTCGTGACTGATTTCTGCAGTCGTGAACTCGAAATCACTGTTGGTTAAATTCAGCGTGCTCATTGCCTAGGGCGTCATTCCTCAGATAAGACGCGGCCCATCATCGCTAAATTTAACAGCAGTAAAGAAATTGAAAACGTTCTCAGAAAATGGGCACAAGTCAAAAGATTCGGGCTTTAGTGTTTCTCGTGATTATTCTGCTGCCGTTCGCGAAAAGCGCAGGAACTTCTTGAATTTTTGTAAAGAAGTAAAGAAAGAGGGGGACAAAACTAAGCTTGTGTTTGACAAACTTCACATCAATAAAGATGTATATCAGTGGGATCACAACACCAGCTGTGCAGTTTGTATCTCCCGTTCCACAAGTACATGAAGTCGTTTAAGCGGTCCTTCAACTCCCCTTCTTTCATCTTCGTTTCCACCCTGTTCCGAGCATTCAGTTAAGTTCACTTTTCTTTACACTAACATCAGAAGCGTTGTTCCTAAAGCCGCTGCTCTTTCTTCCTTCATTGACTCTAATTCTGCCTCGATTGTTGCCTTAACGGAAACATGGTTGCACGATGCTATTCCAGACAGAAGTGGTCTGCTGAGTGAATCCTGCTTTAATATTTTTCGTTGCGATAGGAAGTTCCGGAGAGGAGGCGGTGTCCTCATTGCAGTTAAGAAGGAAATTGTAGCTATACCTGTAATAGTCACCTCTTTCATTGAATGTGTGTTTGTTTTTTTAAATGCGGCATTGCTAACCTTATAATTGGAGTGTTTTACCGTCCTCCTGACATGTGTGACGGTTTTGCTGAGGAATTGCATCGCCTATTAGGTGAAGTGTGTGCTCGTTTCCCGAATTCTACTTTGCTCATTCTCGGTGACTTTAATTTTCCTAACATCAGGTGGGATATGTTGTCTGCCCCTCCTAGTGACAAAGAAGCCCATGCCTTCATACAGACGTGTCTCGACTTTTCGGTATGTCAAATTATCTCTCAACCTACTCGGTCATCGGTGCATTCCTCAAACATTCTGGAGCTCTTCCTAGCCAGTGACCCAAATATTTGTTCAGATGTCATTCATCATGAAGGCCTTTCCGATCACGACATTATCACCGGGCACATAAACTATCGTTCAGCGAAAGGAAAACTGTTCCAAAAAAGATAAGATGCTACAACAGGGCTAACTTTCACAAAATGAACTCCGAATTAACCACCTTCTCAGTGCAATACCTTTCTGATTGGTCCTCTCATTCTGTTGAGGAGAACTGGATGTTGTTCAAAACTACACTGACTAACCTCATCATACGTGCATTCCTCTTATATCGATAAAGTGCTACCCAAGTGTACCCTGGTTTGATCTCAGGCTTCGTAGAGCTAATAATAAGAAAAAACGTCTGTACAGACAAGCCAAAGCGCATCGAACTACTATTATTACTACTACTACGAACTACTAGTATTACTAAAAAAAAACCCGCAGGGAATTCTTCAGCAATGTTTTGCCAACAATCATCACCAATAACCCACGAAGATTCTGGCGCGTTATTAATCCCCGCAGCTCTGATGACATTATCCTTACTGACTAGAATAACACTCCAATTCCTGCATCCGAATGTGCTCAGATGTTTCTTTCAGCATTCTCATCCGTATTTACTTTAGAAGACATCGCTACAGCTCCCAGCCTAGATCAATTTCTTGAGGTTTCTATGCCCCAAATAGTTATTAATGACGAAGGAATTAAATCCCTCCTGAATAATGTTAAACTAACTTCTAGCTCTGATCCTCTGGGCTTTAACAACAAGATTCTTAAAAACATTTCTTAGAGCATTTATCCAGTATTGTCATCACTCTTTTCTCAGTCATTATCATCTGGATCGATTCCTAGCGATTAGCGTGTAGCTAAAGTAATACCCATATTCAAATCTGGTGACCACCCTAATCCTCTCAACTATCATCCAATATCCTTAACTAGCTCCATATCTAAGCTAATGGAACATGTTGTTTACACTAATATTATCAGCTATCTTGAGCACCACAACATCATATTCAAATACCAGCATGGATTTCGAAGGGGTTTCTCATGTGACACTAGACTTTCCGGCTTCACTCACGACCTCTTTTCATCAGTGGACGCAGGCAAACAAGTCGATGCGCTATTCCTTGACTTCTCTAAAGCATTTGACCAGGTCCCCCATCACAGACTTTTGCTCAAACTAACCCACTTTGTCATTCATTCCGATGTTATTGCCTGGGTTAAAGCTTTTCTTGCATGTCGATCTCAGTTCATTTCTGTCAATAATCATCTTTCGTCCTCCTCACCCGTTTCGTCCGGTGTTCCCCAGGGAAGCGATTTGGGACCTTTACTTTTTCTAATCTACATAAATGACTTACCCGCCTGCGAATCATCCAAAATCAGATTATTCGCTGGTGACTGTGTTATATACCGTAGCATTTCTAACGACTCTGACCGCCAATCTTTGCAAACTGATTTAGATTCCATTAGTAACTGGTGTTCTTCTTGGTTAATGACCCTTAATTCCTCTAAAACTAAACTTGTCTCTTTCACTTGCAAGTCTTGCCGCATCCCGACATCTTACACTCTCCTTAATAACCCGGTTAAACTTTCTACTTCCTACAAGTATCTGGGACTACACCTTCAGTCTAATTTAACATGGAATTACCATCTTAGCCATATTCTTGCAGCTGCTAACCGCTCTCTGGGTCTTCTAAAACGTAACCTTAAACAAGCGCCTTTTCACCTAAAAAAACTAGCATACGTTACCTTAATACAGCCTAAAATAGAATATGCGTCGGCCATCTGCGACCCGGATCAAGCATACCTTATAGATGACTTGGAATCTTTGCAAAACCGTGCCGTTAGATTCATCTTTTCTGATTATTCTCGTCATACTAGCGTCACCGCACTAAAGGCTCGCGCCGAACTTGTTACGTTATCACATCGCCGCAAACTATCACGCTTGACCCTTTTCCATAAACTTCACCATCATGTCCTGCTCCATAACGATTTTTTTCAATCACCTGAATCTTTTTTTCCACGTCGCGACCACCCGCTGAAAGTTAAACGCATATCATGCCACACTTCTGCTTTTGCTAACTCTTTCGTACCGCATACTATAGTCGACTGGAATAATCTACCATCACACATCCCTTCTGAAACGGATCTTAACAAGTTTCAAGACCTTCTAACCCAAATGTCTGTTTAGCTTTACTAATTGATTGTACCACTTGCTGCATTCAGCTATTATTTTGTTTTGTTCCTGCGGTTGTTATGCCTCTAAAACACTATCTGTTCTTTTTTCGTGTAAATTACAATGTATACTACCGGTTTTTGTTTGTTTCTTGTTTTGTTTTCTACATGTGCTTTCTGTATTTATGTATAGCACCTTGGTGCTTGCTCATTCTTATTTTGCGTTGTGTGTCATTGCTCCCCACTATGTCATACCCTCTATTGAGGGCCTTTAGTGGTTTATTGAATAAATAAATAAATAAAAGCAATTTCCAACTTTAAATGCAGTAAGGCAACACGAAATATCGAATGACTGAAAAATGTGGAATTCTTAAATTATATCTCAATTACATTCCCAGGACGTGTAATATCTACTAGGTGTCTAGGTTAAGGCAGATATAATATCGTGGGCACATCTCCAGCTTTTCCACGAAGGTTGGTAAATAAGAGGTTTCAGAGATTATGCCTCGGTATGTAGACGTTTAGGCTTAATCTGGACATCTCCAAGTGGTTTGTGGTTTGCTGAGTCATAACAGTTACATATTTAATGAACATCGAACCTCCGCCAAATCCCTTCATTAACGTGGCTGCCGTGTATACGCGAGCATGAAGCTTGCCGGGGTTTAAGGCGCTCATCTATCGAGCTGGAGTACCCGGGTTCGAACCAGACCGCAGCGGCCGTGTTTCGATGGAGGCAGAATACAAAAGGCACCTGTGTGCTGTGCGATGTTAGTTCACGTTAAAAATCCCCAGGTGGTCAAAATTAGAGACCTCCACTACAGCACCTCTTCCTCCGACTCCCGCCTTCCTCCCTTCCCTTACTGCGCGGTTCAGGTATGCACCGAAATATGTGAGACAGATACTGTGCAATTTCCTTTTCTCAAAAACCAATTTTAAGCTTGCTGAGGGAACAGCACACGCATTAGTTGCTAAAACACAATTCCTTTTGTTTTATGCGAGCTCCCAATGCTGGGCAGTGGGGGCCTTTCCGCATGATGTCGTCTTTCAGCTAAAGTTCGCATCTCCAGCCGCCGGTGCATTGCCTCTTTTCTCGCCATTGTTGGCACCAAAGGCCGTGTGACTCGCAGCCTATACCATACCTCTACTTTCCAAAGTCCATTCCTTTAAACCAGCCTGTTTATTAAGGCGAAAGCCTTCAATGGCTCATACTTGCGGCCAAGGTCACGTCCGGTGTAACGCTGTCTTCCACGAATAACGGAGCAACTAATCAGGATAGAAGAAAACGAATGGTAGCTTTAGATAGAGGGAACAAAATGTAACCCCGACGCAAAGTTTGATGACTAGATTGTGTTACTGTGTTGGGTTTAATAGCGCAAAGCGGCAAAGGCTATCATGCGCCAAGCTCAGGGTAGAAAAAACTTTTATATAGGAAGTTGTACAAAAGTGTAAATCAAGAGTGGTGTAATGGGCCTAAAAAGTTATTTCATGCAACCTAGTAAAAATATAAGAAAAAATTTTACAAGTGAGTTAGTTAGTTATATTGATTTTAATGGCGCAAAAGCAACTGAGGCTATGATGCGCCAAACACAAGGTTAGAGTTTTTGTTAAAGGTGAAGCTTTCTATACTTAGAGTTTGTTTAAAATGCTTGCTTCCTTGAGAAACCTAAAAATACATGAGATGTCAACCAGTGCTCGATCACCTAAAAGTAACATGGGGTGTAATGGGATGGTTTCCCTGTAAAATGTTGTAAAATATTTCTTTCTTAGTTCTTCTAGCTTTATACATGAAATTAAAATGTGGTTCACTGTGAGTTCAGCACCACACATGTCACAGAGAGGTTTGTTTTGTTTGGTTAGCAGAAAGTTGTGCGTGAGGTGGGTGTGTCCAATGCGGAGCCGACATAAAATAACTTCGGTAAAACGTTCTTGATGCTTACACGATTGCCATTCCCCTAAAATGGGCTTAACAGAATGTAATTTGTTGTTTGCGTGCTCTTCCCATTCTGCCTGCCACTTATTTCTGAGTTTACTGTAGATAAACTTTAAACAATCCCTGTGCGGTATGTTCACTTGCTTTATTTGGCCATTCCGGGCTTGTGCAGCACATACATCTGCTTTCTCATTACCTACAATTCCAACATGGCTAGGAACCCAGCAGAATTTAATGTTACGTTTTTGTTTTGTGATTTTAACAATGTTATGTATGATGTTACCTATTATGGGTTCAGCAGCATTTCTGGAGTGCAGTGCTTTGAGCATACTCAGGGAATCGGTGTAAATGATGCTATTTTTGATATTCTCTCTTACTATTTTTTCCACAGCTACAAAGATGGCATAACACTCAGCAGTAAAAACCGATGCGCATTCTGGTAGTCGCATTATCTGTTTGTTTTTTCCTTGGATTACTGCACTTCCAACGTGATTTTCTGTTTTTGAGCCATCGGTATAAAATTCAATGTAAGTGTCATACTTTTCTTGTAGTGCAAAGAATTCCTGTAATATGTACTCATTTGGCGTTTGCTTTTTATCTAAATGTGTCATTGTGAGGTCACATACTGAAGGCAGGCTGTACCATGGTGGTAAATATTCATTCCTTTGTGCAATATTCGGTAGGGCATCTAGTACTGTTAGCTCTTCACATTTGTCTTCAAAGCGCAATAGTAATGGTCTGATAGAATGTGGTTTGTTGATGAATAATCTTTTAGATGGGCACTTGGTGACAACTGGATGGCAGAGATGTTTCGGAAGAGAACGGATTTTTAAGACATATGAGCATGTAAGGGCGATTCTTCGATCCTCAAGAGCTGCTTCATTAGTTTCAACGTAAAGGCTAACTACTGGTGATGTTCTGTATGCTCCAGATGATAGGCGCAGACCAAGATTATGAATGGGGTCTAATCTTTTTAAGTAGGATGCTCTTGCCGAACCATATACTATGCACCCGTAGTCCAGCTTGGAGCGCACCAGAGAGCGATATATTTGTAAAAGGCTTGCTCTATCGGACCCCCACCGCTTCCGTGAGAGAACTTTTAAGATATTGAGGACTTGAGAAGCTTTCTTTTTAAGGTTGTTAATGTGTGGTAGAAATGTGAGTTTCTTGTCGAAAGTTAGGCCTAAAAATTTGTGTTCTTGTTTAATTGGTAGCGCAGTGTGATTCAGGTATAGACTGGGATCGACCTGTAGGCCTCGTCGCAATGAAAAAAGAACAGCTACTGTTTTTTGAGGAGAAAATTTAAACCCATTTATGTCTGCCCAAGCACCTAGTTTATTTAGTGTGATTTGTATTTGTCTCTCACAGGTTGATATGCTAGAGGACGTGCATGCTATTTGTAGGTCATCTACATAGACTGAATACATTATGGACTTGGGTATTACTTTAGCTAAGGAATTCATTTTTACTATGAAGAGTGTCGTGCTTAGAATGCACCCCTGGGGTACGCCGTTCTCTTGGGTGAAAGTCATGGAGAGAGTTGCTCCTAGGCGGACTCGGAATGTGCGGTTAGCCAGGAAGTCGTTCAAGCAGTTCAACATCCTGCCGCGGATACCTAGCTCTGCTAGGTCACGGAGGATGCCGAACTTCCACGTAGTATCGTAGGCCTTCTCCAAGTCGAAGAAGACCCCAATACAGTGCTGCTTGTGGATGAACGCCTCCCGGATGGTGTTTTCTAGGCGGACAAGATGATCTGTGGTGGAGCATGTTTTCTTAAACCCACATTGGTGTTTATCTAGTAGTTGCCGAGATTCAAGTACGAAGGTTAGTCTAATGTTTAGTACACTTTCGAAAGATTTAGCAATGCAGCTGGTGAGGGCTATTGGTCTGTAACTGCTAGGACTTGTTGGTGGTTTTCCGGGTTTGAGAAAAGGTATTATGACTGCTTTTTTCCACTCGTCAGGTATATTTCCAGTTATCCAGATTTTATTAAAGAATTTTAACAGTGCCTCTACAGCAGCCTCGGAGAGATGTGCAAGCATAGCGTAATGCACGTTGTCTGGTCCTGGTGCTGTCTTTTTTCCAGAAGATAATACTTTATTTAATTCTTGTAGTGTGAGAGGCTGGTTATAATCCTCATGTACACCTGCTCCAGATGGAAATTTTTGTTTTTCAGCTATTGATTTGTGTTTCTGAAATGTGTTTGTGTAGTTGGATGAGCTTGAGATCTCAGCAAAATGCTCGCCCAGTATGTTGGCCTGTTCTTCTAAAGATGTTTGTGTCCCGGGTGCCGTCAAGAGAGGAAGTGTGAAAGGGGTATGGTCACCAGTAAATTTACGAACTTTTTCCCACATTTTCTTTGATGTTATTGAACTATTTATTGAGGAGACATATTTCTGCCAAGAGGTTTTCTCTGCATTTCTTCGCACATACCGCGCTCTGGCTTTTACCTTCTTAAAGGTGAGTAGGTTCTCTGCAGTGGGATATCGACGCAGAGCGCTCCAGGCTTTCTTTTGTTGTTTTTTTGCTAATGTGCATTCTTTTGTCCACCACACTTTGTGTTTCTTTTGTGCAAGTCCTGTTGTTTGTGGTATAGCGAGTGTTGCGGCCGATATTATGCATTCAGTAAACTTCTCATTAATTTCATCTGTGCTAAGGTCGTCACAAAATTCCTTTTCCAGAGTGGCACTTTTTGTAAAAAGTGACCAGTCGGCGAGCTGAATTTTCCAGCGCCGTGGCCTTGTGGGGATGATTGGAGTCGACGATGAGAGCCTGATGATGGTAGGTAAGTGATCGCTGCCCATGGGGTCATTTAAAACATCCCATTTAAAATCGTTAAAAAGTAATGGTGATGCGAAAGCTAAATCGAGAGAGCTCATTTTTGCTGTGCTTGGACAGCAATATGTGGCTTTTCCCGTATTTAAAAGACAGACATTATTCGAAAGTATAAAATCTTCGATTGTTTGGCCTCTAGAGTCACAGCGTTCGCTTCCCCAAAACGGAGAGTGAGCGTTAAAATCGCCAACTACCAGGAATGGCTCCGGCAATTCATCGATCAGGCCTTCTAGATCTTGGCATGTTAATGTGATGTGTGGGGGAAGATATACAGAACATATTGTAATGGTTTTGTAGCTGATGACGCTAACCGCAACCGCCTCAAGTTTTGTTTTCAGTTTGATTTCTTGAGCCGGGACGCCGCTTTGGATGATGATTGCGACGCCTCCCGAGAGTCTATTTGCATGTTCGCGATCACGCCTAAAAGTTGTGTAATGTTTTAAGATATTTGAATGTTGTGGACCAAGATTGGTCTCCTGGAGACATAGGGCTAGAGGCATCACTGACCCTAGAATATGAGTTATATCATTGTAGTTCCTCAACATTCCTCTACAGTTCCATTGTATTATGAAAGCCATCTTAGTTTTGTGTTTGTACTGATTGAAAAAACTAGATCAAGTTGTTTATGGCCCCGTGACTCGGGGCCTGTCTCTTTTTGACCGATCCAGGGAGCTCCGCCGACCGTCCGACGTGGACGGCGAGGGGCTGCCCGGGGTCGTGTCCATCGCCTCTGCGGAGGCACTGGACGACCGTGCAGGAGGCACATTGATTTTCGAATTTGACCTCGACCTGTGGGAAGAGGTCTTTGGGCCCGCCGACCCGGGGGTCTGCGTCCCCTCCTTTGGGGTAGGCGGAGTAGCGTGAGCTACTCCACCAGACGGCGCGGATGGCCCCGCCACAGGCTCACTACGTGTGGCCTGGACAGGTGCCGAAGCCTGGTGTGGTGCGCCGCGCCCACGCACCACATCGGCGAAGTTTGTTTTTGCAGTGAAGGTGAATTTGTTTGTTTGAGAGTATTGCCTTCTTGCTTCTTTGAAAGAAATGTTTTGCGTAGTCTTGAGAGTAATGATTTCTTTCTCTTTTTTCCAGGACGGACAAGCCCTGGAGTAGGCAGCATGGTCGCCATCACAGTTTGCACACCGTAGGTTAGCAACACATTCTTCGGATTGGTGGTCCTTCGAAGAGCATTTTGCGCAAGTTTTGCGGCCGCGACAACTCTGGGAGCCGTGGCCAAATCTCTGGCAGTTGAAACATCTGCGTGGGTTGGGAATATACGGTCTTACATTTATTTTCAGGTAGCCTACTTCAATGGATTCGGGTAATGTGCTCATGTTGAATGTCAAGATCAGGTGTTTGGTGTCCACTTCTTTGCCATCCTTCCGGATCTTGATCCGGTGGACATCTATAACTTCTTGGTCAGTAAGTCCTTCGAGCATTTCCTTTTCAGAAAGGTGGACAAAATCTATTTCAGAAATGACGCCTCGTACAGTATTCAGAGACCGATGTGGGGTCACAGAGACAGGGATGTCCCCAATGGATACAATTGTTGCAACTTTTGAGTGTTGTATGCTGTCGCGCAGTTCAAGAAGTAAGTCGCCACTGGCCATTTTTGACACCTTGTAGCCAAGGCCTAAGGCATCCGTCAAGCGTTTTGAGACTTGGAATGGGGATATTATCCTTGCTTGTGTTTCTTCTGCTTTACTGTGAATGACATGAAATTTTGGAAAGGATACTTTTCTTTTCTGGAAAAAGTCATCTGCTTCGGTCCGCCCTCTCTTGAGAGAGCGATCAAGTTTTGAAAGGGGGGGAGCCATAAAAAAATGTAGTTTTTCGGTCATGGTGCCAGCCACCCACCATGGAGTCCAACAAGGGGACGCGACAGGTACTTGAAAGAAAGTCCTGCCCACGCCAGCTGTACACCTTAACTATAACCTAATATGACTCAACTCAGGGTAGTTGGTCACACACGGTTAACCCTCGCCGCCAGGAAAAAGGAAAAAACAAAGAAGAGAGGAGGATACAGGAAAGTTGTAAGAAAGGAAATAGGAAAGTGAAAGATAGAGGGGAGGACAGGAAAAGGCGACTGCCGATTTCCTCCGGTCGGGTCAGGCCGGAGGTGCCGTCTACAGGAAGCTGGGGCCAAAGTGGTGTGTTGCCTCCGCCGAGGGGCCTTAAGGGTCCAAACGCTCGGCATCGGCTCAACCACCAGGATCCCCTTTTCCCCGGACACGGCGATGCCACGCACGGCTAAGCGCGGATGCTCGGGTCCGTGGTGACGCATTTTTCACCATCATCCCCCTGAGGGGATGTCCCTGCAGATGCTCGGGTTAACCCCGTGGTGTCGCCACTCACCAACGTCTGCATGCTGCAGACGCCTCCCTGCGGGGATTTTACAAGTGACTTATGGTAAAATCTTCAAAGGTCAGGTAACCTCTGCAATCATCCTTCGCTGCACAAGGATGTCGAGGCTCCCAACCAATCGAATAAAACACCTGCTATGTTTAAAAACCTGTGAAATGTCAACAAGTGCATGTCCGCCTATAGACCTCCTTCACCCCGCGACGTCACGGAGATGCGGTGGCGCTGATGTCAGTAGCGACTTTCGCGTGGTAGGCAAAACAGGTTCCGCCTGCCCGTGCCTACCGCAGCTGCCGCAGCTACCGGCGGCTGCATCGTGGCTGCGCACTGCAGAAGCAGCATGTACTGACCAGCTGTTTCGTTTACCCACGTAGTATCATAAAACGGAAAATTAGATTAGCCTTAATAGGTTTCTCGCATATAAATACCACATTAGGAAATGGGCCGCGGTAGTAAAAGCGCGAAGTCTGGGTGTCGACAGGCGCTGCCAGTCAACGCACTTCATAGCAGGGAAATTTTTGCGCTCATTCAAATGAACAACAGCATGGTACGTTTAAAACTGCGCAAGAAAAAAAAAGCATGTAGTAGTGCACGTACTTATCACCCAGCGCTGGTGTGCACGGGCGCCGGCAAGGTCATTCACCATCAACGAGTGCGTTATTTTGTTGATAGCACATTATGTTTTAACGTGTGTAGAAGTTATACGAAAATATAATGGCGCGTTTTAGGGCATTTACTATATTCTTGAAACTATTTCTTAACATGACCGACATGATCATTTGATTCTAGTAGAAAGCAGTCAGGTAAGTTGTGACAATCTTGCGCGGTCACGTTGGCATGCTTCGTACAGCGTACTTTAAGTGTGCTAAAAACCACATCCTTTTCATTGCATCATGCATATGTCATAAGCTGCTTCATGAAGTAGTACATGATCGCGAAGCCTGTTTGGAAAGAAGCAACCGCAGGCGGGCTACCAAAAGAGCATGTAGCGAGATTTACAGGGGATGAGGCAATGAAAAGTTTTTTCTTTATGGATGCATGATATATGTAACCAAATTTGGTGCAAATATGAAATTGCTCTGGTAATTTTAGTAATGCGTTTTATTTTCAGCTATACCTGGTACAGTTCTCCGGTAATTACAATTAACACCCTCGTCAAGTCACCCCGGGTCTTGAATAATTAAGTATAAAGTGCGGAAAGATTTTATGCCAGCATGTCCCCAAAGCCCTGTTCTCTATGATGGCGGTATTACTTCTTTTTTTTATTAGATTACCAGTACTTATGCTTGCATAGTCACATGAAAACTTTTGTTATCAAAATAACTAACATACTACTGCTCCTGTAGGAAAAAAATCGGGACATTTATTGCACTTCTCTTCGTATCCGGAACCGTTCGCGACAAATAGAATCATTCTATTTCCATTATTTAGAAATTTACGAAGGGGGGAGGGATGCCAATCACTGAAAATGTGGTAGATCAAAAAACAAACCTTTAAGTTCACTCCCTTGTCATGGCCTTTACGCTTTCGCTTTGGTCAAAGAAATGCGGCACTGAAATCAACGAAACCTATGATCCCTCTTCGTAGTGATGCTACCATTGTGGTACTCCGTCGTCGGAAACCCGCAGAATTCGCGACGTGCAAGCGCCATCAGAAACCCCCTTACCTCACAATTTTTTACGACCACAGATCAAAAAACCGTAATTTTATGAATTTCTACTGAATATTTTGCTATATTTTTCCGTCACAAAACCAAAGTCCCAGAGCTACGAAAGAATATAATTTCAGGAATTCAAACTTTTCACTAAATCCACCAGTTTAAGGGGAGAAGTCGGCCTGGCTGGTGCCTGATCTGACGGCTAAAAACAGCGGTTACGCGAGACATATGAGATCGGGACACGATCGACGCTGTCCCCACTTTTCGCACTGCGCGACACGTGTGTCAGCAGATGGTGAGCGCACGTCGGCTCTGCCGAAAAAACGCCAGTGCTTACCTCACTACTGTCCTGAGGTAAAATCATTCTGGCTGGTGCAGAGTGTCAAAACCTTATCATTTTATTCAATGCCTAGGTACAATACACTGTAGAGAAATACGCCGTACATGGCCAATGCGAGTCTGTGTACTTCGAGGAATACAAAGTTGAAAGCATCAACCATTTCTATGATTCTCAGAAACTCAAAACGCGCCTACAAGCCTTGAAAACAGGCGCTGCACCACCTCTACTCGACGCCACTCCCTGGCCTCTTGCCTACCGCGAGCCTGCAGCGACTGCAGCGCCACCTCGCTTGTTTGCAAACATGGAGGAGGTCTATAAGGAATGTTGGATGGAATGGTATGTGTTCGCTATAAAAAACTTAAAATGCTCTTTCCTCAGTTTTCTGCATGAAAATAAAACATGGTTTATTGTTGTTAACTTATCTTCGCATAATTCACATTGTGGCTTGTCTTCTTTTGTTAGCAGGAAATTATGTGTGAGATGCATGTGCCCTATACGAAGATGACAGATAACCACTTCTTTGAAACGTTCCTGGTGGGTGCAGAACTGCCACTCACCTAAAACTGGCTTTACTAAGTGTAGTTTATTTACCTAATTGTTCCAAGATGACTGCCATTTTTCTTTTAATTTACACTGTATTAAGTTCACGCAATCTACAAAGGGCCTATTTACTTTTTCCTATTTCCTAGCCCCGAGCTTGAGCAGCGCAGAAATCTGCCCTCTCATTTCCTTTTATTCCGACATGACTCGGTACCCAGCAGAGTATAATGTTCTGTCCTTGACCTGTGGCTATTACTATGTTACGTATGATGTTACCAAGTAGTGGAGTGATTGCATTCCTAGAATGAAGCGCAGTAAGTAAACTTAGTGAGTCTGTGTAAATAATACTGTTTGTGAGCTTCTTGTTTACTATTTGCTGAGTGGCTACACAGATGGTGTAACATTCGGATGTGAAGATTGATGCCCATTGCAGAAGCCTTACTATTTGATTCCAATTCTCCTGTACCACTGCGCTACCAATGTAAACATCTGTATAAAAAGGTGTAAAAGTACTGTATTTTTCCTCGAGTGCAAAAAATTCTTGTATTATATGCTGCTGTGGGGTTTCTTTTTTAGGAAACTTTGTAAGAGTGAAATCGCAGATGGAAGGAAAAAGGTACCATGGTGGTAATGGATCTAGTCTTGGAGCAATGCCAGGTAATGTGCCTAGTATGCCGAGGTTTTCGCGCATCTCTTCGAAACCCAAGAGCAGTGGCCTAGTAGTCTGCGGTTTGTTATTAAATAGTGTTCTTGATGGGCACTTTGAGACTATTTGGTAACAGATGTGTTTAGGTAGTGAACAGATTTTTAAAATGTATGAACACGTGACCATCGTTCTTCTGTCTGTAAGTGATGGTTCATAAGTTTCTACATAAAGACTATTTATGGGCTAAGTCCTGTATGCACCTATGGAAAGACGCAAACCTAAATTATGTACCGGATCCAGTCGTTTCAAGTATGATGGTCTCGCTGAGACATATACAATATATCCGTAATCCAGGGAGGAGCGCACTATAGAGCGATAAATGTGCAAAAGACATCACCTATCGGAAGCCCAGTGCTTTCAGGAGAGTACTTTAAGTATTTTAAGGGATCGGGAGGCTTTCTTTTTTAATGTGTTTAAGTGAGGCAAGAAAGTGCGTCTTCTGTCTAATGTTATGCCTAGAAATTTATGCTCGTTTTTTAAGGGTAACTATATTTCATTCAGGTGTAGGGTGGAATCTGCCTGTAAACCTCGTTTGAGCAAGAAAAAAATGGCCACTGTTTTCTGTGGAGAAAACCAGAAACCATTTCTGTCTGCCCATGTTGCCAGTTTATTGTTAACTGTATTTGTCTTTCACATGTTAATATGTTTGAGGATGTGCAGGCTATCTGGAGGTCATCTACATACATCATCATCAGCCTGACTACACCCACTGCAGGGCAAAGGCCTCTCCCATCTCTCTCCAATTAACCCTGTCCTTCGCCAGCCGCGGCCACCATATTCCCGCAAATTTCTTAATCTCATCCGCCCACCTAATTTTCTGCCGCCCCCTGCTACGCTTGCCTTCTCTTGGAATCCACTCCGTTACCCTTAAAGACCAGCGGTTATCTTGCCTTCGCATTACATGCCCTGCCCAAGCCCACTTCTTCCTCTCGATTTCAACTAGGATATCATTAACGCGCGTTTGTTCTCTCACCCACTCCGCCCACTTCTGATCTCTTAACGTTACACCTATCAACTTTCCTTCCATAGCTCGCTGCGTTGTCCTTAACTTAAAGGGGCTGCGAAACACTGCTTGAGGGGATACTGGCTATACTTCAGGTGGATTCTTTATGTCACACAGATGCTGAATCAAAAAGAATTACAGGAATCGGTGCACAGGAACGGGAGTTATTCAATGAAGAAATTTCAAAATACAGGCAAACGAAACGCTGCTCTCAATTCGATTTTGGCAGGGCTTCCCACTCCTATTTCGCTCTCCCAATGATGGCACCTGGCGCAACCAATCAAAACAGCCTGCGAGAGCACGTCGCGGAAGTTTGCACTCCATGGTTGCTTGCTCTCTGTAACTCGTTCTTGCTGAGGCTGGCAGCGTCGTTTCCATGCCAGAGCCCCTGGTGGTATATTTTTATTTTACTTGCTTTGCAGGACTTTTATCTAAGACGAACAAGTTGGTTTTGTTGATCTAATATAAAACACCGACAGGTGACAAAATGTGTCTATTTATTCACACAATTTGCAGTATATTTACTGTTTGTCCGATCATCAAGCTCGCGCCAGGTGGTGTCATATCCGCTGCTAAAACCCGCCACTGTGTGGCAACACCATCAGAGCCATGAATTTGTTTTTGGTTTGGTTTATGGGGTTTAACGTCCCAAAGCGACTAAGGCTACGAGAGACGCCGTAGTGGAGGGCTCCGGAAATTTCGACCACCTGGGGTTCTTTAACGTGCACTGACATCGCACTGTACACGGGTCTCTAGAATTTCTCCTCCAAAGAAATTCTAGCCGCCGCGGCCGGGATCGAACCCGCGTCTTTCGGGTCAGCAGCCGAGCACCATAACCACTTAGCCACCGCGGCAGCTCAATTTGTTTTTGGGAGGACATTAAAATATTAAAAAACGGAATATACGCGGTATTACCGACGCTAATAGCACCATTGTAACTCTCTGTATGCGATCAACAGGCAAAACAGTCAACTAAGATTGTGTTTCTGGGCCCCTTTAAGCTGAACCCTCTTTGTTAGCCTCCACGTTTCCGCCCCACAGATCTTGGGATTATTTTGCTAAGAGAGTACATCTTTACAACAAAGAGCATTGAACTTAAGATACTCCCCCTGTGGTACTCCATTCTCCTGGACGAAGTTCTTCGAAAGGGTTGCACCTAGGCGTACATGGAATGAATGGTTACATAAGAAGTCTTTTAGGCAGTTCAACATTCTGCCTCAGATGCCAAGCTCTGCAAGGTCTTGAAGAACCCCAAACCTCCACGATGTGTCACATGCCTTTTCTAAATCGAAAAATACAGCCAGACAGAGTTGTTTATGTACAGAAGCTTCTCTGATAGTATTTTCAAGACGTACTAGGTGATCTGCAGTGGAGCATCACTTTTTAAAACCACACTGATGGCTGTCAAGAAGTTCACGGGATTAAAGGGCAAAAGTTAATCCTAATTAAGGACACTTTCAAAGGATTTCGCGAGGCATCTGGTCAGGGCTATGGGTCTATAACTGCTAGGAGAGGTTGGAGGTTTCCCAGGTTTAAGAAATGGTACAATAGTGTGGCTTTTCTCCAGGCCTCGCGTATTTTCCCTGATACCAAAACCTTGTTAAAGGGTCCCAGAAAGGGGTATCTGAGGTTGGCAAAAAAATACTTGCATTATGTAGAGTGTAGGCCACTGAATGTTCATGCCGCGTACAATACATCAAAAGCAAGTAGATAATTTATAATACATTTTCAAAAACTACCACTTTCGAGCCTCGCGGCGACCAGCGGTGGGGAACTTCCGCCCCAATCCGGACTCATTACAGTCAGTTTTGTACTCTTTACGTCACAAGTGCTGAGCTATGATTGGTTCGCGGTGCCGACGTGAAATCACGCATTTAACAAACTACACTTTTACACTTTTCGGAAACATTTCGCATGTCAGCAAGGAGAGTTGACGTTTATATGCAGTGTTTTATCTAATGCAGATGACTACACTAAATATGTTGACATTTCATAGATCACAGTTGTGTACTGCATTACGAAAACTACTAGCAGGGCTTGAATATATATAATTACGGTTTGCAGGCATTTATGAGCTTGGCTGCATCCTTACACTTTTTCTTTTTTGCTTTGTTGTTGTGTAACATGTATCCAGTGCACAAGTCACCATGAGTTCTTGTATTCTGACGATCTTCATTTTGCATTGCTGTGAAAACCTCAGGAATAGAGCAAGGCAATAATAGAGCCACCTTTTCATTTTGCAAGTCTTTGATATGAGTGCACAAGAATTGGAGTGCATTTGAATGCTCTTTATTTCAGTGACCATGCAGAAATGCCCCTCAAAAACGAACGAAAATTCATTGTTTTTGAGAGGTGCCTTCGGGAGCTGGTGGGCACCAGCCGCACCTGCTGCCAACCGTGTCACAGTGAATTCACTGTCGTGGGCACACTGCTCAGGGTGGGCATGGCATGTGCACAGAGGCACGAGTACACGTGGAACAGCCAGCCATCTGTGGGTGACAATGCGGCTGGCAACCTCCTCATCGCTGCAGCTCTTCTCTTTTCGAGCTGCCCAGTGGCTGCAGCATTGCGCTGCTTCAAGTCGATAAGCATCCAGACCATCAGCGAGCGCACCTTTTGTAATTACCAGCGTGGCTACTTGCAGCTAGCCGTAAATGAGGTACGGCTGCATGCTTTCGTATGAGCATGCCCTGAACAGCTTCATAAACACTGCAGCTGTAAACAGTTTCATCAGGGAAAGGCAACACAGGAAAAATGGTGGATCACTCTGCAATACTGTAGGCTTCTTCAGAAAATCTTACAAGAGTTTGTTGCCATGCAGGAATTAGCATGCTACAATCTTTTCAAAATTGTGTACGTTACTACATTGAAGCAGTTAATACTAAGAGTCTGTAAATGCAGGGCTACATTAGGTACAGCAGCAAGTGAGCCATCACATATCCAGGTTCCACTATTAATTTAAACTCAGTAAGGCGGACCACTGTCTGCATCAGAAAATGCAACACTGTGAACGTAAGCTTGCACTTGTATGGTTCTGACATTGCAGTGTTTTTTGCATTCCTACAATGCCACTGTCATTGTCATGATGATCCAAAAGCTTGTTCTCTTGAAGCAATTTAGAGATTAATATGTTGGTATTTATTTTAGCAGACAAACATTTGCACCAGTCCTTGCAGCTACCATTTGTAGCCATGACTGTTAAGCACTAAAATATGAACTTCTTAAGAAAGAAAACATAGCTGCCATCATACCTTTCTAACAAGTAACCTGCCTAATAATTGAAGAATAATGAACGACTGCTGTCTTGCCTGCAGCTTTTTCAGGAGCAGCAGGCCATGCTGAGAATTGAACTGAAAGGGGCGCAGCTTGACCTGGCCGGTGATGGTCGCTGTGACTCACCCTGGGTACAGCACCAAGTACCTGACCTACAGCCTGTTGGCTGTGCAAGTCGGCAAAATTGTCCACTCCGAGCAGGTTGTGGTGAAAGAGGTGTGTTATTACCTACAAATACAATGCATAATGCAATAATTGTGCAGCATTGCCATAAGAATGGAGCGTCTGCCTTGCATGCAGGAATCTTGTGGTGTAAATAATGTGTTGTGTTTTTGTTGTGTTTTATGGCACATAGGGAACTGAGGCCATCATGCGCCAAACACAAGGTATTGTAAAAGTTTTTTGTTGAATATTAGAGACATGTAAAAAGTCATCCCTGGTGTAAAGGCCTTCAGACATTAATATTACCTTTTGAACATGTACACAAATTTTAAAAATCGCTACTAGTAAAAGCTGTGGTGTAAATAATAATAATACAAAACTGACTTTATTTCCGTTGCTTATACAGAGATCAGACGGTTGAACTGGGAAGAGCTGGGGATAAAAGATAGTGAAGACAGCCTCAATAATCTGATTTGCAGATGACGTAGCTCTGTAAGTAACTGAGGGGAGGAACTGCAGTGCACGCTAGAAGACGAAGGCAGGCAAAGCAGAAGGATGGGTCTAAAAAATTAATATGAAAAAAAAAACAAAGGCAATGTTCAATAGTCTCAGAAAGGAATAACAGCTTAATACAAGCAGTGCGGTACTGGAAGTAGAAAGTGCGCTGTCTCGGTCTCGGCCAAAAAGTGATTGCTGATAAGGAATACAAGAAAGAAGTTATCGAGGTAATAAGATGTAGCTGTAGCACACTTGGAAGGCTCACTCAAGTTATGAACAGCACGTAACTGATACCTCATCAGAGTAAGGCGAAATCATGAAGGGAGAATGGGCAGGGCATGCAGTGTAGAGACGTTCCAGAGGAAGGCGAATGTAGCAGGGGACAACAGGGATGGGTGGATGAAATTAGGAAATTTGGGCAGGGCAGAGTTGTTTGGATGGATACAGTAGAGGCCTCTGTCCTGAAGTGGACATGGCTAGGCTGATGACTGTAGTGAATGAAAGGAATGACTACAAAAAAGCGTTGTTTTATGGCACATAGGCAACTGAGGCCATCATGCGCCAAACACAAGGTATTGTAAAAGTTTATTGTTGAATTTTAGAGACACAAAAAGCGTCATAATGTAATTATTTGTTTCCTTTGCAGTCTGAAGCAGTGCCAAACAGCGTGGCTATCGAAAAAGAGGGGCTGAGGAACTGCCTGGAGGGGCTTGAAAATGCAGGCACCGCCATCTCTTCACTGACAACAGGTAACAGTCTAGGCTGCTATACACTGACATGACATGAAAAGCCATTTGGAGATTGGGTGAAACATGCATTGTGAAAGCATAGAGGAATAGAACATTTTATCCCACTGTACTTGTCACATCTCAAAGAACAGCACTGGGACTATGCTGAGATATCTGCTACTAAGCTGTTGTTATAAGCTGATTTCAGTACTAAGCTTCTGGCATGGCGGCCGTTTATTTTTACCATTTTAGTTTTGTTAGCCATCTCATTGCCGTTGTGGTATAATCAGAGCATAATGCCAGAATCACAAACATAGCACTGCTTAAAAACATCTTCAAACTCAGGACACTCTCAACTTGCTACAGTGGCTCAGTATTTGGCTACTAATGCCAGTGTTCTGGGTTTGATCCTGGCTGTGGTGGTCATTATATGATGGAGGCAAAACACACAAACATCTGTTTGTTTGTGCAGTATCAACACATGTTAAAGAAGCCCAAGTGGTCTAAGTTAAAATCGGGAGCTCTTCCTTGCGACATCCCCATAGCCTATGTATCGATTCCCAACGTTCACTCCACAATTTACAGTTTATACAAAGACAACCTCTTCTGTTTTGTTGCTGTGATGTTGAGCTGGTCCCATTCAGAGAATTCCTTTCTGAGCAATCACACTGCCTTGCCTGTTCTTGCTATCCATCTTCAGACCGGCATCCTGGTGTTAGGCGTTTCTGCAGAATGGAAAAGCCAGGAATAAAACACTGGTTTGATGTATGGCATGTTGCCAAAGGTAAGTAACTAACACCCTGTTATTGTATTATTGTTAGAGGGCTTTGTGAGGCTTTGGAAACCTGACATTCTTCAACTTGTTTTAGGCCTCACGAAAAAGCTGTGGGCCTGCAGCCGAAAGCACAGAACAATCGAAGGGTGGATTGATGGCATCATCAACCACCTGTACTGGGTGGGCGCTATGGGCATGGGGAACGGGGACTTCGTGGTCAGCATGTGGATGAGCCTGCTCAACCACATCTGCAACCAGCATGCTGGCCACGAGAGGCTGTACAAAGAATGCGTTCACGGTCCACTTGAAAACCGAGAGTGGATGAGACCAAGTAAGAGCTACTGTTGAATGCCATTCCTTGAATGCTTAGTCAATGTTGCATTCTAGGCTGCAGTAATGAAATGCTGATTTGGCTTGTCCATTCCTTCCAGATTCAAAGGAATTCCAGGCAGTGAAAAAAAATTGTCGCCTCCCCTTCGTTGCTGAGTGACATTCGTCAGCTGTCCCTGGCTGTCCAGACGTTTTCGTTGGAGTCATTCCACAGCCTGCTGAACCAGTTTGCTCCCAAGGCTAATGCTTTCTCGGAAGAAGGGATGCAAGCAAGGTACATCAGCTTTGACATGCGGAATAGAATGGCAGGCAGGGCAAGTTAGTAGGCTTCCATAACATAAGCTATACAGGCCTGTGTATGAATGTAAGGCTCCTGTAACATTTGAACTGTTCGAAAAAGAAATCGACAAACCTAGTTGAACACTGTTTTTGGTTGACACTAAAGTGTCGTTTACTGATAATGATCACTGCATTTCACATAATAAGCTGCCATTTATAGCCTTTTACGCTGCTCAATAGTAGATAGAAATTCACGATAGCGATCCATGTGTGCTTTAAGTGTTTTCAGCATTGACAAGCGTGTCTAGGATGACAATGCACAGGTGCGCAAGCTCGAATATTGTATGAAAATTGATGCTTGCTTTCCTAGAAAAAATTTAGTGCTGTCTCTGTCCACTTCTATGTCCCGCGTCGTCTGTTGTGCTGCTTAAAAAAAAAAGAATGTGGCATCCAAGCACATGTCTTGATCACTTCTCTTGACTCAGGACTTAGCTGGCTGTGATGCACTTCAACGAGAACACCATGAGGGGGCAAGTGGAGACGGCGGACGGTGAGCAGCGCTGGAAGGTGAAAACCTCAAAAGCGAGAAGGGGCCACTTCACTGTCACTCCGCTAAGAGGAGCCAACACACGGTAAGCAAACAATGCATGACTCAACGCACCAGTAACATCATTGCTGGGTAATTCCATGTGAAATGTCGTAGATGCCAAATACGGCCACCAATAATGTAATGTGGACATTAACCGTCGATGTAGCATGACATTAGTGCAGTTCACTCTGAAAAAGATATGTGATGATTGGCGCAGAGTTCCAATGAGTCATGTTCTTGCGTACCTCAAAATTTCTTGATCTGTTGTTGTACTTGCAGATAAAGGTGCTCCAAGTGTTCCAGGAATACACTGCTAAATAAAGCTGCGGTGCCCTTTTCGTCACAGTGCTCCAGGACAGTGCAGTGTCCGAGACCAGTGGCGCATCTCAGACCAACACAGTGTTGGAGCCAAGCAGTGCGTCCCAGGCCATCGGAGTGTCTGAGCCCTGTGAAGTGCTTGAGCTCAGCACTCATTGACAACGATGGACTGTCACAGTTCAAAGAATGGGTGCTAGATGACTGATGCTTGCATGAATCACTGGCTGATGCATCTGCTGCTGCACATGAAGACTTGCTGGCAGCTGAGGCTACACTGCCACAAACAGCACTTGCGCAGAGCAAACGGCATAAAAAAAAGCCCGGCCGGGCCGATGAGGCAATAGTAGCTGTATACAAGAGACCGACACGTGCAGTAGCCATGAAACAACTGACGTTTATTGCCTGCTCACCGGAAGTGCCTGAGCACGTTGCCAGACTGGCTGGCGTGCACCGTACAGTTTTAGCGGTCACCCATACAGTAGCTAACCTGGGCAAGCTTACCGAGGGCAAGCTTACCCTTAATGGAAGTGAAAATTTTGACTATTATGAACATTTCAGATTATCATTAGACAAAATGATGAAAACAGTTCCGGAGGCCGCTCGACCTGGGCTGCAGATAAAGCTGCTCCAAGCGTTCCAGGAATACACTGCTAAATAAAGCTGTGGTTTCGCACTACTTCCGAAAAAAAAAAAAAAACAGTAAGAGACTGCTCGACTAGAATTTTTGGGGTGACACTTGACTAGAATTTTTATTGTTGTGAAGGCTATCTTTGAAGGCCTCGTGGAACCGTAATAATCTAAGTATTTATGAGAAATTTCACCTTTGATTTACAAATGCATGTCGACAGACAGGGACGTGGCTTAGTTTTCATTTGAGGGAGCATATTTAAACTTCAAAATATCCAGTCAAACAGCTGCCACACTGCAGACCGCACCAGTGGTCCATACCAGTGCATTGTTGAGTTTGATTGCGACCTTCGTTTGGACTGCTTTGGGCTGTTGGGCTTCGTGGTTGAGTTTCCCATTCCAAAATTTTATGATGCAATCTAACCACGAAAACAGCTGAAGAATTATTCATAGGCAGCACAAAGTCCCCGGCTCACTACCTTTCCTGATCTGCAACCATATAGTTGCAATGGATACTGCTTAGTCCACACTAGTACTCCCAACCCGTTTAATGGCACACTACCATGCTGAAAATACGATCATTTCTACATGAAAAATTATTTTTAAATGCATGTCTAATTTTATGCTTAAATGCCTCGCATATATGAAGTGTGAGTATGTTTTAAATTTAAGAAATAATGTATCTAAGGGATGCTCTGTGTCTTGTACACCACTACAGGATACTAGCAGTCAGCATTACCAATTTTGTATTATTTTTTCAGAGCCTGAAGATGACCTCCAAACAAATATGAGGGCCCGGCGGGTGAGAGTTAAGAGAATAATTAACAGCAGCGACAGCGAGGAAAGAAACAATGATGTGGTATTGCAGGTAAGCATGCCTGCTCTGATAATGCTATTTATTTTGCACTTGTGAATGAAGAGTGGTTTAATATCTATGCGGTGACGTGCTTCTCTTTGCAGCCAGAAAAAAAATCAAACAGGCAGGGCCCAGCAATAACTTGTTAAAGATGCTCGCTTTAAAAAAAAAAAGCAAGCTCTCCGCACAAAAGGGAACAAATGATGCAGAGTTAAAAAGGCAGCTTGCAGCAGCCCAGGAAAAAGTGGCCAGCCTGAATGTGTGTGTGTTGTGTTGGGTTTAATGGCACATAGGCATCTAAGGCCATCATGCGCCAAACACAAGGTAATAGGGAATGTTTTCTGTGTGATTTAATAAAAATGTGGTGTAAAGGGCCTAAAAAATTTAACTAGCTAGTAATAACAGACAAAACGAGATTTGAGAATGGCTAATGGTAAAAGCTTTAAAAAAGGTCAGGCAACCTCAGCGGCCATCCTTGGCTGGCCAAGGATGTCGAGGATCCCAACAAATCGGCCAGCCTGAAAGGAAAAATTCAACTGAAGGAGTCAGAGATTAAAGAGCAGCAAGCTCTAAATAGAGAATTGCAGCAAAAGCTGGTTGGTTGGTTTATGTGGTTCAACGTCCCAAAGCGACTAAGGCTATGATAGACGCCGTAGAGGAGGGCTCCGGAAATTTCGACCACCTGGGGTTCTTTAACGTGCACTGACATCGCACAGTACACGGGCCTCTGAAATTTCTCCTCCAAATAAATTCGACCGCCGCGGTCGGGATCGAACCCGCGTCTTTCGGGTCAGCAGTCGAGCACCATAACAACTGAGCCACCGCGGCGGCCTGCAGCAAAGGTTGTTGGACTCATTGCACTGGATGCAAGGTAAACATACTTTTCTTGTGCATGGAGAACGCAGTAGAATGAGCAGTGACGTCTTTGGCGGCAATATACTGGGTTTGTTGAAAATAGCCATTGTTCTGATACTTTTTCATATTGCAGTTGGTGCAAGCCCATTCATCAGATGCACTGCCCGCATTGCAGACAACAGCAACACTGTCACCTACCAAGAGAGTGTCGCCGGAGCCATTGCCACAAGCACCAGAGCTGCCTGACATGGTACTCTACTTGTAATTAATGAATTAGGGTTGAAGAATTTATCTTTCCCTTCAAGCAAGCATAATATATAGCAGGCATATTGAGTTCTTGGATTTGCATTATCTTTTTCAGACTGACATTGGGGATGGGCACTGGATATCCACCTCGGCTTGGAGGAGAATTAAAAAACAACCCCAAGGACTTGATGTTCGTGAAAGATCTACTAATTGCGGTGTGGAGCCCAGCAGAGTTGCTCGGGCGGTCTCAGCAACTGCGAGTTATGAAATTTTGCACCCAGGGTTATTTCTTTAATTACTTTGCATTCCTTTGTTTTCTGTTTTGCAGGAAAGCACTGTCCATGCTTTCCTGACTGCCCGAGGAAAGAGCAGCTCTCACCGTGGAAAGTGTAGGCGATGCGTGGTGAGTGAAGAACAAATAAACCATCATGCCTAATACTTCACAATGTCATTCAATGAGTTTAGGCAGGGGAATTTTGATTTATGTGCTCATTGCACGCATATTTTTACTTCCGTTTGACAGACTGTTACAAAGAGCGGCTCGAAGGGAAAGGGCTGGTGCCTGAAATGATACCAGGGGCATTGAAACAGATGAATCGCTTCATCGTAGAGAAGATAAGTGACATCGAGAGGATGGCCAAAAGGTTTGCAGTCTAGATAATTGCATTGTCACATTTCAAGCTGAAGAAATCAATTTGCTTGCAGAACCATTTTGGCTGTGTGTGCCTGCCTTACTCTGTATGTACTATATTGACACGTTGTAGTGACGGCAGTCCAGTGGTTAGAAAGACAGTAACAAGACTTTCGAACAGCACGGCAGTGGCGTAAACAACAAATGTGCTCGTCAGTCGTCGAACTACGAATGCCCACCGCTCGCAGCATCGCTCAATTTAAAGCCGGCAATGAAACTTCGAGATAACAGGACAAGATCATCTAGAGTAATCTGGAAACACGTAGATGCAGCTCTTCATGGCTGCGATCAATCGAGATTAGTCTGGTCGCTTCTCGCGTCACAAACAAAATGATAACACCCCTTTCCTGCGACCTTGAGCGCGAACGAACGGACACTGCAATGATACGTGGCATTATCCTCTCCCAAAGAAGCATCGCCTCGATGCTTTAAAATGAAAATAAACACGACGGAGGATGCAATCTTCCGAGTCCTGTAGCGTTCATAATAGGGCTTAAGACGTACTACATGTATGACTTCCGGGCGTGTGCGTCGTCGCTGAGATGCTGTCGTGCCGTCGGGGATCACTTCATAGTCTAGGTCACCGATGCGGCGGGAAACCCTATACGGGCCAAAGTAGCGTCGTAGCAACTTTTCACTCAATCCACGGCAGCGAACTGGTGTCCATATCCAAACCCGATCACCTGGCTTGTAATGCGTGTCTCGTCGGCGCAGATTGTAGCGTCGGGCGTCGGTGTGCTGCTGGTCTTGAATGCGAAGCCGCGCAAGTCTTCGGGCTTTCTCGGCACGATAAAGGTAGGCGGCGACGTCGAGGTTGTCTTCGTCAGAAACGTGCGGAAGCATTGCGTTGAGTGTTGTCGTGGGCTTCCTGCCGTATACCAGCTGGAATGGGGTAGACCTGGTTGTCTCCTGGACGGCAGTATTATAGGCGAAGATCACGTAGGGCAGAATGGAGTCCCACGTCTTGTGTTCGGCGTCGATGTACATGCAGAGCATGTCTGCGATGGTTTTGTTCACACGCTCTGTGAGTCCGTTGGTTTGTGGATGATAGGCAGTTGTCCTCCGATGGCTTGTCTGGCTTAGTTCAAAAAGGCTTACGTCAGCTCCGCTGTAAATGCCGTTCCTCTGTCTGTAATGAGCACTTCGGGGGTGCCGTGTCGCTGGAGAATTTGTTTGACGAAAAATTTTGAGACTTCTGTTGCGGTACCACTACGCAACGCTTTTACTTCGGCGTCGGTGGCCACAATAATCCACTTGTTACCTGATGATGAAGTCGGAAAGGGGCCGAGGAGGTCCATTCCTATTTGCTGAAAGGGCTTAGTTGGCGGTGGTATGGGGTTCAGGATTCTGGCTGGTCTAGTCAGAGGTGTTTTGCGTCGCTGACACTCACGGCATGTTTTCACGTAACGGGAAACGTTGGCAGCTGGCCGCGACCAATAGTACTTCTCCTGGATGCGGTGCAACGTGCGAGCAATCCCAAGATGCCCCGCGGTTGGCTCATCATAGCATGCCTGGATAATTTCTTGCCTGAGATTTTTGGCCACTAAAAGAAGATGCACAGTCCTGTTGGGCATGAAGTTCTTCTTCAGCAAGGACATTATTGTGAAAGATGAAGGACAGTTGGTGCTTGAACCCTCGGGGAGGCGATGCGGTCTTACCTTTCAGATAATCAACTAGACTTTGCAACTCAGGATCAGAGCGCTGCTGCTGCGCGAAACAGCTGGCGCTTACGGCTCCCGAGAAAGCGTCGTCGTCTTCCTCTTCGGGTGCTGCGTCGACGGGGGCTCGCGACAAGCAGTCTCCGTCGGAATGCTTGCGGCCAGATTTGTAGACTACAGTTATGTCGAATTCTTGAAGACGCAGGCTCCAACGAGCAAGGGGGCTGGATGGATCTTTCAAATTGGCAAGCCATCACAGAGCATGGTGATCGCTCACAACCTTGAATGGTCGTCCGTATAGGTAGGGGCGAAATTTCGACATGGCCCAAATAATGGCGAAATATTCTTTCTCGGTCGTCGAATAGTTGGCTTCGGCTTTCGATAGTGAACGGCTAGTGTACGCAATAACTTTCTCCTGTCTACCATTTTTCTGAACGAGGACCGCTCCTAAGCCCACACTGCTTGCATCGGTATGAATTTCGGTTTCGGCGTTTTCATCAAAGTGCCCGAGCACAGGAGGGGACTGTAAGCGGTGCTTCAGCTCTTTGAAAGCTTCCACCTGCAGCGTTTCCCATTTAAAAGGCACGTCAGCCTTGGTAAATTGGGTCAAAGGTTCAGCGACGCGCGAAAAGTTCTTGACAAATCGCCGGTAATAAGTGCACAATCCAAGGAATCTGCGTACAGCTTTCTTGTCTTTGGGCTGTGGAAACTCTGCGATCGCAGCCGTCTTCTGAGGGTCTGGGCGAACTCCATCCTTGCTTACGACGTGACCAAGGAACAGCAGCTCCTCGTAGGCGAAGTGGCACTTCTCTGGTTTCAGTGTTAGTCCTGAAGACTTGATTGTTTCCAGCACTGTCCGAAGCCTTCTGAGATGGTCTTCAAAGCTTGAGGAGAAGACAACAACGTCATCTAAGTAGACTAGACAAATTTGCCACTTCAAGCCTGCGAGCACCGTATCCATTACTCGCTGGAACGTCGCTGGGGCAGAGCAGAGGCCGAATGGAATCACCTTGAACTCGAAGAATCTGTCTGGCGTGATGAACGCAGTCATCTCGCGATCTCTTTCGTCGACTTCAATTTGCCAGTAGCTGCTCTTCAAGTCCATCGATGAGAAGTACTTAGCGTTGCATAGCCGATCCAGTGTGTCGTCGATATGGGTGAGGGGGTAGACATCCTTCTCCGTAATGCTGTTCAGGCGGCGGTAATCGACGCAAAAGCGAAGGGTGCCGTCTTTCTTTTTCACTAGGATGCCTGGTGCTGCCCAAGGACTCCTCGATGGCTGGATGACGTCGTCACGCACGGTGGACAGCTGTCTTCAGGCTTGCAAGGACTACAGGGCTCTTGTAGCACACCTGAAGGTGCGCACATCTTACAAGGGACAAACAAAAGCCAAGTGCCCATTTCCTTCATGCAGAACTTACACCAACAAAGCATCCTTTTCTTCTCACCCTTCACGGTGTCATGGCAAGAGCCTTCAAAGAGTGCCAGTATCTGAAATCCAGAGGTCTATTTGTAACATTGTGCCAGAATCAGGACCAGCCAATGAAACACAACTCTCTTCGGATTTAGTTTTACCTGAACAAGCAGTACCAAATCGGACTGTGTCTCTGCTCAAGGAGAACGTAGGAACCTGCACCAATAACCACATCTGTGAAGCCTTTGCTCATTTGTACCTCCGCTTGCTGTCATACTGCCATGTCCCATCGTCTACGGTCCAAATGATTGCAGAAGCTATGCGTGACATAGATGGTGCAGAGTTCAGAGCATGATTTCGCTTATGAAGAAAAAGCTCAGAGAGTGGTATGAGTGATGAGACCATTTAGAAACTCGCAGATGATATGATGAAAGCAGATGCTGTTTCAGCTGTGCACTGTTCCCGCAATAGTGTGTTTCGGACAGAACACAGCCGCACATCCTACTCCAAAGTACATTTTTCATACGTAGAACCTGTTGCAATTCGTTTAGGGAACAACAGTAAGGGTATCACATCAACCTTTCACTACATTCCTATACTGAAAACCCTTGATGTGATGCTCGAAAGTCTAACTGTAATTTCACAGTTTAGCAGCCCATAACCTCCAACAACAGTGTTGAAAAATTTCACCCTATCGTGAGCATCCCAATGCATTGAAGATAATACTTTTTCAGGATGCATTTGAGGTTGTTCACACTCTTGGGTCTGCAAAGAAGAAACATACATAATTGTTGGAGGTGCACTTCATGCTCGAAAATGTTGATCCCTGGAAAAGGAGCTCTGCTGAGTCCATCAAACTTTGCTTGCTTTGCAAAGAGAGTGATTTAACATTCTTAGGACAGAAAAAGGTGCTGGTGCCTTTGCTTGATGATCTAAAGAAGCTAGACATTGGATGCTGCAGCAGTTCAGAAGGAACTAGTGTCACTGGCACAGTAACTGCCATCCTTGGTGATAACCTGGGAAGCCATGGCATTGGAGGATTTGTTGAGTTTCAGTGGTCCAAATCATATATGTAGGTATTGTCTGGCTAGAAAAGACATCCTTTTTTGTGGCACTGCGATCTCAGGAGTTTGTGATCTGAGAAAACCAGTAAATTACGACAGGGCAGTGTCAGTGCTGCTCATTGAGAATATAGAAGGAGGTGAAGTTTAATACCCCTGTCAGATGAGCAATGTTTAGTGTCTTTTCAACGAGTGACACTCGCCTTTAGTGTCATTTGCATCGTGTCACACGAACTTTAATGACACTCGCCGCTGAACGCACTCGGCACAAAGTGAGTTCGGCGAACTCACTTCACTTCTCCCGAGGGGCGAAGTGTATAGCCTTGGTAGCAGCGTTTCGAAACTAGAATACAACGTCACTGACAAAAACGCCGTTTTATTGAACGCAGCTAATTTTTTTTACCCCCTTGTTCATGTAAACTGAATTTGCGCTGCCATTAAATATATATTGAGTTGAGTTTAATGGCACATAAGCGACTCATTAAATATGTATGCTGCACAAATTCTGACATTCTTGTTTTCAGTTGCAATAATTTTTGAGGCAGCCGCAGCAGTATGGCTATGGCGGCTAGCATGGCGACCGAAGCAACCATCTGCAACCGCTTCGCTGTGATGCTGCAGCAGTGTTTGTCACTGTGTGTGTGCGTGTAACATGGAATTCTGCACAGCGGCTGAAGCAAGAAGAGAGCAAGCGTCTTGGTCCGAATCTGAAACATATGCCTTGATAAGGCTATGGGAAGATAGCCTGGGAGACCTCCGGCGCACGAAGCGTAACGCGAAAGTTTACGCAGCCAGCATCAGCAAAAGCACCAAAGAAGTGAAAAAATCGAAAACATGGGCAACAAATATAGGCGGGTTATACGTCTGGGCCCTCTCGTAAATTGGAATGATTTGCGTCGACGCTTTGAGTGGTTTTTCAGCCAGCTTGTCCGCGTGCTCAATGATGCCATACAATATGATGTATGATGCCATACAAAGCTCCTTGATAATCGTAAAAAAAAAATTCCTTGCATAGTTTGCAATCTAAATAAAACTGTACATTAAAGCACTGAAGCGCGAAAAGTAATATTTTTTGTGCCTTACTTGAAAAGCCATCGTCACCAGCATAAATTCCGAATGACACTTTATTTTGCCATGAAGCAGCGCGCCCCGAAAGTGTCACTCGTTCTAGAGAAGTGCACTTCGTGAAAGTGTCACTAAACTTGCCCGTGTGACAGGGGTATTACTCTTTGTTTAATGAAGTGAAGTATTTTCATGTTTGTGCTTCTGGACTTCCATTATGCTTGGCACATGACCTCTTTGAAGGCGTCGTTTCATTCGACCTTTCTTTAAAAAAATGGCAGATGTATAAAGTATGCAAGTGGATTTCATTTGAAAACCTCAACCGCCTTATTTCTCTTTTCCCCTTTAAGCACAACGATCTGGGCGACCATCCGTCCAAATTTCACCTCAAAGCAAAACTTGAAGGTCATGCGGTGCAAAACTGGAATATGTTACGCCTTTTCCCCTTGTTTCTCCCTGGAAATGTGCAGTGTAGAGACAACGAGGTGTGGCAGCAGATTCTGCTGCTTTCTGAAATCGTTCAGCTGGTCACACAGCGCCAGCACTTACCCATGCAATGATAATGAGGCTTCAAGACCTCATTGAGGATTGCATTACTGGAACGGCAACACTTTTCCAAGATGGCCCTATGAAACCAAAGCACCACTATCTATTACATTACCCGTTTTTGACGCTACAGTTAGGACCTCTCATAAGACTGTAGATGATGCATTCCGAGAGAGAGCACGGCTATTTTTGGAAGTGTGCAAGAAACTCAAAATTTTAAGAACTTGACTTTGCTTTGTCTCAGCGAAATCAGCTCTTTGAAGCAATCAAAGGCACTGGCTAAACACTGATGCCTTGGATGATGCCCAGATATTTTTGATTGAGCTGTATACTCCAGAAGTTCAAAGTGTTGTGAAAAACGCCATCCAAGTCAGGAAACTATCTTACAAGCAAGCCATGCAGTCATTCGTGGCCTGTTGTACAGGAAAAAAATGCTTGGAGTAATGTCGCGGAACGATGGCAATCTTGAGTTTGAAGAAATTATGTTCATCCTTTCCCAACTGCAAGAGTTTTTTCTTTTGAAAGCTGTCGAGTCCTTATATGAACCTGCAAGCAATATTTTAACATCTTGAGCAATGACGGCCCCATGAAATGCATGAATTTCAACAGTTTGCTCAGCCATGTGCCACTTGTTCAGTACAGCCCTGCATGCAACAACTTTCCTGTTGTGGTACTTAAACATGCAGTATTGAATATAGCTTGATTTTTCGTCTGCAGATTGGCACTATGGACTTGGAGCTGCTTATAGGGGAGTGGCTGCCGACATTAAGCTCAGGATCTGTCCAACAAACTGCCAACACACTTCGAGAATGTGGTGTAGAGTCCCTTGAGCACCTTCAATACATTGTGGAAGATGACCTCGTATTTCTAAATGCCGTTAGTAGAAGAATGCTACTTCAATAGTTTCGGGGGTCGTTTCATTCAACCTTTCTTTATACATCTGCCATTTTGTTAAAGCATGCAAATGGATTTCACACAAAGCACGCCGGAATCTGAGCACTGCTTGGGCCCAGCACAAAGTGCAGTATGACCACTCTCACCAGGAAATTCACTACAAACCGGGTGACCTGGTGTTGAGGCGCAGTCATGTTCTCAGCGATGCCAGTAAGCAGTTATCTGCTTCTCTGGCAAAGAAATGGACGGGACCCTATCGAGTTCGAGAGGAACTTTCCTCTCTCATCTACAGGCTGGCGGACTTGACGCTAAGAACGACCGGCGCATGTCTGTGATCTCAAACCCTACTTTGACAGAGGGAACGAGTGGCCTGTGGAGAACGCTCTCCTCCGCCAGCAGGCAGCCGCACCGAGAGGCAAGGCTCGAGAACAGAGCCCAGCCCCTCATTACAACTTGCGCCCATGGCAGAACTAACTCTACCCAACAGGCATGGAATAACTTCTGTTTAATATGAACGGAACAGCTCTCTCATATTTCGCACCTTGGCTTCCAGAGCAAGCACACGCTTTCCCTTCAGAAAAGGCCAAGCAGGGTTAGATTAGCTTAAACAAAAAAAATGTAAATTGGGAAAGTACATGGAAAGAAAAGACAGCCTTGCAGCCGCAGGTCAGCTTGCAGAGCGAGCCCGCGGAGGAGAGCTGACGGACGCTGAGACTAGACGACCGTTGCTGCTTCGAACATCCAAAGCCATGCCATTTAGAGTGCGGCAGCATTCCGGAGCACAGATCTTGCTGTCACCACCAAGCTGCACAGAAGAACAGCTTCCGGTCGGCCACGGCATGAGCGAGCGAGAATTCCGGGAAACCGGGGCCTGTGTCTACCACAGTGAAAACTGCAGCAGAGAAGCCGCCTTGCAGCCTCCCGGTCCCTGCGGCAACGGCTTTGCCCACGAGAGCAGCTTGGTGCTCCACTGGGCCCGCCTCGCAAGCCCTCAGTGGCAGAGGGAAAATGGGTCGACGTGCCTTTGCCACCCCTGCAGAGAGGAAAAAAGGGCGAGCCAAAAGCGAGTGCTTCAACCAGCAGTGTGGAGGCCTGCTGTATGCTATGGAACAGGACAACACGGTGCGTAATTGCCCTGAGCCTGCCTGCCGCCCGTGCATCCCCAGAAAGCTGCAATGACCGACTCATCTTAAGCGGGACCTGCGGTCATCGACCCCCTTCAATCCTTGGCTTCACGGTCATTTCTGCCGGTCGACTGCAGTGCCTTGCTGTCCTGGAGACCATGGCCTTAGACGACGGCACCGGTGGCTGTGAGCTGAAACTTTTCTTAATTGGTTTTAAAGTTAAACATGGTTTCACCGGCCCTACTCGGTACACCCCTTGGTGAACGCGGTCACTTCCGGGCCGTAGGGCAGTTTTAAGGAGGGGGGGATGTGGGGATGCACAGGAATCCCCTGCCCCATAGTAATGGCCGCGCGTAATTATCACACGATGTTATGCGCGCGCCGTAAGGGAGATTTGCGAGCGAGGGCACCCACGCCGACCCCGCTTCCTTTCGTACCCCGCAGCGACTTTCCTTCTTTCCCCTCTTAGAACAGAGAGCTCCTCTCCACCACCCGGGAGAAGGCGTGTTTCTCTCGAGGCTCGCTCGTCTTCTGGCAGGAGCCGGGCCGTGAGCGAGGAGCCATGCAAGGTGAGCGGAACCTTCCTCCCCCACCATTTTGCGTGCATTCTTTCCTTTTGTGCTTTTCACCCCCGTACACGAGCAGAACACTCCCTAGTTGTGGCGGTTGTTTGTTGTTGCTGTTTTGTATTGCTCGGAAGCCATAACCCCGCATTGAGTAGAATACTCGTGTTTATCCCCTCTGGCCCGACCCCGCCATGGTGGCAACTTACCGCACCGTGGGTTGGGGTTCACAGCTCCGACTGCTGGGGTGCTAGAAAGTGAAAACTGCTTTTAGCCCTTTGAGCGTTATTACAAGAATAACCCCCATACACTGAAGTTCCTATACTGTTACAAAATGCTGCAAAAAGAATGCAGCTTAAGAAAAATCTTTTAAGGGTGCAATTAAAACCTGGAAAATGTGCAAGGTGTACCATGCAATGCGAGAAACTGATAAAAAGATTCGTTAGGTGATTAAATAGGTTCTTACAGAGAGGTAACCACAGTGCACTCTGAATTAGTGGTCATTTCAGTCCACAGTGTTGGACACTCCTCACTTCAAATGCGCACTACTGCTGCGCCTTTTTCACCTAATATACTACAATGCGAACTGTTTTTATAATTTTTTTTTTCAGTAGGGATGCGATAAATCAACATTCAAGTAAACTGGATATTCTTCCATTTTTGCGTCTGCATTAACAAGGTTTTATTGTACATGATGGTCCATGGCCGGAAAATTGTGTACTATACTAAACCAATGGGGGGTACAGCACTAACTTTAACAAGAGATGTTTATGACCAGAATGAAGAGAGGTGCTCAGATATTGCAGACCGCTTCTTCAACTCAGTGTTCTTCCTTTTGTTCCCACATTAAATCAGTTCACAAACAACGCATAACATGCATAACTTAGAAAATGTGCGAAATGAGACAGTTGTGTAACATTGGAAAAACGTGAGAATACAGCACTATTCTAACATATTTTTAAACACCATAATAGCGCTTTGCAAACCGAAAAAGCAACACAGTCTATTGTGTAATGGTAATACATGTACCTGAAGCTTAGTTTTACCTTACCTCTAAAGTTGTGAAATTTTATGAGATATAGTAGTGAACTGCAATCTCAATTCATACCTAAGTGCTGCACACAATGAAGGCTTAGTCGGCAGTAGCACTGCAGAGTGGCATGTCTACAGATTATGGTGCCTACAGCAAGAAAAACAATAAAACATGTAGTAAATGTCACTACAGTCATACAGATGTTAATACGCTCGAGATGGTGCAAAGGAAAGCCGTGCGCTTTATCTTCAACTGCTATGGCTGCATGCATTCAGCCACAGATCTTTTACGCACGGCAGGGCTTCACACGCTGACCAGCCGTGCCAAATTACGCCGTTTAAAGTGTTTGTATCTACTTCTTAATAATGCATTAAAGATGTCTCCCACAGACTTTGTTCGTATAAACACTACACGAGGAACACGTCACAAGCATGCACTCACCCTTGAAGAATATTTCTGTCGCAGTAATACTTTCCAATATTCTTTTTTTCCACAAGTTGTTCGAGATTGGAATCAATTGCATCCATCAGTCACAGCCCAGCGCACCATAGACAAATTTATTACCCTCGCTGAGAGTTCTGTACTTTCATTCCTCTCATCATAACCTTGCTCACATTCTTGTATTGCAGTACTCTTCTCAGTGTATTTATTGTAATCAAGTGACATCATCAGTTTGATGACATGATTGCTTTATTTATTATTGCCATTTGTATTGCATATTTCGCCTTTATTTTCTACTCTTAAAAAAAATTAGCACTGAGCCTGTATTTGTATGTTTTGCCCTCTCCTGTAAAAATCCCAAGATGGGATTGACAGTATTCCGAAATAAATAAATAAATAAATGTGCTGTCGGGAGCAAGAGCGGTGCACTCGAGACGGCAAGCAGCAAAGCAATGCAAAGCTTAAGTCCCTCGATAACTACTCTTATAAGAGTAGTTGCTATTGCAAAGCATCTTACAAGGGACTCCTGCTGCATCAATTGTGCAGCTAGCAAGGTAATTCTTGTTGTAATTTTTCTTTCAGGCGAAAAAGCTCGGATTAATTGGGGGAACAACTCCTGATGAAGCTACACGCCTAATAATGAAAAGCCTTTTATAAAAACACCAGTGGCCCTGGAGTACACCTTGGAGGGGCGGAGAGATAAGCCGGCCTTCAAAGACCTAAGGCTCTACAATGTGATTGTTGGTATGTTTCTGTTTTACACTAATTTTATACGTAACTGACCACATTCTTAGTCCTTGTGCCCGACTTCAGGCGTTATGCTTAATGTGTACTGGCAGTCTACAGTTTGAGTGCATCATCAAGATCAAATTGTACTGCTACAGTGCGATAAATGTATTAGGTTCGTTCAATAGGTGAATCGAACGAACCTATTAGTGTGATGTTTAGTTTGGTAGGTCTTAGTATCTAGCAAATATTCAAAAATATTCTGGCATAACCTTCTTTGTTTAGATGTTAAGTGCCGATGAAGTTTAATACCTTGAAAATAAAAGTACATTTTGCTATTGGCAGCTGCATAGCTGTTTTGATGCATTGGGGCATTCTTTTCAAATGCTAATAAGATGAGTACTCTTCCAGCTGTCTGAATCGATTGTGTCATAAATGAGATTTATGTGATTTCAGCTGCTGTCCAGCGCTGGATTCCGCATGCGGATGTGGCAGTCATTAATAACCGCATCGGAGGGTACTTGAGAGGGGCCCGGGACCGGAATGGCGGCCGCAGGGCCAGGATGAAGTAGGCTGTGCTACAGCAGGACAGCGATTTTAACTTGGGCTGCCCACCACAGGCGTTTTTTTTTTTCTTGAAATAAAATGTGTTGATTTGCATTTTGATGGCTTTGTGTACCTGATCTGTGGGCTGAAGTGGCATAGAAAAATACGCCACTTGCTCACAGAATCTGACATTCCAGTTAACTATTACAGTTTATCTGAATATCATTGCCGCCACTTGCCTGTCCCTGTTCAGGAGCTTAAGCCAACCTAAGAAACAGTAGTGGCGTAACAGTTGCTAAGGTCCCAGCCCACTTAGGCTGCCCAAGTTAGCCCATTGTGGATCCCATTAAAGGTGCACTGAAGAGGAATCTGAACTTGTCTTTTTACCGCGGGAACTCGATCTACACGTTCCTAGCATTCTTAGAAACTGCGACTTATTGCCCTGTATGGCCGATTTCCCAAATTAAATCGAATTACCGTCCGGCTCCCGCCCTTTTTTTTTTAATTCTTCCTCGTACGGTGGACGGAGTCGACCAACGCGTGGAGTGCCTTTCACCCAGTCCCGTGGCGGCTTGCCGCTCTGCCATCGGCGGAGTAATACGTAGTAGTCCGTAGTAGCAAATAGTCCGCGCGTATTTTTATTTCTGCGGGCTTATTTTGCGGCTACATTATCTGCGAATGAAACTATTTATTCACGGAAACCTAAAAAACAAAATAAAGCGAAAGCAAAGCCTCCACGGAGCTGGCTGAAAGGAACTTCACGCGTTGGTCGACTCCGCCCATCATACGAGGGAGAATTAAAAAAAAGGACGGGAGCCGGACGCTAATTCGATTTAATTAGGGAAATCGGCCATACAGGGCAATAAGTTGCAGTTTCTAAGAATGCTAGGAACGTGTAGATCGAGTTGGCACGGCAAAAAGACGAGTTCAGAATCCTCTTCAGTGCACCTTTAAGGCAGCCCACCTGAACCTGCTGTGGGCCCCATTGAGGAAGCCTACATAGGCTGCCCACATCAACCTGCTGTAAAACCCACTTAGGCTGCTGATGTAGGCAGCCCACCTACTTTCGCTGTTGGACCGATTCAGATGTGCCTCACTTGGGCTGCCCCGATTGGTCCAAAGTGGGACCAATGGGGTAGCTTGGTGGGCTGCCCTCTTTGGGCCTACGGGGGCCCGAGTTGTAGAGCCTGCGTTGGCCCGACAAGCATTGCCCTCATCGGGCCCACTAGGGCCCGCACGATAGTCCACATTGTGCTACTTGGGTGTATCCCTGTCAAGCGCACAAAATAAAGTGCACTTACGGCCCAATCTAAGCTCACTTTCCAAAGTGCGCACTCAGGTTGGAGTGCGTTCACAGAACACACTTTGAGGGGCGAGTGCACAGCCTCGACGGCAGTAATTTTTTGCTCATAAAAGGTATTATGTTACAAAATTTGTATACAAGTCGCTTTTACCTGTTGAAGATATTTTTTTATTTGTGCAATGACTTCATGACAGCCACTAGTAAAACAGCACACAACAAAAAAACGAGACAATCATGTACGCAACTCACAAAGTGGAGCGTGGTGTGGCACTGCGGCGACGCCATTTTCATCTTGGTGGTGGTTCGCATCATTTGTTCGTTCTCCAAGTTGGTACAAGGTTTACCTGAGGCATTGTTTTTACCATTCTGTGGACCACCATTTCAGCTCTCAGTGTTCCTGCCAAAGTGTTTTTCCTATCAGGTATGTTTCTGTTCATAACTTCTTTCAATTATTGGTTTGCAGAAAGCTTGCAGGAAGATCTTTTGTATCGTGCGTTGGCGTACCCATCTGTGCAGTGTGTGGTGAATGCGGCGACAATTATGGCAGCTGATAAAAGTTGCCAAAGCATGGAACGGACTACGTGGACCAATGAAGAGACGCGAGCCCTAATTAGAACTTGGGAGGACCTTTTGCCGGACCTCCGCCAGACCAAGAGAAACCTGAAGGTGAACATGGAGATGGCCGAATGGCTCCGTGCTGTTGGCATTACCATTTTCAGTCGGCTATTTTCAAGCATTGACAAAAAAATTGGATTTTTGTACTCGTGATTGTCTCTTGCTATAAAAGTACCTCCCCGCGGGTGTTATTTGATTTTAGGCAGCCGACAAGGACAAGCCTTCGGACGGGGTCCAGGGGCATGACTGCATCGATTTCTTTGTTCCCTGCCAGTCAACGATGCAGGCCTCATGGAGGACAGCATCTGCTAGGCAAACATTAGTGTCTCCTCTGAGGAGGTACAGTATCTCTCAGTATACAGCATTTTATAGCTGATGCAGAGCCATTTGGTATTGAGTTGATGTAAACGAAAAAGCTACAAGAAATAAGGGCGTACTTGAACAAGATAAAAGGAGCACTGATATATAAATGGAAGCTGTTTTATTGTTTTCATAGTCACAAGAGAGATTTTTTTTTTGCATGCAATTAGTTAGTTTTAGCCTTCTTTCTTTGTATACCTATACTGCAGAAGCATTAGATAATATTCTTTCCTCAGATTTTCAACACGGTGCATGATGAAGTAAGGCAGACTAATGAATAGTGTGGCGACCCTCCAGAAATGGAAGCAAGCAGCGACTCCCTGGAACCAGCACCCATCACTCAGGAGTCAGCTGCACCACAGGCACGTACTTCAGTGATACCCGTGTAACACGGGCATTTTCAACAACAGTTGATTATTTCAACTATCGTTGAAGTCAACTGGATTCGCTTGCTGTTACACAAGCTCGTCGCGTTCAGTTCAGTTAGCACACTAACCACGTGACGTCACATCTACAGCAAAAGTGAAAGTAAAGAAAAAAGCGTATATATTTTTATTTGTGTAGTACATTATTGTCGTGTACATATTCTTTCCTATAGCGACAAATTTTGTGTATTTTTTTTTGCTTTTGAGTAAAAATTTGCGCGACGATGTCGGTTCGTAGCCAAGACTATCCGATGTGGGTCGGTTCGCTGGTCGTCATCGTTTTTTTGTGTTTTCTCGCTTCGATTGCTCGACGCATGCACTATGTCTTGAGTTGATCGTGATTGCTGTGATAAGCTGCTGCTTCAGCAGCAGGCTTTGGTTTGGCCAATTCGAGCTGCGTGCTCTACTGAAAAGAAAATCCACCATCAAAAAGAAGAGGCAAGCAGCAGAGAAGCGGTGCCGCTTCCTCGTGGCATGTGCAATGCACTTGTGGGCGAAGGAGCCACGAGTTTGGTCACTGCACCGGCCTCCGTCATGGTACGACACCACCGTGCCAACACTGTCGGAGCAAGATTTCAAAGCCAACTTTCGTGTCTCAAGGCAGACGTTCGCCTATGTTGAGAGTTGCTGCAGGCAGCTTCAGAGAGTCGACACGAATATGAGAAGGGCCATCTCCTCGGAAAAACGCGCCGCAATCTCTCTCTATAGGCTCGCTACTTCGGCAGAAGAAAGGTCTGTGGCCAATCTTTTTCGAGTCAGCCGCCCTTCTATGAACATCATATTCAGAGAATTCTGTGACATTGTTGTTAAAGAATTTGAGCCTGTTGTGATCAAGATGCCAACAAGACATGAAATACAAGACCATATCCGCCAGTTTGAAGCGGTGACTGGTTTTCCACAAGGGTTTGGTGCCCTTGACAGGTGCCACTTCAAAGTTTCACCGCCTAAAGAGAATGCCCAAGATTAATACAACTATAAGGGGTGGTACAGCATCATCTTACTGGCACTTGTTGATCACACTTATAAGTTTATGCACATGATTGTGGGATCTCGTGGCAAAAACCATGGTTCCAATGTTTATGATTGCACTTTGATACCAAGTTAGCTGACACAGGTTTCTTTACTGTGCCAGCAAAGGTGATGGTAGAAGAGGTTGGAGCTGTCATATTATGTGATCAAGTTTTCCCTCTACTGCTTCATCTAATGAAGCCGTACCCTCACCGGCAAGCAGGGGGTGAAGCTGTCAGCATGTTCAATTATACACTCTCGAAAGCAAGGCAAGGCGTGCAGTTGAAAATGCTTTCGGAAGATTCAAAGCAAGACGAATAGGTCTCAGGAGTTGGTCCGTTCAAATGCCAGGTTACACACAGATTGCCGTGGGTGAATCGTGCATGTTCTGTAGTTTATGAACTTCCACTCTCATGCAAAAAAGTCTACACTGGTCAAACAGGTCGCTGTATTAACGTTTGCCTGTGGGAACACCTTAACTCACTTTCAGACTCCAGATACTCACATCTTAAAGATAACTGCCGCGATTGTGGGAAAGAAAACAATGGAAAGAAACAGATAAAGTGCCGACCCTTGGTCACAAAAACTGAAATTTTGTTTCGCCACCGGGATAAATTACCAGGGAAATTATGGAAGCCTATTTCATAAGGAAGAAGCAGTCACTAAAGAGGTATCATTTTTAGATAATTCATGACTTTTTTTCACTTGGGTGTTTGAGGGCTTTTGATTGAACTTCGCCAAGTGTGCGGATGAGTTGCGATTGTTTTTGATTTTGCTGGACCAATACTCTGTTTTTGCACGCGATTATGGTGTATATATGTTTGCTCCTTTCAATAAAAAGTCAGTTTCGAGTCAGCGGTCGTCTGTGTAGTCTTCTTGCTTCGTCCTTCGTCTTGTTCGCGCTGTACCCCCCTCGATGATATATGGATTCAGCCTGACACTGATGCAGGATATACTGCGTGTTACAAGAACACCAAACCGAAAAGAAAGTACAGGAATGACACACATGTTCATACAAAGAGAGAGGAAGCACAGCTTTAATCCAGAACTGCACTTACACAGAACGAGTGGGAAAGAACATACTACAGAGCACACTAATTTTAGAACTGAATGTTATGTTGTGTAAGCTTGAAAAAAAAAATAGTCTGTTGTTGTCAGTGCACGTGAAATATTTTTATGCAGTAAAAAGAAATTATTCTGCAGTTTCGTATAACTGGAATCAGACGCCCGTCAGAGATGCGCAGGTACTACGTGTGGTATGCATGTGCGCGACTGTGTTGCTGTGGGCATAGCTTGTTTTTTTTTCTATGCTCTGGCATTTGTGAAAATTGATTCGAAGGTGTCTGACCCATTCAAAAAGCCATGTCTTCAAATGCGCCAGCATTTGTGTATGTGAGGTACGAGGACATTAACAGCTGCGTGGTGGTGCCCGTAGCGGACATCAAGGACTTTGCGCTTGCTAATTCGACTGATTTCGGTCCTCGGACCTACTTGGCCAAATGGACCAATAGAGAAGGAGAAGCGGACTTTTACCCGACCAGCATTCTTATGCTAGGAGGTAATCAACTGCACTCTTCCGTTTGGTGGCGAGTAGAGCTCATCTCTGTCTGTCTTAATTGCAGGGAGCCTTCGAAAATGACGTGTACGCTCCAATCAGCCCGAACCGCCACCCTTTTGTATATGCCTATTGTAACAAATGTCAAAAGTGTTGTCCACCAGTTACATGGCCTATCCTTCCCTGGAACTATAGCTTATACAAGTCGCGATTAATGATTAATGTCCAGCGTGCTTTATTTCATGCAGTTTGGGCCTCGCAGTTAAATGCATTGTAAGATGCCAGCAGCAAAATACGTGCGGGTTTTACGCAGTATGGGCATGAAAAAACAGAAATTAGTATTGTGAGATGTGCGCACACATTCTTTACTCAAGTAGATGTTGGAAGGAGGAAATAATTTTGCGGCTGTGTGCTGAAGTGAAACACAGTGTTAGGATGTTTTTAAGCATGCCTTTACAGAAATGCTACCATTCACATGCAGGAGAAAACGTTCTGCACGGCAGTATATTTTCTTTGTTACAGGTAATTAAATTGCATATAAGTGCATCGAAGTTTTTCTATTTATTGATACTGTGATCTTTTCACACAGCCTTAGCACATATGCAGAGTCTTATTTTTAACATCGGAGCTCCAGAGGCGCCAAAACCGCACTGTAGGTGATATTGCAGAAGCTTTTTGGTGAGCTGTTAATGCTTCAGAATCACCAGCTATCCCTAATCGACGCCTTAATTATCAATTGAGTCACTCGACGCTTCTGTTTGTTCTTGGTTCAGGTGATGCCGATATGGCTATATATCAAGTGTGTCGAAAGTACAGATCAAAACGGCGTATTTTGCAGATTCCGAGGTCAAAATCTTTGAGAAAATAAGAACAAGCCGCCTGCGGATTCAAAAGCGCCTACCGAGCAGCGACAGTGAGGAAGAGATGCAAGAGGTATAACTTGTTTTCCTACAATAATTTGTAGTGCTATTTGCTGCCTTGTGTCATGCTTGCTATTACTGTATTCGTTTCAGCCTTGGTGCTTCCATGTTTATTCTTCTGCATAGTGCACAGCACTGCCGAAAAAACAGAAGGAGGCAACTAATAAGGAGACCTGCTAGCTGTCCTTGAGAAAAAGAAGAAAAAAATGGGAACTTCAAGAGATAGAGGTTCGAAGCTGCTTATGGATGAGCTTCACGGAGCACGCACAAAAATGCAGCTCCAAGATAATCAGATAGAAAAATTGAAAGAACAGTTACTGGAACAACAGGAAAAAATTGACAAGATTACAAAGCTTAATAATTATGGGCTCCAAGAGACCATAACTGCCACAGTTTCAAGGCAAAATTTCAAGGCCACATAATCAGGGCAACATTGATGCAATGAAAAATACTGTCCTCACAACCTATTTTCACACAAGCTCCACGGACGCAAGGCCAGATCATTCGCTGTGCCCAAAAGGTGAAGAAAGCTGGTGTACTTACAACAAGGCCGTGGCAAATAAAGAATCCTCCACCTAAGCACCGATACACCCTGCCAGACTATGTTGCAGAGGCACTGTTGCCTATATATACGCGCCTCTCTGACGAGAAATTGCTTGAACGCTGCCAGAGGAGCAAAACGTAGAATTCAAATAAGTGCCTACAGTCGGTGATATGGTCACTCGTACCAAAAAACAGGCACCCCTCTCTTTATACTGTTGAGAGTACGATGGCAGAAGCTGTCACAAGGTTTAATGCTCGCAAAAGCATGCCAGTGAGGCCATCCTCAGGGAACTATGTGAACAAAAGCAGTGTGTGAGGCCATCCTCAGGGAACTATGTGAACAAAAGCAGTGTGAGGCTCCAAAGATGCGCCGAGAGGGACGAGCGCCGGCAGGTAGCATCTGACAGGAAGCATACAGATGCTGAAAACTTCTGGCAGGCAATGAAAAGAAAATGAGGGGAAGAGATTAATGGCGATAATGTGCCTGGAGGCTCCTAGCATAAGATCCATTGGACTACAAGTCTGAATTTACAGAAAATAAACTCTGGACTTGTTTCAAACTTCTTTCCTTGTTTTCTCAAAACTGACTTTTTAACCATGGCACATACTGTTGCCCAAAATATCTCCAGATGTGGTCGTCAGATTTGGACAATTCTTGTTGCGTTTTAAAGCTTATGAATTACTCTGCAATAAAATGAAAACAATGCAACATTCCTATTCTCAAATTTTATTAAAATGGGGGCTATATTTCAAGAAATAAAAATTTTTGAAGCGTGCATTTCTCACGTCTGTAACTTTTATGTCAGTGAACCAAAAATTAAAATTATGATTATGACTGTACACTCTGGCTTTTGCACAACATATAGAGAGCAAATTTTAATAAATATTTTATGACGAACTTAATGAAACCATGGGCACAATAATTAGTCATAAATTAATGAATATTTCAAAACCTAAAAAGACAGGTAAAAATAGATTGCATATTTGAGATCACAACACAAAAATACGTTAGATATGTTAATTTCGTCAATGTATGATAAAATTGTCAAAGTTAGTTTAAGGAGCAGTGTCTCCCCTTAAATCCTGAGTAAAAAAAAATTCCCCTTCGCTTTCAGTGATCTCAAGCAACATTCCAGGACACAGGCAGAGCACTTCACCATGGATGTCCCATTCAATGACTTGAAAAGGTTGCTGCAGACTCTACAGAAAAAAAAAAACGCTTTGCGACCCATTTTGCTCTTGAAGCCCACAGCTTCCTAAACAAGTGTTTTGAACGTGGTCACGGTGTAAGAAGTAGCTTAGGTGACTGAGCGGCGCGGGCTGGGTGCGAAGCGGAGAAGGCGCGGAGTTCTCCTTTCTCCACCCGTCAAGAGAGGGCGCTAGCAACTTGCGCCCGCTGAGACCCCCGCGCTCCCTCTTCATGCATGCCTACATCACCGGCTGGTTACCGCTGTGTTGCTGCCACATGGTTGCTGCACACCGTGTTTTGTCAACGCATTTTTCACTTGGCCGTCAGGTACATCTCAGCCTTCGGACTGTTTCATGAGCCTGCATAACGGGAAAGTGCTTCGTACCGTTTTGCAACACTGGTTACAAGTCTTGCAAAGAAAAGTACTCGCTTTTCAAGCCGCCAACCGAAGAAGCAAGACTTGAAGTATGGAGACGGGCTATACCTCGCAAAGACCACACACTCCAAAGGACGGATCATGTTTGTGAGAAGCATTTCGCTTCTCATTTCATCCTGAAGACGTGGTCTGCGGAAATCGACGGTCATGTGTTGATGTCTGGAACAAGAAGAGCGGGCCTTTCAAAAGACGCTGTGCCGTCAATTTTCGAAGGCACTCCAAGCTACCTCTCGAAAAAGATTAAAAGCCCTCGAAAGCATGTGAAACGGCTAGCACTTCCTGTGGCTGCTTCTGTGAGGGACCGGGACAGTGACAGCAGCAGGATGCTGACATCAGCTAGCGACATAGATGTTTTTCCAGCGGACAGTATGGAAGCATCTTCTGACGACAACGCTTGTGTTGCAAAATCCAGTGAGAATGATCCATCTCACTCATCGTTCGAGCAGCTTTTCAGTGCAGTATCTTGCATTAGCCTACCACAGCCTTCATGGGCAGCGCATCTCATCAATGTAGCAGGAGCAAGGGACGTCGTGTTTATTGACGCTGCGGTAGTGCATAGGACAAGTGACGGATCGTCGGTACTGTTCAACAGGAAGGCGGTGCACATCAAAAGAGACATGACCGGGCAAGTCTACATATTCGACAAGTTGATCGACTCTACTGCAGTGGGCGTAAGCCCCTTCGCCACGTCACCCCTTGAAGTTCAAACCATGCTGAAAGTTGTTGACAACACAGAGGTGTGTGGGGGAGGACCTGGTTTGAAGGACTTCCCTGATGTGTCCCCTGAATGTGCTTTTGTGGACCCTCAAAAAAACTGGAGACACAACAAATGCCTTTTGGTGACATCTCAAGGTGCCATCTGTCGTCTCTGTTCTGGCCTTGCTGACACCCTAAGGATACATGCTGATCGCCGAGCTGCGCAAGCCAAGCAGGAAATACCTTTCAAGCGTTTCAGGTTGTCGGTGCGGCCTGTCCAGCAACAGAAGCTTTCTGCTTTGAGATGTGCAAGGTCAGTCCTTCAGCGTTCAAGAGCACGACTGGCAAAGCGCAACAAGCTTCTACTGGGGCAGTTGCAGGCGGCGATGAAGCAGCTAACAGATTTGCAGGAACAAGATATCAAGGAGAAACTGAAGGGACTTGATATACCGCCAGCACAGCTGCTTTTGTTAGAAGAATGTATAGCAGCGGCTAAGTGAGCATCAAAAACAAGCAGACGGTACACGGACGACTGGATCCTGTTGTGCCTCTTGCTGCATATACGGAGCCCGGCCACCTACTCTTTTTTTACGGAACAATGACATATTGCCTTTGCCGTGCGTCACCACCGTGAGAAAATATATTAGCATGGTTGGCCAGAAGTGCGGTTTTGATAAGAACTTCTTCAAAGCCTTCAAGATAAAGGTTGCCGCAAAGACCGCGTTCCACCGGAGGGGAATCCTTATCTTGGATGAAATTCAAGTAAGAAAAGAAGTGGCCGTCAACTCGCAGACAATGACGTACACCGGTCTTGTTGATCATGGAGAAAAAAGTAATCAAAGCAATGAAATCGCAGACCATGGCCTCGTCTTTGCTTTTGCACCGTTTGGTGAAACATACTTACAGCCAGTAGCCGCGTTTGCGTCGAAAGGACCAACAAAGGGGACGCTGCTTTCTCAACTCCTGATCCAGTGTATCGTACACCTAGAAAACGCCGGCTTGTTCGTCGACGGAGCAGTGTGCGATGGTGCATCCACCAACCGCACGATGTGGAAGCAGCTCGGTATCACTGGTTCTCTGGGTCACGTTCGTAATTCTTTCGAGCACCCAATGGACAGTTCTAGAAATGTGTACGTACTGTCTGATACACCTCATCTTTTCAAGTGCATCAGAAACAGGCTACTAGACAAGAAGGTTCTCAAAAAAGACGGGAAGCTGATAAGGTGGTCCTGCTATGATGCCTTGTTCGTTGCAGACATCAAGAACAAAAACAGAGCTCAAGGTTTGCCCCAAAATAACATACAGCCACATAAACCCTTCCAAGATGCTGAGGATGAGGGTAAAGCTTGCCACGCAGGTATTCAGCAAATCTGTGGCTAAAGGGATTCTTTCTTATGAGGCGTCTAATCAATGTGGAGCCAACGGTCGAAGTCACGCTTTTTTTAAATGACTTGTTTGACGCTTTAAACCGGCGCTTTCCGGCAGAAGGCTTAAAACTGGAATGCAAGGATTTTGGTGTCCTGGAATCTGCATCCGAGTGGCTGGACTCGTGGGAGCAACAGGTCGTGAGCAGTGAAATCCACAAGGACCTCTTTCTGACGCAGTCAACTGCCGAAGGCCTACGTTTAACATTAAAATCTGTGCAGGAGCTGTCAATTCACCTGCTCAAGAACTGCGGCTTCAAGTATGTATTGACGGCAAAGATGAACCAAGACCTGCTGGAGCGCTTCTTTGGCATAATCAGGCAAGCTGGTAGGCAGAATGAGCACGCGACGTTTCCCACCTTCCTACAGCTGTACCGCATGCTCAGGTTATATTCTTTGGTAAAACCACCGAAGTTTGGGAATTTTACGGTGCTTGATAAAAGGCAAGCAGCTGTTGTGACTTTGGCTGACATCAGAGAAATATATAAGGGCTCAGCTGCGCAACATGTGGGAAAGTTGCTTGAACTGAAGCAAAGACTTGACGGGCTCATCAATGATGGAAGCTGGGAGCGCGACGATGTCTTCGATTTCAACGACCCTGACACAGATGCAACTGTAGTTGACTGCATTGTCTACTACGTTACAGGGTTTGTGTCAAGAAAACTTTGCAATGGTACAACCTGCTCCATTTGCAAGGGTGCTTTTGAAGGACAGAACCGCATCCTGAGCCGCATCACGCCGTAGCGGCCGACTGCGAACACGAACAAGCTGTCATTCCAGGGTGTGCACTCGACTTGAAGCAAACCAGATGTAGGCTTGTTACTCTTCCCCTGCAGATATGACTGCGCTTTTTTATTTGGGCTAAAATTTGCTTAAATGAGGCGATCACATTCCTCTTTATTTTCATATTATTCCAGAAACCACTGTTCAAACAGAGCTGACGAGACACCAGCTAGAGGCACTGCAGGCCGACAACCAGCGCTTCAAACAAACATTTGACATCAGAGCTTCAAATCTTGAAGGACGAGAGCGCAGCCATCTCCGAGGCATCGCTGTGTCAAGATGCAGGAAAAGTGTCATTTTAAATAGGATTGCCAAAGTTTGTTACGCTTATTGCAGCTTTTGAATAGGTTCAAGTTTCTGCAAGGCCCACTCAACAGAATGGCTTAGAATAGTTTATTGAATTTGTTATTTTTATGATGAATTTAAAATGCAGCTTTCCCTTGCAGGATCCTGCGTACAGATTTGGAGTGTCATGCTCAACTGCAAGCTGAATACTTGAAAAATGGCTGCATGGGACATTCTGGCAATTGGAGTCACAGATTATAGGGGCATCACAGCAGCTGCTGCAGAGTACAAAGCCACACGCATTTTATGATTCTTTCGGAAGCAAAATAGCCATCGCCATTGACTGCTTTGAAGTAGAGACTGAACGGCCATCTGCCCTTGAGCCTAGGAGTGAGACTTGGTCACAGTAAAAAGGCAGTAACACTGCGAAAGACCTGGTAGGGATTGCTCCACAAGGTGTAATTACTTTCATTTCTGAAGGCTGGGGTGGAAGGGTCTCTGACAAGCACATAACTGAAAACTGCGCCATAATTGACAATTAGACTCAAGGATACGTTGTTCTAGCAGATAGAGGATGTGACATAGCAGACATATTGGGTTTGTACTGTGCAGAACTGCACATACCTGCTCTTACAAAGGGCAAGAAGCAGCTCTCAGCCATGGAAGTTGAAAGCACTCGAAGGCTGGCGAATGTTCGCATTCATGTCGAGCGTGTGATAGGCTTAGTTCGCAACAAGTTTGTAACCTTGAAGGATATTCAGCCAATTAGCTTTGTGACAGCCAGGCATGCAGACAAGTTCACAACACTGGACAATATAGTAGCAGTCTGCTGTGCTCTTACAAACTCGTGTCCGTCTGCGGTCCCCGCTAATTGAAAACTCCAGGTTTTGATCAGGCATAACAGGTCAGTGCAGTAGCAAAACTTTGGAATATGCTGCTTTATGCTGTGTAGTGCTGCACTCCTTGAACTGGACAGGCTATCCTACACTGACCATAGTAGGTGTTAAGGGCACATTAGCATGAAAGTTACGCGCTGAGAGAGAGCACAGCTAATTTATATTTGGCGGTATATGACCTGTCTAGCACAAGATATAAAATGGTTTTGGTTTCATGTAGTTTAACATCCCACCACAACTCAGGCTATGAGGGACGCGATAAATTGGGCTGGGGATGACTGACAGCGCTTGGATATCAAAGCACAAACAGGTTTTTATGCAAGTGGCATACATATTGTGCATCTTGACGTACATCTAGAGACATGAGGCAGTCGACGACACCGGTGCACCCATTGTCCCCTAAAACCAGCGCCTTTATGTGACGGCAGGTACGTGCCTACTTTCTCAATGTGCAATATTTGATGCATGTAGTGCACAACATACATGCTTTCCTTTGGTTGCAGACGTGAACGTTTGGCTGAATGTGCCGGCAGCCCCTGCCCCACCTACCACCGAGCCCGAGGAGTTGTGGCCTCGAGCCAAAGTTCTGTTCCTGATTGAAGAATACAAAAATTTCAAACAGACCCTTCTAAATGCCTAAAAACTAAAAGACAACTCTGGGAAAATTCAGCCGATTTGGAGAATTCAAAATTCGCACGCCATTTAACCTACTCGCAAATCGAAAACAAGTGGACGGGTCTTGAGAAAAAATATAAAACTGTGCGTCACCATAACAGCCGATCAGGGACGGGCCGGAGAACATGTGACCTTGAAGATTAGGTAGTATTTGTAGAGCATGATCTCGGTAGAGTCTATTGCATGGAAAACTTATTACGTTTTCCTGATTATATGCACATGTGACGTTTGCCCCTGAAGCAGTTAAGTCATTCCACAAGCCAGTGAAAAATTTTGTGGCACTTTTTACTTTTTCAGTCGAGGTAAAATGTGCGACAGAACACCTGTACCAATTTTGGATGTCTTTTGTCTAAATAATGAAGTTCGTGTTGTAGTGTGAGGGTGTAATATATCACACAGCAATATTTGTATTATGCATGTCGTAGTTATGGGCTATGCATGTGTCTTGTTTTACTGAAGGTATGCGTGAAATAGCATGTTTGCAAAGAGCTGTATGCATATTACTTATTAGCTGTATGCACTTGTGCAAAGAACAAGCAATGGGTTTGTAACGTGCATGTGCCACAAGCCCACTCACACTGGTTGGTACCCGAGTTTTCATTCGGCACACCCTGTGGCACATAAACGCTCCGTTGCATCCGCACTTTTCGGCCGCGCTTTCCGCCTTTGCTCAAGCATGAAGAAATTCAGATCCGAACTAAAAATCGTGAGGAACGACCTTTCCAACAACGGGTAACCTCAAAGTATGATAAGAACTGCAGAACGCCGCTGCTCACGTCAAAACATCGAAGCAACGGCCACCAAAAAAAGTAAGCGGGCAAGCATCCCCTACGCTACAGGAGTCAGCGAGGCCTTAGGCAGGGTCTTCAAGGACTACAAGGTCCATGTTGCCCATGTGCCACCAAGTAAACTGAAGCAAAAAATTTTCAGAGTGAAAGACCCGGTTGAACGAAGCAGATTTCCCCGAGTGGTATACATGATTCCCTGCAAAAACTGCAACGCTTCATACATCGGCGAATCAGGCAATTTCATTAGGCACTTGAAACAACATCAAAATGACGTTGACAAAGGCCACATGAAAGAAAATGCCTTGGCTGAACACTATCAAGCTGCATCACATACCATCGATTGGGACAACGCTTCGGTCATCGCGACGGAGAAGTATTTATCTTCCCGCCTACTTTTAGAATCGCGTCACGTTCAAGCGACACCACGTTTTAAACAGAACGCGGGGTAATCTTCCTGAGATATACGCATGCCAATTACGCCACCTGCACCGTACATACACCACCTTCGTCAATCCGCTGCATTGTGAACAAGGAACCCGTATGGGCCCCGAAACGTCAATTTGTTTAACCTTTTTTCTTTCTTGGCGAGTGTTTCTATTCTCTGCTGCTATGTTCCCTCCTCGCCAGACGGGATTCCGTCAAACCCTCGACTACTATGCATATTAATTGATGTCATATATGTGTCAAATGGATCCTACATTTTTTTGTTCTCAGGGAGCCCGCTGAAATTTTTTTAGAAAACCCATAGTACCAACCCGCCCTACCTGCTGGGGCCAGGATTGGTGCGGAGCACCCAAGAGTGAGTAAATTTTTTGTGTATTCGGCAATTGCGACAGAAAATTTACACGTACTGTAGCAACTGCATGCACAGCTCCTGCCAAAAGTAACTAGTCAATTGGGTTACCTCTCAGCAATGTACTGGAGCCCTAGCTTATGGTACCACTACACATGAAAGGCCTCAAATAGTGAGCAATGGATCTCCTAACATATTGTCACAGATGGTCCTTAATCAAAAGGGCTAGGCACAGGCCGCAAACAGGGAAGCAGAGTCCCAGCTCCGAGAGCACACGAGTCCCTCACTTCTTCGTCCTCTAGGCGCCGCCTGGGGACACCTGGAGGCATTATTCCCCCTCCCCCCAAAAAAGAAAGCAAAAACGTGGGCGCACTTTGAGTGAACGGGAGGAAGTAAGCAAGTGAACAAACGGTCACGTGCCGCTCAACGGCTGCAGGCACAAATAAAAAGAAAACGCTAAAGAGGCGGCACCCGTTACAGCGTAAAGTAAGGCTTCATGCGCAGTACGTGCACGACCTCAGGCTAAGGTCGACGGCGCGAGCTCGGCAGAGTGCCATCGGGGAGGACCTCATACGTCACATCCGTGATGCGGCGCAGCACTGTGTACGGTCCAAAGTAGCGGCTCAGGAGCTTCTCCGACTGGCCTGGGCGACGTACTGGGGTCCATACCCACACTTTGTCGTCGGGGGTAGTACTCTACGTGTCGATGTCGTTGGTTGTAGTGTTGTGCATCCGTAGCCTGCTGCCGTCGGATGTGCATACAGGCCAGTTGCCGGGCTTCCTTTGCGTGTTGAGTAAACTCCTTGGCATCTGACATGAGTGCTTGGTCAGCAGGGGTGCACGGAAGCATGGCGTCGAGCATTGTTTGCACGTCACGCCCGTAGACGAGGCGAAACGGCGTAAACCGAGTCGATTCCTGAATCGCCGTGTTATAGGCAAACGCCACGTATGGGAGGATCTCGTCCCAGGTCCTGTGCTTTACGTCGACGTACATTGCGAGCATGTCCGCTAAGGTTTTGTTGAGGCGCTCCGTGAGCCCGTTTGACTGCGGGTGGTATGCAGTAGTCTTGCTGTAGGTTGTGTGACTCAGCTGAAACACCTCGTGCAGGAGCTGCGCTGTAAACGCAGTGTCCCTATCAGTGATTACAGAGGACGGGGCGCCGTGTCGTAAAACGATGTGGTGTTTGAAGAAATGCGCGATTTCAAATGATGTACTGCGCGGCACCGCCTTGGTTTCCGCATAGCGCATCAAATAATCAGTCGCAACTATGATCCACTTATTGCCAGAAGATGATACAGGGAATGGGCCCAGAAGATGAATGCCGACTTGGTCAAAAGGTGTGCGAGGTGGTTCAATTGGATGGAGCAAACCTGCAGGCTTTAGCGGTGGCGACTTACGACGCTGGCACTCACGGCAACCTCTGACGTAGCGGTGGATGGTCGCTGCAAGTTTAGGCCAACAATAGGCCTGACTCACTCGAGCGAGCGTGCGTGCAAATCCCAAGTGGCCAGAGGTGGGCTCATCATGATGCACGGAAAGGATGTCATCGCGGACGTCTGATGGCATGACTAGGAGGTAGGTCCGGTCACCGTTGCTTGATTTTTTCATGTAGAGTACGCCATTGCGAATGCAAAAAGAGGAAAAGTGGCGGGAAAAGTGTCGAGGTACGTTGGAAGCATGGCCCTCTAGTCCGAACTGCTGATCCGAACTGATGCCACTAAGTCCGAACTGCTGATCACGCCTAGGAAATGATTGTCATCCTCTGTGCTGTCATCAGCTTGCTCGACGGGTGCGCGCGAGAGCGTATCTGCATCTTCGTGTTTACGTCCGGACTTATAGGCAATTGCAAAATCAAATTCCTGAAGGCGAAGGCACCAGCGTGCTAGGCGGCCTGAGGGGTCCCGGAGATTGGTGAGCCAGCACAAGGAATGGTGGTCTGTGACAACTTTGAAATGGAGACCGTAGATATAAGGCCGAAATTTCATCGTGGCCCAGATAACAGCGAGGCACTCCTTTCCTGAGGTGGAGTAGTTTATTTCGGTGCACGAGAGTGTGCGACTCGCATACGCAATCACACATTCTACGCCTTCTTGATGTTGAACGAGGACGGCACCAAGCCCAGTATTGCTAGCGTCGGTGTGTATCTCGGTGGTAGCCTCCCCATCAAAGTGAGCAAGCACAGGGGTAGTGTGCAGCCGTCGTCGCAGCTCTGTGAAAGCAGCCTGTTGCGCGGCAGTCCAGACGAACAGTGTGTCTTTCCGCATTAAACGGGTCAGTGGTTCAGCGATGTTGGAGAAGTCTGCGATGAAACGGCGGTAGTAGGCGCACAAACCCAAGAAGCGCTTGAGCGCTTTCCTTGTAGTAGGACGGGGAAAGTCGGCTACAGCGGCAGTTTTCTTGGGATCAGGTCTTACACCGTCGGCGCTCACAACATGGCCGAGAAACTTGAGCTCTTTGTAGCCAAAGTGGCACTTCTAGGGTTTAAGGGTCAAGTCGGCCGATCGCAGGGCATCCAGCACGGTCCAAAGGCGTTCAAGGTGTTGGTCGAAGGTTTCTGAAAACACCACCACGTCATCTAAGTAAACTAAACAGGTTTGCCATTTGAGGTTAGCCAGGACAGTGCCCATCATGCGCTGAAACGTCGCTGGCGCTGAGCAAAGGCCGAAGGGCAACACCTTAAATTCATATAGGTCGTGGGGTGTGACGAATGCAGTTTTTTCGCGGTCTCGTTCATCAACCTCAATCTGCCAATATCCGCTCTTTAGGTCGATCGACGAAAAATACTTGGCGCGGCGAAGTCTGTCGAGTGAGCCGTCGATGCGAGGCAGCGGGTAGACGTCCTTTTTCGTTACGGCGTTCAGCTTACGATAATCAACGCAAAAGCGCAATGTCCCATCCTTCTTCTTTACCAGAACAACAGGCGACGACCACGGGCTCTTAGAAGGCTAAATAATGCCGTCTGTAAGCATCTCCTTTATCTGCGTTTGGATGGCGTCGCGTTCCTTCAGGGAAATGCGGTACGGCTGCTGTCGTATGGGGCGAGCATCATCGGAAGTGATGATTCTATGCTTCGTGACCGCCGTCTGCCGCACTTTCGAGGAGGATGCGAAGCAGGTTTTGTATTGGAGCAGTAGGGCACGTATGTCGCGCTGTTGAGTCGCTGAGAGACCGGAGCTAATATTGATACGATCCAGGGACGTGTCCGGATGTACCATGGCCTCAGACGCAAAGCACTCAGTAACATTGGCCAATTGGTCGGCCCACCCGATGGCAGTAGCTCGGAAAAGGCTACGAGGTTCATCCGTAAAATTGGTAATCAGGAGCTCCGACCGACCGTTATGGATGTGGACAAGGCTTCGGGCCGAGCAAATACCGTGTGTCAACAGCAAGGAAAGGTTGCCCTCGGCGACTGCAGGTCCATCACGTAGCCCATCATCGCATTCGACGCTTGCAAAAACACTGGCGCGCGGCGGGATGAAAACAGTCTCAGTGGAAATACGAAGGGCGGAGCTGCGTTGGCGAACGCCGGAGGAGTCGTCGGCTTTCGCTGTAGAAAACGTAACAGTTCTGTTCCGCAGGTCGATAATGGCACCATTCTCACGGAGAAAATCTACGCCCAAAATAAAGTCAAGAGAACAGTTGCCGAGCACCAGGCAGCTAACTATGAACGTCGAGTCGATCTTGAACCTAGCCGTGCACTGTCCTAGCGGAGTAACAATATGGCCCCCCGCCTTCCGGATCTGCATGCCAGAGCAGGGAGTCGTGACTTTCTTGAGAAGCGCTGCCAGTTTGCCACTAATAATTGAAAACTCTGCTCCTGTGTCCAGCAATGCGCTAATGCTGTGACCGTCGAGAAGCACGGGTATGTCCAGTGAGAATCCCTCCTTTAGAAATGGACGGACCGTTTCCTGGCGGATTTTATTGGCTGCAGCACGACCGGAGCCCAATACACACTGCGTGCCTTGCAGAAGCTACCCTTGACTCTTGCGGAGTGCTGAGACTACCATGGCCTCCAAGTGGTGTCGACCTCAATCCAGTTGAGAATATGTGGGGCCTGATGAAAAGGCGCCTCAGTGCTCAATGTCGCCGCATTGCCAATGCAGACGCTCTTTGGAGAGAGATTCAAGTGGCCCGGAACGCGCTGCGCGCAGACACGGACACTGTTCCTTCTCTGTACGCATCCATTCCGCACAGAATTACCAAAGTTATAGCTGCAGAGGGCCACTACACAGGTCACTAATTTTGTTGCCTTTTGTGGGGACGCCTTCGTCCCCTGCGTTCGCTTTCCCTCAACTCACTAGTTCCCTGTGCTTAGCTTCCCCGCAACGCACTCCCTTTAGTGGAGTTACTTCTAACTAACAGGGGAGGGCGCTTGCGTCGCAGCGACACCAGCGCCACGGATGGCGTTTCGCTGCGCGCTCGCGGGGAGCGACGGGGTCTCTTCTGCTCGGCACCGGGATAGCGTGTGGACGTTCACGCGCAAAGCTCCGCTCTTCGCCGCGGGTGACCTCGTGTGGAAACATATTCCCCTCAGCTCGCCCCGTCCGGCCTCGGAGATATTCCCTCTGCCCTACCGTGGGCAAACGTTCGCTCGTAACCGTGCTGGTGAGTCGGACATCCTCAATTCCTCAGTGTATTTTGTTGCTAGCTGGCGTTATTGTTGTTATAGCAATAAATGCCTTGTTTGTGTCCGCCAGTGTGTCGTTCCTTTGTTCCCGCAGAGCAAGGCTCGCCGTGGTCGCCGTGCGCTCGGTAGCGCATGCGACCACGGGGTGGGGTCCACGCGGCTTCGAACTGTGTCAGCCGCGCTTAAGCGGAGAGAACGGATTTATCTCCCCATTTATAAACCCCACACTTTATGCTCTTTTGTTTGTGTTTGTCTAGGCAAAGCAACTCATTCTGAATACATCTTTTCCACTGCCATCAATTGCATGCTTCTTTTTCCCACCAGCAAGGAGCTTGGTATAGCCTAATGCTCAAAATGAATCATTGGCACGTTATTTAGAGCAGTTCACACCGCCGCCACCATGGAGGTTTGGAGGCGTACACATTCTACACTTAAGCATTACCACAGGACAAATTATGGTAACATTTTCGCCGAGCGGAATACAAGAACCAATGCGCCGTGGGATAAGAGAAATGACTAAATAAAAATATGACCGTTCAGTGCAGACAACCTCCACGGAAGTCCTTATAAATGGAGCGAAACTTCATATCACGTTTATATAAAAGATCATCAATTCGTATTAGATTTCTCATGCGTCAACGCGAAGGTATTCACCCCAGTGGACAGAGTGTAGTCATAAAATAGACTAGACAAACCTATAGAATTTTTTTCATTCCTTTGTAGCAACATGCATTGCAGAAATAGAGACAAACTTAGCTCCCAAAGCTAGCTTCCTTTAAATGACCGCAGGTGCAATTATATAAAGGCTACTCATTAAGGTCAAGTTGCATATTCCCTTGCATATGCAGGTATAACACATCCCACATCGAGACTCGAAACATCGTTAAGCGGGCCCTTGGTGTTTACAAGCCTTGTTTGGACATAGGGCTGCAAACCCACCCCTTCCAAAAAAAAGAAACACCATCGCAGCATGTGCAGCCTAGCAGAATTTGGTCTGCTTTTTGAATTTGGTCTTAGCGGCTCTGAATTTGGTTGAATAGTGGTCTGAATTTGGTCTTAGCGGCTCGGTTGCAGCTCGATCACGATGACCAGCGCTGTTCGACCACCTCATGCACTTTTAGGCATGAGGTGGTTACGCAGACTGGCTTATTTCGGCCCGTTCCTTTTCGTGATTAAGGTGAAGAAAACAAAATGAACCCTCAAAAAAAGCTGCTGGCCAAATGCCTATGCCTGATGGCAGTCTTCAATTGACCATGGTGGGGCATCTGGCAGACAGCTTTCAAGGCGACGTGATGCAGGAGTTACCTATGAAGGCAACGGTACCAGCGGTTAGACAAGTTGCTGGACATTTTGCTACAGTACACCATTGCAGGCTAATGGTTGGTTTATGGTTTGGTTTATGGGGTTTAACGTCCCAAAGCGACTAAGGCTATGAGAGACGCCGTAGTGAAGGGCTCCGGAAATTTCGACCACCTGGGGTTCTTTAACGTGCACTGACATCGCACAGTACACGGGCCTCTAGAATTTCTCCTCCAAAGAAATTCCAGCCGCCGCGGCCGGGATCGAACCCGCGTCTTTCGGGTCAGCAGCCGAGCACCATAACCGCTGAGCCACCGCGGCGGCCGTTCATTGCAGGCTAATGAAGCAGCTTGTTTAACAGGAGAGGGCCAGGGCAAATCACTACCGCACTGCACACTTGTCGTTATCTCAAAATGTGGTGCAAGCAAAGCACCTAATGGTTGCTGGTTTGTGCAGTCGAAATCCTTGCAACAATTGCAGCACTGAGTAGTAAAGGGGAGCTCACCAAGCAAAAATTCCAGGAACAGCTGCAACATATGTTTCCACACCTTGCAATGTTCATGCTTGCACTACAAGTGGCACTGAAGATTGTGCAAGCACATTCATGCAGTTGCACAAGAAAGTCAAGCTTTCAGGACCCAGCTGAAGACTTAGTGTTGCCTTCAACTTCTGCACAGAACAGTTCATTTCCACTGCATGAGGCTAAGCCACTTCTTGATAGCGTCCAGGCTGGTATGATCACATCGCCACAAAATTCCAATAGCGCAGACATTCGACCACTAGCTGCAACGATTGTACAAGTCTTCATGAACAAACAAGACTGTGTTGATTCGGCAATGAGAGAATTGGTGAAAAAGAAACTTCGCGAAGTCTACAAGCTAGCAAAGTGACTCCCAGATTGTGACGTAGTGCAAGTCATGCACACGCGCCTAGCCGGACAGAAGCCGCCCCCATTTCTATTATCTAACCGCTTGCCTATATAACCGCTCGCCTTCTTGAATAAAGCGTCACTCATGCACCATGCTTCGTCGTGTCCACATGGTGTCAGAAGTGGCCGGTTAGCGACCGTGCAACGCAACCGGGCAACGTAACCGACGGCAGAAGCACAGCAATCCGGGAGGCCCGGGTAATTGCATCGGACCAGAGCCATGACAGACGCCGAGCAGCACGTCCCCCAGCCTACCGCCCCCGTCACTTCGCTGCTGCCACCACCGAAGGCCCTGGATACAGCGGGAGATGTCTGGCATAGCTGGAAAGCATGGAGGCAAGAGTTCGAGCTCTTCTGAACTGCAACCTACCTGGACCAACAACCGAAAGAGGTACAGGCAGCAACTTTTCTCATCAGTATTGGAGAAGACGCACGCAAAACGTACAGCACTTTCGTATTTGATGCTGGAGAGGATAAAAGCGACATTGCTGTACTGAAGCGAAAGTTTGAAGCGTTCTACAAACCAGCACTAAACCTAGCTTATCACGAGTTTCGATTTGGAAAGTGTGACCAGAAGGAAGACGAACATTTTAACGATTGGTTAACGGAGCTGCGTGTACTAGCAAAAAGCTGTGAATTCGGCGAGCTGGAAGAACGCATGCTAAGAAGCAGAATCATTCTGGGAATGAGAGACAAGAAACTTCAAGAAACGCTTCTTTCAGAAAATGCTTCCTTGGCCAAAACTGTTGAAATGTGTCGAGCTCGGGAACATGGCAAAGTGCAAAGTGAAGAAATACACTCCAGCAAGAACCGTCAAGTGGAGGTCAATGCAGTCCTCCAAATGAAAAGTCGCTGTAACAAATGTGCTCGTGTTCACAACAGTGCAACATGCCCTGCAAAGGGACGCACGTGCTTAAAATGTGGCAAAAGAAATCATTTTGCAGCTGCGTGCAAAACGAAAAACCTCTGCGTGAAAGAGCAAAAAGTGGCTTCACTAGAAGCAAATTCATACGGACAGACAGATAATTTCTGGTTGGAAACTTTATCGCCAAGCAGCAAGAAAGATGACCGCTGGACTGCAATCGTGAAAATAGAAGAAACGCCAGTTGCCTGCAAGCTTGATACAGGAGCCTATTGCTCGGTCATATCACGCAGCCAGCTGCAGAAGATAACTCAAAAGCAACCCAAAAACTGCGCTGTCATGCTGAACACATTTTTTGGCTTTCAGAAAAAAGCAACGAAACGTAGTCACCTTCATGTGACCGGACCCGAGGAAACATTTGAAACGACATTCTTCGTAATGGAAGACGACATAACCGTGACTCTTAGCGGCTCGGTTGCCGAGAAGCTAGGCTTGATTCGCCGAATTGCTTCACTGGAGCACAAAGAGCTGTACAACGTAGTCAAGCCGTATGAAGACGTCCTCTCCGGATTAGGCGAGTTCAGGGGTGTCGTCTACCACCTGAAGCTCAAGCAAGGTTCTCAAGGAGTGGTCAAAGCAGCACGCCGGATTCCGTTTCCAGTCGAGGACAGAGTAAAGGCGGAACTGGACTGCATGGAAGCAGCCGGAGTAGTTTCCAAGGTGACCGAGCTAACCGAATGGTCCAGCCACATGGTTACCGTCATAAAGAACGACAAGGTACGCATATGTCTCGATCCATCTGATTTGAACAAAGCGCTGCTGAGGGAACATTATCCTATGCCAACGCTAGAAGACATTGCACCGTCTCTGTGTGGAGCACAATACTTTTCGACTTTGGATGCCGCTACGGGATTCTGCCCGATAAAACTGGATGAGGAAAGCTCCAAAATTTGCACAATGAGCACTCCGTACGGTCGTTACAGGTTCCTACGTATGCCTTTCGGCATTTCTTCGGCTCCGGAAATATTTCAGCGCGCCATGCACAAAGTACTAGAAGGTCTCACTGGCACAGCAGTCGTAATGGACGACATTCTAGTCTGGGGTGGCACTAAAGAAGAGCATGACGCAAATCTTGTCAATGTGCTGACAAGATGTCAAGAGCACAACTTGAAACTGAACAAAAAAAAAGTAACTTCTTGCATGAATCTGTCAAGTACCTAGGCCACGTGTTGACGCGCGACGGGTTGAGCCTGGATCCAGGGAGACTGGAAGATATTTTCCACGTGCAGGCCCCTTGCAACCGGAAAGAGCTACAGACATTCTTGGGTATGGTGAACTTCGTTTCCCGCTTCATTCCTAATATGTTAACACTCACAGCATCGTTCCGAGAACTTTTGAAAAAGAATGCCGCATGGGTTTGGGAAGACAGACATCAAAAGAGCTTTGAAGCAGTGCGCGAAGCACTAGCAACGGCTCCCATATTGGCATATTACCAGAAGGGCAAGCCAATCACCCTATCTGTAGACGCCAGCCAACACGGAATCGGCGCTGTGATAATGCAGGATGGACACCCCTTAGCTTACTCATCTCGCTCGCTGACAGAAGCGTAGCAAAGGTACACGCAGATAGAGAAAGAGATGCTAGCAATCGTCCACGGCTGTGAAAAATTCAAAGACTACATTTTTGGACAGCCAGAAGTCATCGTGGAATCTGATCACAAGCCGCTCGAAATGATTTTCAAGAAGCCATTATGCCAGTGCCCTCTTCGCCTGCAGCGTATGCGTCTAAACCCACAAAAATACCTTATAAATGTCAAGTACACTCCGGGAAAACAACTGTTCATCGCTGACGTGTTATCACGTTTTCCTAATAAAGCACAGCTCGTAGAACAGTGCACGCATTTCCACGTTAACACTATCGCTTGTCTTCAAGCTTCAGACAGGTGCCTGGAACAAGTTCTGCACGAGATGGACCATGACCCAAGCATGGTGAAACTTCGACAGTATGCAAGCACAGGCACAGCGTGGCCCATTGACAAGGCTGACGTCACTCCCGAGCTAGGCAGCTACTGGAGCTTCCGCGACGAGCTGCATACTGAATCCGGCCTTGTGTTCGGGAGCCTAGTCATAGACAGGTGCCTTATCATTCCTGCCAGACTGCGCAGTGAGGTACTGGCTTCTCTTCATGCTGCGCACACAGGAGCAGAAAAAATGAAGGCACGCGCCCGAACCGTTGTCTTCTGGCCAAGTATAAACAGCGATATTGAGGAAGTCGCTCAACGCTGTCAAACATGCCAAAAGTACAAATCAAGAAATGCGCGACTACCGCTGTTAAGTCACGAGATACCAACTCTGCCCTGGGAGTCAGTAGGAGCTGATATCTGTCATCACGACGGTGCCGAGTACTTAATTGTTGTTGACTTCTACTCTTTCTTTTTTGAAATCAGGCTTGTGCAAGCGCCGTCAGCTAACAAGGTTATTGCAGCATGCAATGACATCTTTGCAACACATGGCTTCCCAAGGCGACTTTGCACAGACAACGGACCACCCTTCAGTAGCCAACAGTTCAAGGATTACGCCGATAAGATTGGCCTGCAACACGTCCGGTCTAGTCCGTACTATCCCCGCTCGAATGGAATGGCAGAAAGCGCAGTACAGGAAGCTAAGAAGCTGTTAAGGCGGTTCCGTTTCGGCAGCACTGAATTTTGTGCCGCATTGCTTCAGTGCCGAAATTCACCTCGGGACTCTTCTCTGAAGTCCCCTGTGCAGAGGCTCATGGGTTGACAGACAAGAACGCTGCTTCCTGTACCAACCAGCCACCTACAGCCACAAACAATGCCACCGAAGACCGTGCGACGAAGGCTAGAAGACATTAAGAGCAAGCAACGCTGCTTCTACAACAGAGGTACACTGCCTCTTCCAGAGCTTCGCGCTGGCTCGACCGCAACTATGTACAACGCGCCCTCAAGATCATGGTCCCCTGTCACGGTCGTACGGCGGGCTGAGACTCCTCGTGCCTACATCATCAAAACGGAAGAGGGTCAACAGTTTCAGCGCACAAGACAACACCTCAATCCGGCTCCTCCTCCCTCGTATCCAGACCACGAGACACCCGCGCCGCTGCCAGCTGTGCAAGCCCAAGACACTACAGGGACATCAGAATCTACACAACTCCGCAGGAGTGAACGGAAGCGCCAACCGCCACGAAGATATCCGGCGCCAGAGTTATAAAACTCTGCTTGTTTCAACGATAAAAAAAAAAAAAGAGGGGAGATGTGACGTAGTGCAAGTCATGCACACGCGCCTAGCCGGACAGAAGCCGCCCCCATTTCTGTAATCTAACCGCTCGCATATATAACCGCTCGCCTTCTTGAATAAAGCGTCATTCATGCACCATGCTTCGTCGTGTCTACACAGATAAGCAGCCATCAGTACTGAAGACCACTGTTAGCAATGAAAATCCAGGAAATGAGCCTGAGATTATTCGCCATAAAGCCCCAAACCTCTGCTTCCACTGCGTCTGCACGTGTTCCAGCTCCTATGCTTCTGCAGCAAGACTATTTAAAACAACTGCAGCAGGACGATTTGTAGGCGCGTGTCAGTACTACAGACAATCACCATTAATATTAGCATTGTTGCAACAAGGTGTACAGCAAGCTCATAGTCGTCATAACTCTGGTGCAATTATCAGACACAGTGCAAGATATGACATTTTGGCTTACATCGCGCCTCATTTTAACGGAAATTTTATCAGAGGAAAAAATGTTTGAAATTTTTTTTAACTATACGGAGTCAAGCAGCGAGTATACAAAAGCAACCTCAGCTCAAAAAAAAAAACTTCACAAAGGAGCAGATGCAAGAGAGACTTCGAATCCCAACAAGTCATCTTCAGTGATGAGTCAACGTTCAGGACATACTGGGACCAAGAGAAATGTGTATGGCACTCAATGAGAAGCAAATTTCAGTGATCACACTCATAGGCAACTAAAAACGTGGATGAAGCCAGACGAGTGTACTTCTTTAGCACTGTAGTGGACAAATCCCTAAAGCTGCCGAAGCAGCTGCGAGGTCACTACACAAAAGGCTCAAGGCAAACGAGTTCACCGAAAGAACTGGGAGCAGCTATGGTCTTGGTGGCAAAGCGGTCATGGGAGTTTAGTCAAGCGATTAAGTTTTATAGAGACTGCCGCCGACCCAGAAATTAAGCATTGAACACACATTTATTTCTGATATTACGTGCTTATAGCTTTGTGCCAGCCGTCGTATGGTATGTTATGCAGGGTCCCGAGCCACTTGCATGACACTTGTATCTGCAGTGTGTACAAGTGTGTATACAGAGATGGTTACCACAGGTGTGCAGTCCAAAATCTGTCTATACAGTCAAACCTCATTAATTTGGCCCCTGTTAATTTGGATATTTTGACCTGCTGCTCCCTCCCTTCAAAAACCTACATAGATCCATAGCAGAGAACTCATTAATTCGGCGTGCACCGATTAACGGCTGGTGCTGAAGCGAGTTTTAGGAGTACAAGTACAAAAATGGAAATGAGGAGCAGATAGACCCCGATGACTTTGTCAGTATGCAGATGTGGATCCATGCCCTGGAAGAAAGCCCAGATTCAGGATTGCTATAAGCTGATAAAGACTTGCTATCACAAAAAGACGTCAAGAACATTAACATGGACCTTAAAACCTGCACCCAGAGGGAAATGTAGCTCCGCTATGGCGGCAAGGCTGTCTGCATTGACTCAACCCAAGGCACCAACTCTCACGGGCTACAACTTACGACTGTGCTTGTAATTGCAGCTGACCGGACAGGCATTCCTTGCGCCTATCTTACAAGTACAAGTACAAAACTGGAAATGAGGAGCAGATAGACCCCAATGAGTTTGTCAGTATGCAGATGTGGATCCATGCCCTGGAAGAAAGCCCAGATTCAGGATTGCTATAAGCTGATAAAGAGTTGCTATCACAAAAAGAGGTCAAGAACATTAACATGGACCTTAAAACCTGCACCCAGAGGGAAATGTAGCTCCGCTATGGCGGCAAGGCTGTCTGCATTGATTCAACCCACGGCACCAACTCTCACGGGCTACAACTTACGACTGTGCTTGTAATTGCAGCTGACTGGACAGGCATTCCTTGCGCCTATCTTACAAGTACAAGTACAAAACTGGAAATGAGGAGCAGATAGACCCCAATGACTTTGTCAGTATGCAGATGTGGATCCATGCCCTCGAAGAAAGCCCAGATTCAGGATTGCTATAAGCTGATAAAGACTTGCTATCACAAAAAGACGTCAAGAACATTAACATGGACCTTAAAACCTGCACCCAGAGGGAAATGTAGCTCCGCTATGGCGGCAAGGCTGCCTGCATTGACTCAACCAACGGCACCAACTCTCACGGGCTACAACTTACGACTGTGCTTGCAATTGCAGCTGACCGGACAGGCATTCCTTGCGCCTATCTTACAAGTACAAGTACAAAACTGGAAATGAGGAGCAGATATTTGAGCAGGAGCAGATAAATGAGGAGCAGATATGAGGAGCAGGCCACGCTTATTTTTCAGGTGAAAGGCTGTAGCCTATCGCAGCTATTGAGCGCGAGCATAAACATGTCTACGACTAGACATTCAGACCGTCCACCACGTCAATACGCGAGTGCCCAACGCGGCGATAACTCCACGAGGTTGAGTAATGAACCTTACTCCTTCAGGGGAGTGCGCGGAGGGGATCGCGGTCGAGGCGACCACCTCCGCACGAGGCGGGGTGGTCCTACCGAAAAGCGAGGGAGCGGTCAAAAGACCACGCCGACGCCAGCCTCAACGTCGCGCGGCTCCCCGGCCGACGAAGGCCCTCCTCAGGCCAAGTTCCTTTCAACGGTCGGCTCCGCACAGAAGAACGACCGTCTGTGGGGAGAAGCGTACTTTGTCGATGCTGGGCATGAGTTGAAGCCATCTCCTCAGCGCCATACCTTCACTCCTGGCGCGGATGGACTTACCAACCTGGTGGATGAGGTTTACTCTAGCCTCATCGCCAAAGCGCCCACTTTTGGAAGAGTAGTGCCCAACTCCTGTCTGGGCTACTACAGTGCAGCAGCATGCTACGCTCGCAAGCTATACATCCATCATGAGAACAAGAACCATCTGACCTATCACGAAAAGGTCTTTGTGCAGCGCATGATGGAGATGAAGCTACCGCTGCCAGAACCCATATCCGACTTCGTGTCTGGATTTGGGAATGTAAGGCTCCCAGACGGAACCTTACTTGAATTTGAGCTTCCGCCCCGAACCTACAAGTTTGTGAAACCCACATACGGTTGGTTCGGCAAATTCACAGCGGACACTCACTATTTGTACAAGTCCATTCCTTGCCTGGCTGTGTACGCCCAGAGAATCTGTGCGGACCTTGAAGCCAGTCAAGGGAAAGGTTCACCCGCATGGGATGTACCAGTGACTCTCCGACCAGAAAAGGACGGAGATGTATCCAGCAACCCCACACGAAACATCTTGGGGTATGACAAAGCAACGGTTTATCGCACTGACGCGATAACGTTCATGCAGTAGCTTGGGATTCGCTCTGACGATTTCCCAACTGAGAACAACTCTATCCCGTTCTCCCCCAAGCTACTGCAAGCCATTGCTGTCCACTTGAGGGGCACCAGTGTGTTTAGACTTGTGCAGGCCGCCTACGACACAGTAGGTTCACAGGCCCTTGTCCCGTTCCAGAGATCTGTCTCTGGGATTACAACTACAGAAGCGTCCGACAGGACAATGTTGACAGGCGAATTAGTCGCCCCATCTGCACAGCTAGTAGATAGCAGGTTGTCTACAGCTTCTTCGGTATACCTGTACCGGCTGTTCAACGAGCCTATCTATTGGCAAGTACTTCCAGAAGTGAAGGCGCCCCGCGCGTCATCCAAACCATTACCTGCCGCGCCTCATCACGTCTCATCAGATATGGGTTGGTCAGCTCATGTAGATTATGTGGCAAACAAAGCTATGCGGAAGTTAATGTATCTAAAACGGGCCCTGCGGTACTCTACGAGGGAAGCCAAACTTTTGGCTTATGTGATGTGTATTCGCCCGATCTTGGAATATGCGAACGTGGCATGGTTTCCGTTTGCCCAAAATCAAATATCTACTCTCGAAGCTGTCCAGCGGAAGACCGCACGTTTTATCTGCAACAGATAACAAGCGCACCGACTCACCCACGCAGATGCTGACCGAGATCGGGCTTCATACACTAACCAGCTGTGCGCTGCTACAACGTCTGAAATTTTTGTACCTTATCTTGCATAACATGATTAAAGTAAATCCTGATACCTACATTTCTTTCAATACTTGCAGAGAAACCCGTCATAAGCATCAATTCACACTCCAAGAATATTTTTGTGCCATTAATACCTACAGTTTTTCGTTTTTCCCGCGAGCTGTGCGTGAGTGGAATTCTTTAGATCAGAGTGTGGTCTCGCAGTCTTCAATTGACAAATTTGTTGAACTTGCTAGCATTTCTGTACTGTCATCAACGCGGATGTGATGTCATCACTTATGTGTCTTCCTTTTGCTTTTTATGTATAAATGTAAATCTGTGATAACGTCAGTGCATGAATGACGGTATCCTAAGTGTTTTTTTTATGTGCTTGCCTCTTTTTTGTTGCAGTGTCTTCGCATACTCTTGTGTACAAACGCGTGTATGGTTCTATGAGCAAATGTATACGGGCACTTAATCCACTCCTGTAAAAATCCCTAAAAGGGTTGACAGTATCTCCAAATAAATAAAAAAAAAAGATAGACCCCAATGACTTTGTCAGTATGCAGATGTGGATCGATGCCCTGGAAGAAAGCCCAGATTCAGGATTGCTATAAGCTGATAAAGAGTTGCTCTCACAAAAAGACGTCAAGAACATCAACATGGACCTTATAACTTGTACCCAGAGGGAAATGTAGCTCCGCTATGGCGGCAAAGCAGTCTGCATTGACTCAACCCACGGCACCAACTCTCACGGGCTACAACTTACGACTGTGCTTGTAATTGCAGCTGACCGGACAGGCATTCCTTCCGCCTATCTTACAAGTACAAGTACAAAACTGGAAATGAGGAGCAGATAGACCCCAATGACTTTGTCAGTATGTAGACGTGGATCCATGCCCTGGAAGAAAGCCCAGATTCAGGACTGCTATAAGCTGATAAAGAGTTGCTCTCACAAAAAGACGTCAAGAACATTAACATGGACCTTATAACTTGTACCCAGAGGGAAATGTAGCTCCGCTATGGCGGCAAGGCTGTCTGCATTGACTCAACCCACGGCACCAACTCTCACGGGCTACAACTTACGACTGTGCTTGTAATTGCAGCTGACCGGACAGGCATTCCTTCCGCCTATCTTACAAGTACAAAACTGGAAATGAGGAGCAGATAGACCCCAATGACTTTGTCAGTATGCAGATGTGGATCCATGCCCTGGAAGAAAGCCCAGATTCAGGATTGCTATAAGTTGATAAAGAGTTGCTCTCACAAAAAGACGTCAAGAACATTAACATGGACCTTATAACTTGCACCCAGAGGGAAATGTAGCTCCGCTATGGCGGCAAGGCTGTCTGCATTGACTCAACCCACGGCACCAACTCTCACGGGCTACAACTTACGACTGTGCTTGTAATTGCAGCTGACCGGACAGGCATTCCTTCCGCCTATCTTACAAGTACAAGTACAAAACTGGAGATGAGGAGCAGATAGACCCCGATGACTTTGTCAGTATGCAGATGTGGATCCATGACCGGGAAGAAAGCCCAGATTCAGCCTTGCTATAAGCTGATAAAGAGTTGCTCTCACAAAAAGACGTCAAGAACATTAACATGGACCTTATAACTTGTACCCAGAGGGAAATGTAGCTCCGCTATGGCGGCAAGGTTGTCTGCATTGACTCAAACCACGGCACCAACTTTCACGGGCTACAACTTACGACTGTGCTTGTAATTGCAGCTGACTGGACAGGCATTCCTTGCGCCTATCTTACAAGTACAAGTACAAAACTGGAAATGAGGAGCAGATAGACCCCGATGACTTTTTCAGTATGCAGATGTGGATCCATGACCGGGAAGAAAGCCCAGATTCAGCCTTGCTATAAGCTGATAAAGAGTTGCTCTCACAAAAAGACGTCAAGAACATTAACATGGACCTTATAACTTGCACCCAGAGGGAAATGTAGCTCCGCTATGGCGGCAAGGCTGTCTGCATTGACTTAACCCACGGCACCAACTCTCACGGGCTACAACTTACGACTGTGCTTGTAATTGCAGCTGACCGGACAGGCATTCCTTCCGCCTATCTTACAAGTACAAGTACAAAACTGGAGATGAGGAGCAGATAGACCCCGATGACTTCAGTATGCAGATGTGGATCCATGACCGGGAAGAAAGCCCAGATTCAGCCTTGCTATAAGCTGATAAAGAGTTGCTCTCGCAAAAAGACGTCAAGAACATTAACATGGACCTTATAACTTGTACCCAGAGGGAAATGTAGCTCCGCTATGGCGGCAAGGCTGTCTGCATTGACTCAACCCACGGCACCAACTCTCACGGGCTACAACTTACGACTGTGCTTGTAATTGCAGCTGACCGGACAGGCATTCCTTCCGCCTATCTTACAAGTACAAAACTGGAAATGAGGAGCAGATAGACCCCAATGACTTTGTCAGTATGGAGATGTGGATCCATGCCCTGGAAGAAAGCCCAGATTCAGGATTGCTATAAGTTGATAAAGAGTTGCTCTCACAAAAAGACGTCAAGAACATTAACATGGACCTTATAACTTGCACCCAGAGGGAAATGTAGCTCCGCTATGGCGGCAAGGCTGTCTGCATTGACTCAACCCACGGCACCAACTCTCACGGGCTACAACTTACGACTGTGCTTGTAATTGCAGCTGACTGGACAGGCATTCCTTGCGCCTATCTTACAAGTACAAGTACAAAACTGGAAATGAGGAGCAGATAGACCCCGATGACTTTTTCAGTATGCAGATGTGGATCCATGACCGGGAAGAAAGCCCAGATTCAGCCTTGCTATAAGCTGATAAAGAGTTGCTCTCACAAAAAGACGTCAAGAACATTAACATGGATCTTATAACTTGTACCCAGAGGGAAATGTAGCTCCGCTACGGCGGCAAGGCTGTCTGGATTGACTCAACCCACGGCACCAACTCTCACGGGCTACAACTTACGACTGTGCTTGTAATTGCAGCTGACCGGACAGGCATTCCTTCCGCCTATCTTACAAGTACAAGTACAAAACTGGAGATGAGGAGCAGATAGACCCCGATGACTTTGTCAGTATGCAGATGTGGATCCATGACCGGGAAGAAAGCCCAGATTCAGCCTTGCTATAAGCTGATAAAGAGTTGCTCTCACAAAAAGACGTCAAGAACATTAACATGGACCTTATAACTTGTACCCAGAGGGAAATGTAGCTCCGCTATGGCGGCAAGGCTGTCTGCATTGACTCAACCCACGGCACCAACTTTCACGGGCTACAACTTACGACTGTGCTTGGAATTGCAGCTGACTGGACAGGCATTCCTTGCGCCTATCTTACAAGTACAAGTACAAAACTGGAAATGAGGAGCAGATAGACCCCGATGACTTTTTCAGTATGCAGATGTGGATCCATGACCGGGAAGAAAGCCCAGATTCAGCCTTGCTATAAGCTGATAAAGAGTTGCTCTCACAAAAAGACGTCAAGAACATTAACATGGACCTTATAACTTGCACCCAGAGGGAAATGTAGCTCCGCTATGCCGGCAAGGCTGTCTGCATTGACTTAACCCACGGCACCAACTCTCACGGGCTACAACTTACGACTGTGCTTGTAATTGCAGCTGACCGGACAGGCATTCCTTCCGCCTATCTTACAAGTACAAGTACAAAACTGGAGATGAGGAGCAGATAGACCCCGATGACTTCAGTATGCAGATGTGGATCCATGACCGGGAAGAAAGCCCAGATTCAGCCTTGCTATAAGCTGATAAAGAGTTGCTCTCGCAAAAAGACGTCAAGAACATTAACATGGACCTTATAACTTGTACCCAGAGGGAAATGTAGCTCCGCTATGGCGGCAAGGCTGTCTGCATTGACTCAACCCACGGCACCAACTCTCACGGGCTACAACTTACGACTGTGCTTGTAATTGCAGCTGACCGGACAGGCATTCCTTCCGCCTATCTTACAAGTACAAAACTGGAAATGAGGAGCAGATAGACCCCAATGACTTTGTCAGTATGCAGATGTGGATCCATGCCCTGGAAGAAAGCCCAGATTCAGGATTGCTATAAGTTGATAAAGAGTTGCTCTCACAAAAAGACGTCAAGAACATTAACATGGACCTTATAACTTGCACCCAGAGGGAAATGTAGCTCCGCTATGGCGGCAAGGCTGTCTGCATTGACTCAACCCACGGCACCAACTCTCACGGGCTACAACTTACGACTGTGCTTGTAATTGCAGCTGACCGGACAGGCATTCCTTCCGCCTATCTTACAAGTACAAGTACAAAACTGGAGATGAGGAGCAGATAGACCCCGATGACTTTGTCACTATGCAGATGTGGATCCATGACCGGGAAGAAAGCCCAGATTCAGCCTTGCTATAAGCTGATAAAGAGTTGCTCTCACAAAAAGACGTCAAGAACATTAACATGGACCTTATAACTTGTACCCAGAGGGAAATGTAGCTCCGCTATGGCGGCAAGGTTGTCTGCATTGACTCAACCCACGGCACCAACTTTCACGGGCTACAACTTACGACTGTAGTTGTAATTGCAGCTGACTGGACAGGCATTCCTTGCGCCTATCTTACAAGTACAAGTACAAAACTGGAAATGAGGAGCAGATAGACCCCGATGACTTTTTCAGTATGCAGATGTGGATCCATGACCGGGAAGAAAGCAAAGATTCAGCCTTGCTATAAGCTGATAAAGAGTTGCTCTCACAAAAAGACGTCAAGAACATTAACATGGACCTTATAACTTGCACCCAGAGGGAAATGTAGCTCCGCTATGGCGGCAAGGCTGTCTGCATTGACTTAACCCACGGCACCAACTCTCACGGGCTACAACTTACGACTGTGCTTGTAATTGCAGCTGACCGGACAGGCATTCCTTCCGCCTATCTTACAAGTACAAGTACAAAACTGGAGATGAGGAGCAGATAGACCCCGATGACTTCAGTATGCAGATGTGGATCCATGACCGGGAAGAAAGCCCAGATTCAGCCTTGCTATAAGCTGATAAAGAGTTGCTCTCGCAAAAAGACGTCAAGAACATTAACATGGACCTTATAACTTGTACCCAGAGGGAAATGTAGCTCCGCTATGGCGGCAAGGCTGTCTGCATTGACTCAACCCACGGCACCAACTCTCACGGGCTACAACTTACGACTGTGCTTGTAATTGCAGCTGACCGGACAGGCATTCCTTCCGCCTATCTTACAAGTACAAAACTGGAAATGAGGAGCAGATAGACCCCAATGACTTTGTCAGTATGCAGATGTGGATCCATGCCCTGGAAGAAAGCCCAGATTCAGGATTGCTATAAGTTGATAAAGAGTTGCTCTCACAAAAAGACGTCAAGAACATTAACATGGACCTTATAACTTGCACCCAGAGGGAAATGTAGCTCCGCTATGGCGGCAAGGCTGTCTGCATTGACTCAACCCACGGCACCAACTCTCACGGGCTACAACTTACGACTGTGCTTGTAATTGCAGCTGACTGGACAGGCATTCCTTGCGCCTATCTTACAAGTACAAAACTGGAAATGAGGAGCAGATAGACCCCGATGACTTTTTCAGTATGCAGATGTGGATCCATGACCGGGAAGAAAGCCCAGATTCAGCCTTGCTATAAGCTGATAAAGAGTTGCTCTCACAAAAAGACGTCAAGAACATTAACATGGATCTTATAACTTGTACCCAGAGGGAAATGTAGCTCCGCTACGGCGGCAAGGCTGTCTGGATTGACTCAACCCACGGCACCAACTCTCACGGGTACAACTTACGACTGTGCTTGTAATTGCAGCTGACCGGACAGGCATTCCTTCCGCCTATCTTACAAGTACAAGTACAAAACTGGAAATGAGGAGCAGATAGACCCCAATGACTTTGTCAGTATGTAGACGTGGATCCATGCCCTGGAAGAAAGCCCAGATTCAGGACTGCTATAAGCTGATAAAGAGTTGCTCTCACAAAAAGACGTCAAGAACATTAACATGGACCTTATAACTTGTACCCAGAGGGAAATGTAGCTCCGCTATGGCGGCAAGGCTGTCTGCATTGACTCAACCCACGGCACCAACTCTCACGGGCTACAACTTACGACTGTGCTTGTAATTGCAGCTGACCGGACAGGCATTCCTTGCGCCTATCTTACAAGTACAAGTACAAAACTGGAAATGAGGAGCAGATAGACCCCGATGACTTTTTCAGTATGCAGATGTGGATCCATGACCGGGAAGAAAGCCCAGATTCAGCCTTGCTATAAGCTGATAAAGAGTTGCTCTCGCAAAAAGACGTCAAGAACATTAACACGGACCTTATAACTTGTACCCAGAGGGAAATGTAGCTCCGCTATGGCGGCAAGGCTGTCTGCATTGACTCAACCCACGGCACCAACTCTCACGGGCTACAACTTACGACTGTGCTTGTAATTGCAGCTGACCGGACAGGCATTCTTTCCGCCTATCTTACAAGTACAAAACTGGAAATGAGGAGCAGATAGACCCCAATGACTTTGTCAGTATGCAGATGTGGATACATGCCCTGGAAGAAAGCCCAGATTCAGGATTGCTATAAGTTGATAAAGAGTTGCTCTCACAAAAAGACGTCAAGAACATTAACATGGACCTTATAACTTGCACCCAGAGGGAAATGTAGCTCCGCTATGGCGGCAAGGCTGTCTGCATTGACTCAACCCACGGCACCAACTCTCACGGGCTACAACTTACGACTGTGCTTGTAATTGCAGCTGACTGGACAGGCATTCCTTGCGCCTATCTTACAAGTACAAGTACAAAACTGGAAATGAGGAGCAGATAGACCCCGATGACTTTTTCAGTATGCAGATGTGGATCCATGACCGGGAAGAAAGCCCAGATTCAGCCGACATAATTATTGAAACCTCAGTTCTCGCTACGTTGAGACCTCCCCGTGGTCTAATGACTATCTTGGTGTCTTCCTTCGGCATGTCTATCGGCATCATCGCCGCTTTCGTTACCGAGGCTGCAACTCTCTTAGCAAAACTGGCCCTAGTCTTGGGTCTAGACTGGCGAGTAGTGGCGGCGGACTCACCGTTTTCCTTGCCGGCCATGATCTGCTTGATGCGCTTGCCGGAGGCCGACCAGCCTTCGGCTTCTTCCGGTGTAATGTCCTCTCCGGGAACTTCAATGGACGTACGCCCGCCGAGACTGCCGATGCTCGGCGCTGACGTTATGTTGTCTCCCATCGACGTGGCCACTTCCATGTCGGACGCCATCTTGGTCGTACTCGTCGTCGGGTTAGGCCTAGCGGCCGGGCCCGTCGCCACCGGTGGCCGTACTTGTGGTAGGCCGACGCTAGGCCGCAGCCGGTGCAGGGGAAGACTTGCTCCATCCGAAATTCATAACCAATTTAATCGGAGGAACAGACATGGTCAGCAGGCAATGGACAACAATTTTCGGTGACAAAGAGAAGCAGCGGTAACACAGCGGAGAGTCCGGACAGGAGTTGGGCACTACTCTTCCAAAAGTGGGCGCTTTGGCGGTGAGGCTAGAGTAAACCTCATCCACCAGGTTGCTAAGTCCATCCGCGCCAGGAGTGAAGGTATGGCGCTGAGGAGATGGCTTCAACTCGTGCCCAGCATCGACAAAGTACGCTTCTCCCCACAAACGGTCGTTCTTTTGTGCGGTGCCGACCGTTGAAAGGAACTTAGCCTGAGGAGGGCCTTCGTCGGCCGGGGAGCCGCGCGACGTTGAGGCTGGCGTCGGCGTGATCTTTTGACTGCTCCCTCGCTTTTGGGTAGGACCACCCCGCCTCGTGCGCAGGCGGTCGCCTCGACCGCGATCACCTCCGCGCACTCCCCTGAAGGAGTAAGGTTCATTACTCAACCTCGTGGAGTTATCGCCGCGTTGGGCACTCACGTATTGACGTGGTGGACGGTCTGAATGTCTAGTCGTAGACATGTTTATGCTCGCGCTCAATAGCTGCGATAGGCTACAGCCTTTCACCTGAAAAATAAGCGTGGCCTGCTCCTCATATCTGCTCCTCATTTATCTGCTCCTGCTCAAATATCTGCTCCTCATTTCCAGTTTTGTACTTGTACTTGTAAGATAGGCGGAAGGAATGCCTGTCCGGTCAGCTGCAATTACAAGCACAGTCGTAAGTTGTAGCCCTGAGAGTTGGTGCCGTGGGTTGAGTCAATGCAGACAGCCTTGCCGCCATAGCGGAGCTACATTTCCCTCTGGGTACAAGTTATAAGGTCCATGTTAATGTTCTTGACGTCTTTTTGTGAGAGCAACTCTTTATCAGCTTATAGCAATCCTGAATCTGGGCTTTCTTCCAGGGCATCGATCCACATCTGCATACTGACAAAGTCATTGGGGTCTATCTTTTTTTTTTTATTTATTTGGAGATACTGTCAATCCCTTTAGGGATTTTTACAGGAGTGGATTAAGTGCCCGTATACATTTGCTCATAGAACCATACACGCGTTTGTACACAAGAGTATGCGAAGACACTGCAACAAAAAAGAGGCAAGCACATAAAAAAAAACACTTAGGATACCGTCATTCATGCACTGACGTTATCACAGATTTACATTTATACATAAAAAGCAAAAGGAAGACACATAAGTGATGACATCACATCCGCGTTGATGACAGTACAGAAATGCTAGCAAGTTCAACAAATTTGTCAATTGAAGACTGCGAGACCACACTCTGATCTAAAGAATTCCACTCACGCACAGCTCGCGGGAAAAACGAAAAACTGTAGGTATTATTGGCACAAAAATATTCTTGGAGTGTGAATTGATGCTTATGACGGGTTTCTCTGCAAGTATTGAAAGAAATGTAGGTATCAGGATTTACTTTAATCATGTTATGCAAGGTAAGGTACAAAAATTTCAGACGTTGTAGCAGCGCACGGCTGGTTATTGTATGAAGCCCAATCTCGGTCAGCATCTGCGTGGGTGAGTCGGTGCGCTGGTATCTGTTGCAGATAAAACGTGCGGCCTTCCGCTGGACAGCTTCGAGAGTAGATATTTGATTTTGGGCAAACGGAAACCATGCCACGTTCGCATATTCCAAGATCGGGCGAATACACATCACATAAGCCAAAAGTTTGGCTTCCCTCGTAGAGTACCGCAGGGCCCGTTTTAGATACATTAACTTCCGCATAGCTTTGTTTGCCACATAATCTACATGAGCTGACCAACCCATATCTGATGAGACGTGATGAGGCGCGGCAGGCAATGGTTTGGATGAATGGTTTGGAGTTTGTAAATCTCATCTCATAAGTCTATCCCTCCTCACTTCATCCTGATTGTCATGGCAAGTGTTATCACGCGGTTCGCGCGCTATCTTCTGTTCCACCAATAAGAGTAAAATTCAACCGGTCTTAATTGGCAATTGATCGTTCGTCATCCCAAAACATGCTTATACACTAATAAAATGCATTCGGGAAGAACATATTAGTTTAGGACGCTTATATTCTTCAAAACACACACCGTGAAATACTAAAGCCTTTCAGCATTTCGTTTCTGCTGAAAGGCGACCAGTTCGGCTATGAGTTCAGCCTCTGAGATTGCGTCCACTAAAAAAATGTCACCCACTGCTTGCTTTAATGTTTATACATCCGGGCAGCAAAATATAACTTATTAAAATCATGGGGGAATGCAAAGTAGTCTACTGCGCGCGTATGCAGGCACCTACACGAGATCACTGTCCAAAAGACGGGCCTGCCGAGCACAACTCTTAATCACTTCCTTCTGGGTTAAAAGTAACCAACTTTCTGCAAGCCAAACTGTGGTTTCAGAACCTTTGTTGGCCAGTTTCTTATCGGTCCAGTAGCAGTCTACTTGCTCGAGTGAGCGGTATACCTCAAGCGTTACTCTGAAACGGGCCGGGCCCGGGCTGGGCCTCACTCTGGGATTCACGGGCCGGGCCGGGCTCGCTACAGCGATAATTTAGCGGGCCTGGGCCGGGCCCGGGCTCGTGCAGTGCTCTACGGCATACAATAACAGGCATGACAAGTGTGCGCGTGCGTTGCAAATGAAGCAGAAGACTTGCACGAGTTCTGTACTTTAGCACTTGTTTCTGTTTGGCACTAGTGTCACGCTACGCCCTGGATCCATGCCCTGGAAGAAAGCCCAGATTCAGGACTGCTATAAGCTGATAAAGAGTTGCTCTCACAAAAAGACGTCAAGAATATTAACATGGACCTTATAACTTGTACCCAGAGGGAAATGTAGCTCCGCTATGGCAGCAAGGCTGTCTGCATTGACTCAACCCACGGCACCAACTCTCACGGGCTACAACTTACGACTGTGTTTGTAATTGCAGCTGACCGGACAGGCATTCCTTCCGCCTATCTTACAAGTACAAAACTGGAAATGAGGAGCAGATAGACCCCAATGACTTTGTCAGTATGCAGATGTGGATCCATGCCCTGGAAGAAAGCCCAGATTCAGGATTGCTATAAGTTGATAAAGAGTTGCTCTCACAAAAAGACGTCAAGAACATTAACATGAACCTTATAACTTGCACCCAGAGGGAAATGTAGCTCCGCTATGGCGGCAAGGCTGTCTGCATTGACTCAACCCACGGCACCAACTCTCACGGGCTACAACTTACGACTGTGCTTGTAATTGCAGCTGACCGGACAGGCATTCCTTCCGCCTATCTTACAAGTACAAGTACAAAACTGGAGATGAGGAGCAGATAGACCCCGATGACTTTGTCAGTATGCAGATGTGGATCCATGACCGGGAAGAAAGCCCAGATTCAGCCTTGCTATAAGCTGATAAAGAGTTGCTCTCACAAAAAGACGTCAAGAACATTAACATGGACCTTATAACTTGTACCCAGAGGGAAATGTAGCTCCGCTATGGCGGCAAGGCTGTCTGCATTGACTCAACCCACGGCACCAACTCTCACGGGCTACAACTTACGACTGTGCTTGTAATTGCAGCTGACTGGACAGGCATTCCTTGCACCTATCTTACAAGTACAAGTACAAAACTGGAAATGAGGAGCAGATAGACCCCGATGACTTTTTCAGTATGCAGATGTGGATCCATGACCGGGAAGAAAGCCCAGATTCAGCCTTGCTATAAGCTGATAAAGAGTTGCTCTCACAAAAAGACGTCAAGAACATTAACATGGACCTTATAACTTGTACCCAGAGGGAAATGTAGCTCCGCTATGGCGGCAAGGCTGTCTGCATTGACTCAACCCACGGGACTAACTCTCACGGGCTACAACTTACGACTGTGCTTGTAATTGCAGCTGACTGGACAGGCATTCCTTGCGCCTATCTTACAAGTACAAGCACAAAACTGGAAATGAGGAGCAGATAGACCCCGATGACTTTTTCAGTATGCAGATGTGGATCCATGACCGGGAAGAAAGCCCAGATTCAGCTTTGCTATAAGCTGATAAAGAGTTGCTCTCACAAAAAGACGTCAAGAACATTAACATGGATCTTATAACTTGTACCCGGAGGGAAATGTAGCTCCGCTACGGCGGCAAGGCTGTCTGGATTGACTCAACCGACGGCACCAACTCTCACGGGCTACAACTTACGACTGTGCTTGTAATTGCAGCTGACTGGACAGGCATTCCTTGCGCCTATCTTACAAGTACAAGTACAAAACTGGAAATGAGCAGCAGATAGACCCCGATGACTTTGTCAGTATGCAGATGTGGATCCATGACCGGGAAGAAAGCCCAGATTCAGCCTTGCTATAAGCTGATAAAGAGTTGCTCTCACAAAAAGACGTCAAGAACATTAACATGGACCTTATAACTTGTACCCAGAGGGAAATGTAGCTCCGCTATGGCGGCAAGGCTGTCTGCATTGACTCAACCCACGGCACCAACTCTCACGGGCTCCAACTTACGACTGTGCTTGTAATTGCAGCTGACTGGACAGGCATTCCTTGCGCCTATCTTCTCTAACGAGGCACATCGGAGGAAAGTATGATTCGGTTTTTCAGGCAATTAAAGCAAGAGAGACTTTGAATGACATCAAGTCATCTTCAGTAATGAGTCAACGTTCAGGACGTACTGGGACCAAGAGAGATGTGTATGGCACTCCCTGATGAGCAAATTTCAGTGACCCCACTCATAGGCAACTGAAAATGTGGATGAAGCCAGACAAGTGCACTTCTTTAGCACTGTAGTGGACAAATGCCTAAAGCCGCCGAAGCAGCTGCGAGGTCACTACACAAAAGGCTCAAGGCAAACGAGTTCTCCGAAAGAAGTGGGAGCAGCTATGGTCTACGTGGCAAAGCGGTCATGGGAGTTTAGTCAAGCGATTAAGTTTTATAGAGACTGCCGCCGACCCAGAAATTAAGCATTGAACGCACGTTTATTTCTGATATTACGTGCTAACAGATTTGTGCCAGCCATTGTACGGTATGTTATGCAGGGTCCCGAGCCACTTTCATGACACTTGTATCTATAGTGTGTACAAGTGTGTATACAGAGATAGTTACTACAGGTGCACAGTGCAAAATCTGTCTATACAGTCAAACCTCATTTATTTGGCCCCTGTTAATTCGGAGAGTTTGACCTGCTCCTCTCTCCCTTCAAAAGCGTACATACGTCTATACCAGCGAACTCTCGTTAATTCAGCGCACACCGATTAACTGTTGGTGCTGAAGCAAGTTTTAGGAGCACGCATCGCTATGACCATCATCCGGAAACTCGTGCCGGGCCGGATTGTCCCCTCCATTACGAGGGGTAGCGCTGCTATAATTTCTAAGGCGAGTTTCCAGAGCACGCATCGCTACTGTCATCCCTTTGCTCAGAAGTAAGAAAAATACCTAGGTAGGTATAGATGTGCATATCGCGGTATTGTGCCAGTTTAGCAATGGCTCTGCAAGGCGTCCTTTGGCGACATCCAAATGAAGCGATTGTGCAGTACTTGCCCAAGTGTACGCCTGTCGGTTGAGACCTGCACATCCAGCTTCGAGGGCTACAATGCCCTGTGCCTTAATCTTAAGCGTGCAGATTTTGCAGTCGTGTACGTTGGAGGGAATCACATTAGGAGGCCTAATGGCAGTTCGCAAGCGATATGCGACAGACTGAAGGTACATGGTTGCTCACCGCATCCAATTCCTATCGAGTTCAGTATGGAATTCTCATATATTTCCCATCACAGGCCCTTGTCATGACGAAACACCGCGGCAAGATTTTCGCTATGAACACGACAGGTGCCACATCGTGCAGCAGGAGCAGGACGAGCGCTGAGGCAAGCCGTCGCTTTTTTAACCGCAAGTTGACAGCTGCGTTTGAGCGGATGCCATGTGTAGGCATCTTGGATGCCATGTGTAGGCATCTTGAACCCAGACGTGAGTACCGATTCATGCTTGCCTTAACTGTTGCGCGCCTTTCACAAAAAGGCAAGCGCAGTCAGCAAGCCTGCAGAGCGCTGTAGCGGTGTGCCGATGAACAATAAAGGGGAAAATTGGCTCAGCTGCTCTGTAACTGGTACAGTGCAGTTGACAGGACAAATAGTATGCCAACGCACCTTTGGTCTAGTGCCCGCATGTTTTTCACAACCGAGTACACGTCCAAAACTTTCACTTTCTTTGTCTCATCGGGTGGCGTTCTAGCGCTTTAAACAGACGCGCTCGTGCCGAGGACTGTACAAGGAAGATGAGAGAAATATAGTGGTGCTTTACAACAATGCTTGTGCACGGAAAAACAAATAGTCGTGGAGAAAAAGTTCAACACCTCCACATGACAGTGAACTTGCAAACTGTCCTGATAAAAGTGAAGGCGAGCAGACAGTGACACAGTCCCCTTGCTGTTCTCAGAGCCCAAACTTTCCTACACCAGTCAACCTTTGTTTTTTTATAGAGTCTGTGAATTGAGGTGTCCACCTACAGTTACAGCAATGCCGTTATCCTTCAAGGCCAATATCCAGGTGGCTGGCATACTTTCAAAGCCTTTGGTAACATAGCAGCTATACTCTTGCAAGCATTCTAATTATTGCTTGGTGCACTGAAGGGGATGCAGTATACCATACACACTTGTCAAACTCTTAAGAAGTAATTACATGAGGTGACATTCTTTGGTGATGTGTCCCGCTACACCATTGCCTATCACTGGCATGCCCTCGAAGAGTCACCGTGTCGTTCAGTCACCTCACGGCATTGGGGAAGTGCAATTATACTAGCTCCCTGTTTTTAAGACTAAGCACCATGAAGTATGACAACAGTGCTAATGAAAAATCTTCTGGTAATATACTGCATTTCTAATGGATGCTTTAAGTGTTGGAAAAATTTGCAAGAAGTGACTTTCGTCACTCACAACCATAATAGTTAAAAATAGGTAGCCAAAATGACCTTCCTTGCTCCATTATGCCTACCAAGCTCTCACTTTACTAGAGGAAAGTCCGTTCGATACACCCTGCACATGGGCGTCCGGAGGGGGGGGGCAAGGGGGGGCGGCTGCACCCCCCTGGAAAATCACTGACTCGAACCGTGAGTGATGGCCGCACGCCAGGGTCGGTGGTGCGCTCAGCCAAAAGGGTGAAAGCAGCTCCGCTTCCACGCTTTGGGTCACATCTGCGAAATGCCGCGTCCGGGCGCGCGTCGTTCCGTCGTTGTCAAACCACGCCATCGTTAGCTCTACAAAAGGGCGACCTGTTGCACACATACAGCGGCACCTGTGAGCATGTGTTTCGAGCCGTCTTGAGAGGGGTGTCTGTTTCTTTGATCTCTAGAGAGAAAGCGACACGGAGACAGACAGTGCACAGGACATCTTGTTTTCGCCTTCGTACGCCGGCCACCGATCAATTCTTCAGGAGGGAAGGACAAATCAGCCGTGTCCACCCCCACTTTGTCGGGGTGCTCAGTAGCAAGCGGGCGACCAGACGGCGCCGCTCGCTGTCTCCTCCGATCCTCGGGAGAGCGCAGTTCGGTAGAAGCGCCGCTTTCAGAATCTTCAGCAAAGGGGATTAGCTGCTTTTGTTCACGGCGACGCAGTCTCTAGAGGCGCCCTACACCAGCGTTCTTTACGTCTTCTCCGAAAACCAGCGCCTTTGGTCAACGCAGCCCGATGGCGCCTGCATGGCTCGCCTGTCCCCTCTGGCTGGGCCTCAAACACAACAGCGCCCATGTACTGTGCGATGTCAGTGCATGGTAAACAGACCCAGGTGGTCGACATTATCCGGAACTCTATACTACACCGTCCCTCATAGCCTGAGTCGTTCTGGGGCTCTGAACCCCATAAAAACACAAAAACAAATTTTCCGACCGGAGTGGCGAGTCTCGAGTGTCCCTTCCCCTCGGAAGTCGCGCGGCGTTCCTTTCACCCCCAGAGTGCACATTCGGGGATATTGCGGCAAGTAAGCCCTTGCACCTGTGCGCGCCTCTGTGTTTGTGCTTCGGTGTTTTTAGTGGCCGGTTGTCAACGAAGCTGAGAACAACCAAGACAGCGGACGAAAAAACGACGAGCGGCAAGCAGTGTGTGCGCGGTTGCTCGACTGTGCGGATGCGCGAGCAAGATGGAGCGAGGTGTATAGGCTGCGAGCGTGCATTTATCTTGTAAATAAGTTTTCGTTGTATATATAGTCATCTTTTGTTTTCGACGTACGCGTTCAACCGTTTTTTCAATCAATATGTATGATGAGTGTGCACCGAGAGCGTGTAATGCAGCACTGAAATGAATTTATCACCCGTGTAATTACGCAATTTGCCCACAAAAATCCGAGGCGCCTACAGTTGCTGTTCAAGGAAGACTGACTGAGTGAGTGAGTGACTGTAATTGCGTGTTTGTGAACATATTGTGCTGTGTGCTGGTCATCAATCCGGGTGAGCCGAGAACCCGTATGCAGCAAGACTGAGCACACTTCTCCACGAAGTGATAGTATCTTTTTGCATTTTTTTATTAGTTTTAATTGTTTCTTCGTTGATAAGCTCCAATGTATCTCTCCTAGCCGCGCTTTAATTTGCTGTTTGTAATTTTTCTTTCATGTGTGTATTTTACTTATTTTTTATTTATATATAAATAAATAAATTCACTCCGCAAATAGGACCTTTTTGCTACGAATATACCCCCCCCCCCCCCCTCCGGCGCCAACAACCCCCTGCAAAAAATTCTGCGGACGCCCTTGACCCTGCACGATCTACACTAGTTCATGCAGTGCACAGCAAGTGCTACACTCATGCGGCGCCAGTTCAGACGTGCAGGCGTAGCGTGACACTAGTGCCAAACAGAAACAAGTGCTAAAGTACAGAACTCGTGCAAGTCTTCTGCTTCATTTGCAACGCACGCGCACACTTGTCATGCCTGTTATTGTATGCCGTAGAGCACTGCACGAGCCCGGGCCCGGCCCAGGCCCGCTAAATTATCGCTGTAGCGAGCCCGGCCCGGCCCGTGAATCCCAGAGTGAGGCCCAGCCCGGGCCCGGCCCGTTTCAGAGTAACGCTTGAGGTATACCGCTCACTCGAGCAAGTAGACTGCTAATGGACCGATAAGAAACTGGCCAACAAAGGTTCTGAAACCACAGTTTGGCTTGCAGAAAGTTGGTTACTTTTAACCCAGAAGGAAGTGATTAAGAGTTGTGCTCGGCAGGCCCGTCTTTTGGACAGTGATCTCGTGTAGGTGCGCAATGATAAATTCGGGGAGTTCCGAGAGCCAAACAAAAAGAGCTGCATACGCGCGCAGTAGACTACTTTGCATTCCCCCATGATTTTAATCAGTTATATTTTGCCGCCCGGATGTATAAACATTAAAGCAAGCAGTGGGTGACATTTTTTTAGTGGACGCAATCTCAGAGGCTGAACTCATAGCCGAAATGGTCGCCTTTCAGCAGAAACGAAATGCTGAAAGGCTTTAGTATTTCACGGTGTGTGTTTTGAAGACTATAAGCGTCCTAAACTAATATGTTCTTCCCGAATGCATTTTATTAGTGTATAAGCATGTTTTGGGATGACGAACGATCAATTGCCAATTAAGACCGGTTGAATTTTACTCTTATTGGTGGAACAGAAGATAGCGCGCGAACCGCGTGATAACACTTGCCATGACAATCAGGATGAAGTGAGGAGGGATAGACTTATGAGATGAGATTTACAAACTCTCGCGAGACTTTCTGGCTATTTCATTTACGAGACGTTCCGGTCAGGTGATCAAAAAGAAAACCGAACGCGCTTTAGTTTTTGAATTTTACCCCATGAGAAAAATATAGCTATAAAATAAAAGCTATGTTTTTGGTGCTTAAGGGCCCAAGGGGAGTCAGGCTGTGAGAGACACCGAAGCAGAGGGCTCCGGATAATTTCAACCACCTGAATTTCTTCAACGAGCAATAATACTACAAAATACATGGCTGTCATGCTTGCCGCCTAAATAGAAATGCGGCCGCCGAGGTTAGGAGCAAACCGTCGTTCCCCGGCTCAGTAATCAAGCGCCTTGACCACTAAACCACCGCGGCGTGGAAATAAGGAAATAGATAAGTCAATGAACAAAGCTTAGTTTTTTTCTCAGCGCGTACCATGGCCCATAGCTCATCCATGTCGCTGCTCCAATGCCGCAGTTGTGTACTTAACTCTGCAATAGTGAGTGAATAGTCGGACACCAGCCGTTTCTGTATGGACCCAAGCCTGACTCAGGTCCGCAGCTTTAAGCCCGAGCCCGGCCTGGGCCCACAACTTCAGGCCCGGGCCCGGCCCAGGCCCGGCAAAACAAACCATGTACCGGCCCGAGCACGTGCAGTGCACTTGTATGCCGTGTGTTCTCTGAGCTATGAAGGAAAAGAAAGTGGACCGCGACCTGCTGCCAATGGTTATACAAACAGCTATGGAGCTTGTAGGCTCCGACAGCAGTGACGAAGAGGAACTTACTGCAGTGGCAGTGACGAGGATGGTGAGACTGAAGAGGAACTGCATGCCTCGTCACTGCGAAGAAGCCGTAGGGCGATATTACGACTGAGTTCAAGTGTTTGTTTCGCCTGCCTCGCAGCACCTCCGAAACTGTCGTAACTTCTTTCGAAGTGTCGCAGTTTTTTCCACACTCTACCGGAGGTCGCCCTCAAGTGAATGCCGAAAAGACTTGCCTTATCTCTCTAGGCTACCTTGGGCACCAGAAAAGCATGTATTCACTGGCTGACCGATTTAAAGTGGCAGTCTCGTCAGTAAGTGCTTGCTTTGATAGAGTGCTGGACTTTTTGAACAGCACCAGTGCATCCGTGATCGCCTTGCCTGACCAGCATGAGCAGGAGCGCATCAAGGCTGCCTTCTTGGCGGAAACTGGCGGCAAGGGACCACGCAACACAATCAGCTGCGCAAACGGCTGCCATGTCGAGATCGGCAGGCCCGCAGAGTCACCGCAATCATACCACAACCATAAAAAGTGGCCGCCAATAATACTGCAGGGCATGTGCGACGATCACAATAGGTTCATTAATGTGTTCGTTGGGTTTCCAGGGTCGGCCCATGACGCTAAGGTATTTCACGAAAGTCCTCTGTTTGAAGACTGTCCTCAGAAATGCAGTAATGGATACTTGCTTGGTGACTCGGCATATCCGCTACTACGTTGGCTTTTGGCTTCATACTGGGACAATGGGCGAAGCCTTCCTTCGTGGAAGAATAAGTTCAATAAGGTGCACTCGCAGCAAAAGGTCGTAATGGAAAATTCATTTGGACTGCTTAAGCAATGTTTTAGAAGGCTGTACATTATGGACGCCACAAGCGGCATCCATCCGCAAGAGGCATCAACGAGGCCTCATCGTAATGGCGGCATGTGTGCCGCACAACATGTGCAACGAAGAGAGGGACTTCTTTTAAGACCTAGAGCACCTACCCCAGCAAGAAGAGGTCGAAAATGATGAAGACGGTGACCTCATCTTTGACAGTGCTGGCAACTGCGAAAGCATGCGAAATTCTATTGCTCAAACGCAGCAACGACGCTCGCACCGCTCGCACAATGGAACGGTAGAAAATCGACAAGTCTGCAAAACAATGGAGTCATGTGATCATGCACAAATAAAAGACCGAATTCAATTCCCATAAAAGCAAAACTATAAAAACTTTCGATAAGAATTATAAGCATTGTTTTGAAACCTACTCAAAAAATATTTCAGCTGGACAAACAACACAAACAAATGTAGCTAGGGGAAGGGAATTAGGGATTTCTAAGAACGGGTGGGCGAAGTCAGACCTGGGAAAGACTCGGATGGGTTGAACTGCACAAAGAAAAAAGAAGGCTGCTCCTTCGCAGGTCTTAGGCTCTTCGCGCTCAGAACAGTTCTTTTAGCCTCTTTAGTTGTTTCGTTCCTCCACGCTCGAGAAGGAGCCATTTTGCGACTTTCCACGTGCGAATTAGGCCTCCTGACACGTTTAGTGTTGGGTCGCAGTGGTGCGCGTGCATGAGCTTCTTTGTGGTGCTGTTGTGGCATTCCGTTCCACCGTGATGGCGACACCAGCTAAGCGGGCTAAGTAAGTGGCCAAAGACTTGGGCCAAAAGGTGGAAATTATGAAGGCGCTGAAGGAAGGAGTCTCCCGTGAAAAGGTGACGCGCCAGTTCGACGTAAAGCGAAGCACCCTGGGAACTTGCGTCAAAAATGAGGCGCAAATCTTGGAAGCTTTCCAGAACTAAGCATATGCAACCCGCAGCCCACCCTTATTTGGAAGATGCATTGTTGCAGTGCATTGGGACCGCGAGGGACGAGCGGCTCCCACTAAGTGGGCCATTAATCTGCACGCAAGCAGAAAGCTATGCCCTCCGCATGGACATTGATTCCTTCAAAGCATCAGAGGGCTGGCTTGCGTGGTTTAAGGAAAGACATGTAATGGTATTCAAAACAGTGTGCGGGGAGAGAGGTGCGCTCGACAAGGAAGTCAGGGACTGGCAGAACGTCCAACTTCAGGAACACATCGCAGCCTACAACCCAAACGATGAGTTCAATGCGGACGAGACAGCACGATTTTATAAAGTTCTGCTGGATAAGATGATTACCTTCAAGGAGGACCCTTATAATGGAAGGAAAAGGAGCAAGCAGCATGTGACCGTGCTTCAACGGCCAACACGACGGGCACAGAGCGCCTTCCTCTTCTTGTCATCGGGAAGGCGCTTAAACCAAGATGTTTTTATAATATCAACCACTTCCAGTCAACTACCGCTTAATTAGGAAGGCATGGATGAGTTCTGAAATATTTCGTTCCTGGCTACAAGAGCTGGACAGTCGATTTAGCGCCAAGAAACGTAAGGTGCTCCTAGTAGTGGACAACTGCTCTGCGCAATGCAGCGTTTCTGATCTGCAGGTGATCAGACTGGTATTTCTACTGCCAAACACGACCACCGCGCTACAGCCAACGGATCAAGGCATCATCCAGTACGTGACGAAAAATACCGGAAGCAAGTTTTGGAGCATACGCTGCTCTACGTGGAGTGAAAACAACCCTACAATGTACCACTCCTGAGCGCAATCCACATTTTGGCACATGCGTGGTCTAACATGCCGGCAGCAGTAGTGGCCAACTGCTTCAGGCACAGTGGATTTCGGTAACCGAAGCTGCCTGAAAGCCCAGAGGTCGCAGCGCCTGACAAGGATGAAGACAATAGGGCACTCATTGCCCTGCTTCCCACTAAAGTACAGCTTACCGACTATTTTGGCACTGATGACGGCATTACTGTAGCCGGTGAGTTGACTGAAGCAGAAATTATCACCAATGCCCTTAGTGCGACTGACGAGGTGTCCGGCACAGCGTACCACTAAAGAAGCTCCGGATGCCCTTGCTGTTTTGGGAGGAATTCACCTCGATGCTTCGCATAATACGCTTGGCCATGACACAATTGGCCACATGACCAGCACTCAAAAAGAGAATGCAGCTCAAATAGAGCAAGAAAGCTGTGCACATTATGGCACGAACTCTCATGACCTCCACCTTACAACAGTGCTGGTAACCGCTGACGAGTGGTCAGGAATTACTTGTGCCTACCTCCACTCCAACAGCAGAAAAGAATGGTAAAAAAGCTGTGTGCATAGTCTCAACACATGGCACGAACTCTCATGACCTCCACCTTACAACAGTGCTGGTAACCGCTGACGAGTGGTCAGGAATTACTTGTGCCTACCTCCACTCCAACAGCAGAAAAGAATGGTAAAAAAGCTGTGTGCATAGTCTCAACACATGGCACGAACTCTCATGACCTCCACCTTACAACAGTGCTGGTAACCGCTGACGAGTGGTCAGGAATTACTTGTGCCTACCTCCACTCCAACAGCAGAAAAGAATGGTAAAAAAGCTGTGTGCATAGTCTCAACACATGGCACGAACTCTCATGACCTCCACCTTACAACAGTGCTGGTAACCGCTGACGAGTGGTCAGGAATTACTTGTGCCTACCTCCACTCCAACAGCAGAAAAGAATGGTAAAAAAAGCTGTGTGCATAGTCTCAACACATGGAACGAACTCACATGACCTCCAACTTACAACAGTGCTGGTAACCGCTGACGAGTGGTAAGGTTTAGTGTCTGCATTTAGTGTCTACTAGATGCAACTTACAGAACCAACAAACTTAAGATGCCACTTTTTCTTTTGCTAGTACAAGAAGGTTGTGGAGACAGCCAGGTGGTTGTATACGCTTTTGTTGCTTCTGAACAGTGTCACCATGTCTCCAAAATGTTGGAGCTTTTCATCAAGGAAAACCCATGTTCCGAAAAGACATGTAATAATCATAAGCAATGATTTTTCAGAAATCAGTGCAATTCAGAGCACTTTTCCTAGTGTGCCATCTGTACAACTGTACCGATTTCATGTTGTAAAGGCATTCAGAACGGCAGACAGCCAATTTGCAAGGTCTGTCGAAGAGCGAGAACTTATGATGGAGGTATTCAACCAAATGTTGCATGCACCAACAGCAAACAAGTATGATGAAGCAAGACGCGAGTTTGAAAGGTCTGCCAGTAAAGAACTTGTGCAATACATCAAGAAGAACTGGAACTCTATGAAGAAAAGAACATCTGTGACCAAGAGTTTACCTGTGGAGCAAACACAACTAACCGAGTAGAAGCACAGAACAGTTTCATAAAAAAAACAGCCCTCTCATCGTCTACAAAGCTTCACGATACCTTTAGCAGATTACTGAATTTAGCAACCATAATGCAACAAAAAGCATACCGCTCAGTAACCCTGCTCAAAACTTGCCAGTTTTAGAACCACATGAAAGTAGTTGAAGAACTGCGTTCAAAAATGTTGACACCATATGCTTGCTTAGTGATCAGGAAACAGCTAATCAGAGCTGAAGATAGTGACGCGGAAGTGAAACAGACGTCTGAAAAACAGTATGCTGTGGCTTCTACAACCGGTGATAGCTGGCATCACATATCACTAGAATAACAAGTACGTGACTGCATTTTCTTTTCCAAGATGGGCCTACTACGTCGCCATTTCTTGGCCGTTCGCGTAAAGCTTGATGTTGAGCCAGACCTACAACAGGCAGTTCGAAAGCGCTGGTTTTAAATGGTATCAGAGTGACTTCTTGTCATCAAGTGAGCAAGCGAATAATGAAAAAAATGGAGGGGACAATGGAGCTCCGCCTTGAGGGTATGACGCGATAGCGTAATGGGAAACACGCGGAACTCAAGTTGCAGGCGTAGTTCGTCGACATATCGTTCTCGACAAACCCGAACACCAGCGTAACGAAAGGGCAGCCTAACCGTGCCCAACGAAAGATGGCAAGCCGCAAGCTTCATGGTGAACACTCCTTGGATGTGACTTGCGTTTGCTGGTCAATGCGTGATTCCTGCATCCCCACACGGCCCCACTGCGCCCGAACGAGACGAGCGGGAAGTGCTGCCGTTGCGCGCTATCTGTTGGGGCAATGGCGTACATTGCGAGGAGGACGAGGAGAGAATGGTTTTAGTGGCCGCCGCCCGATGGCGCTATGTGTGCGCCAAGTGAAGAGGAAAAGTAGCGGAAACATACCTTGCTACTCACTTAACTGTGACTTCTGTAATTTACATGCTCACAATTACTAATATACACCACGGTACATGTCTCTAAAGCACCCTTCTAAGACAACACCGCATTCACTAGACGTGCCTTTGTTCATTCCAAACCATCAAGCTGGCATGGCGGAGTGGTTAGTTAGCATGCTCGTCTCTCACTCCAGAGGCCCTGGTTCGATTCCCCAACTGGACCAATTTCCTATTCGGGTTTTTTTCTTAATGCTCCTGGAATTTTTCGCTCCCGGCCGACACCTACGACGACACCGGCTTTTCTGCGACACAAGGCCCTTAACGCTATCCCATTAAAATACCATGGGGCCACAGAGTATCTTGAAATCCTCTCAATGCCTGGACTAAGCTTTGAAAAAATGAATCGAAATCAGCGGTACAATTTTGCAATGCAGACACTAAAGGCCATTGCTGACAATTTGGCTGACTGCAAGATGGAAACCTTTGCAAGGCAATTAGGATTCTTGAAGACAAACACAGCATGGCTGAAGGGAAGCGAGGCAGAAAAAACGTACGGTTCTATGGATTCCGATGGCAGCAGTGAAGATGAGGGAGCACCCAAAAGCGATCATAGTACATTAGAAAAAACAGTCACAAAGGAAATGGCGGAAAAAGTGACTAAAGAAGGATGTGCCATTACACTTCCCATTGTCAAAGCCAAAGGGCGTCCCACCAAGCGCCTGGTTTCTCTCTTCGTCGGCATACAAGCATGTGCCAGAAGCTACCTGCCGCATACGAGGAGGAAGTCCTTGTCTTCCATAGGCACTTCCTCAAACTTCGCGACTCACGACGATACTTGCTCAGCCAGATCAGCAATGCTGATCAAACCCCGGTATACTTCGATATGACGAACAACATGACGGTGAACACGAAGGGAGCCAGGTTCGCAACAATCTACACATGCAAACTCGCGCGGGCGGACTACACCCTGCTCCTGAGCCTACACACTGGCTCTGGATGGTCCGCCGACTGTCTCCACCGCTACTGTGATCTCCCGTCATCTGTGTGCCCGTAGTGCAGCAGTGCCGACCGAATCAATGGCCCATATTTTGTGTGTGTGCCCTGCGCTCTCACAGGAGCGCTCACGAATGCAACAGGGATACAGAGACCTCGGCCTGCCGTGCGCCACCCTGGACGACCCCCTATTCCCTCCACGCTCTGGTGGGAGCCAGATCAAAGCGCTACGCCACCTGCTGACCTTTATTGGAGCGTGTAACCTGCGCTCCCGCCTGTGAAGTGCAACGACATTCCACGCACCCATCGCGCGCCCCGCTTTCCAGCATTCTGCAGGCCCGCCCTTCCCCCCCCCCCCCCCCCCCTCACTGGCTGCTCCGCGCGCTTGCTCCGTGAGGTCCGCGCGTCTCTCGGGCCAATCCCGGTGCGACCGGTTCGCTCTCCCCCGCGATATGGTGGCATCAACCATTCTCTGTTTTGCGTTTGGTGTGGAGCTCGGTACCACCGCAGCTCCTAATTTCCCACCCCTTTTCCTCTAGTTTTCTATCTTTTCCCCACCACGGGGCTCACTAGTACGTCTATAACTTAAATTAGACAACCAAACCGTCTTAACGAGACGATGGAGGGTGCCCCATCAGGCCTCCGAAGCTTACGCCGCCGCTCTGGCAGCGTCGGCTGCTCGCGTATGCTCAACCAGCTATACGCTGACGCAGCCAAAATCATCGAGCTGCAACATCAGGCTCGACATCTTGTCAGCGCTGGCCAATGCCCGCTCACCCCCAACGCCCCTGCGGGCATGTCGGAACCATCACACGACAGCCCCCGGACCTCAACGCCAACGCCATCCACAGTCATCACCATCCCTGTGGAGGCTGGAGAAGAGAGCTCCATTCTTCTGCTACAAGAAGGAGCAGAGACTGCCTGTCAAGGCATCTCCACACCCCATGGCTGCAACCCTGGCCACACAGCATCGTTGCTGGAGAACGACTTGGACAGCTCCTTCGTGCTGCCTAAAATCGCGCCCCCAGCAGCGAGCATCAACAGCGCGTCCCCCGAGGAGCACCGGGGGTCGCAAATGCCGGCGCCACCGCGACGGCAACGCAGCCATACCATGAATACCATACCTCGCGGAATACCGCTTCGACGTCAAGCACCGGCCTGAACGACAGAATGCTGCTGCAGATGCTCTCTCGAGACAAACGCTGGAAGCTGAACCAAGCGAAAACGAAGTGACCAGCGACGATCTCACCTGCCTCACCGTAATCGTGAGCAAGCATAGCCGCATACGCGAACTTCAAGAGCGTGACCCCGAATGCCAAAAGTTCCGTGTCGAAGCTGGAACGAACAGCTCCAGCTACGAAGTTGCAGACGACATTGTGTTGAAAACGTCTATCGAAAGAGGACGCGTTTGCAGAAGAGTTGTGGTTCCCGCGGCACTCCGAAGCAGTGTCATGGCGGTGTTTCATGACGACAACGGACACCTTGGAAGCGAGAAAACAAAGGCCTTGGTGCAAAGAAAGTATTGGTGGCCATCTATAGCGAAGGACATCCGCAGTTACATCGAGTCATGCCACACGTGCCAAGTCGTAAACTCACGAACGACGCGAGCCGAAGGGTGCCTGAACCCCAGAGAAATTCCGAGCGAGCCCAATGTGGTCATTTCTCTCGATCATATGGGCCCCCTGGATGGAAACGAAGGATATGTACGTGTATGCATCGATCACCTCAACAAGGTACATGGACGCGGTGGCAGTGCCAAGCACCTCCTCGAAGCACTATTTGGATTTTCTTACTAACCGCTGGATTCCCCGATTCGGCGTGCCCAGCATCGTCATCACGGATCAAGCAAAAGGCTTCATGAACAAACGAACAGCTCAAGTTCACCACAGTCTTGGAATTCAGCACGTGAACTCTCCTCCGTACTGGCCGCAGTCAAACGGACTGATTGAAAGAATGGTGGGAACACTGAAACAAGTACTAAGGAAGGTCATCAGCAACTCCGAATCATGGAAAAAGGAACTGCCTAAGGCGACGTTCGGTATGAATGTCACAAAGCACTGCCTCAGCAACGAAAGTCCATTTTACCTCATGCACGGTTACGACCCGAAGGTGCCCGGAGAACTGAACATTGAAACCACCTTTGAAGAAATCGACGCCGCAGAAAGACTCCACGAAATGGCCAAGGGGCGCCAGGACATGAAAAACTCTCTTAAGAGGAGCCAGGAGGAAACGAGACGCTACAACGAAAGACGTCAGACACCGCATTTCCAGTGTGGAGATCTCGTTCTTCTAGAAATCGGCGCAAGATCTACATTAGATCCCAGATATGAAGTGCCGTTCGAAATAACAGCATTGATCGGACCCAACATGGCTGTCATAAGCAGGATCCCTCACATTCCTGGAAAGTTAAACGAGAAAACCGTGAACATCGAACAGCTGAGAAGGTACAAGGAACGCGCCCTGGACACCGAGGAATTAGTATCCACAACGTGCGCCTGTCCTCAGGTGCAATTTTTGGAAGGGCCGTGTTAGCACTCCCATAACTTACACACTGTCATGCCTGGAACCCCCCCCCCCCCCCCCCCCCCCCCCCGATTCCAATTCTGCATGCCGCTAACTTTCTCCTACTAGCGTCCCTTGACAATCCACGATGCTGCGCCTTACGGCAGCGGAGTCCTAAGGAGAAGCATCTTCAAGCAACACGCCTGGACCTGTCGCAAGAGGCGAGACAGCGAGGCACCAATTTCCTTCTCCCCCGGACGCCAACGCGCGGCAAAATTTGAAGCGGTTGGCCCACGCGGTCACTGGTTGGTCCTTTCGGACTGCCGTCGAGTGCTGCCTTTGGATTGGCCAGTTCTGAGGGGCCACCGTTCCTCAGGCTATATAAGCCCCACCGCTGCAGCTTGGGAAGGGAGATGACCGAGAGGCGCCGACGATACGAGACGCGTCGGCAAGGCCCTCCCAACTCTGCAGATCCGCCGAACCTCCTACGTATCAATAATCCAGTTATCTCATTCTTGTATCCTTAAGTCTTAAAATAAACCAGTTTTCTTTATTCGAAACGAATCCGGCCACTTCTTGCTAACAAAGATATAGAGGCTGGCATCGAGAGCCGCGTCCCCGTCCTCGGCTGCTGGCGAAACCGGGACAACCTGGTTATTCGCTTCGCCGGTCTCTGCCCCCCGCCAGTGATCGCGCTCTTTAAGCTTCGGCACCGTGTCCGTCCCCACCTCCCACGCCCGCTACAGTGCACGCAGTGCGGTATGCTCGGCCACGCCACTGCTGCCTGCACAGAACAGCCCCGTTGCCTTCGCTGCGGAGCCGCACCTCACCCATCCGAGTGCGATTCTCCCAAGGCACGCTGCGTCAACTGCGGCGGCACGCACGCGGCCAGTGAGCCTCGCTGCCCACGCTGGCAGCACGAGCGACGCGTTGCGGTCACCATGGCCACCTCGGACAGGCACATCACTCGCCTCGAGGCCAGACGCCTCGTCCGAGAGCGCATGCAACCCGCAACAGAGTCCTCACCTGTTCCCAAAACACCAGCAGATCCCAGCGCGCACGCTGCACACAACTTCGCCGCGCATCCTAGCACCCAGAGCGGCACCCCATCTGCCCTCAACAGCGCACCCTCAGTGCAGTGATCATACCGCGATGTGGTTACCGGTCTAGCCCCAACCGCAACGGCCACGGCACCCCCGTGTGATCCCCGTGACAAGATCATCGCTGCCCTCTCGGCAGCCGTTCAGGCGCTCATCGAGGAGCTGCCTCCCACGTCTCCAGCACGCAAGTTGTGTGCAGCAGCTCTGGTCGCGCAACGCGCCCTCACTAATCATGGCTAGCTCAGCTGCGTTTCGGCCGCGTGTGTTACAGTGGAATTGTAACTCGCTGCGCCGCCGATCAGCTGAGCTGGCAGCACACCTGCCGCTGCACCCTTTCGACGTCCTGGCACTGCAGGAGACCTACTGCCGCGCAGAGGACGTCTCGCTCCCTGGCTACGTTGGCTACAGCAGTGCTTCGGAGTGCGGTGCAGTGGCCTGTATTGATTCCCCGTGCCGCAACCCCTCCCACCCCGTTGGCAAGCCACGAGTGGCTGTGTACGTGCGCGCCGAACTCCCACATGTGGTGCACGATGTCGCGGACCTCGCCGGCGGTTCTACAGAGTGTGCCGCAGTGACAGTGCGCATTCGGGGCACCGACACCTCGGTGGCGAGTGTTTACATTCGCCCTGGCATGCAGTGCGATCCCACTGTCCTCACGCGCCTTACCCAGCGGCTCACCAGAGACTGCATTCTGTGCGGTGACCTGAACGCCCATCACACTGCATGGGGCTCGCGACGGTGCGATCGGCGTGGCAAGGACATATACGACGCAGCGCTCACCGCTGGCCTCGTCCTCATAAACCGCGGCGATCCCACATACCTAAACGCCCCGGGAGTCCCTACGGCAATTGACATTGCGTTTGTTTCGCCAGCCTGCTTGCGAGACTATGTGTGGCAGTGCGCGCCAGACACTCATGGGTCGGACCATTACCCCATCGCAGTGCTGCCAGTCATCACGCGCCCACGCACGCGCTCCTACGTGGTGACCAGGTGGGAACTGTTTCACAAAAGGTGCGCCGCCATCCCACCCGACGCGGATTTCCTCCACGCTGTGGTTCAGTGCGCGAGGGAGGCCTCAACTGTATGCACGGTCTCTGTTGGCACTCCCGTGCCTGACATCAAACTTCTGAACCTTCGCGCCGCGCGCCGGCAAGCCCAAAGGCGCATGTTACGCACTCGACGGCTGTCTGTCAAGACGGTGTACAACCGCATAGACGCCGTGTGTCGTCGACACGCTCGCCGCCGCCGCCTTCAAAGCTGGGCAGCACTGTGCTATACTTTCAATGATCCGCGCTACCAGCCGAAAGCCTGGCGCATCGTCCGGGGAATGCTGCAGCCCAAGCTGCCGAGACACCCCGTTCTCACCGCAGCCATCCACCTGGGCATCAGCACCGAGGAGCTGACTGAGCGCCTGGCGCTTCAATTCATCCCCGAAGCGCCAGCGGCACGACCGGCGCTGCCTCCTCCCCCCGCGCTCCGCATCTCGCAGCGTGTTGAGGTGCAGATTAACTCACTTTGCGAGGACCCCCTTACCATCGGGGAGCTGCAAACTGCACTTACGACGCGCAAACGAGGCAGCGCTCCCGGGGAGGATGGCATCACATACCAAATGCTCCGAAACCTCGATGCCCCGCAGCGCCGGGCTCTCCTCGCGACATTCAACGAGGTCTGGACGAGCGGCGCCCTCCCAGAGGCCTGGCAAACCGCGGTTGTCGTGCCCATCCTCAAACGGGGCAAACAGAGGAAGCTGCTCATTTCCTATCGGCCCATCTCCCTCACCTCGGCCGCGGGGAAAACGATGGAGGCCATGGCCCTTCGCAGGCTTCAATGGATCGTAACCGCCTGCGGCGCGCTCTCGCCACTGCAGAGTGGTTTTCGCCGCCAACGCTGCACAGCCGACTGCATCTCTGACGTCGTCGCCACACTTGAACAGGCCCGTGCCTGCGGAGAGGCGGGCTTTCTCGTCGTCCTCGACGTCAAGAGCGCCTTCGATTCAGTGCCACACTGGGCCATCATCGACGCTCTCGCAGCCATCGGCATCAAAGGAAGGCTCTACACATACCTCCGCTCCTTCCTCAAGAGCCACCGCATGTGTGTGCGAGTGAACAACACCACCAGCTCTCAACACCTCCTTCCATGTGGCGTGCCTCAGGGCAGTGTGCTTAGCCCATTCCTGTTCAACGTCGAGCTCTCTCGGCTACCGGACTGCATTCCGAAACATCGTCTGCATCGCAATGTACGCGGACGACATCGCCGTCTTCGCGCGTTCATCAACCCGCCACGGGCGCGCAGCTCGAATGAAAATCCAGGCTGCCCTGAACACAATTGCGAGCCATATATATAAAGGACATAGGCCTCACTCTCTCTCCCGGGAAAAGTGAGGCGCTCATGGTGCACCTAAACAATGCGGCGGCGCAAAATCGAACAGCCCCGCTCACCTTGAATGGCGCCCCAATCCCGTGGCGTAAGAGCGTGCGCTATCTGGGCCTGCTCATCGACTCGCGCCTCACCTGGGGACCCGCGCTCAAAGCCGTCCGCAGCCAGGCAGCCCTCGTCAGCTGCATCGCGCGGCGCTTCCTCGCAAAAGGCAGTGGCTGCCCTCCTGCGTTCTGCCTGCGCATATACGATGCGATCGCCACTGCCAGGACCCTCTACGCCCTCCCACTCGTTGGCCTGTCGCCAGCGCAGTGGAACCAAATCGACAAGGCGCACCGCAATGCACTGCGTCAGTTTTATGGACTCCTCCGAAACTCGCCAGTCGCAGCGACCTATGCCGAATCAGCCACATGGCCTGTCTCATTGCGCGCCCAACTGACTGCTCTCAACCATGTGGAGCGCATGCAGCGCTCGGGCACCTGTGCGGGCTTATTGTCGCACCTCAGAGCGCAGTCCCGCACGCGGATGGGGAGGGCTGTCAAACAGCTTCATCAGCTGCTCGGCCCACCACCACCACCACCGCCCCGCTTTCCGCCGCCGCATACTTATCGGCCGCCGAGCATCTCCACCACGCTCCCCGGTGTCATCTGAAAACGCAGCACCCCGCGATGCGCCCTACAGCAGGAAGTCGTGGCAAAAGTCCACCAAGACTTCGCAAGCCACACGCTCCTATACACAGACGGCTCCATCAACGAGGAGATGGGACGGGCCGCAGCAGCTTGCATTGCCCCCGCTCTGCACACCGTCCGTCAGATCAGACTCAGAGCGCCGGCATCGTCCCTCTCAGCAGAGCTGACAGCCATCTCGCTCGCGGCCGACATCCTAAGCTCTAACCCGGCCGTCAATCAAGCAGCCATCCTGACGGACTCCAGGAGTTCCCTGCAAGCTCTACAACACCCCGAGAAGGGCTGTCGCCTGCTGCAGCTCACAGCACTCAAACTTCACCTGCACGGTGCCCGCGGCTGCCAGATATCTCTGCAATGGGTCCCCTCACACGTCGGCGTTGAGGGGAACAAGGCGGCTGACCAACTTGCCCGGGCCGCTCTCGATCCGAAAGTGCCCCTTTCACGCCTCGTCACCCCTTATGACAACGCAAAACTAGCCCTGCGACGCACCATTCGGCGCCTCCACCCCGACCCACGTGTGGCCACCGCAGCCAGGTTCACAACAACTGACCCACGCAAACTCGCGTGGGCGGACTACACCCTGCTCCTTCGCCTGCGCACTGGTTCTGGGTGGTCCGCCGACCGTGTCAACCGCTACTGTGATCCCCCGTCATCTGTGTGCCCGCAGTGCGGCAGTGCCGAGTCAATGGCCCACATTTTATGTGCGTGCCCTGCGCTCTCACAGGAGCGCTCACGGATGCAACAGGGATACAGAGACCTCGGCCTGCCGTGCGCCACTCTGGACGACCTCCTGTTCCCTCCACACTCTGGTGGGAGCCAGATCAAAGCACTACGCCACCTGCTGACCTTTATTGGAGCGTGTAACCTGCGCTCCCGCCTGTGAAGTGCAACGACACTCCACGGACCCATTGCGCGCTCCGCTTTCCAGCATTCTGCAGGCCCAAGGCATCATGGCCTCGTTCTTTTGTTCCAACCATTCACAGGGAAGTGGAACCAGATAATTGGTGTATTTGCCTCGCACAGCAATGTAAAGGCGGATATCCTAGCCAAGATTGTCACGGAAGCCGTGATAATGTGCGAGAATGCAGGGCTGCATGTTGACTTCATAACATGCGATGGAGCTACATGGAGCAGAGGCATGTGGCACTTATTTGGCATCTATGGAAGAAAAGAAAAGGTTGCTGGCAGGACCCAGCACCCTACTGAACCGGGTCGTTTCCTCTACTTTGTACCAGATTTTCCACATTTGATAAAATGCGTGAGGAACACGTTTGTTCAGACAGGCGTGAAAATCCCAGAAGGACATGCTACTGTCGGTCACATCGATATTGCTCGAAAGTGCGATGAAATGCATGACACCACTCTCAAGGCAATGCCCCACATAAACAAGTCAGTTGTTCGTCCTTCTGGCTTCGAAAAACAAAGAGTGAACTATGCATTTCGGCTCCTTAGTGAGGAGACGCTTAGAAATCTTTTCCTCTACCGAGATAAAATCGAGACACAGCTGGGCAGCATTGCGGCGACCGTCAGTTTTATCGAAACGATGAGAAGCTTGATTAAAGCGATGACATCACGGTGCATCTCAGATGCCCTGAGACCTGGAGGGCACCACGAAGAAGTCATTCGAAGTTTCTTGTCCTACATGAACTCCTGGGAAGATACAGCTGGATCGAAAGGCTTCCTCAGCAGTAGCACAGCTGAAGGTCTTCGCGTGACTCTGACCAGCACACTACATCTTCTCAAGTATTTGACAACCGAGGTGGGGTTCCGTTATCTCATGACAAGTCGTTTGTGCCAGGACCCCATCGAAAGACTTTTTGGCATCGTTCGACAAATGTCTGGTTGTAACGATCACCCGACTGCCAGCCAATTTTTGATATCTGTGAACACGCTAAGCTTCAAAACTTGGCAAGATCACCAACAAAAAGCAATGTCTCTTCGGGACTTATAAGGAGCCTTCTTGATGCTTCTAGCGCAAAAGAGACGAGTTCTCAGAGGAGAATTGACGAGCTTCTGGATATTGGGAACCCTACAGAAGCATATGAAGTCCTCAGTGCTTGTGACCTTGATCACCGGGCGATGTGTGTTCAAGCAAGTGATTCCAGGCTGATTTTTTACGTGGCCGGTTATGTCGCGCGGAAAAGCATGGCGACCACAAAGTGTGCTGAGTGCTGCCAGGAGCTTCTGCAAAATAAGGGTGGTAGTCTGCGGCAGCTGAAGCAGCCCTCAGGGCAGCTGTTGACAGAGGAGGACTTTTATATCCATCTGACCAGCTGAATGCACTAGTGACGGCACTAGAAAACACATTCACCCACTGCTTCAGTGTGAAGCAAGTAAGAAGCGACAGCCTAATGGACTTGGTATCTTTTCTCCAGCTTACAAAGTTGAATCTTGTAGGCTGCCCAGAACACAAAACAGCACTCACAAACAGAATCATCAAGTTCTATGTGCTCACAAGGCTTCATTTCTACGTGAAATCTCAGAACGCAAAACGGGACGAAACGCAGGAGCGAATGAAGATGTTAAAACTTCGACGAGTGCTCTGAAGTGTGCCTTCTAAGCATTCCACTTTTTAATTAGCGACTTTTATAGTTTCAGTCATAATGTACATGTGCAGTATGTTTCTGTGATACATGATGTTCCTGACGATGGTCTAAGCCAGGGGTTCTCAAACTGATTTCCGCGGAACACAGGGGTTCCGCGGGCTGTCTTGTGTTCCGCGAGAACCCTCACCGGCTCTGACCCGGCAGCTGGTATGAGACTGACTCTGAGTGCTACTGAGCCACTCTTTGACTTGCTCTTAAAAGGGAAGCAGTACCACCCATCACATTAGTATTTGTATTAATCTGTGCAATAAACATTTAACTTTTGCAACTCTCTCTTCGCAAAAATGCACTCGACAACATTGCTGGTAAGTGGAAGCAGGGGGGGGGTTCCCTGGAACTTATTGAAGGCTTTTAGGGTTCCTCCAAGCAAAAAAGTTTGAGAACCCCTGGTCTAAGCTATTTTTCAACGAGTCACTATTTTTTCTGTTATGTGCAGTAAGTCTATGTGATACATGATTTTCCTTACCCTCTAAGCTTTCTATTTTTTAACGATCGAGTCACTTTTATAGTTTCACATTTGTGCAGTATGCCTCCGTGATAAGTTCCTGAACGTAGTGAGTAATAAAAGTCACATTCACATGCTGGTTTGCTTGCGCAGGTACATGACTGCTTATTTCTGTGGCGCTCCTTTCGCTGAGAGTTGCGAGATCGTGTGAGACTCGCAAGATTACTCTCTATAAAGAGCGCTTTCACGAGCTAAAAGCGTATGCAGACTGATGATCACTGTAGGCTGTAAAGTCTTCACCTCAGTTTCAGACTAATCTGTGCGGGTGCATCCAGCGTGAAAGCAAAAACATCCAGCTTTCTGCACGCGCGGCGAACCTGGCGCAGCCAGCCTTTCCTGTGCGCAGCGCACTCGCCGCATCGATGGATGGATGGATGGATGGATAGGAGCGCCCCCTTTGAAACGGGGTGGTGGCAATTGCCACCATGCTCAGCTTTTCTTTATTTATTATTTTTTTTGTTTACTGTGTTGGCAATTCTCATTAATATTCTCCATCAACTTTGCCTACGGTTTCCTACTATTCTAACCTTATGCCACATCTCTGCTTTTCAGCCACCAATCCTCCAATCGCTTTTTGCTAACTTGCACTGCAGATTTATTTACATGACCATTGTTATCTTTAAACCCTAGGGCCTCAGAAAGAGTGACTGTGCCTGCATCGACATCCGGATGGATACCATCACATTTGATTATGAGGTGTTCAATTGTTTCCACAGATCTACCACACACTGCACATGTGTCATCTTCTTCGTTAAATTTCTTTTTGTAGCTGCGCGTTCTAAGACACCCTGATCTAGCTTCAAAAAGTAGGGCACTGCCTCTTGAGTTATCATAGAAAAATTCTTTCCTGATCTGCCTTTTCCAGAATCGATATAGTTCTACACTATGTTTCTTTTCCATTGAATTCATCCAATTTTTAACTTCCGCGTTTTTAACCTGTCGTTTAATGCTCTTTCTTTCTCCGTCCTCATGACCGGCATACTTACTGGTTAGTTTTCTAGTTCTTTTCCGCCACTGTGAGTCAACGTTCTTTCTGTATAAATATTTAAATACCTTAGCTGCCCATCTGTTATCGTCCAATTTCCTCAGGCGTTCTTCATATAGTATTTTACTCTTAGCTTCCCGTGCCTCGAACGATGCCCAGCCCATATCCCCTTGTACTGCCTCGTTTGTGGTTTTGCCGTGGGCACCTAGTGCTAATCTTCCAACAGCTCTCTGATTTACGTCTAATCTCGACTGAACTTCTGCCCTTAAGCACAGAACCGCATTGCCGAAAGTAAGTCCCGGCACCATTATTCCTTTCCAAATACCTCTTAGTACTTCATATTTGTTGTACCCCCATAATGCCCTATGTTTCATTATCCCGGCGTCTCTTCGTCCTTTTGCCCTAAGAGCCTGTTCATGCTTTTCCGTGTATATCTGCCCTTCGTTTAGCCATATCCCGAGGTATTTGTATTCGGCCACTTTGGGTATTTCGTGGCCTTGTATTGTAAGCACCTGATCAGTTGTATCGTTAAAAATCATCACACCTGATTTAGTTGCGCTAAAACTGAATCCTAGAGCGTCTCCTTCGTCTCCACAGCAATTAACCAAAGTTTGTAAATCTTCCTGGCTATCTGCTAACAGTACAATATCGTCCGCATACATTAAACCCGGGAGTCGCTGCTCAACTACATTTCCGCCTAATCTGTACGATAGATTATAACCCAGATTACTTTCTTCTAGCCTTCTTTCCATATTTATCACGTAAAGCATGAACAGCAGCGGTGATAGAGGGCAACCTTGCCTTAATCCTTTGTGCACCCCTACAGTTGTGGTACTTTTTTTCCCTTCCCATGTAATTTCAACTTCATTATCTCGGTAGATTTCCTGTAGAAAATCAATTACCTCATCACCAATACCTAAATCTTTCAATATGCTCCACAGGAGTTCCCTGTTCACGTTATCGTATGCACCGCTTATGTCTAGAAAGGCTATAAACAGAGGTCTATTTTCCGCCTTAGCTATTTCTATGCATTGGGTAAGCACGAACAGGCTATCATCTAACCGCCTACCCCTTCTGAACCCATTCTGAAGTTCTCCGAGTATCCTATTCCCTTCTACCCATGACTGCATTTTTAATTTCACCGCCTGCATTGCCAGCCTGTACATAACAGATGTTATCGTAATCGGACGGAAGGATTTTATGTTCATCTTATCTCCTTTCCCTTTATAAATCAAATTCATTTTACTCTGTCTCCAGCTGTGCGGAATTTGCTGATTTGTTATGACTGCCTCCAATGCTTTTATCAGCGCGTCCTTGCTTCTTGGGCCAAGTTCATTAATCAGCTTAATTGGAATTTCGTCTATCCCTGCGGATGTGGTTTTAGGAATATTCGCTTCCGCCTTTTCCCAGTTAAGACTAGTCAGTTCTAAGCTGTTCTCTTTTGTGCTGTCCTGTGTTGCCGCCTCACTTGGGGAGATTACCCCATTGGCGTCGCTAAAAGACGCAGCTATAAATGACGTAATGTAGTCCACAGCATCGTCTCCCTCCAAACATTTTCCCTCAGCATCTATAATCTGTTCCTGCTTTCTTTGATTTGTTTTTCCCAACCAGCTTATATGGTTCCAGAATTTTCTTGGCCCCCCTTTATTTGCCTCGCGAACTTCAGCCAGCCATTTATCAGAGGACTGCTTTATTTTAGCGTGGACTAGGACCTGAACTTGCTGTTTCTTTTGTCGATAAGATTCCCATTTTTTTCCTATTTCTTCTACAGATAACTGCGCCCTCTTTGCTTCTCTGTGTTCCCTTGAAGCCACCCGTCGTTGTTCGATGGCCTCCTTAATTTCCATATTCCACCAGCTTCGTGGCTTCCTCTTTCCTCTCCAGCGGTTAACTCTTTTCACTTGTTTCATTTGTTGTTTCATTCACTTGTTTCGCACTACGGACAGCAGCGCCACCTACGCATGGTATGAAAAGGAAGCGCGGCGCTCGCCTCCCGGTCGAGTCACCTACCCCTTCTAGCCACCATACCCGCGAGGACGACAGCCAGTGTTGCCAATTTAGCTACTTTGTAGCTAGGCTAGATCTAGCTACTTTTGGACTCAACAAAATGTAATTTAGCTACGAGTAGCTATTTTAGCTCCTTTTTTCAAAATCTAGCTATTTTAGCTAAGTCTAGCTTTAGTACAGTAACACTGTCAAAACCTCGAAAAACTTATCGCTACAGCTGCAGACGATGGAACTGAAGATGATGATGATGATGATTTGTGGCTGTACCCTTTGTACCGGGTGAGAGCAGGTCCGCGCCCGAGCCGAATGAATTAAAAGGTCGAGGTGGGGGGGGGTTGCTGCTAACGCCGGGCGAGTGTCCACCACATTTGCAGCCAGGCTTTCGTCGCCGACACTGCGCTGTTCCGTTGGCCGTCTTCTACATCGCTTTCCGCCGAAGCAAATCCCAGTGCCATGAGTATCGTGGTGCCCTCTCGCGGCTTGGGCGACAGTTGTGGACACTGCAGAGTGATGTGATCCGCTGTGTCCTCTTCGTTCCCACACGCTCGTTTTCCATCTGCGGCTTCCTTGGCTCCCGGTCAGTGGGAACACGCGCTTGCACCGCCGATGTTAGATGTTTGTGCGCCTGTATGCTTTTGTGCAAACGGACAAACACGCCATGACCTATAAATATGAAGCAATGAGTGCCGGATACCAACTCGCACTCATAGTTTCGTTTCCGAGAAGCGCTACCGTGCGACCTCCGGTGTTTCGACACTGCTGATGTCCAGCCAGCACGGGGGATCGAGCGTGCACCATTTATTGGGGCGGCCACATCATACATGATCCTGCAGCGGTCATCCCACTTTTGAAGAGACTGGTGAAATTTTTTTTTCTTCTGCCTATCTCGCTTGTTAGGGCACAGTTGTTGCAACAGCTCTTTCTGTACTGTCGCTGCTGCTCGATATTGTTTTGCATGCGCAGTGCTTTGTCGAACACTGTGCCTTTTTAAGTGTGACTGGTAATTTCTCTATATCACTGCTCTGATTGCGAAAAGGAATTTGAGAGCGTGGCGTACATATACTTGTAAGATTGTTAGAGATTCGGACAACATGGCAGACAAGAGCAAAATGTACAAACAGCGCTTCAGAGACTGCCGGCTTAACTCTTTCCTTACCACAGGAAAAACGACCATTTTTCACATGTCTCAGACAAAATTTTTTTTTAGAAAAAGTGTGATAGATAAAATGATATAAAATGCATAACAATAATTCAGATAGAATGCGCTTTATAATGAAATTTATTTGAACACATATTCTGCTTGAAATGCTGTCAAAAAAAATCAGTAAACAGAACAAAAAGTAAAAAAGAAGAAAAGTTTTGTGTTTATATGACAATAACTTTCCAAACACTTGTACTAAAAAAATTCCAGAAATTACAAAACAATTCAAATTCTTTCTAAAACATGGCATTAAACTTTGAAAATTATAACTTGAATAGTTTTAGAGCTAGAATTTTTTTTCTTCATGCCTCTTGAAAAGGCTCGTTTGAGAGTGCGCTTTATATGATTTTTACAGTCCAACAAAAAAAAATTGGAAGTGTACTGTTATGCGCCAAACGAAAGCTTGGTAAGCGTGGTTTAAAAAATACAAATCAAAACTTATTTAATTTACGTCAAAAATTAAAAAATATATAAAACACAACAAGTATAGGTGTGATATTGCGATATATAGTATGCGATAAGTATAGCTGCGATGTAGCTGCAGAATCGAAATCCCGACGTTACAACATCTTCGTCCGAGTCACTGCTGCTCGGAGGATCTTGAAAATCAGCTGCAGAGGCTGGAGAATCACGTGCAGCGGGACTCTTCCGAGCGCGCAAAGCGCCCGACCTCGACGCGACGCCATCCTCACCGCGTATTATGTCGCAATAAGCCTATGCTCCAAGGGCACTTCAAAAATGCACGACTGGTGGGGAAATTACGAACTAGGCCGAAAATGGAACTAACCGTCTGAACAACAAACCAGATGCGCCCGCACAAGCGGACAGGAAAAAGAAAGCGAAACTATCAGGCCAACGTTCCGGGATCGGTTTGCGCAGTTACAGCGTCTGAACCAAAATCCGACAATGCAACATCGTCACCAGAGACTCTACTACTCGTAGCATAGATAATAATTGCAGTCAATGCAGTAGAATTGCGCGCAGCAAGGTTTTTCCGAGCGCGCGCCGTCTGCGCGCCCGATGCCATGCACGGAGTGTCCGCGCCGTACCCTCCGCTTCAAGGGCGTTTCAAAAATTCGCGCGTCGTGGGAAAATTGCTCTCTACGCAGAAACCGAAACTGTAGTCTCTGGAGAACAACTTAGATGGCGCCACATCACAGTAACGGCTACAATGAGGAGCTTCGGTTCGCACAAACAGACCGGAACGAGGAATCTGAACGCACAGGCGAGCGTTCTGGGCTCTCGTTGCCCAGTTTGGGCTTCGAAACAATACCTGACGATACAGCATCGTCGTCAGGGTCCGTGCTAATCGATACATCAAAAATATGTGGTGCAAACGCAGCGGAATTAAGTGGAACGGGGTTTTTTCGAGCGAGCGCCATTCCCGATGATGACGGCATGTTCGGAGCGCCCGACGCCGCACGCCCAACTTCAAGCGCGTCTCAAAAATTGCCGCTTTTTGGCAAAAATATAAACTAAACAGGAAGTTGAAGTTTAATGTGTGAACAACAAACCGAATGACTCAGCAAGTCCGTAGAGGCCGCGGTCGCGCTGCCGTAGCGCTTCGAATTTTTCGGTCACCGGTGATCGAAGCACAGTGGCGTGGTAATGAAAGAGTTAAAGAGGATAAGTACAAGGACTGGCTCATGGCGATGTCCGAGGACCCCTTCAAGGCTTTTTGCAAATTTTGCAAATGTTCTATCGAGGCGAAGAAAGCGAGCATCGATAAGCACTCCACGTCTGCAAAATACCTGGCCTGTGCCCCACACAAAGGATTTCAGCAGCGTGCTCTAACTGATGTCATGCCACGTGTAACGCAAAGTCCTGTGCAGCAAGCAGAAGCCGCCCTTGCTCTTTTTGTTGCTGAACATCGCGCTGAACATTGTTGCTGAACAAAAGCCGTGGCAGTCTGCCACAGCTTTTCCATTGCCTGGGTCCATAGAGCCTTTGTTTATTTCGCCTTTCACGCCGTTTGCGTGCAGTCTGTTATGCGCTGTTGCCGCCGTTGAGACCTTTGCGCCGTTGTGTTGTTTGTTCGCGCCAATTTCGGACTTCCTTTGTCCGTGTTCTCAGCAAGCATGGACAGGAGTGTGCCTTGAGGTAAGCGTGTTTTCTTTGCTATTGTAAGCGTTGACGTTCCTTGCTAATACGCAGGGTATGGCGTTGCTCTCTCGAAGCGGACTTTTCGGCGTCAGTTAAAAGAGGCAGTTTCGGGCAGTATTGCAGCGGCTACCGCGTCCCGTGAACAATGCCCAGCATGATTTGCAGCAGACCAAATCTCAGTTTCTGAAACTGTTGCTTAACTGTCGGCCAATGTGATGCCTGCTCTGTATCCAAACAAATCGTGTTAAGTCAGCACTTGGTGTCATGTCAGCCTTGTTCACTAAAAGTTTTTTATGCTGCAGATAACTAAAGAGGCTATCTTATGGTGATGTGTGGTGTTATATGGGCACAAGTGCAAAGCATGATAAGCATGCCTATAAAGCTTGGCACTAGCCGCCGCGGTGGCTCAGTGGTTATGGTGCTCGGCTGCTGACCCGAAAGACGCAGGTTCAATCCCGGCCACGGCGGCTGAATCTTTGGAGGAGAAATTCTAGAGGCCCGTGTACTGTGCGATGTCAGTGCACGTTGAAGAACCCCAGGTGGTCGAAATTTCCGGAGACCTTTACTACGGCGTCTCTCACAGCCTTAGTCGCTTTGGGACGTTAAACCCCATAAACCAAACCAAACCAAACCAAACCAGCTTGGCACTAGGAATGTTCGGTGTGTTTTGATGTCAAACGTGATCTCGAGGCCCTGGTTCTTACCACTGCGGAGGTGCAACAGCTGTGTCTCTCTCTGAACATGCACGATTAGATTTTTAGTAACCTTTTCATGTGACCTAGGTAGCCATGCAGGTAGCTGCATTTTGCCTTTGTTCCTTTATCTGCAGTGTTCATTACTAGTCTAGCAAGTTACCTGCAGTCACACTTTCACATTCGTCCTGTTTACAGAAAATGCGTTGGAAGAAGTATGGTGGTACAAGTCTTGGCGATGCAACTAGACGCATACTGAAAGACATGTTGTCGGATGAAACAGCCAGCCACTTCAGTTGGCAAGGGGGCAAAGGAAAACTGCATTTCAAAAGAACAGCCTGTTGTCAAGTAATGTTTGGTATGAACACATGCATGTTATGACTCTTTCTTTTCTTCATAGATAGAAAAACCGACGTATGCACGATGTAGTGAACACTGTACAGCATGGACAGTAAAGCAGCTAGGCAAGCTGCTCTGTATCAGTCTATGGGCCTTGGGTTTCTAGCTTTTTTGGTGGCTATAGTGTATCACAAACTAATAGTTACGTGCTCAAAGCAAACAGTGGCAATGCTTCGCTTTATGTATAGTTTCCAACCAATTTGTAGGGCTGCTCGAAGGGAACACATGATTTTTCTTTCTGCTTTTTATACTGCCTTGTTAATGGGTGCTGTCCAGCATGGCACATGACCGCTGCAAGACTGCTTTACCACACAGCACAGCACAAAAAAGAAGATATACAATTGTTTTGAAAGTACAGCACATTATAAGAGAAAAAAGGGCAAGGACAGTGCAATTTAAAAAAAAATAACAAGCATGGATGTCTTGAATCTTTAGTGCAGCACGTGCCACTCCTACAAAACATGTTGGTAACACATTTTTGCATCATTTTTGCATTTCTGATACCTGTCACATAGGTGATAACTACAGTCTGTTGTGTGTGAAGTTAAACAACTTTACTTATATGAATAATTGAGTCAAGCTTGGCTTTAAAGTGTCTGAGTGGCTTATTTTTCTTGCTTTTTTGTGAACCTCATCTTTTTGCCGTGTAGTTTTTATGGTAAACTTTTTTTTTGTTGAGGGTTTGGTAAGAATTAATTTGACATTTTGTTAAAGGCTATGTCTGTTGTAGTTGCACAAGAATGTCATTTTTTGCAGGTGTTTTGACTACCAGTTCTTTGCTTCGAGATGGCACTCTAGCTCAAATTGAGCAGGTTATCAAATCACGGCTTTGGCACGCAAAAGAGCGTATGGAAATAAAGGCAAGCAAGAATGCAGTAAATGACAGGCAAGAGCATCATTTTTGTCTCTGCATGCACTGATAGTAGTTTTATGTTCACTAAAAACAATTAAAGGAGCGTAATAATTAAGGAAAGAATGGCTGCACCAGTATTTTCATGGGTGCTGCCAAGTGGCCTTAAGATAGTGGTTTTCAGTAAAAGCAAGCATGTTTATACCCCCGTCACACGTTAGTCCTTAAAGGGGCCCAGAAACACCATCTTAGTTGACAAGATCGCATACAGTAAGTTACAATGGCACTACTAGCGTCGGTAATACCGCATATACTCTGTTTTTTAATATTTTAATGTCCTCCCAAAAACAAATTCATGGCTCTGATGGTGTCCCCACACAGTGGCGGGTTTCAGCAACGGATATGACATCACCTGGCGCGAGCTTGATGATTGTACAAACAGTAAATATACTGCAAATTGTGTGAATAAGTAGAGAAACATTTTGTCACCTGTCTGCGTTTTATATTAGATCAACAAAAACAACTTGTTCGTCTTTGATAAAAGCGCTGCAAAGCAAGAAAAATAAAAATACACCACCAGGGGCTCTGGCGTGGAAACGACGCTGCCAGTTCCAGCAAGAACGAGTTACAGAGAGCAGGCAACCATGGAGTACAAACTTCCGCGACATGCTTTGGAAGGCTGTTTTGATTGGTTGCACCAGGTGCCGTCATTGGGAGAGCGAAATAGGAGTGGGAAGCCCCGCCAAAATCGAGTTGAGGACAGCGTTTTGTTTGCTTGCATTTTGAAATTTCTTCATCGAATAACTCCCGTTCCTGTGCATCGATTCCTGTAATTCTTTTTGAGTCAGTATCTGTGTGACATAAAGAATCCACCTGAAGTATAGCCGGTATCCCCCCAAACAGTGTTTCACAGCCCCTTTAAAGGCCTTTCCAGCCAAAGTTTCTCATTTCACCAGAGGAGCAGTGACGCTGCAAGTAGTCATTCACCGCAAAATGTTGAACAGCTGGAGTTGTGCTCCTATGGTTGCAGTTGCATAAAGCGGCAGAAGTATAGCTTTAAAGCTGGAGTGGAGCACTTTATTCAATCTTTGAGCTTTGAAATTTATTTCATTATATTTCCTTCATAAAAATAGTGATAGCTCTTCACCAGCAGCAGGTTTTGTTTATCACTCTGGCCACCATTTACTTGGTGTTGCTGCTTAGCATAACATCTTAGCATAACATAAGACGCATCCAAAAACTAGATTCAGGCACTTTCTTTATATCTGACATGTTTTCAGAGTATTTAACTGCTTGTTCATTATTCACAAAAACGTACGAAACACGGACAAAAGAGGGGAGAATCGACAACACAAGCGCTGCGTTGTCGATTCTCCACTCTTTTCTCCGTGTTTCGTGCGCTGTTGTGAATAATGAACAAGTACCAACTTGCCCAACTTTCTTCACTCATCAATTTAACTGCTTAGGTTTTCTCTTTGCGGTTAGTTTTCTATGCGTGGTGGTGCTACAATCGCAGCTTCTTGAATGCTGCTGGCTTCAAAGGTCTCGAATGGCCATCTTCACTTCTAAGACCCTTTGAGGCGATGACACATTCCGCATGCTGCATAGATGCGCACCGTGTGCCTTTGAACAGAAGGGCCCCGATTCTCTAAGGCCTTTGCAGTGCCCATGTGACAGGCGCATTAATCCCATTTAAAATATAACAGCATTAATGCAGTGGTCGGGTGTCATGTCAGATTCTCACATTGCGCACTCAGGTCAGGTATACCGGAATGCAAAATTAAGTGGCCTTGTCCCCGTTTTCATAAAACCTTACTGCAACAGCTGTTTTTTTTTCGGCTTTCAGTTACAAAGCTAATATTCAACTGCAGGACGAAACTACAGACATCGGCACTGCCTGCTGAGCCGGCAGCCTCTGAAACTGTGGTGGCAGCCTCGAGAGTTATGGCAGCAGCCCCTGCTTCTGATGACAGCCCTGAAGATGAATCTGACATGTAGCTCTAAGTTTGTCGTACTCGCTTAAGAGGGGGGTATCCTTCAACCAAAAATTATTATTGACGAAGTTTCAATTCTAAAGTCCACAGGAAACGCAATTTTGTGTGTCTATCCTAAATACAGTCGCCGACCAATATTTCGGACGCCCAATTTTCCGGACCTGCATGAAAATCCGGACCTTGCCATGGCACCGCCACGCGCTCCATAGAGCCAATGTATAACACCGACCAAAGTTTCGGACGCTTGAAATCCTTCTCTTTCAATTTTCCGGACTTTTTCTTTCGATTGGCGACTTGAGAGCTAACGAAAACGTAAACAACGCCAGAGCCATTTTGCTTTTCTGGTCGCTGCCATTTTGGTTTTCTGCAACCTCGAACCCACGTGTCATATGATCACGCCATCGGAACCGGAACCTAGCATACCCAGTATAGCCTCGATAGCAGGCATCGCTTTCTGCACCTCCTTTGTGCCTACGCCGCCCCGCCAGTGTCAGCTCTGCCGTGCTACAGTCCTGTGCACAGCCGTCAGTCGCCGTGGTCGATTCACGTGTGGTGTGTTGTGCTGGTTATGGTGTGCTGTGTTGTGCTGGCAGTTACCGATGCCGCCGATAACGCCGTCCTCGTCCGCCTCCGCGACGAAAGCACTAAAGCGAGGAAATTACAGCCGTTTGACTATAGAAAAGAAGGCCGCCATTATCAGGCAAGTGGAAAGTGGCCGGTCGCAAGCGGACGTTGCAAAGCAATTTGCGATCTCGAAGCAGACGATCTCGGATTACCTAAAAAACAAGGTAAAACTCCTAGAAGCCGCCGAGAAGTCATCCGGATCCCGCCAAAAGAACATCAGCCAAGGTGCCTACCCGAAGCTTGAGGAAGCCATTCTGGTGTAGCTGAAATCCATGATTGCCAAACAGGTGCCGGTGTCCGGTGATGTTTTAAAAAAAAAAGCAGAAACACTGGCGCTGCAGATGAATATTGAAGGCTGCAAGTTCAGCGATGGTTGGGTCCAAAATTTTAAGTGGAGACACGACCTCAGCTTCAAAAAAATGTGCGGCGAGAGTGCCGCGGTTGACGAGGCGGCTGTTGAAAGCTATCGGTGTGGCAAGCTGCAGGCATTGCTCCAGCAGTTCGTGCCCGAAGATATATTTAATTGTGATGAAACCAGGCTGTTTTACAAGCTGTTACCAGAAAAAAACCCTTGCTTTCGCTGGCGACCCTTGCCACGGTGGCAAGCACAGCAAGGAACGGCTGACAGTCCTTGTCGGCTGCAACATGCTCGGCACTGAGAAGCTCCCGATGCTGGTAATCGGGAAATCAAAAAATCCAAGATGTTTTAAAGGAGCGCGTGTTCCAGAGCTGTACGAAGCCAACAAGAAGGCTTGGATAACTCAGCAGATTTTCGAAGGCTACATCCGGAAGCTGGACAAAAAGTTTGAGCGCCAAGGGCGCAAAGTTCGCATGCTGGTGGACAACTGCGCTGCACATGGCCATGTCAGGGACCTGAAAGCTATGCAGCTGGAATTCTTGACGCCGAACACGACGTCCCTACTGCAGCCCATGGACCAAGGTGTCATCCGGACCCTCAAGCACCTCTATCGGTCACGCGTGCTTAGTCGCATGGTGTTATGCGTGGACAGCGGCAAAACTTACAGTGTCGACTTGCTGTCTGCACTCGGCATGCTTTCCGATGCATGGAAGGCGGTGACCGAGGACACACTGCGGAATGGCTTCCGCCACGCGGGTTTCGCGATCAGAGACGAAGTGCCGTCGTCATCCGATGATAGCGCCAGTGAATCTGATCAGCCGTCTTCATCTGCTGACCTCATCGAGCACTTGCGCGCTGCAGGAGCCGTTCCCGTGGAAGTGTCGCTGGAGCAGTTTGCCAACGCTGACAGCGAGATCGAGCTCTGCGCTGAGCTTACCGACGACGAAATTGTTCGCAAGGTGCTGGAAAGTGATGACTCGGGCTCTGACAGTGAGGAGCCAGAGACTGTGCTGCCAACTAGCAATGAACTAACCCGCGCTCTGATGGTGCTTTCGGCTGTGTACAGCGAGAACGTCACCCTTGCCGACGTGCAAGCCGACTTACTTGTACGGCAACGTAGTGCCCCGCAGAGGCAAATTGACCACTTGTTCAAGCCGCTCGATAAATACAGTGGCTGATCCCGGGCTGGCGTTGTATATGTCTCTTCGCCCAACGCCGCCTCTCCTCCTCCTCTTCTCTCAAAGCTCCTTTGGCAGCTTTTTTTTTTTTTCAACGGTCCCCCTCGGGGCCACCAATCATGCTTCGGCAGAGCATGCAGGCACAATGCTTCCCGCTGTGTCTCACTCGAGTTCCTCTCTCTACACCAAGTCGCCTATGCGCAGACACATGGTGCAGTCGTTTCGCGCCGTGCACTTTCACGTGCGCGGCGACGTAAGAACAGTCGTGTCACGTCATAAAAACAATTGTGATAATGAGGTATAAACAGTGTTGTAGGCGTTAGCGAAAAAAAGGAACAAAATACTTTGCTCGTTAGGGTAAATTACTGCTTATTCGTCTTAAGAACTAACAACAACAATATTGCAAAGCTCATATTTAACTTAAGGGGAGACGCGGGTCTTAGAACAGTCAAAAATGGTCAAAAAATCGATTTTGAGCAAAACTCATTTTCGGAAAGTTTAACCTTTCGAGCACCTATTTTCAAATTATTAACGCTAAATTCGGCCGGGAAATGCAATAAAATCTGCTTTCAATATACCAAGGCAGCCACGAAATGCCCTCAAAAGGGCGAAATTTGTTCGAACTTCCCGCGCGCGCCACGGACGCAGCAGCCAGCCGATCGCCGCCATCTTGGGCTTGATTTGAAGCTGTTTTCTTTGTGCGCGATTCGAGACTTCTCAAAATGGCGTCGCTCAAGCGAAACGGCTGCCCTGGCGGTTTTCCGAAGGCCGTTTCCGGGTCGCTGATTGGCTCGCGCACGGCGCGCTTGAAAAGCGCGCCGTTCCGCGCCTGCCATTGGCTGGCGTGACCGGCGCGTCATTTTTTTTTTCTTTCTCTTTTGCGTTCGCTGCCGTGGCTGCCGCTTCGTGCGCGTCTGCTTTTGCGCTTGTTTTTTCTCTTCGTGCCGCATTTCTGCTTTGTGCCTGGAGTTTTTCCATGCGATCGAGATGACGGGAGACAGCCGACTTAAACCGTGCACGCAACGAGCTTTTGGAAGCCGTAAGAAGCGAGCGTGGAACAAAAAGCCGAAGGCGTCGGCCACATGTGCGCCGTCGGGACCTGCGTTGGAGCCGGTGCCGGACTCGCTGGATCTGCCGGGGACGTCAGCCACGCTGCTCGCTGATGACACCGCGGGACCAAGTTCCACCACGAACTGCATCCCGGATCACGGTACAGTTCGTGTTGATGCCGCGTACTACTCAGCGGCGGAGCAGGCGCAGCTTGCTGAGCGATCGGCGCACGCGAAGTCCGCGCTGTCGGAAAAGTCAGCGACCCAGCGCAAGTTCGAACTTCTTGGTGTCAGCGCGGAGTGCCAGACCGGTGATGCTGGCACTGAGTTTGTGATTGTGGATATGAAAGTTTTGAACAACTTTTTCGCGCAATCGAAGTGCGGAACCTGCGGCACTGGAAGTCTGACTTTGAGCAAGGCATCAGACAAGGAGTACGGCTTAGCTGTAAAGCTCCAGCTCGTCTGCGGCAGTTGCAACTTCGAGAAGAAGCAGTTTTCTTCCCCACGAGTAAGTGGAACTACCAACATTACTCCCTTCGAAGTAAACATGAGGGCCATGAAGGGCATACAGACGATAGGCAAAGGCGTGACTGCCCTTGCCGACTGTTGCGCCTCTATGAACCTGTCGCACCGAGGTCTGCACCACAAGACCTTTCAGGGACACCTAAAAACTTTCGTGAAAGCCTGCGAGAGCACAGCGACTGCAAGCGAAGCTGCCAGTGTGGCAGTCATCAAGGATCTATACAGAGATTTCTTGAACCCAGTTGGGAATATTGACATTATTTTTGATGGTTCTTGGATGACCCGAGGTCGTAGCTCCCACATAAGTGTGGGCTGCATTGTTGAGCTCTACATTGGTCTGGTGATCGACCACGTTGTTTATTCAAACTTTTGTCTCGGATGTGCCGTGGGACCACAGCCACAAGATGATGGGTACTGTGACTGGCTCGCCACCCACGAGTGCCAGCGAAACATTGACTGCAACTCTGGCCGCATGGAAGTGGAGGCTGCGCTGACCATGTTTCAAAGGTCTCTGGCTAAGCATGGTCTGCGCTACACGACCGTCCTCTCTGATGGAGACAGCCGGACTTTTCATGCTTTATCAGAAGCAGAAGTGTATGGCTTCATAAAGGTTGAAAAGAAAGATTGTATCAACCACGTCCATAAGCGAATGGGGACTGCTCTGCGGAACCTGGTTGACAAAAAGAAGGCTCAAGGTGAGTCTCTTGGTGGAAGAGGCCGGCTGACACAGGACAAGATCAAGAAGATCACAAATTACTACGGCTATGCCCTGAGGAGCAATAGCAATGATGTTCCAGGCATGAAGAAGGCAGTGGACGCTATACTCCTACACATGACGTCTACAGATGATGTCCCAAACCATTCCAAGTGCCCTGAGGGTGCTGACTCTTGGTGCAAGTTTAATAGAGCCTTGGCCAATGGTGAGCTTCCACCTCCACACAAGAGTGCCCTCCCGGCTTGTGTTGGGGCTGCTCTGGAGCCAGTGTTTGCAAGGCTCAGCGATGAGAACTTGTTGGCACGGTGCAGTGAGGGAAGGACACAGAATGCGAGTGAAAGCCTACACTCTCTCATTTGGACACAAGCTTCCAAGAATGGGAATGCTTCATTGAAAAGTGTGAAGCGGGCCGCTGCTGAGGCTGTTGCCATCTATAACCAAGGAAGGAGGGCAACCAATCAGTCCATCACTGCAAGTCTGGGCTACGCTGCTGGTGGCTGCCTTGTTCGGCGAAGCCTAGAGAAAGACGCCCTGCGTTTGCGCAAGGCCAATGGGTCTCATCAAAAGAGCACTGATGTGAAAGAGACTCTGACAAGGCGGCACAAAACAGGAGCAACTAAAGATTATAGTCCTGGACTGCTATAGAGACGTTCTGCAGAGGCACAGGACAGCGTGCTGCCTAACATCCAGGTGGTTCTTCTCGAAGACAGAGCAGACGTGCTGAACGTCACACCCAACGGTCCTTCTCAGGACCACCCAACTGCTTGCCATGGTGGGGGCTCGGATCTCCTTGGCTCCGGACTGCTGGGTCTCTCAAAAAACAGTTTTCAGGGTTCAAAATATTGTCTTTAGAGCTCAACACCGCAGCCCTACACTCCATTGTCTCTAAAAAAAATCTACCGATAACTTCATGAGAAATTTTTTTTACAACTTCATCACGCTTACACCTTTGACATTTTTTTTATTAATGTTTCCTTGGATGGAATAAGACGCTTTTTGTTTTGCTTTGTAGAGAAATAGATAGGGAACATCTAAATAAAATCCGTTGTTGAAGATTCCTCACAAAATTTTCTGTAGTCAGTGTCAAAACTTTAAATGCGATTTTCTCAGCTTCACGTTTTTTGCCAATGTCACTAGCCTTACGGAACTTTTCATTATGTTCTTGTGGTCCAATTTTAATAAATTTTACACCGTTGAATTCAGAAAGAATTGAACTGTGGAGCTATGCTATTCCTATGTTTCTAAGTCGAACATATCAAATTTTGCAGACAATAATACCAGCTAATTATATTCCAGAATTGTGATGCATCGACGTAATTGAATATTTTTATATGATGATGTACCTTAATAACAATATAGATAGCATAGCTCCACATGGCAGATCTTTGGCTACAGCTACATTTCAATCAGAACCAAAAAATATTGAGGGAAAGTATCTTAATGACCCGTAAGAAATTACCTAATTAGGCTTGTTATTTTCCCATAAGATGAAAACTAATTGAGATAGGCAGAAACTAATTACATTTTTGAAAACAGGAGGAAGAAATACATATGCACACCTAATTTCATTACAATATCTCTAATAATAAAAATTTTCATTTTAAGACCAGTGTCTCCCCTTAAAACGCCTAGCTCCACCAACTACTTTACGAGAAATCCTTATTTAACGGGAATAACTTAGCAATTTTATAGTGGCCTTCAGTTGACTAAGAACACGAAATGGCACTTTATCATCAATTATAACTTCACAAAGAGACAATCGGTGAATAAATTTACAGTAATTCTGAAAACTATGATGTCCCTAAATGCTCGGCATGCTTGCACTATAGAGAGAGTTGTGTAACAACGCCAGCAAGGCAGTATCACACGGTTCGTCACATGAGCATTGACTTATGCAACGCCAGGCCGGCGGCAGCAAGCCCGCGAGAGCGCCGTGGTAGCACGCAGCGGTGCAGATGCGATGAGGCCCGACGGCTCTCGAAACGATGTGGGGGAGGAGGCAAGTAGAGGAGGTGGTGAAATAAGGAACGGAGAAGAGGAGGAGGAGAGGCGGCGTTGGGCGAGGAGACATATGCAACCATGGGCGTCCGGAGGGGGGGGCAAGGGGGGGCAGCTGCACCCCCCTGGAAAATCACTCACTCGAACCGTGAGTGATGGCCGCACGTCAGGGGCGGCGGTGCGCTCAGCCAAAAGAGTAAAAGCGGCCCTGCTTCCACGCTTTGGGTCACATCTGCAAAGTGCCGCGTCCGGGGACGCGTCGTTGCAGACATACAGCGGCACCGGCGAGCATGTGTTTCGAGCCGTCTTGAGATGTGTGCCTGTTTCTTTGATCTCTAGAGAGATAGCGACACGGAGGCAGACAGTGCACACCCCGGCCACCGATGAATTCTTCAGGAGGGAGGGACAAATCAGCCGTGTCCATCCCCGCTTTGTCGGACTGCTCAGGGGCAAGCGGGCGATGAGTTGGCGCCGCCGCTCGCTGTCTCCTCCGATCCACGGGAGAGCGCAGTTCGGTACAAGCGCCGCTTTCAGAATTTTCGGCAAAGGGGATTAGCTGCTTTTGTTCACGGCGACGCAGTCTCCAGAGGCGCCCCCACACCAGCGTTCCTTGCGTCTTCTCCGGAAACCAGCGCCTTTGGTCAAGGCAGCCCGATGGCGCCTGCCTGGCTCGCCTGTCACCTCTGGCTGGGCCTCAAATCCCAACAGCGCCCATGTACTGTGCGATGTCAGTGCATGGTAAAGAGACCGTCCGTCCCTCATAGCCTGAGTCGTTTTGGGGCTCTGAACCTCATAAAAACACACAAAACAAATTTTCCGACCGGAATGGCGAGTGTCCCTTCCCCTCGGAAGTCGCGCGGCGTTCCTTGCGTGTGCGCGCCTCTTTGTTTGTGCTTCGGTGTTTTTAGTGGCCGGTTGTCAACGAAGCTGAGAACAACCAAGACAGCGGACGAGAAAACGACGAGCGGCGAGTAGTGTGTGTGCAAATACTCGACTGTGCGGTTGCGCGAGCAAGATGGAGCGAGGTGTATGAAGCTGCGAGCGTGCATTTATCTTGTAAATAAGTTTTCGCTGCATACATAGTCATTTTTTGTTTTCAACGTACGCATTCAACCGTTTTTCCAATCAATGTGTATATATTTTTAGCACTACCAACCCCGAGGAACTCCATAGCCAGCTTTGTCTCGCGCGGTCCCGAATGATGGATATTCGACGCTTCTTCAAGCGTCAGCGGTTGTCTGGCGAAGCATTATCCAAATGCGCCCCTGCAGATTCTGGTGTGACATGTGACAACGGTGTAGCATTTGAACAGAGTGATGCAAGCTTTTATCACCGGACAGTAGCTGATGTCGTCGACTCCATGGAAGGGACTCTGTCAACAGTGAGTTCAGGTGATGCAGCAGGCCGAGATGATTCCATTTCTCCTTTCTTGGGATTCAAGTCCGGATTTGACCAGAGCGATGCAACCTTTCATCACCGGACAGTAGCCGGCGTCGTCGTCTCCATGGAAGGAACTCCACCAGCGAGCTCCGGTCACGCAGTAAGCCGAAACGATTCCCTTTCTCCTTGCTTGGGATCGAAGTCCGGAGACAACATCAAGAAAACAAATAACTTGCCTCAAGAATATGACTTAGGAGAGTTTCTAGGCAAAGCTAAACTCACTGGCATACCGGACTTTTTGAAGTTACGTCTTCTTACTAAGCCATGGTCGCCAAATGTCACATATGATTTTAAGAAGGATGTAACACCTGGAAAGAGGCCTTTTCGACATCAGTGGCTGGGAGATTATGCCCCCTGGCTTGCGTACTCAGCGACAGCGAAAGGCGCCTTTTGTCGTTTTTGCGTCATTTTTCCTCCGCGTGTTCACCGGGGTACTCAAGGTAGTTTTATCGTGCGCGCTTTCAGTAACTACAGAAAAATGCACGAGGCGTGCAGGGATCACATAAAATCCCAATGGCGCCAGGAGGCAATGACGGCCTCACAGAACTTTATGGATGTGATGAAAGGCAAGCAGCTACCCGTTGTACAGCAGCTGAACAGAGCACTGCACGCGCAAGTTGAAAGGAACCGTGGGAAACTATTTCCAATAGTTTCCACCATTGTCTTTTGCGCGACGCATGACTTGCCGATTCGCGGCAAGCAGTCCGATAGTGGAGTCTTCAATGATCTGCTTGACTTTCGTGTAGAAGCTGGAGATACTCTACTTCAGGAGCACTTCGCTTCTTCTGCTGGCAATGCCAAGTACACTTCTGTCCGCGTCCAGAACGAGATCATCACAATCTGTGGCGACATCCTGAGAGAGCAGATAGTTACCGAAACTAACAAAGCGTTTGCTTTTTCCGTTCTTGCTGACGAAACTGCAGATATTTCAGGAAAAGAGCAGATGTCTATAGGCGTTCGCTTTATTGACAAGGCGGAAGTCGAAGTGTGCGTTCGAGAGCAGTTTTTGGGATTTGTAGAGCTGGAGCAATTAAACTCCGCTTGCATCGCCGCGGCAATCTTGAAGCTTTTGACGAATGTCGGACTGATTCTTTCGAACCTCGTTGGACAGGGGTACGATGGATGCTCTACAATGGCTGGAAAAGAAGCTGGAGTGAACAAAATTATACAAAAACAGTTCCCGAAGGCACTATTTTTCCACTGTGCAAGTCACAAACTAAATCTCGTCATCAACGATTTGAACGACGTCTCTGAAATTCGAAACACAATTGGGATAATCAAACAAACCATAAACTTCTTCCGCGAGAGCGTGCTCCGGAGAAAATTGGTGCCCAACATTCCAATGCTGTGTGAGACAAGATGGTCTGCAAAGTACAAGTCTATTAGGATCTTCTCTCAGCATTACGTGGCCATAGTCGAAGCACTCGAGCAGCTCGCGTCCACGGAATCATGCTCGAACGCTGCAACTAGACAACGAGCTCACATCCTCTACTGCGCAACAACAAGCTCATCTTTCATCGTCTGCTTGCATATTGTAGCGAAGTACAGCGCTCGGCTCGAACCAGCTACGAACATTCTGCAAGGTGTATCCATGGACTTCCATTCTGTGCATGGCCACATCACTGAGCTACAACGTATTTTTCGCGGCCACCGGACAAACGCTGTCGAGGAGTTCTCTAACATCATGAATGCAGCAAGGGAGGCAGCCAATCACTTAAATGTGGTGATATCTGTACCAAGACAAGTCTCTCGTCAGGCCCACCGAGACAACTACGGGATTCAGTCGCCAGAGGAATACTACCGTGTGGCAATATATGTGCCGTACTTGGACTCCCTCACTGCTTCTTTAGCTCGGCGCTTTTCTGAAAGCAATGAGAGGAGCTTCAAACTTCTCCAGCTGCATCCATCAAAAATGAAGCACTTGAGCCGTGTTGAGTTCGCTGTTCTCGCCGAAGAACTCCAGTGCTTTTACGGCATCGACAACTTCAAGGAAGAGGCCATCTCTTGGTACGAGATGTGGTGCAACAAAACTGGGGACCCATCAGAAATAACTTACTGCGAGCTTCTACATCAGGCCAAGACATTCTTCCCTGGTGTTGCAAAAGCCATTGAGGTGGCTCTGGCTTTGCCAGTTACTACCTGTACGGTCGAACGCTCCTTCAGTACAATGAGGAGAGTGAAAACGTGGCTACGCTCAACGATGACAAACGACAGACTGGACGGCCTTTGTATGATGAGTGTGCACCGAGAGCGTGTAATGAAGCACAGAAATGAATTTATCACCAGTGTCATCACGCAATTCGCCCAGAAAAATCCGAGGCGTCTACAGTTTCTGTTCAAGGAAGACTGACTGAGTGACTGTCGTTGCGTGTTTGTGAACATATTGTGCTGTGTGCTGGTCATCAATCCGGGTGTGTCGAGAACCCGTATGCAGCAAGACTGAGCACTCTTCCCCACGAAGTGATAGTATCTTTTTGCATTTTTATTAATTTTCATTGTTTCTTCGTTGATAAACTCCAATGTATCTCTCCTAGCCTCGCTTTAATTTGCTGTTTGTAATTTTTCTTTCATGTGTGTATTTTACTTATTTATTTTATTTGTATATAAATAAATAAATTTACTCCGCAAATAGTGCCTTTTTGCTACGAACATACCCCCCCCCCCCCCCCCTCCGGCGCCAACAACCAATGGGGCCCCCCCCTGCAAAAAATTCTGCGGACGCCCTAGTATGCAACGCCAGCCCGGGATCAGCCGAAGCGAGAGTAAGTGCGTGTGGATGCATATGCGTATCTCGTTTGTTTCATCGCTCAGCGCCGTTAATAAGACGGTGACAAGGATGCGAGCCGATGTTTGCGCGATAGTGTTAAAAAATTGGCCGGGTGTACTTACCAGCAGCCCATAAATGAAAATAAATACTGTCACCATTGTGCAACCGGTTGAGTCGCATTTCTTTCAAGGTAAGGGTGTTTTTCGGTACTTCTGCCATTGAAAAAAATGTTTTTCATTTTTAGAATTGGTTAGTTGGGGGGTCGACCTATATTCCTGTCCGACCTATATTCCGGTTTTTACGGTATGTTTCAGAATGTTTTCGTGTTTAAAGCCTACATTTGTCACTTGTAAACACAAAGCGACAGGTAAATATGTGGCTAATATGTCTTTTATGCCGTTTAGGTTATGTAAGGGTCCCCTACGGTTCCCGTGTATGAATGCCATACTGTATAATGTAGTTAGTGAGAGAACTAGGTTGGGTTTTCGGGCGTCCTGATTCGGGGCTTCTCTTGTCAGTCTACGGAGCCCCGCCGCCCTTTTGACATCGCCCGCACAGGACTGCCTTGAATTGTGTCCATCACATACGTTGGACAAGCGTGCAAGACTCACGGCTGTTCTCGTGTTCGGCCTCTCCGTGTGGGGAGGGGCCTTGGGGCCCGCTGACCTGGAGCGCAGCGCTAGCTGCTGCCACCTGGGGCACAGGTGGCCCTGCTGCAGGCTCACAGCATGTGGCCTGAGCGGGATCCAGAAGCCGCTGTGGTGCCGTGCCCTGTTGAGCCACAACGGAGAAGGTAGGTTTGTGCATCAAAGATACTCTCTTCCGGACTTCCCTGAATGTTACATTTTCTTTGACTCACAATTTACACACAGGTGTTGTTCAACTGCACAGTTTTCAGCGTAGTGTTCATGAGAACCACATTTAGCACATGTGAGTTGGCCCCGGGAACTCTGAGAGCTGTGGCCATAACGTTGGCATCTGAAGTAGCATCGTGGATTCCGAAGTTGGAGCTTTAAGTAGCCTATTTCTACGTAGTCAGGGAGGGTAACTAGATGCAAATGTCAAGACAATGTGCTTTGTGGGGATTTATTTATTATCTTGCTTCATTTTTATCCTGTATACATTGGTCACGTTTTGCTCCTTTAAGCCTTCCAGAAGTTCTTCATCAGTCACATATCTGAGATCATGATCTGAGATAACTACCCGAACAGTATTCAAAGATCGGTGTGGGCTGATTGTGACCTCTATATCTCCAAATGACTTCACTTCTGACAATTTCTCACGTTGGTGGTTATATAAAACTTCTAAAAAAGGTCTTCATTTGCAAGCTTCTTGATTTTGTACCCTTCTCCTATGGCACTTGTTAAAGTCTTGGTAACAATGAGTGGTGATGCTAGTCTAGCGGTGTGTTCCTCGTGTTCGCTGTGAACAACATGGAATCGTGGGAAGCTTGTTGCAATTTTTTTTGAAGAATTCACATGTCAGTGTGCCCTCTCTTTCGAGAGAGATCGGTTTGAAAAAAAAAAATGAGAAGCCATAGAATGTGTTCACTGCTTGGCAATGGTGCCAGTCGCCCACCACGGAGCCCAACAAGCCCTGCCCACACCAGTTGTACACCAGCACTATAACCAAATAGGGCGTAATGAAAGTTTGTCAGCCACACAGGACTAAGCCTCGTTGCCAGAAAAAAAGAACCAAGAAGTGAGCAGGAGACAGGAGAGTTGTGAGAAAGATATGACAGTGAAAGATGGAGGGGAGGGCAGGAAAAGGCGACTGCCGGTTTCCCCCGGTCGGGTCAGGCCTGAGGTGCCGTCTACAGGAAGCTGGGGCCAAAGTGGTGTGTTGCCTCCGCCGAGGGGCCTTAAGGGTCCAAACGCTCGGCATCGGCTCAACCACCAGGATCCCCTTTTCCCCGGACACGGCGATGCCACGCACGGCTAAGCGCGGATGCTCGGGTCCGTGGTGACGCATTGTTCACCATCATCCCCCTGCGGGGATGTCCTTGCGGATGCTCGGGTTAACCCCGTGGTGTCGCCACTCACCAACGTCTGCATGCTGCAGACGCCCCCCTGCGGGGTTGCCGTCAAAGGCTCGACTTCGCCAAATTAATGAAGAGCATCCCTTGCAAGTATGGCTGTAACCATGTTGCACTCAGCAACATCCAACGCCATTTCTGCAGGGCACATTCAATAAGTCCTTGTGCAAAACAGATGGATTTGTTGATAATGGCGAACGCCAAACACAAATCAACTTGCAGACCCTGCACTTGTACTGATGCTCGCGCTCCCAGAAAAGCATTTGCAGAACTCGTAACAAGCGCTGTCCTGTAGGTGCCAAAGAACAATACGCCAGTGCCGACTGTGATCACAGACAGGGTCAGCAACAACAGCTGAATTCCATAAGCACACTTACAGAATGGTAAAGAAAGAAAAAGCGTGTGCAAATTTTTTCAGTGTACTTTTTACTTCCAGGGAGGCCACCTTCAGCTCTATTTTCAATGTTGTGTAGCTCTCTACAAAATAGAAACGTAAGCGTGCGCAGGTTGTGTCAAATCCTATTCACTTTTCCAGGAGCAGCACAGGATAAGCTGCCTGAATATCTCCAGCAGAACTTCCGAAGTCACCGATTCTGCCGCTGAGGCATCGCTCAACATTGACATTGTGAGCACGTTTTCAAAGTACACTGACCGGGGCGTTTACAATGCAGACAAAGCTGTCATGCCAACAACATACTTCTGAATCACACTCTCGCTCTGCAAGATGAGCGCTGCTCAGGTCTGGAGGCACCAAAGGAGCAAGTGGTAGTTCCTTTCGCGCCACACGAATGGCACTGACAAGCGGCGCCAGTTCAATGTGGTAAGGTCAGCAAGACCGCGCTGTGCTGCTTCAATACGAGGGACAGTTTGCCTGTTTCATACGTGGCCAACAAAGAGGCCTGGATGACCCAGCAGCTATTTGGCAGTTTACTGCAGAAATTTAGGACATAATTGCTGAGCAACGGCAAGTCGTCTTGATTTTAGACAACTGCTCCACTCACAACAAGATGCAAGATCACTGCAGTGAGCTTAAAATTCTTGCCGGTGAACACAACAGCCAAGAAACAGCCACTATCTAGACCGAAGACATGCTGGCAACGGTGAAAGCACGCTTGAAAAGGCGCATGTGCGAAAGAGTACTGCTGAATATGCAGCGAAAAGAACCTTCAGAAGTGGTGCAGATGACATTGTTGTATATTACTTATCTGGCAACGTTGCAACCTGCACTATATTCAACAAGTGTTCAAGAGTGCCAGTTGTGCCTGGGGGATATACAGTGTCTTTGGCTAAGACGCGTCGGGCCAAGATGCTGCGATAGCGGTTCAGGTTTGTCAAGACACCAACACCACAACGTCTCTGGACAAGTTTTGCCGGGAATACGGGCTGCTCCCAGCAGCACCAACAGCCCCACCATCGAACCCGCAGCGCCACTGAAGACTTTTAGAAACTCAACACTTCTTGGGGTCTGCAGAGCCATGGGCTTCAACCCCCGGTAAGTCAACATGCACGCGCTCTGAGGTGACATGGATGTGAAAGTGTCCCAAGGGGGTCCTCGGCCCACCTTCCACTGTGGCGCCTGCCAGAAAGAGCTCTCCCAAGAAAATGGGGAAGCTATCCTTCACTGTCATCAGGCCACGGCCAGCTCCTTCGCTTTTAGGGGTGCCACCGACCGGCCTCATGTGAAGACGTCGCGGCGTGAAATTCTTTGTCTCATGTATGCCACAGCCAAAGGAATGAATGCCACGGTAGCTTTTGACTGGAGCCGGGGACTATTTAAGCTCAGACTGGAGGCCCGCACGGATTGGACAAACTTCGTTCAGGAAGCTGTGGCCAAAGACCTGATACAGAGGCCACGCATGGGTGGCCCTGGCGAGGAAGTTCAGGTCGACGAATCCCTGTTCCGCGGTAGACAAAAGGTGAACCGGGGGCGCCCGATAGTTGGGGACGGCGTTCCAGGCCGTTTCAGAGGGAAATACGGCGGTGTGGAGGATAGCGAATCCTGGGTCGTCGGCCTGTATTGGATGTCGACAGCAGAGACCAGACTTTTTCAAGTCGACAAGTACGGCGACACCCTGAAGGCCACCAATAGCGATACTGTCCTGCCGAAGACAAAGGTAGCCACCGACGAACGGCGGGGCTATAACAACTTGGAAGCTCTACAGGACGCAACCGGTGACATGGATCTCTAGCAAGACACAGTGTGTCACCAAGACAACTTCGTCGATCCAATCAACAGTGCGCACACTCAGAACATCAAGCAAGCGCGGGGTAACGCGCACCGGTGGAACGAGCCGTGCCCTCGTTGAGTCCCACCTGAAGTGGGTATCGTGGTGGGCAGGCATAAACGGCTGGACAAAGTGCAAGGATCTGTTCCTTCGAATGGTCAAGGCTGCTGCCCACCAGTACCACCAAGCTCAGTCACAAGGAGAGCCACAAACGGCCTTTATCAGGGCCACCCAATTGGTGATGTGGCAGAAATCACATTTGCTTCCCAACGGACTGCTCATCCCTCTCTTCTCACTGATCAATATCTCATTAAACTTATGAAGTGCTCAGAACTAAGCCACCTGGAATGTATTATTTTACAGTATTGCCTCGTTAATGTGGGCACTTTGGTTCCCGAGCAACACTGCGGATAGAGTCGTTCATAATAACGATTCGTGAAACATAAAATGTGCACAACAGTACAGCTAATTTTTTATGTCTGCACACTAGCGGGCACTGAGAGTTGAAAACATGAAGAATCTTCGGACCTCCAAGATTATTATCCTAGTTTTTAAAGAATGCGTTGCAGTTTGAATCGCCAAGTGGGCTATCAGATGTGTGAAAACCTGTAATGGCGTGACCACGTATCTCGTACTACAACTGTTCACATTCCACGAACCGCTAGTACTTTCTACACTCAGTCGACAGCTTCTGAATACGGCTTTCAACGCGGTACAGGAAAAAAAAAAAAATATCTAGCCACTGCGGAGTAACTGGGCAAAAATTACGAGGAACTTTAGCGGCTAAAGTGGTGAAAGGCGAAAGCCTGAGTGCTGCATTTTGCTACGCGATTGTTCACCTCACATTCTGTTGGTGCATTAATTAACTGCCAATTAATGACGCTTTAGCTTCGCCTTTAGAAGTGGAACGCGACAGCCTGTTGCAGCGCTGTCAGGCGGTCCACGGAACGCCACCACCCGTTCGTCGCAATGCGTTGCCCTTTGAATGAAACGCTTTTTGAGGAAAGGTTGTACACCTTGCTCCTTGCAGCGCTGTCAGGCGGTCCACGGAACGCCACCACCCGTTCGTCGCAATGCGTTGCCCTTTGAATGAAACGCTTTTTGAGGAAAGGTTGTACACCTTGCTCCTCGGTAAATTGGTTTTTGAGGAAAGCAAATGTATCAGTGTGTCATATCTCGGTGGTCACTTAAACCTCGCCGTAACGGGAAGGGAGGTAGATGGGAGTGAACGAAGACACCATCACCGTATTCACTAGACGCGCCTTTGTTCATTCCAAGCCATCGAGCTGGCATGGCTGAGTGGTAGCGTGCTCGTCTCGCACTCCGGAGACCGGGGTTCGATTCCCGAGCTCGGCCAATTTCCTACTCGGTTTTATTTATTTATCTGGTCTGACTAGGAAGATTAATTAGGCTAATTGGTTAAGTAAGTCCCACTAACTTCGAGAATCACTATACACTCCCTTTAATTGGTTGCACGGTTACTAGCCAAAGTACAATTGGCCCCGTTTGAAATTCGCGCACTGTGACGTCACGACCGTTTCGACCAATTGAAAAGCGTGACATTTTCTGTCGACAACTTCTGCTTACAACGATGAGGCATTAAAGGCTTCCGCCTTAATAACATGATAACTACTTCTGCAAGGCTGCTTCTGAGGACGCCGGAATTTCCCTTTTCTCGAGTGCTCACCAAGCACAGCCTACGATTTCTTTGGCTGTTGTCACCAGTAATTCTGTTTAACACTGTCTACCCAAGTGCCAATGTTGCGTGAACGTGTGCATAACGCATTTATTTCAAGAATAGCACATGACTGTCACGCTGGGGCCATGCACCGGCGAATTACGCCTTAATGTGCGTGAAATGTCCGCAATGTCTTATCCTTAATGTCCGTGAAATCCATACGTGGCAAAAGATCAACGTCGCGCTTCACTTCTGCTTCATTCAAGTCAAGACGGTCAACATCACTGCACAGGCGCACCTTTTCTTCACAGCGCGACTTTTGTGGCTCTTCCAGAGCATGTACGTAAGCACTAAACCGCATTTCGAGCAATTCCACGCTACAGGCAAGTCTTGTGAACACTTCAAGGCCCTATTTTCTCGGAAAAAAAAAAAAGAAAGGCGCACGACCAAGCACCGTCGTGGCAGTCCTTGACCTAAAATCTGACCAACGCCTCCTCTAGCCAAGATGCCAGTCGTGTCAGAGGCGCACTTCCTGTCAAACCCTCTCCTGTTTCTCTCCCCCAAGCTGTTGAAACGGCCACGAGGGGCGCTTTCCACCGACACTACCAGACGCGACCGGATCGGCCTCAGCTGCTGTTCGTGCTGTCCGTGCGTATGTTTTGCCAGTTTTGAGTTGTTTTTTTTTGTGCCGACGTGCGACAGTTGTGTAGGGCTCCTGCAAACATGTGGTATTGCTGTGTACCACTGTGCACGTCTAGCCAACGGAAAAAACCTGCAAATGTTTCTTCTCATGGAATACCAGCCAACAGCGCTGCACGTGAGCAATGGCTAAAGGCAATCTCGAGGAAGGGCTGGTTGCCAAATACAACGTCGAACTGCTCTGTCATGTGCAGTTTACACTGTCGAGTGTCAGATTTCCAGGAAAACTGCAAGACGCTGCAGCTAAAGCTTGGTGTTGTGCCAAGCGCGTTTCCTGGCTTGGCGAATCGAATGGCCTCAGCCATTCACCAAGTGATGGAAGCAATGCGCAATGATCACAAGGTTGGTCCCCTGCTGCATTGTCTGGAGAACATGATCTACAATCTGCTAATATCTGTCACGCAGAGCTAAATAACCAACTCGCAGATATGAATAGGAAGTATAATCAACTCCATGACACGCACAGCAAGGCAAATGCAACAATTCAATGCCTTAAAAAAAAGTGCGAAATCTAGAGCGTAATTTAGAAAATCTTGGAAAGCACATGAAATTCTTGAACAAACATCAAGTGGAAGCACTTTCTCAAAATAGCAACCAAGGCAGCACATGGTCACCAGAAACAATCAGGCAAGCACTGCAGATAAAATTCTCATGCGGAACCTCGGGTTACGAAACAATCAGGAAACTCGGATACCCACTTCCATCCAATAGGACTCTTGCGCATCGCCTCCAAGGTCCGAGTTTTACCCCGGGGATCCTAACTGAGGTGGTTGAATTGCTAAAGATGAAAGCAGAAAGCATATGCAGGATGTCGAGAAAGACTGTGCCTTATTCCTCGATGAAATGGAGATCACTCAAGGACATGAGCTCAATCGTGCTGGAGACGCTGTGTATGGGGGGAAACCTTGCCGCTAAAGCCAGATGAGCCTGCTGACCATGCCCTGGTATTCTTGGTGGGCAGCCTCACTCAGAAATGGAAGCAAGTAATTGCATACCATTTCACTGGTAGTCACGTAGATGGTCCGACCCTCAAGGAGTGTGTTCTGCAGATTGTTGAACTGAATGTCGACAATGCTGACATTGACAATGGAACAACCGACATCCGTCGAGTGCAGAAAAAGTAGAAGTCTTGCACGACATCTGCACTTCGACGTTCATTTATGAATGCCGCTAGTGTTGCTACATCTCCACTGTGCACGACACTTTTTCTGAACTGACGTGAACAGGTGCACATCGTGCAGGACGAATCGAATGGACCTTTAGCTAAACTAGGCCTCACCGACTGCTGGCGCACCGTTCAACCTGGGCGCGCGGGCATGACCTGGTCAGGTCGGGGTCTTGAAAGCAGACTAGACCGCGTATACATCTCAGCCACGGTCGTGGACAACCTGCAATCCATGCAGGTTTTCCCCACAGCGCAGAGCGACCATAGGCTAGTAGTGGTGAGGTTGTGTGCAGCTGACTTAGCTCCATGTGCAAAAGGCTGCTGGCGACTCAACATGCATCTCCTTGAAGAGGAACGTGTCCTGCAAGATGCACTGGCCGCCCTTAGAAAGCACGTATCTCCCAACATGACCGGTAGCACATGGGACCAAATGAAGGGTGCGGTGAGAGAAGTTTTCCAGGACTGGGGAAAGCGACTGGCACGCAAGGAACGATTGGAAATCTGCGTTGTCTCGGATGCCATAATCGTGTTCTCCAGTGTGCTGTCGCAAGGGTCTAGCATTGCCCCAACGCTGGTGGCGCTCCAGAAGGAGCTGCACCAGTTGTTAAACAGGCGTTGGGACAAACTACGCGCAATTGCAAGCGCTGAACGGTGGGAATGCGAAACCTGGTGTTCCAGGCACCTCGTGTAACACCATCTCAACACAAAGAGCAACACCTTGACGGCGGTGCAAGAACCCACTTTCGCAGCGGTCACTTCGGCCCCAGAGGAGGTACTGGAACAGCACTGCCAATTCTATGCAGAACTATATGTAGCAGAGCCATGCGACGCAGGGACGTTTGTACTGAACAGCCCGCAGGTTCCACCCACCATCGATGGCACATATTTGACAAGTGAGGAATTGCTAGCAGCCTTAAACGAAATGAAGCCAAACAGAAGTCCTGGCACAGACGGCCTCACGGCCACATTTGACAAAAAGTTTTGGCCAATACTGCAGAAACCCTTCGCAGACCTAACCAACCTCCTCTTGGATGAAGGAAAACTTAGCCCCACTATGAATGAGGGCATGATCACCCTGCTCTGCAAAGACTCAAACAGGGCAGCAGACCTCAGAGCATGGAGACCTATCACGCTACTAAACAATAACTACAAGACCATCGCTAAGTGCTTGTCGGTGCGCCTAACGCTGGCACTTTCCAGCATAGTTGAGCCGCAGCAAGCTTGCTGCGCTCCCGGCCACTCGATGCAATTGCATGGAATGACACTCAGAGACCTCCTTCAGTGGATGAGCTCATGCAACTTGCGCGGAATGGTTGTCTCGCTTCACCAAGAGAAAGCATGTGACAGGTTATCGCATGATTACCTAATGCATCAACTGGAGCAGGCTAAGCTGGGTGCGCCACTAATCGCAATGGTATGCGTGCTATACACGGAGCCACGTGCAGTAGTGATAGTGCAGGGGCGTGTTTCCATCCAGTTTGTGGTGACGCGGGGCGTCAGGCAAGGTTGCCCCTAGTCCCCGCTGCTCTACGTCATTGCCATCGAACCACTGCTGCAGCGCCTCACCACCGACTCCCTGATCAGGCGAACCGTGATCCCTGTGTGGGACACCCAGCATTGCAGGTTTTGGCTATGTAGACAACGTCATAGTAGTCCCAGATGCGAAATCCGGAGAGAAAGAGTACTAGAATTAGCAGCTAGTTACTGCGCTGCAAGTGGGGTGCGCTTAAACAGGGGCAAGAGCTCTGCAATGTCCCTGAACCGCGAAAACCCCCAGTCATCTCTGTAGTCCTATCAGTGCCCGAAATGCGCGTCCCGGGTTACCCTTTTAACCAGCATGGACCCTCGGCGTGGAATTGGGACATCACCGTAGAGAAAGTGAACAAAAAATGCACAGGCTTAGCTTGGTTAAGCCAAGAATGCGTTGCATATTGCGCGGTCTTTTTGCGCGAGGTATTGCTTGGCGGCACTCGATTTTCTCAGCAGCTTTTCCTCCGTGACGTATGGATGGATGGATGGATAGGAGCGCCCCCTTTGAAACGGGGCGGTGGCAACCGCCACCATGCTCAGCTATCCTTTTTTTTTCTTTTTTCTTTTCTTTTTTTTCTTTTTTTACGTGGTTTGGTGACGTCACGTCACGTGGTTTGGTGGCTGGCCGGCCGCGCCCAAGGGCTGAACTGAGTGATTGCAATATGCTACGCATAAAAGATGGCAGACATGGGAGTGCTGCAGTGTCCAGTCACCGCCCAAGCGACCATCGCGCGCACCCTCCTAATGGCCTTGGTTAGCTTCATGGCCAGCATTTTGAATGTGCCTGCAGCCACGCAGCGGCGACTGAACGCCAGCATCTTTCGCTTCTTGTGGCGGGGCGCACCTGACAAGGTGAAGCGCCAGGTAGTCGGGCTACCAAGAAAGAAGGGCGGACTAGGAGTCCTTGACCTCAGCACGCTCGCTAGAGCACTACATGTAATGTGGACAACTCATGCAGTGGTGTGTGACATGCCTTAAGAATGCTGATAAACTATTTTCCATCAACACGGCTATCAGTGTTCCCGCAGAGGCCACTGTCACACAACAGTCCCCGCGCTGGGAGTGTGCTTACATTCTATGGAATGGCAGCGAAAGATCTAGAATACACCAGACAGCAGCTCGGAGATGAAGCCCAGGAAGCCGCACTGAAGACCCGGCTCGCTCTACTTACTCCGCCCCTTCCGAGCCACCTGTTAGCTGACAGAGAGGCCCATGAGGACATTCACAACCGGACACTTTCTTGATGCGCGGCGCGCGTCATTTATGTGGAGGTTTGCCCGCGGCATACCCCCAATTCGCCGCCGCACGGTTGTCTCATCAACATCCGGACGCATTAACGCATGCCCCTTCAGCGGAGTAATTCAAAACCCCCAGCACATCTCTTATGACTGTTTGCTTCCCGCTGCGCTCCAGGGCCGCCTACACGACGTGTTTGCGCTCACAGGATTCCTTACCGCTCGGTCAGGTATCTCAACTCCCTACCAAGTGAAGGCTGCAAGCAGTTTGTACTGGCTATTATGGAGATCAACTATCAAGTGTGGTTAGCAAGATGCCGAGCGGCCTACACCAACAAGACACAAAGCCTTCATGAGGTCAAGGTCAAAGTCTAAAGAACTATAGTTCTACTTGGAAAGAGAGAAAAAGCACTTGGCAAGGGAAACATTTGTAGAAGAATCGTGTAATCCGCGCATAATTTTCGAGGAAGAAGGCGCCAAGCGCATTATAATGAAGTACTAGCATACTTGCTCGCGTCTGGCTAAGAACAATCGTGACGCCGCAAAGCAGACCAAAAATTGCACAGTACCATTACGGCCACCGACGCGTCCAGCCCACGGAGTCGTCCGACGTCGGACTCGAAATAGTGGTCACGCCAAGCACCCGCCAAGAGCTGCCTGACGGCGCCGGTAGCACCATAGCCGAGGCGGCATGACATGAGGAGCGTAGTTCAGCTCAGCCTGCAATACAAACAATAAAACCATCAGTGCTTCTCCGTACCATTGGTTTGAATGCCACGTGTTCCCGTCCACCGTCGTCGTAAACGAAGCGGAGTGGGATGCCCGTAGCAGTGTCGCTGGGTGCTGTTGAGATGCCTCTTGGGCCTACTGTCTAATGATAGTCAAGGGCACACCACACACAAATGATCAACATGACGGGAGCGCCGGGCCTGTCTGAGGATGTCAAGGCACTGCACTTTTGCATTTCACAAGATGGCATGCACAGATGGCTAGATAATCAGTACCTACATCATTATAACACGACGGCGACAGTTGTCACAGCGATAAACAGAATTAATTACGACCGACCGTGGCCGTAACGACAGGACTAAAGCGCGCCAAATGCGTTGATTTCGCCATGCCGTCAAGCATGCCACTATTTATCTATTTATTTATATAAATGTTCTGTCGCCCCCTTGTGATCCTGAACTGAAACTAAATAAGAAAGAATTCTATTCAAAGAAAATTTACTGCAATCAACCTGCATTTAACAATCGTCATTCATGATCAATTTGTTTTGCTGTTTCGTGATAATTTGATCAAGATCGCTGGTCCCAGGAGTCTTGTTAAAACTTTAGTCTTGACCATTAGCGCTAGTTAAGAAAAGTTAACCTAAAAATTCGCAATTTATATTACTTAAAATCTCATTATGTTAAAATTAAAAAAGGAGTTGTGTAATTTTTTGTTCTTGACAAAAGAAAAAAAAATTGATATTTCAAATGTGACTTTTGTTTAGTGTCCTCTATATTATAGGTTGGTCAACAGCAAGTAGTGTCCTAGTGTCACGCCTAGTCCCCTCAAAGTCCCGGCCCCGGAACTCTATGGTTCAAACCGCGATAACGAATCGTTCCCGTATCCTGGAATATGAGCCGTTTCTCAGTGCAATAAAAGCGTCAGTAGTCGAGCACTTTTCCTCACGCTTCGCGGGCACATACTCTTCGGAAAGGAGCAGCAGCGTTTGCTCCGTAGTCATGTCCGCTCAACTGTTGCCGCTTAGCTAGTTGGTTTTCCATCTCAACGAAAACAGCGCAAACTTCATGAAGGACACAGAGAGGGGCGACGAGTTGTTAGTCAGCGCCTGTGTCTCGTCTCCCCTTTCTGCGTCCTTCGTGAGGTTTGCGCTGTTTTCGTTGAGACTCGGGGAACAGCGCTGTTTCCATGCACGCCGGAAAAATGGCGACGACAGGGGAGGGAACCTGTGATTCAGTGCGCGCCTCTCACACCGGTCGGTGACGCACGTCGTGGCGGGTGTGCAAAGAATGTGCGTACTCAACGCTTGCCCGCGGCCCCAGCCTCAAGCGTGCCAGCGAGTTCCTGGCCAAGCATCTTACATATTCTGCGCAAATGCCAGTAGTACCGCAGCCGGAATTTGCTTTTCGTACTTTTACCTTACTAACTCGTGCTAACGTACCCTACACCGGCACAGAGAAAAATGCTTGTCGAGGTGGTGCAATTTTTAAGTGTTTTCATTGCTTGCGCGTGGGAATTTGTGGAAAAGATTCGGTTTTCACGCGCTAATTTCTGGAATTCTCTCTGCACTTGCCTTAACAGCGTATGGGCAGGCCTATAGACATAATAACCGGCAGTGAAAGAAACGACGCGGTAGCCATTTCGCGGAGTTGAAGAAGGTGTGAATGTTTCAGCTGAGAGAACGTATCATACCAGTTGCACTCTAATGGACCCAAACAATTGGAACCACTTAAGTTTTCAGACTTTTCGAACTGGTTCCCAGTCAACCACGGATATCCGTAGTACGTACGATTAAGATCCGAATCTCCAGTGCCAGTTGGGGATGTCCGTAGGACATGCCTACGGACGTCCATATCAGGACATACGCGTCGGAGATTCGGAGTATGTCCGAAGGACGTTCGTTATCGGATGGCTGGCGGATATCCGCGGACGGATGTCCGACGGGTATCCGTGAATATGCCTGTAGGGATCTGAACTTAGGACATCACATACATATTTTGTTTTTCCTCGCATAAAAAAAATAAAAATTTCTATTTTGCGAACGACAAATTCAGTCGATCAAATTTTTATACCGGCAATTAGGCAATTAATTGCGTATTCGGATTAATCAGTTAACATCATTCGAATATGGCGCTGATATGAAAGAACCTGAATTAAACTAATTGCGTGACTTTCTGCGATCAATGCCCTTTTCTCTTCCAGCATTCCAACGAGGTAACCGAGGCATGCTGCCTTCCATGAAAACGAAACTCCTACCAGGAGCCGCAGCAGAACGACAGGCCTTAAAGTCGATCCAATCCAAACCGTCAGCCAGCAGTTCCCGGCGCGGGCTGCACGGTGCACAACAGCGCGATCTTTGCGTAGTTTTTCGTGGCATCGTGCTTCTTTCGACCTTTGTTTTTGCTACAGTATGCGGTTTGTTTGTTCTGCGGTTGCTTGGCTGTGCTATAAATGTGATCAATCACCTATGCGCTCGACAAGACCTACCTCTGCACCTGAAGCTGTCGTGAAATAGCCCCGACGTCGTACTGCACCCGACTCTTTGTTTCCTCGGATGAAAGAAGCGGCGTGTTATAACTTGCAAGTAAGTAAATGTGCTTGAAGATTACTTTGATGACGTTGCCGTGGGATGAGCAAAGTGCTGTGGAAGTTACAAGTACGATGCGATAGCTGCCGCAAACGTGTTTGCTCGCGTTCGCGAGCCTGTCGCGAAGCTCCGTAAGCCAGTGCATCGCGCTTCTCTCGTCCTACACTACGAAAAAAATTGAGACGAGGTGTACACATGCATGGTGTGAATCTTAAGGCAGTTAGTTGTACGTAAGTTCTTAACAGCGATAAAACAGAACGCACGAAAAGGACAATGTCGGGGCTGTGTGTGTTTTGCAGTGATTCGCGACTGATTTCTTATTTTCTTAGTGCCTTTGCGGTGTGTATGTGGCCCGCCTGCGGAGTGTATTGGTGCCTAAATTATGCCATGCCATGGAAAGTGCAGGTAGGTTGAAAATAAATAAAGCTTATCGACTTGTTTCAACATTAGGCTTGTCGAATGGATGTTTCCAGCCATCTACAGCACAGTAATTTGCGCTGTGCAGTAGCATTGTTTAGAAAACTGAAGTGTTCTGTTAAATTTCCGAACTTCAATCACACGTTATTCACCTATTATCGCTGCGTACTAACTGCAATGAGGCCATGCAGTGCTTTGGTGTAGCTTTGTCAAACATGTTCATGCTCATAGGGCTCAGTGCTGAGCAAGGTAGCAGGTCCATATATGGCACACCTAGAGATACATATCCCTGGATTGTGAGCAGACCTCTCTTCCTTACTGCTGTGGAGCTGTGGATCATCAGATTTGTTGTTAGTGCCGGCTGTGTGCTTCATCAGCGAACCTTGTGAGCGGGCTTGTTTCAACAAAGCCATGTTTTGCTGCATCATGACGTCTACGTTATGTTGACAAAGTGCAGTACAGGTTGCTCTCTCATATTTTGTTTCCTTGGCCATGCAGTATGGATGTGACTGACCTATGACCTATATTACCTGAGAGTACAGCAGCAGCTTACAGGTAAGTTTCAGGCAAATTACAGGCAAATTTCTTCCTCTCATATGATTGATACTTTCTTTTTCTTTGCTCTGTGCAGTGGAGGGCATCTGGCTATAGTGCAGTGTACTTGTACAGTGGTGGATAAAAGTTTTTGGGAGGCAAGTTCTTGGGAAAAATTTCTGTACTGTGCTGTTAGCCAGAGCAGTTTAATGAGGGGAGATAGATGTTCGAACTTATTCAACAAGTTTCAGCTGACTGCCTAGGGAGGCAATGTAAAAATAAATATTTTTCTGGAAATCCACATCCCACAAACTTTTCTCTACTGAGCCTTGTGTTAACCACTAAGTCATCAGGTAGCTTGCAGGTGTGTGATAAGGATGCTGGATGGTGTGTTAAGGTGTGCTGGAGAAACTATGGGTCAAAATTATGCAATTCTCTTGATATTGTCTTTCATTAATGTTTTTACTTACAGTATCTCGCACTTAAATATTTGCTTAACCTTTCAGTAAAAGTATTCTATTTGTGTTTTGGTTTGTTTTTCAGAGCATCCCTTTTTGGAATGCCAAGTTCAACCATGAGAGTACTTCCTGCACGCAGTAACCTTTCCTATTGCATGAAACTTCTGCCGGTATGATGTGAATAGCCTGTTGTGTTACTGTTCTGGTATAGCAGGTTGCAATACGGAGCAGCAGTCTACATGTAAGTTCGTAGTGTTAAAATTTCCAACTCCCCAAATGCATTTTTTCACTTTTTCCTTTGCAGCGTGTATGTTGACAGCTCGTGCAATTGATTGTTGCAAATGTGCCACATCGTAGTGTCAACAGGTATGTATTAGTTGCAGTGTAAGTGCATGTTGCCCACTCACAACCTGTCCACTTGTTCCCTCAGGGTTGCTGCACGGACGTCACCAGCCCATTCAGAGCAACCGTGTTGTAGCTTGCGCTACAGAGCATTGGTCTACATGTAAGTTCGAAGTGTGTTGAAATTATCAGCTCCCCTCATGCACTCTTCATCTTTTCCTTTCCAGCACGTGTATGGATGGTTCGTGCAATTGATGGTTACGAATGTGTGACATAGCAGGTATGTTATAGCTATAGTATTTTTTATTATGATCTTCAGTGGCAGTATTTTGAATTGCAAAAATCATCTACTCTTTCAGTGACAGTATTTTTGCATTTTTGTTTGTTTTCTTGGGAAAAACTTCTTTTTTACAACAGATTCAACATGAGAATACAACCTGCATACAGTAACCCGTCCTATTGCATGGGACCTCTTCCAGCGTCAAGCGTGAAGAATGCATCTTGAAGGTTGAAAGCATGCATTAATGCCTTTAATAAAATTGTTTGATTTTAAGACAACTTGCTTTGTGTTTGGTTGCTTCCTATAGGCATATGCATTTGACGTATGATGAGGCCTGTGCCTGATATAGAACACAGTGGGCTTGTATATAAACTCATTTAGTATATGAAAGTTATATTAGTGGCTGCAGTCACCGAGGCCTGCAACATGCCAATGTCCTCTTTAGATCCGCGGATATCCGTATCGGATGTCCGTGGGAGATCTTTCCAGTTACAAATGTACCTCCGTCGGACGTCCCTCGGAGATCCGTCGGAGGTCGGCGGATCTCCCACGGATATCCGTACATCCGTTAAGGGACGTACATCGTACGTCCGCTGGACGTACAGTGGTTGATTGGGTTGTAATTGGTTACACTTAATCCCATTTGGTATTCCAATTGTATCTAACGGGAATTTGCAGCTTATTCGTGCTTTCAGCTTAGCTTTTAGGTAGTTCTTTACATGCGGTCTCGGGAAGACAGCTGGATCACTGGAAAAATAAAGTGCCTCTTGCTTCGATCCACCTACTTTCTTGTTTTCACTGCACGTACAGTGTACAGACGTAAGCAGTCCTTTCTAGAGTGCTTGGACTGTGGTGTGTGGAGCTGAAGATGTGGAATTTTAAAGACAATCTTTGTGTTCAAGTGCTGCCACATAGCTGCACAAATGACAAAAGCACGAAAGTAATGCCTGCAACAATTAAAGCAGCTGTGGTATGATTTCACATTATCTGTCCCGCAGCACAGTGCTACAGTGCTCTAGACAAGCATGCTCATCTCTGTACACTTCTTACAGAACTATATAGGCAAACGAAAGAGTTTCACAGACCACTTCTTGCATCCGCACTTTGTGGCCACAGTTCTGTGCTCGAACTAGACAGCTGACCTGGAGAGTAATCTAGGGCTAAGCATGCCAGGGCAGCATTGAAGAGCAGTGATGCATGCAAAGCACTACTTCAAGAGGTTTAACCCACTCACCGAGTTTGTGTGAACGTGTAGGTGATCTTGGCCAAACCGTGATAAAATAAATAGTGCCGTGACTGCGCTTCGAACTAGTGGTGGCGAAAAGAGTTCAACTTTGCTGGCCACTGCATCAGAGCACTATGCTATCGCTGCAGCCAGTTATGCCTCATGTTAAATTGCAACACACTCCTGTGCTGTGCATTGCACATCGTCTTCAACTGATACTGCTCTTGGACTAATATACACACTTTCGCAGTGTGCATTCCACATCATCATCTTGGTCAACTAATACTGCTATCAAACTAATATCGTTGCAAGATGTGCCAACGACACAGGAAAGCAAAACCATTAGCCAACCAGGCTAAAAGCATGCTTTTGCACACCTACTCAGTTCAACTACGTTGAAACCCTACCACTTTTTTAAAAGCATACACTGCAAACCTGGCCCTGTAGGCAATAGGATAGGTTATTCACATTATGTGGGTGAACTTGGAAGATAGGATAATGGAGAAGACGACAAAGCAGCTGACAAAGATGGGCCTCTGTGCCTAATCAACAGCCGCTTTTGAATATGTGTATCTCCACTCTTTTTTTTCATCCGTTTGCTTCAGCAATACCTGGCCTTTTTTCCACACCTTCCTCTTTTGTCACTCAAGGCGCTAATGTGTACACCAAGGCCAAGTCCCTGCTGAGCCAGAGAAGGCACCAGGCCCCATCCACTGTCAACAGAAATGCCTGCCCTAGCAGCATAAGGGCTGTTTCACTCAGGTCGATTCAGACGAATCTATTTCTTATTACAACACTCTCGACAAATACTAGCTGTTACGGGAGCAATGCCTCGTGGTTGTAGCAGGGAAAACAAATGGGATGCCACTCGTGATACGACATGTCCATAGCTTATAACTTTGGACTGGACACGACACCAGATATAGCAGGTGTCTGAGTTATTAATATGCAATGGCATTAGAAGTCTCATATAAGTGAAATGCGCAACAACTTAGACGGGACACAGAAAGAAACACATACAACAGTTCACGAGCGCTCGTGAACTGTTGTATGTGTTTCTTTCTGTGTCCCGTCTGAGTTGTTGCGCATTTCACTCATATACTATGCAGAACCAACAAGCCCGACAACACGCTCTTAGAAGCCTTACTAGGGAAAAACTGCGTCATCATTCATATAATTCGCAGGACTGGAAGTGAAGTCACCAGGCTGGAAACAACACCTACATATTTCAATGTGTCTGCATTTCGTTCGTGGTGCCACATGTAGACACCTTTGGGAAGGCAATTAGCCACTGGCTAGATGACCTCAAGAGATGTCTGGTTGTGTGCATACAGACGTGCAGGGGTCCACAAACACAACCACAAAAGAATAACACAAAACTTGAGGCAAAGGCATCAACAGGATCTAACGCTTTTGCATTGCCAACACGTCCCTGTGAATTTTGCAAAAGCTTTTAATCTGTCTTCAAATGTTAAGGGGGGGGGGAGCCATGAGACAAACACGTGGAGATGTGGAGGAAGTCCTAGGTTCAGCTCCTTGCTTACCAACTGGACAGATTGCTGCCAATGCTGGTGGCTCTCATACCAGCAATTCTGCTGTGTCTTGATCAGCTGTTTTGTTGTGGCTTGTAATGCAGTTCAGTGTGGTAAGGTTCTGCAGAATGCAACACCACATATATGCTCATGTGCTGTGAATGGGTCTTGCATTTCCCCTACCCTCCAGAATCACCTGAAGCTTCTTGGGATCCAGTCTCTTATTAATGACTTTAAATCTTCAAACTAATCAGCAAGACACAGGAAAGTTAAATTGGTTTGGTTTGGTTTATGGGGTTTAACGTCCCAAAGCGACTGAGGCTATGAGAGACGCCGTAGTGAAGGGCTCCGGAAATTTCGACCACCCATGGAGTTCTTTAACGTGCACTGACATCGCACAGTACACGGGCCTCTAGAATTTCTCCTCCAAAGAAATTCAACCGCGGCGGCCAGGATCGAACCCGCGTCTTTTGGGTCAGCAGCCAAGCACCATAGCCGCTGAGCCACTGCGGCGGCGAAAGTTAAATTATGCATTAAATCTTCCTTCCCTGAAGTTCCCCTTAGTAAAACTGAAACAGCAACAGTAGGACTTCGAGGTTTAGTGTTGATGTTCCGAGTGCAGGTGCATGGTGAATGCTGGTACTTTTTTTGGTGGCTCAAGACAACGCTGAGGAACCTGAAGGTGGTCGTCTGACAGCATACTGAAATTCGCACAATTATAACACCAGAATCAGGTTAATGCTGTGGCCTCAGATGGAAAGTAGGTGACTCACTGGCAGGAACACAGTGCGGAATTGATAACAGAGCAGCAATGCTGTAGTCTGAGTGTTACGCACCATTCACCACTAGTAGACTGTTGGCAGAGTTTACTCAGTGCATCACAATGCAGTTGCAAAATTTTTATTGGGTAATCAAAGTTTCAAATGAAGTTGGATGCAAAGGGGAGCTGCAATACTCGGCGACTGCTTATCTTGAAAATAAAAGGAAGGCTACAAATGCCGAGTCTGTAATCCGCCAGCTGTAGTGACTGCACAACAGTGCTCCTGGCCACGTGATGTGTTGTTCTGGTGACGGTCGACAGGTGTAGCTGGCGCCATCTATGAATGCTTCTTCTAACAAGACGTGCCTAGTGAATTTGTTGTAATCAAGAACAGTTGTTTCCCTTGATGTTCTGAATGTTGAGGGTTGACAGTTGTTTAAGAAATATGCCTCAAATAGTGAATATGAAGAATGTACCATGCTTCAGAATAAAGTTAATAAATGCAACTGGGGACTTCTGTATAGGAAGAGAGGGCATGTTTTGGCTTCGTAGCTCCCGCTCCGTTCTCAGAGTGCGGATACTTGGGTAAGTTCGTTATTTATTCCGTAAGTGCGTAGCACCAGAAACAGGAAGGGCAAAGGTGGTGGTGTGTGAACACCGTGCGTGTCTTGGCTCTTCGTGTTTCTTTATTTGTCATTGTCAGAAAAATTTGTCCTGGAGTATAGTAGAACATGTGAATGCAAAATTGTTTCAGCGGTGATTTGTACTGGTGGCATTTGTAACAATCAGCAGTTGCCTTTCGACAACTTTATTGGCACTCCTCCCCATGCTCACCGTGCTGTTAGGTATGTGTCTATATTAGCACTACAAGATGCTGTGCCCAGTTAATTACTACACAATCTATTTTTATTTCTTTTTCCTTTCGTTTTTGTTTGTATGCATAAGCAGGTGGCTGCTCCGGCTGCGCGCAACGCGCGCTTGATCGCGGAGGCCACACACGCGCACAGGAGCTTCCAGATGCCGCCCACGGAGGGCGCCCAATTTCAGAATGGGTTCAGAAGGGGTAGGCGGTTAGATGATAGCCTGTTCGCGCTTACCCAATGCATAGAAATAGCTAAGGCGGAAAATAGACCTCTGTTTTTAGCTTTTCTGGACATAACCGGTGTATACGATAACGTGAACAGGGAACTCCTGTGGAGCATATTGAAAGATTTAGGTATCGGTGATGAGGTAATTGATTTTCTACAGGAAATCTACCGAGATAATGAAGTTGAAATTACATGGGAAGGGAAAAAAAGTACCACAACTGTGGGGGTGCACAAAGGATTAAGGCAAGGTTGTCCTCTATCACCGCTGCTGTTCATGCTTTACGTGATAAATATAGAAAGAAGGCTAGAAGAAAGTAATCTGGGTTATAATCTATCGTACAGATTAGGCGGAAATGTAGTTGAGCAGCGACTCCCGTGTTTAATGTATGCGGACGATATTGTACTGTTAGCAGATAGCCAGGATGATTTACAAACTTTGGTTAATTGCTGTGGAGACGAAGGAGACGCTCTAGGATTCAGTTTTAGCGCAACTAAATCAGGTGTGATGATTTTTAACGATACAACTGATCAGGTGCTTAAAATACAAGGCCACGAAATACCGGGAAGTGGCCGAATACAAATACCTCGGGATATGGCTAAACGAAGGGCAGATATACACGGAAAAGCATGAACAGGCTCTTAGGGCAAAAGGACGAAGAGACGCCGGGGGCATTATGGGGGTACAACAAATATGAAGTACTAAGAGGTATTTGGAAAGGAATAATGGTGCCGGGACTTACTTTCGGCAATGCGGTTCTGTGCTTAAGGGCAGAAGTTCAGTCGAGATTAGACGTAAATCAGAGAGCTGTTGGAAGATTAGCACTAGGTGCCCACGGTAAAACCACAAACGAGGCAGTACAAGGGGATATGGGCTGGGCATCGTTCGAGGCACGGGAAGCTAAGAGTAAAATAATATATGAAGAACGCCTGAGGAAATTGGACGATAACAGATGGGCAGCTAAGGTATTTAAATATTTATACAGAAAGAACGTTGACTCACAGTGGCGGAAAAGAACTAGAAAACTAACCAGTAAGTATGCCGGTCATGAGGACGGAGAAAGAAAGAGCATTAAACGACAGGTTAAAACGCGGAAGTTAAAAATTGGATTAATTCAATGGAAAAGAAACATAGTGTAGAACTATATCGATTCTGGAAAAGGCAGATCAGGAAAGAATTTTTCTATGATAACTCAAGAGGCAGTGCCCTACTTTTTGAAGCTAGACCAGGGTGTCTTAGAACGCGCAGCTACAAAAAGAAATTTAACGAAGAAGATGAGACATGTGCAGTGTGTGGTAGATCTGTGGAAACAATTGAACACCTCATAATCAAATGTGATGGTATCCATCCGGATGTCGATGCAGGCACAGTCACTCTTTCTGAGGCCCTACCCAGTGAACCACGGATATCCGTGGGAGGTCCGAGTAAGGTCCGAATCTCCAGTGCCAGGCTGGGATGTCCGTAGGGCATGCCTACGTATATCCATATTCGGATATACGCATCGGAGATTCTGTGTATGTCCGAGGTACGTTCGTTATCGGATGGCTGGCGGACATCCGCCAGCGGATGTCCGAGGAGTATCCGTAAACATCCCTCTTGGGATGTGAGCTTACCTGGCATATATATTTTGTTTACCCTCAGACGAACATTTTACAAGAAATTCTATTCTGGAAATGACAAAATTCACACAATCACATTTCTACCACCAACTAGTTTAATATTCAGGTTGATTAAGATCACTCAACTATGGTGTTGATGTAAAAGAACCAGAATTAAACTAATTGCTTGGCTTTCTGGCGCCAGTGCTCATAATTAACGCCCTTTTATCCTGCAGCAATCCTTCAAGGTAACCGAGGCATGTAGCCATGCATGCTGCCTTCCATGAAAACAAACCCGAATAAACTCCTACTAGGGGCCGCGGCAGAGCGGTAAGCCTAAAAGTCAATCCAATCCAAGCCAATGTTTGTGGCGCGATGGTCTCGTTGGTTTTCGTCGCGTGGTACTCCTTTCGATCGACCTTTACTTTTGCTGCAATGTGCGGTTTGTTCGCTCTGTGGTTGCTTGGCTGTGCTACAAATGTGATGTGTCACCTACGCGCTCGAAAAGACCTTTGTTTGCCTCTGAAGCTCTCGTGAAAAAGCTCCGGCGTCGTATTGCACCTGACCCCTTGCCGAGACATGCTTTGTTGCTTTGGATGAAAGAAGCGGCCATGGTGTTACCACTTGCGAGGTAAGTAACTGTGCTTGAAATTTACTTTCAGGGTGTTGCTGTGGGATGAGTGAAGCGCATTAACGCAGTTGTACTCTGTTGCGCAACTTGTTTGCCACGGAGTGGAAGTTACATGCACTATCCCAGTAAACCATAAAACGTACCATAGACATCAGCAAGATATTTACGCTGGACATTAGACACCTCCATTAGACATCCATATTAGTACCGTTTACGAAAAATCTACGTACCTACAACATGAAAATTGGGGTCCAGTTCACGTTGTAGGTACGTACTGCAGACATCACGCTCTACATTTATCAGATATTTGTGAACATGTAAGTACGCCCAGTCTACGTAGCCTAGTCGTCTATATAAAGAGAATATGACTATACATAGATCAATATCCAGGTGAAAATTTCTAACTGGTTCCAGTCCTACTGTTATAAGAGACACATTTCCAGACTGGAACCAGCTGCAATACGAGATGCAGCTGACACCTGTTACAATTCCAGATGGAATGGAGACCTACTGCAGCCCAGCCACAGACTTCCCTATGGAGTCGTCGGGACGTCCAAGCACTCCAGCTAGCTCAAATACAGTTGAGTAAGCGAGTACATGGCCATCATGGGAGCCCAAAACACTGCAGATGACTTCCTAGTGCGTCAGTATTTTATTGCGCTCGGCACTTTCACTGAATCTTCTCGTTGAGCATAATCGTCAGGTTAACAGCTGCGTTGGCATCAATACTCTTCAGCCGAGCCCAATAGGCCAGGGTTGCTGCAAAAGAAAGCATAATTGTTCACTTTTACAGGTGACAAGAGAATGGCACAGCAACCACAACAAACAAACCCAGTAATTTACGCCACTTTTACCGACGCAAGTCTATGAAGCGTGAAAGGTTGCCCTTGCAGCACTAAAAGGCAGTCGTGCTGAGCGGAGTGTGCTTGCGCACGCACTTCGGCACACCATCCGAACGCATGCCCACATTTCGGTAGTAGAGGCCAGTTGCATACATCACCAGCCTTTGTTTCAATACACAGCGAGTTTGGCAAAACAGCCAAACGAGTGAGCGTAAAAATATAACGTGCCGATAAATGCGTTAGAATTTCTTCATTACGAACGCAAAAATAGCATAAAATACACTTCAATGAGTAAACTGAGACTGAGTACGCACCAAGAAAGGTCACGATCCCAGCCGGTGAAAACGACTTGTAGTCCTAATTCGTACTGTAGGGTCCACTTCGCCGAGTAGTAAAAGCAAGCAAACTGTCTTCCTTCAGCTCCATCAAGGAAAGAACGGTTGAACAATCTCGCCAGCAATATTAAGGGAATAATTAATTCTGTGTCGAGGTTCTTCAAGCACAATGTTCCCACGGAACACGATTGAAATCGCACACTCGCTGCGCTCTACCACTGCCGCCATGGCTGAACCTAGCCTCGTGCGGATGTGCGAAACTGTCACATATTTTGTATCGTCTCTTTTTTGTACTTAGTAGCAGGCTTGGTGTGGCATGAAAAATAAGTTAACTATTTTTAAATTGTAGCATATTACTTTTTTCACAGCTGCAATCGCCATGCGTAGTTTGCGCTATTATTGATAAAATACGATACGAACTACAACGCGATGGCGGCTTAGACAATTCACCGCACTTTCCCGGCCGCCACCTGTCCGCAGCATAGAACAGGCATATGGGCAGCGCATGTAGCATGAAGGCAAGATGACCAATTATCATTAGGGTAACGGGCTGGATTCAGAGAGAATGCAAGCACAGCAGAGAGGATCAGGGCAGGTGGGCAGATGAGATTCGGAAGTTTGCTGGGATAAGGGGGCCGCCGCTGGCACAGGGTTAACGGAGAAATTTTTGGCCGGCAGTGGACATGATTACAGTGTTGACATGATGATAAGAAGCGGGACTCAAGAAGTTTATTCTCAAGAAATATGAGGTCACACATTCAGCAACACAAATGCCTAAGCTTTCCTCAGCTCAACATTCCAATAGTTATCATTGCTAGCGCGATTAGCAGATTTAAGACATTTTTGAAAAAAAAATAACTCCCAAAAATTGAACTGAACCAATTCTTGCATTTTAAATAGTTGGATAAGTTGAATAAAACATGCTTAATCAGAAAAAAATGGTTATTATATAGTCCTGGCTGCTAAATAACAAGTTTTTTAGTGTGTCATCACTTTTCAGCGTGGTTGAGATAGCTTGCAGGCTGTAGCACAAGGTATAAATTGAATGTAAGAATAGTAATGAAATAACAATGTGAATCCTGACCAAAGTGACTTGCATTTCAAACCAACTGCGTACAGTTGAGTCAGAAACCTGATGCGTGTGCATTCAGATTTGTCTTTACTACTTCCCGTATTTTTCTTCTTTCTAGGCAGGATAATGTTGCCGTGAAGCGAGCACGAAAAAACACAAAAACACAGGCAGCGCTGGTCATGCCTCCAATTTGTAGTCAACAGCGATTTCAAACATTAAATGCAGTAAGGCAACACGAAATATCGAACGATTGAAAAATATGGAATTCTTAAATTATATATCTCGCTTACATACCCAGGACGTGACAAGTAATATCTACGAGAAGTCTAGGTTAAGGCAGATATGATGTCGTGGGTACGTCTGCAGCTTTTCCACGAAAAAAGGTTGGTAGATAAGACGTCTGAGAGATTTTGGTTTGGTACATAGACGTTCAGACTTAATCTGGACATCTATGGGAGGTTTGTGGTTTGCTGGGATGCATTAGCTGCCGCAAACGTTTCTCGTGTTTGTGAAAAAAAGTTGAGGCGGTGTGCAGTTGCATGGTGTGAATCTTAAGGCAATTGCGCGTAGGTTCATAACTGCGATAAAACAGAGCGCAGGAAAAGCATAGTGTTAGTTTTTCAGTGCTTCGCGACTGAGTTTTTCTTACTTTTCTGTTGCCTTTGCAGTGTGGATGTGGCCCGGCTACCGAGTGTATTGGTGCCTACATTAATTATGCCAAGCCATGGAAAGCACAGGTAGGTTGAAAATGTCATATAAAAGTTGTTCATACTTCCACAGCTTATCAATTTGTTCATTAGGCTTGCCAAATGGAAGTCTCCAACCATCCACTACACAGTACTTTGCACTGTGCAGTAGCATTGTTTAGGACAGCTTAACTGTTGTGTTAAGTTTGCGAGCTTCAGTCACACATTTTTCACTTCCCAATCAATGAGCTCTTGCAGTGCTTTGGTATAACTTTGCCAAACATGTTATGCGCACAGGGCTCAATGCTGAGCCAGATAGCAGGACCATATATGACACCCCTAGAGCCACATGTTCCTGGATTGTGACCAGACCTCTCTTCCTTACTCCTGTGCAGCTGTGGATCATCAAATATGCTGTCAGTGCCCTGATGCGTGATTCATCAGTGAACTCTGTGGGCATTGTAGTTTCGACAGAGATTGTGTTTTGCTGCATCGTTGACAACGTGGTGTATAAGTTGCTCTCTCATACTTTATTTTCTTGTCTATACAGTGTGGATGTGACTGACCTAAGCTAGCAGCTATATAGTACCTGCAGCGTACAGCAGCAACCTTCAGGTAAGTTTGAACTACAGTGCAAGTTTCACCCTGCCAGATAATGGATAGTTTCCTTCTGTTTGCTCTGTGCAGCGGAGGGTATCTAGCTATACTGCAGTGTTCTTGTACACTAATGGATAAAAATTTGTGGGATGAGAGTTCTTTGTAAAATAATTTCTCTGTGCTGTTAGCCAGAGCAATTTAATCAAAAGAGCTAGAATCATGAGAGGACATGGATACTCAATCGTATTGAACAAATTTCAGCTGACTGCCTGGCGAGGCAATGCAAAAATAAATATTTTCAGAAAATCTACATCCAGCAAACTTTTCTCTATGAGTGTACCTTGTGCCCAACCTAAGTCATTAGCTAGCTTGCAACGGTGTGGTAAGGATCCCTACTCTTACACTTGAATTTTTTTGACCATCAGTGTGGAAGTGACTGCCTGTGGGAGTAGCTGTGGTGTCTTGCAATGTAAACACAGCAATGTAAACACATTTTTCATGAACTGGTACAAAGCTCTGCAGTGGGGCATTTGTTTTCGCAGTTTTTTTGGAAAAGCAAAATATTTTGTATTGCAAGAAATATTCTCACCTCTGTTGTTTACAACTTGCTAGTTGTTCAAGATGTAAACATGCTTTCGGAGCTACAGATGACTAATTTACTTGGCACGGTGGAGTTACTGCATAGAACTGAATGGTGTCTGTCAAATTCGCTTGCTTTAATGACATATTCTGAACTTAGTGTTTACTGTTTTCTGCAGAAGACGTCCCCGGCTTGGCTACAAATTCATCATGGTCTGTACAGTATCCTTCCTGCTGCGTTAACTAAATGTATGGCCAGCTTGATGAATTCCTCATGAAGACTGAAGACGGCATTTATGTCATAATAAAATCATCCAGACTTTGATATGCTTTGTCATTTTGGTCGATTGCTTTACAGATTCATGCATATTACATACAGCAAGGTGTATGTCCGATTTCAGACACTCTGCGGGCTTTTAATAAGCCCATGTGGCCCTACGAGGTACACTGATTGGTGGTTGTAGTTCTGGCTTGCCTCATGATGGTGAAGAATGCATTACCTGCAAATATCCTCAAAAGATCCGCCGGCGGATATCCGAGATGGATATCTGTCGGCAGTCTAAATAATTATATTTGTACCTCCGTCGGAGGTCCGTGCGAGACCCGCTGGACGTCGGCGGATCTCCCACGGATATCCGTACATCCAGTAAAGGACATACTTCGGACGTCCGATGAATGTACACTGGTTGATTGGGTAGGGTTTAAAGATAACAATGGTCATGTAAATAAATCTGCAGTGGAAGTCAGCAAAAAGCGATTGGAGGATTGGTGGCTGAAAAGCAGAGATGTGGCATAAGGTTAGAATTGTAGGAAACCGTAGGCAAAGGTGATGGAGAATCTTAATGAGAATTGCCAACACAGTAAACAGAAAAAAATAAAAAAAAAGCTGAGCATGGTGGCAATTGCCACCACCCCGTTTCAAAGGGGGCGCTCCTATCCATCCATCCATCCATCCATCCATCCATCCATCATCATCATCATCAACAATTTCTTCCGCCGCGAGCTTCCGCTATCTATATCGCCATCAGCATCAACAGCTCCACTTTTTTTTGTTGTTGTTGTTGTCAAGCACAGAGGAAGGTGTTAAGTGCCGGGATCTGCGGTAGCGCGTCAGTTCATCGTGGTTTATGGCTTTGCCGCCGAGCGTTGCTGTTTGAGCTCGACGGCCAAACACCTTAATAGCTACACGGCTGGGAGTTTGCTCTCGAACACGGCAAGTGTGCGGCAGTTGCGACTGTGGCGTGCCTAAATTTTCGTCGGTGTTTTCGCGGGCCTAAGTCGGGAACGTTTCCGGCTGGAGATAAAGCTTTCCAAACAGACGTTTAAAGTGAGCATCCCTGAAAACTGTGTGCGGCTGTTCTACGCGATGTCGCTGCACGTGCTGTGGGTCCGAAGCAGTTGCGACGGCAGCAGCACTAGTGAGGACTAGTAGCCAGTTCAGCAAAAACTTTGTTAAAATAAAGACTGGGGGGCGAGGGGCGGCGAGGCGTCGGCTTGCAATCGTGTAAATACAGTATTGGTCACAGTGCCAAGTTCGGGGTGCGCCTATTATGCGTGGAAATAAAAAAATCTGATTTTTGGCGACCAAGCTAGGGGTGCGCCTATTATGCGAGTAAATACGGTATATTTGATGTGCTTTCATCAGGAGTTGTTTCCCATGTTTGAAAAGTGTTTTAGAGCCCTTTCATTCTGGAGAGTGGTATAGGATCCATGAACTATAAGAAGTCAACAACATAGGTCAAACAGTTTTCTGATCAAATTTTTCGTCGGTGCATTATTTTCACATGTCATATATTAGTAGCTCTATTATTTGTTGCTTCATTTTCACCTGCGATTTCATGAAATGCTAGAGACCTGCATATTGTGCGATGTCAGTGCATGTTAAAGAACCTCAGGTGGTGTAAATTTCTGGAGCCCTTCACTACGACATCTTTCATAGCCTGAGTTGTTTGGGGATGTTAAACTTCCATAAATCAAACCAAAGCAAAAATTTCCACAGCTCGCAGCATTGTCCTCAATTAAAGTTGAACCCAATTTTTACCATCATTCAATTTCTTTGAAATGAATTGCATTTTATGGCGATGTGTGGTCCATGTCAGATTTTAATTGATCCAGGTGATGCCCTATTTCTCTCTCCAGATAGAGTGAAGCTACAGAGTGCATAGTCTTGTCCCAATGAGCTCCCACGTAAGATCATCGGGCTCGGAAAGATCGCTCAGGTGACACAGAGTAGCAAAATGTACGGCTTGGCGATATCGTTTGTGTCCATGATGGGAATATGTAGCTTGGAGGGGCAACAGAGTAGATGAAGAAGGACATGGCTGAGATGCTGTGGGTTCCTTGATCTGCTTTTATTTTCGTTACCCTTTAGGTTCAACTCAGTCTTGGATGACACGGTAGTAGGCAGTTTTTTTTTTACAAAGACCCTTTCAGGCATGCACTCCTCAGAAAATACATAAAACAAGTAACAGTTAACGTAACAACAGAAATGACCGTAAAGGACTAGTGACTAACATCGCTTCAGTGACCTGCCGTGAAAGGTATCTTGGATTTAGCGCTCATGTTTGTCTTTCGTTCTTTGTGTTCCTGTCCTGGTTACGCTAAAATTATGTATTATTTGTCACAAATCCAACTAGCCCAACATCTAGCTCTTTTAAAGAATTAAAGTCTGGAGGAAGGAACTAATTAGTTTTTTGCATCTGCCTTTGTGCTGCTCGTTTCCATCGTGTAGAGAGTAGTCTTCCTGTGGCTGCTAGGTAGTGTGCCATAACGCTAATGGTAGACTGTGATTTTGCGTGCGCAAATGATGTGCTTGAGCCATGTTGCATCCCATAGCTCTACATATTTGAAATAGCATGGTGCCAAGCTGTTATCTTAAGTTGGTTTCGAATTGCCTATCATGCAATGCAGATTTAGCTGCAATCTTAGGTTCGTTTTGAATTGCACGTAACGCAAAACAGATTTAAGCATGGTGCTGTTCTAAGCAACGCTTGACCTAAGACGGTATGTGAAAAATTCAGGGGGCACTTTGTTCTCCTAAAGTGCGGTGAGGCGAAAGCCTTAAGCGCAGTTTTGCTGCTTGTGTCACTGATGTGTGGTTAAGATGTTAAGCTTCGCCTCTAAGAGTGGAACGCGACAGCGTCTTGCAGTGCTGCCAGGGAGTCCACAGAACGCCATCGCCCGTTCGGTTTTACGCCTTGCTCGTCGGTAAATTGGTTTTTGAGGAAAGGGAATGTATCTGCCTCGCATACCTCGCTAGACACCTGAACCTCGCCGTAACGGGAAGAGAGGAAGATGGGAGTGAACGAAGACACCGTATTCACCAGACGCGCCTTTGTTCATTCCAAACCATCGAGCTGGCATGGCGGAGTGGTAGCGTGCTCGTCTCGCTCTCCGGAGAGCGGGGTTCGATTCCCGAGCTCGACTAGTTTCCTACTCGGTTTTATTTATTTATCTGAGCTGACTAGAAAGGCTAATTATGCTAATTAGGTAATTAAGCAATTAACTCAACTCATTCCCACTTACATAAAGCATCACTGTACGATCCCTGTAATTGGTTGCATGGTTACTAGCCAAAGTACAGTTGGCCCCGTTTGAAGTTCGCGCGCTGTGACGTCACGACCGTTTCGACCAATTGAAAAGCGTCACATTTCTGTCGACAAATTCTGCTTACAACGATGAGGCATTAAAGGCTTCCGCCTTAAAAACAGAAATGTTCTCAATCTCGAAAAAGTTCAGTTCAGAGCTTCCTAAGATCTGCTGTTCGGGGAAACTTCAAGTGCTTAGGCTTAGATTATTGCAGTTACTTTTCTGCATTACCAATATCGAGGGAAGTTTACAGAACTGAGAGGCAAATGACCTGAGCTGCACCTAAACCATACCGCAGTTGTGCAGACCAAGTTTGCGGTGAACATATTCAATCCACACGTGGTAGTTCCGGAGGGAGGATGTGCAGTAGCTCCGAACCGGAGCTTTTCAAGCATCTCTGGTACAATTGCATGATCCTCGCATTAGATGGGGAGTTGAGCAAAACAGTACTGCACTTGCCTTTTCAATGTGCCTATGTCGAGAAATGACGGAGATGCTGTCTTCTGTCTCAAGATTTTAAACTTTGAAAGCTGCACTGACTGCACCATAAACTCACGAAACTACCCAGAATTCCCTTGGCGGCTATGCTAGAAAGTGTGAACTTCGTATCTGGCTTTGCTAGTGTTTGGCTGAAAGTAGGAATGCAGGTGTAGAATTGCAGCCATGTTAAGTTTCGGATTATGCTTATGATCAGATTGTTTTCAGCCAATCGCAAGCCGAGCCAAATGCTAAGTTCACACTCTCGCAGTGGGTATTCCTTCTAGGTAACTGGATGCAACTCTGCTATGAACCCTTGTTTAGATTGTGTGTATTCATAGTTGGGCTGCTTTAACTAATTAAGAACCGGTTTCTTTTTTTTCAGTTTTCTTGAAATAAATGTTATATTTTAACTAAATTCCATACGCATAAGTCCCATGCAAAAAACTATCGCTATTGTGTTATTAGTTTAGGAAATATAGCCCGTGATCATAAGGTCACGCTGGGCCCTTAGGCTACAGAAAAGTGCACGGAGTAACAGATGTTTATTTCAAGTGGCGAGAAATGACAAAAAACATACTAAGTGAATATTTGGCCACTTATTTAGTGTGGTACGGTTTAAAGCATGGGATACACATGCCAATGTCACACTTTGAGCATTGTGTGCGCACCGCGCTGTTGCAATTGTCCCCAGCAAATCTTCGCCTCTTGCTATTCAGAACCGGTGCAACAAAGTGGGCCACTTGGTCATACCGTGCACCAGTCAAGACGTCACCAGTCTTCAGAGTTCTTCGTCGACCAGGTCCTTTCGGTTTATTGTCCCATCGCATCAGATAACTTAGTGCGATTTGCCTACGGAACTCAAGCTGAGTGACGTTGGACCCTGTGCTACAAATAAGTGCCCAAGCATTGCTGATTGACACATCACAAAGCCATGTGAAGATCGGCCACCACCATTTCTTGCCATGGATTCTGATCTTGTAGGCACGTATACATTCGCATCCATCTGGTCTGTGCCTCCCATAAAGCTGTTGTATTGAGCAACAGCATTTGGACGGGGTACTTTGATTCTTTTCTTCTGAGCACAGTACCTCTCTGCAGAAGACACTGGCTCTACCCCGTGTATGGTACTCGCGATGGTTACTACAGAATTGTCCATCCAGTGGATAACGATTATTCCATCATCGCTCAACACGTGCTCTTTGTGTCCGCGAGGTTGGCGCTTCACGAAATTCGGTCTAGCGATAGGGCACTCTTTCGGAACACGGTTCTGCCTCACTGTGCCCGTACCTTCGTAGCCCTGTCCCTTGAGATGCCTAAGTAGAGGGATGCTCACAATAAATTGTCAAAATAGAAAAAGAATGGAAGATGGTGAGCTTCTGCCAGGAGTTCATCCACCATTTGAAGAAGTGGTGCCGCAGCTTTCCCAAAGTCCTTTTCATATTTTTCATATTTTGCAGATGTCCCTGGGTTCCCCTGCTTGCCTTGATACACTTCAAAGCTTACAAGGTAGCCATTCTTGGCATTTAGACACCAAACTTTATATCCGAAGCGAATTGGCTTTCCACGTATGAACTAGCCATGGCGACTGTAGTACTCAATCATACTTTCGTCATAGCTCAAGTGACGCACAGGCTGAAAGTGCTTCAGAAACCTCGCTTTCAACAGTGTCATCAATGGGCACAACTTTGTTAACTTGTCGCTGGGGGTCAGGCTCACGTTGTCCGCACAGTGCAGAAACCTCATTATCTGTATGAAGCGGTTTCTTCGCATGGCGTTGTGGACCATTGTGTTGCGCATGTCCGTGCCGCTGTCCCAGTAGCACTTTTTTCCCGGCAAGCGGGTATAGCCGGACAAAACGAGGACTCCGATAAAGCATCTCATTTCTTCTCTGGTGACCTCCGGATCAGGCATATTCAAAAATAGCGCGTATTTTCATGTTTGCTCAACGAGCAGCTCCACTACGGCTTCATTGATAAAGAGTTAGAACAATTCCACAGTGGAAAAGTCCCTGTAAGAGGAAAAGTTTGCGCCGGGAAATATGGCAGGACTCTTTTGAAGATCCCCCTTCTTCCACTTCGAAGTCAGAGGTAATTTCGCAGAAACGCCCGCATCACCCGCAGGTGGCGAGGTGTTCGATGCTCCGCCGCCTTGCCATCGTCGTCGGCGGAATCACATCCACCAATGCGACGTCCGTCCGTGAAAACAGTTTCGGCTCCGGCTCTCAGCTGCCTCACACTCAGATTGTCAATGAGCCCGCCGGAATCCTCATTTGCAGAGTCCTCATCCGAATAGCTGCTAGCCTCTAGGTGGTTCTATGTAAATTGTTGACACGTCGTCATCTTCCTCTTCGAGTATCTTCGCTATTTCTTCCTACCTCAACCTATTTAGACAATAATGCATTAAATGAGTATTGCGGGGACAACCTTGCCATAGTGCGAGTGAAAACAATGCAGATATGAAAAATAAAATTTTTACGGAGCCCTAAGGCCCAGCGTGACCATATGGTATAACGCAGCAAAACATGCGCTCTTTCCTTCATAAAACAAACATCAATCCCTCTAAAACGATCACCGGTGGTCGCATATTCAACCTATTGCCTAGAGGAACAGTCCAAAAAACACACCCACGGGAGCGTTGCATGGCGACGCACCTCTCACAAGAACACTATTTCCCGCCTTTTGGAGCAGCTGACACAAAACACGGACAGCTCGTGACACCTGGCGACCAATAAAGTAAACACTATAAGCTTTCAAACGCGGCCATCTTTAGACAGCAGCGCCGTCTTGCGTCTGGCCGATTTCTCCGCCATGTTGGCTTGGGTGGCCGCCGCTGCAACACAGGCAGCGAGTACTCGCCGCGCTGTTCAGCCTTATCCGAGTGTTGATGTTTGCATGATTCTGACCTGCAAAGTGTTGCACTGTATGCAGTGCGCAACCGTAAACAAAATGGCCCGTGCTTCGGCGGTGGTGGTGGTGAAAACTTTTAATTGTTGAAATAGAGTTTGGGAGCCACAGAGTGGCCCCGCTACATGGTCGGCGTCCATAGTCCTGGACACCGCATGACAATGCCCCGTCTCTCGCCCGTTTCACCAGAGCCCTTTGGGACTCAAGCGAGGAGCAGTTGAGGAGGGCAGTCTCCCATGCCTCTCTGGAAGGGGTAGGGGAAGGGGGGAGGTGGGGATTTTGAGTACATGCCCACACCACGTGGAAGATATCACAGGTCTCCCCACAGTGCGGGCATCGCCCATCCGTGTTTGGATCGTAATGCTTTAAGATTGCAGGACAGAGTAGAGTACCTGTCTGCAGGCGCCTTAAAGTTCGCTCCTCCGTCTTACTCAGCCCCTTTGCAGGGGCCGGGAAAAGACGGTGGATGTCGCTATAATGCGTTACAATTTCCCTGAATCGCAGCAGCGGCTGGTTAGTCTCCGAGCCAGAAGAGCTGGGATGAGGAGCCCGGTGAATAAGCGCTCGGGCAGCCGCGTCAGCGGCCTCATTACCTCGTAAGCCCTGGTGGCCAGGAGCCCAAATGATTATTTTGGGTGTTGGATGAGCGGCGACGCGGATGTTTCCCTGCAAGTTGTGCCGATAATCGACATTGGTTTGGTTGGTTTATGGGGTTTAACGTCCCAAAGCGACTAAGGCTATGAGAGACGCCGTAGTGGAGGGCTCCGGAAATTTCGACTACCTGGGGTTCTTTAACGTGCACTGATATCGCACAGTACACGGGCCTCTAAAATTTCTCCTCCAAAGAAATTCTAGCCGCCGCGGCCGGGTTCGATCCCGCGTCTTTTGGGCCAGCAGCCGAGCACCATAACCGCTGAGCCACCACGGCGGCCAATCGACTTTGGAGGTGCGCTTCTACGCAAGTGTGCGCAATTCATTTAACAGCTTTCTGATATCTATATTGGAGACATTTATTAATGCGAGCAGAAATTTGCTGAGCGCTTCTATGTTGTAGTTATAATTATAAAAATAAAAAATTGCGCCTCTCCCGTAACCGAGAGTACAGTAAGCATGAAATGTTTACGGGCCTAACACAGGCTCCATTGCTCGGCTTAAGCAGCTGTGACGGTGGCGGCATTGAAATCCAGGACGATGCAGAAGCGTACGCGGACACGACGAGACGCAGGCCTGAGAAGAATGTATATGCAGCGCGTTCGAATACTCCGCGAGCGTGTATACATCTGCCTGCCAGAGGGGTAAAGGGCTTGAAGGCCAAGCGGCCGGTCTTTTACATGCGTGAGTGTGGGACCGCAGCGCCATCCTTGGGGAGGGAGCGAAAGTTTTCCGCCGAAAGCCCTTCCTGCCCTCGTTCTCTAAGCGGCCTTCTCGCAAAGCCCCTAACAGATCACGTATGACAACGAAGTGTATTGTGGCATGTATGTGCTTTTTCCACGCGTTATTAGAAATCGGCAATTATAATTCCGTGCATTATCAAATGCACAGCTCGACTGATATCTTGATAAACATTGAGAAGAGACTGGCAGCAGTTATTTTTTGTGACTCGTTTGGAGAGCAACCGGCGCTTGTATGCCGGTCCCGTAGGAGGGCTTAGAGAGTCTCATTGAATCTCGTCAAGTCTCATACGGTGCCCGGATGTTCTCGTTTCAGAGCCCGGATGAGTGGAATTCAGTACCCGGATGAGTGGATTTCAGTGCCCGGATGATGGCTCTCGGCCTCGGCGTGACGTCACCACAATGCCGACAACGGGAGCTAAAAGCATTTCATGCTTAAAACCGCTCCATTCCGAGCTAACAGCAGTACGTGTTGCTGCCAACCACTCAAGCGGTCTGCTGTGCGTTGCGCCGGTGACACGAGCAGACTGAAACTGCGTTCGACTGCGTCTTTCACTACATTTTCCCTCCGCACTGTCCTAAAAAACGGTACTTTCTGTAGTGCTACATGGAGAAAGGTACCGCTGGAGCGCATTAGAGCACAGAATTCTGTTGCGGCTTTTGGCTTTGCATAAATTTCTTGATTACTTCGTACTAACGGTAAAAAATTCCGTGCATTATCAAATGCACAGCTCGAGTGATATCTTGATGAGCACTGAGAAGACACTTGCAGCAGTTATTTTTTGTGACTCGTTTGGAGAGCAACCGGCGCTTGTATGCCGGTCCCGTAGGAGGGCTTAGAGAGTCTCGTTGAAACACGTTAAATCTCGCACGGTGCCCGGATGTTCTCGTTTCAGAGCCCGGATGAGTAGAATTCAGTGCCCGGATGAGTGGGATTCAGTGCCTGGATGTTGGCTCTCGGTCTCGGCGTGACGTCACCACACTGCCGACAACGGGAGCTAAAAGCATTTCATTCTTAATAACTGGTGAAGCGTGCAAATGTAGAGTGGTCCACTCTTAGCGTGAATATGCAAGTGTGTGGCCGCGCTCTTCGGAGCGCCAGCCCGCAACCGCACTGCCGCCGTGGCTCTCAGTGTTCTTCACACTGCTCCGCTTCAAGCCGCCTTCGGTTCCTGTAGTTGTTTGAACAGCAGACTGCGCAGTGGTTTCCCGAAGACCTCGTTTAAGCTTTAATCGCACATACACCCAAATCGGGCTACTACAGCTAAGCAACCGCACACAGTAAACACGGATAACCGCAGAGAACGCAGGGGACGCACGGACACCGCCTTTTGGAACCAGCCAGAGAGGAGGAAAGCAACATGGCGGTGTTCGGCGCGCTGGGAGCGAGGCTTTTTGGCGTGGGTTTTTGAATCTGTATAAATCGAAATTCTTCATACATACTAGCGTGACCATATGGTCACGCTGGTCCTTAATTGAATAGTTTGGCTGAGCAGAACACTAATGAACAAGCGAGACAGGGTTGCTTAGCAGCCTTAAGTAATCCGCAGCCTTCTGTGCTGTCAGTTAGTACTGAATTGAAAGCTATAGTTGATGCCAGCCATGTGGCCGCTTGTTTCTCAAGTATTTTCTCTCTGTGGCAGTGCTGTCAGGCATAAAAACTAGCAAGTTTGGTTAATATGAGGCAGTAAGACAATTGTGTTTGCATAAGCATTAGAGCAGTTGAAAATGCTGAATTCCAATGAAACAAGACTTCCTGATCTGCATCATACTTAATGTGTGCAGTGTCAACACACAAATACACCTCGCATTTTTTTCCTTCTGCGTGCGTATACCTCATTGCTTTGAACAAGGAGTGCTTTCTTTAAACATCAGACGTATGTCTTTTGCTAAAAGAAAAGGAAAAAGACGAACTAGTTTTGATTCAGCAGACTTCCGGGCGTGTGCTATGAGCCAGGGCTAAATCACCCATAATTTGTAGCCATTTGGCTCAGAATTTCTTAAGGGTGTAACGGAGTGGATTCCAAGAGAAGGCAAATGTAGTAGGGGGCGACAGAAAATTAGGTGGGCGGATGAGATTAAGAAATTTGCGGGAATATGGTGGCCGCGGCTGGCGAAGGACAGGGTTAATTGGAGAGATGGGAGAGGCCTTTGCCCTGCAGTGGGCATAGTCAGGCTGATGATGATGATGGCTCAGAATTAAAGACCTGACGGCGTTCAGGGGCTGGCCGCGTACTGGTATGCCGGAGGTAGGTACAGAGCTCCGATCTGATCGCTATTGCTCCGTTAAGGCCAGCTGTGCAGGTCAAGTGGTCTGACTTTGCTACGAGGCCGACTGTGACTCTGACGCCCATTCGTGATGCACCGACCAGCTGCAACAACTTCGTGGCGTCCCAGCAAACCAAAAACCTCTCAGCGACGTCTATAGCTAGACGTCCCTGAGAGGTTTTTGGTTTGTTGGGGTCTTCTTGGCGGTGGACGGGCCGTTGTGATCGGAGGCCCAGACAGCGGGAACAGACTATAGCCAGGCAGGTGCCATCGAGCTACCTTTACCAAAGGCGCTGTTGTTCGGAGCTAGAAGACACAACAAGCGTTGGCATTGGGGCAACTTCTGGCGACGGTGACGCCGTGAACTAAGGCATCTAATCCTTTCCGCCGCTTCTCCCGCACTGTGCTTTTCCATGAATCGGCGGAGGAGACCCGAGCGGCGGCGACAGCGGCACCTACCTACCGCCCGCTTCCACCTGACCGGCCCTACAAAGCGGCGCAGACAACGCTGAGGCATCCTGAAAACGTCCTCAGGATGCCTCCACTGGGATGTTTGGTTGTCCTCAGGACGTCCTTCAATGATCCACAAATAGGTCTCAACTAGTCGTCTTGTCCGGCCCCAGTACGTTTTGAGAACATCCGCAAAAGGGCATCCTAGGCCTTTTGTAGTACATTTTCAGGACATTTGTCAGAATTTAGGACATGCTCAGGTTGTCCTAAAATGGGCAACAAAATTTAGTACATATTGAGGACACTACATTGAAAGGCCTCGCTGCAGTTCACTCAGCATTGTGAGCTGTTCCTCATATTTAAGCTCCATTACATGTACAGCTACACCTAACTGCCCCTAGAACAAGAACAATAACAGCTGCTACTGTAGACAGCTAATATAGTGCAAAACTTGGAAGCTATAGCCAAGCTGTAAATTTCCACATGACTATGAAGTGTGCAATGCAGGAAATTGGCAGCAAGTTCTAGCATACCAGTGCCGGAAAAGATCAGGTCTAAATGCTGTCCTCAATAAACTGGCTCAGATGGTTTTCAGACCGATGAATCTGATGACAGATGAGTTTACTGCTTGGAAAGGCAGAGAGGTCAGCCGGAGAGTTGAATATCTGGCCTCTTACTCTGCGCTGGGGAAGGGGAAGAGAAGAGTGTCATGATAAGTGATTGAGCAACCTCAGTAGAATGCACATAACGCGTCAGTTGGTATAGAAAAGTTAGCAGGAACAACACACAAAAATAATACTGCATAAATATTTATTTGTTTACACTTGACTACAATGCTCAATTTGTGCTTCAGAGAGAAAAATCCGATTTTTCAGCCCGGTGCATCTCGGTGTCTTGACCTAATAGAATCAATCTAGGTAAAAGCAATATATACCACCAGGTCAACATTAGCAGCTGATGCTTTTTGTATTTTACTGCATGTGTGCAAAGCATTTCCACAATTAAAAATATATAATGCCTTTAATAGTATCCTGCATTCTTGTTTAGTAAAGCCAGAATTTTTTTCATGTTGGATACATGCACATATTTCAGTTCCTACGGTAAGCACAAACAAGTTAAAGAAGCAATTTCACCTGGAAAGATACTCTTCCCCTTTCATGCAGTTTGTTAAATCACATGATCTGGCCATAGGATAAACAGAACTTTTCATTTACAGTCTTAGTAGATGTGATAAATGTTCTGAACCGTATTTCATTTTGTATTAACATCTTAGAGAGAGGATATATAAAGTGACAAGGGCAGCAGTTTTGGTGAAAAGTGGCAGACATCTCTTGCTAGACCAACCAGTGTATCTTAGAAGGCTACAATACAAAGTTATCAATGTTTTCAAGACATTTCCTGGATACTTGTGGTATACAGCAGTAACATGCTATTGCTTCTGCTCCAACAGCAGTTACAGTACAACTTACTATTGCTGTGAACACAGACTACCATCAAAAGCAGTTTGCGCAGCCTCTCTGCAGCATGACTTTCAACAGCGATGTCACCGTGGCGTGAGATGACTGTGATTACACTATCCAAATCTGTAGCTTCTGGATGAATTCTGTGATGTCATCAGCATAACTTACGCCGCCCTCCTTGGAAGTGCCGTGCATTTCAGAAGCCTGCTGTCGTTGGAGTTGGGCGCAGGAGGCATGTCTCCTTCAACACCGTCCACGCCGGCAATACCTTCCGAAGCTTCCCAGCCCCACGCCGACCCACCATCATTGACGAAGCACGACGAGCAGGCTGCCTCGACACCACAGTGCTTGTAACTGTCCGATGACACACCATGAGCCACTTCTACACTGTCGGTCCCATGATCGCTTGACAAGCGCCTGTTCTTCGTACCAGACTCGCGCGATGTAGGGATTCTACGCACAACGCAGGTTGCAGATGCTCCAGTTGACGCGAAGTGGATGGCCTTGCTAGTAATTCATTCCGCTCCAAGTTCAGCAGCTGAAGACAGGAGTCAACACGCAGTTTCCTCTCCCGGCGGAACTCAGAGCCTTCAGAGCCTTGTCCACCTTGTCAGGCGATGTTACTTAAAAATGGCTCGAACGTAGTGTCATCTGTAACAAAAACAAAAAGAAAACCGCGAATGCCATAGGAACAAGCGCAAGCGACAAGCAGTTTTGCCTATCGTGGTGACTGCTATGTTCGGAAGTTTTCCTTTCAAAACAAATTTAAGCCAGAAAGTCAAGCATCCCACCTTCTTCGGCGTCGCCTCCATAACTTTTTCTGCGACTTCCAAGCGTCCGCCCGCTCGTGCGTGGTAAACGACAGATCCGAAGAGATTCTAAAGTATAACAGTTTTCTAACTCACTGATAATGCAAACAAACACAATGCAACAGACAGTATGCGCAATCAACTCCCTACGGACTACTGAAAAACAAAAACTGAAAGGAAATGTCGTTTCCGGAACCTCAGTGCTGTTGGCGCTGCCACCAGTTGTTGGTGAAGATGGGGGTTCGGCGTCGTTGCTAGCTCGCTGCTGCTGCTGCTCGCTTGACGGAACCGTGGTCAAGCTTCGACACCCGTTCCCACCACCACCAGGACAGGAGTGCCGCCAAGTCAAAGAGTTAAGGTGATGGGAGGAAGATTACAAGAGGGTTTATTTACATCTTTTTACAACATGGTTAGAGACTGAAGTGAGGCTCCAAAAGAGGCTCTATAGGAGGCTATCCTGCCGCACTCGTTGTCGACTTTTATACTGTTCTCCTTCCCTAAATTCCCTAGGCTGAGGACGCCCACGCCGGGGTGGGAGGGGCCCAGATCACAAACAACACAAACTTGTGCGCACAAACTCACCACTGCACTTAGGGCCACGCCCCCGTCACATGTGGAGTCTGAGGGAAAGAAGGTTTTCGTCGAGGTAGTGTTGACTGCGGCAGGTGATGGCCTCCGGCCAGTCGAAGGTTTCTGCGGGTCACCGACATCTGCTGATAATCAAAGACACCCACCGCTCGAGGCCGGAAAGCGAGGTCACGAAAAGGCCGAAAGTGGTTTCTCGTGCTTGGGTCGGAGATGATGCCCGCCAGCTTGCCGCGGTGCTTGGCACGCCAAAGAGCAACAGGAAACGAGACCCTTTGTTCCCTGGCGCGGTCACGGCAAATGGGGAAGATAACGTTCGTCTCCCCGAGGCGGCGGCGGCGGCGACGTTCTACACGTGCAGACCTTTCGGAAAGGGGGTCTGGTTTTGGTCCTGTACTCAAGCCGCCGGGCAAACTCCGTAATTGAAGTCAGCTGGCACCTGGGTCCTCTCCATGCGTGCGGTCCATGGCGGCAGGCCCGAAAGCAATCACACTCAAGCTGCTCGCAGCCATACACAGAAGCAGGCGTGCTGGCGGCCACCCGGCGAGACTTGTTGATGTCGATCTTAATAGCTCCTCCGCGGCCCGGAAAATCTCGAATGGCCAGCGTTCCCCACCGCTGGGCAGGAAGAGATGGGCTCGCGTCCACGTTGATATCTTGGCTTGCAACATCAACTCCCAAGGCAAACCCAAAACACCAAACCACCAACAAAGGAAAGCACAGATGGGACGTTCCAAACAACAAAGCACCGCTCCACGCGCAAGCGCCTGGAATTCACTAAAGACCCACCAGGCTTCCTTTTAATTCCAAACAAACTCCTGCTCCAGAATACTGACCCCTCAATTTTGCCCGAATTTAGGGTCAAAGCGAGCGTCCGCGTCACATCTGAGGTCGCCAAAGTCAGACCGCCACTTTGTACGATAAGCGGTGGTGTGTCAAAGCCTACAAATTTTGAATAGAAACTCCATTCCTTATCAATCAAGCTCTGATCCCCAATACCACCCGAATATCGAAAGTCTGCTTAAAATTTGGCCCACACTCAGTTTAATCCCCTGGCTCTTCTCAAAGAACCTTGATCGCTCGAGACTGAGAATCAACCGCTCCAGTCAACCTCACAAAGATACGACTGCTCATCAGAATCCGTACTCATTCCAGTACTGACGCAGAACTTCTCTTAAACTCATTGTGTCAGACACCATAACCTATACACAAAGCTGCCACAGCTGTTCTCTACAAAATTCTGCAGCCACTTCAATTGGTTAATCTCCGAATACCACAATCGGCTGACTAACCACACGCCAGTAAACAAGAGTACACAGATATGCACAACTATGCGCACTTTCTTTGCCTTCGCAAGGCATTAGCTGCACTTCCGTTAATGTAGCAACAACCGCCAGGTACCTCAACCAAGTCTGACACGTCTGAGTCTACTATCGATACAAAAGAAACCTGTGCCAACCTTCAAACACAGCAAAACTTGAATGCTCTGAACGGTTCCAACTATCCAAACAGCACATGGTCTACTCAGGAATCTTCGCTACACTCCTTTATGTGCCCTTATTTCTCGGTAGCATGGCAAATTGAACTCTCATTTCTAACTCAGACTTTAATCTTTCTCAATTTTAACAGAAAATACAGTAACGTCCGATCACTCTAAAACTTTAGCTCAAAACAAAGTAGCCTTTCGCTTTTTGATTTCGCACACACACAAAAAAGGAACAAAAAACCAGCTACTTCGAATGGCTACGCGGGGGTGAAAGCTGACTCACCTCCGCCGCATTGAAGGGATTAGCCCTTCAGACGCGCCCGCTGGGGTCGCGCTTTGACTGATGACACTGCTGTCATTTCGTTACAAAAGGCCCCTGTAAAAAGCCATCTGCGACTCCTGTCGTCTCCGCTCCCCCTCGACACGCTCAAAAAGTTTGGTAGCGCATGCAAAGTCGAGAACCGGCTCTTGGCGACGCACAGCGACCAGCGCGAGAAGCTGTTCTTTGTTCTCGCCCCCAGCACGAAGCTCGGCTACCTTTTCGCCCTGCGCACTTCCCGGAATCCAGTGCCGAAAGTGAAGGACGCATCCTTCTTTTCAATTGCGCGCGGTGAACACGCCTGCGTGCGGGGTCTCTGTTTCTCAATCCCTGTGCTCGCATGCGCTGACGGTCGCGCAACCTAGCGCATTCCGGTCTCTTGGGCCGCTTTGCCTTTTCCCTTGCCGCCTTCTTGTCAGGTACGGGTTGTCTGGGTTTTCCCGCAGGCCGATGCCCTTTGAAAAACCCCCCTCCTGCTCTGCTTGGAAAATGCGGTCTTCCCTTTCTGTTACTGCGGTCCGGTTTACAACAATCCACGCGTGTCGCCTGACCAGTAACTTTAGCCGCAAGCTTGCGAGCTCTAATGCGGGAATGCTTCTCTTTCCCTTCTGCCGCATTTTCATCTGTGCTAACACTAGCACCTGTACGCGCACGCGAATTTAGGGCCTGACATTTCAACCGTTTCCTTTTGGTTCTTGCCCTTTTCCTTTTTCGCTTTGAACTTTCCGCGTGCACCGCCTGAACCAAGACTGTTTCCTCCAGCCCTTGACATGACTTGCCTGATCTTTCCTTAGGCGGCAAATTGACCTCTTTGCCTTCGCAACAGATGGTCATCTCTACAGAGCTGACAGAGGGACCTTCAGCTGCCCCGGAAATGAGCAGTTCGCTCCCCTGAAGGTAGTCCTCTGCAGCTGGCTTATCGCTCTCAGTGCTTTCCTCTGAAACGCACTGCTCATCTATAATCGGGCTCTCGTCCTTTGTCTCAGCATGGCGTTCAATACTACGTTTTAACTCAACAGCAGCTTCACACTCTTTATACGCCAGCTTCGCCGAGGCAGCCACAACACTGGCTTGTTCACTGGCACCGCAGTGACGCCTCAAATCAGAGTTGCCACGATTCACAATCCCTAAAGGGCTCCCCTTTGTTTCCCTTTTGAAACCTCTACCTTTGGGGAAGTTATCCCTTTCACACCCGTGCCGGTTAGTTGCCTTTACAGGCCCCTTTCTAGCGTCCTCGTGCTTAACTAAATCGGCCACGGTTCCAACTCTCCCTGCACAGCCTCTCTTCGCAGCTCTCTCTTTTCTGAACCGCGGGTGCCGGTTAGACTCCGTTTCTCTGCCCTTAATCGCAGGTTTGCAACTATCCAACTGGGCGACTGTCTGTTTAGCTACCTTGGGAAGTCTCTCTTGGCTCGGCTTTGTCCGACGCCATCCGTGCCCTCTCCACTCGTTTTCTGAACGAGCTCTAGCGGAGTTACACCTAGCTAACTCTGAGACTGTCACTATAGCCTCTCTACTTTGGCCGCGCTCTGTCGTGTACCATCCATGCCGGTTTTGCGCCATTTCGCAATCCTGTATTATGGCGTCATGTCTCTCCAGCCCGGCGATGGACTGGAACGTTAAGGGCCCTGTCTGGAAGGAGATAGCGTCGCTCATTGCTACCTCGTTCCCATTAAGAACACTGAGCCTTGCGAGCCGCCTTTTCTCAGCCTCGAGTTTAAGCTCTTTTAGCTCCGCTGCTAGCTTCTCCATACGCTCCTGGTGCTGTGCCTCTCGTTCCTCTCTTTCCGCTTCCTCAGCTCTTTTACGCTCCTGTTCTTTTGCCCACCTGTGCGTATTATCCCAAGCAATTTCAAAATCATCTTCTTCTTCCGTTTCAAAACTTTTGATTGCCTGGATAACATCCGAATCTTTCGCTCTTTCCTCCACATCCACACTTAACTCATCGCACAAGAACAACAGTTCTGTCCTCGACAACCTCGTCAGGTCCACGGTCGCTGCTTTTAAATATTGGCTTTGCTCGCTCATGGTGATTCTGAGCAACTACCCCTGTGCTACAGACATACAAACACCCTATCAACCAGCAGTTCAAATTATTAACCCAGAATTTGAAGCCTGGAGGATCCAAAGCAAAAGCCAAACACTCACCCGCAGATGCAGCACCATGTCACCCGGTTCATCACACCGCTGCCAACCAGTTGTTGGCGCTGCCACCAGTTGTTGGTGAAGATGGGGGTTCGGCGTCGTTGCTAGCTCGCTGCTGCTGCTGCTCGCTTGACGGAACCGTGGTCAAGCTTCGACACCCGTTCCCACCACCACCAGGACAGGAGTGCTGCCAAGTCAAAGAGTTAAGGTGATGGGAGGAAGATTACAAGAGGGTTTATTTACATCTTTTTACAACATGGTTAGAGACTGAAGTGAGGCTCCAAAAGAGGCTCTATAGGAGGCTATCCTGCCGCACTCGTTGTCGACTTTTATACTGTTCTCCTTCCCTAAATTCCCTAGGCTGAGGACGCCCACGCCGGGGTGGGAGGGGCCCAGATCACAAACAACACAAACTTGTGCGCACAAACTCACCACTGCACTTAGGGCCACGCCCCCGTCACATGTGGAGTCTGAGGGAAAGAAGGTTGTCGTCGAGGTAGCGTTGACTGCGGTGATGGCCTCCGGCCAGTCGAAGGTTTCTGCGGGTCACCGACATCTGCTGATAATCAAAGACACCCGCCGCTCGAGGCCGGAAAGCGAGGTCACGAAAAGGCCGAAAGTGGTTCCTCGTGCTTGGGTCGGAGATGATGCCCGCCAGCTTGTCGCGGTGCTTGGCACGCCAAAGAGCAACAGGAAACGAGACCCTTTGTTCCCTGGCACGGTCACGGCAAATGGGGAAGATAACGTTCGTCTCCCCGAGGCGGCGGCGGCGACGTTCTACACGTGCAGACCTTTCGGAAAGGGGGTCTGGTTTTGGTCCTGTACTCCAGCCGCCGGGCAAACTCCGTAATTGAAGTCAGCTGGCACCTGGGTCCTCTCCATGCGTGCGGTCCATGGCGGCAGGCCCGAAAGCAATCACACTCAAGCTGCTCGCAGCCATACACAGAAGCAGGCTTGCTGGCGGCCACCCGGCGAGACTTGTTGACGTCGATCTTAATAGTGCGCTCTTCCGCTGCTCGCGCGTTCGCGTACGAAAAGCAACGCGCTCGCCTGCTTGCACCTGCTGATCATGCGCTGCGGCGTGCACGTTCACGCGTCACTGCGCGGGCGGTAAATCTTCGCGATAGCGCACAGCGCTGCCCAACTCGATGCCGTTGCGCTCTTTATCATAAAAGGGAAAAACGGGAGGCTTGCACGTGACGTCACATCCGTCTGGGCCGACGCGTCGGATCCATGCTGCAGCACCGCGCGCCGCCGCCGCTGCTACCCTTGCGTTGGCTGATCGCGTAGTGTTCCTGTTTGCGTTGCGTTTTTATGTGAATGTCACCGCTTCTTTTGAGAAATGCCGCCTGTATACAGTAAACCTGCGTTCAACGAGGCATATTGCGCGGGTCTGATCGGGTCGGCGCGTGCGCGATACCAAGAAAAGATAGAACTCTGCGACGATGTGGACCCGTACAGGTTGCGACTCGGTGCGGATGCTCCTGCAGGTGCTGTTATCTCCTTGTCAACCTCGGCTGTTTGTTTGAACCGGCGCTTTGCAGCCCGTTCGTAACGCGCAGTGCTTTCGTGATTCGAGCTGTATCCCAGCAAAAGAGTTGGGGCCCACTCCGGGTTGGTTTCGTCCCAGAGCTTGGAGGGTCTCCCTACAAATGCAAGCAAACGTTATTCTAGCGCAGTGTCAAGTGCGCCTTATGTAATAATAGCGAAGGCTTACCTGTAACAAAGTGGGCGCCGCACACTCGAATGTTTGGAAGATCGACCCTTAGATCGGAGCGCTTGATACGCGCAAGCCACAGGCTGCGCCGCTTCACGCTAAGTGTTCTCGTTCGCTCGCATTGGCCCTCGACGACCTTCGGAAGGCGAAAAAGGTTTGTGTTCGCCGACTCGTTCCTCGAACTGCTTTTACTGCGGTTTCTGCAGCCAACAACAGCGCAGATAGCCATTTCAAAACACTGTGCTCACACGACTGCAATGGCAATGGTGCTCCGCTGGTCCGCGGTGCTCCACGATGCCGGCAAACAAAATCGCGTTTGCGGAAGTGACGTCAGTGCAAGCCATGTATAAAGCACAAATTTGTAAAGAATTCACCTCCGCGCTTTAGTTAGCGCAATAATTACAGCGCTTCAATGACCGCAATAATTACGAATAGCAATAGGATAAACCGCAATCAACAAAAAGGGTCTCTTTTTTTGCACCTTTTGAACCTGGTGGGCCCGCGGCAAACCGCAGTCAGCGACTGCAAGGCGCCAGGATTCCTCCTTGCCTGCACGTGTTTCTGTGGTGTGGTGTGTGACCGGTCATGTGGTGAGGGCGGAGCCTATGGAGAGGCTAAAGGCCCATTGGACGCTCGACCAGCAACCGGATTACCTGGCTAGTTGCCTGCGGAATAAATTAAGCCTCAATCTGGCGTGTTTCAGAGCGCTTCATTTCCGACTTTTGGTCTCTCTGGTTGTATTGTAAATAAGTAAAATAAATTTCACGTTTACTGCTTCTCCTGAAGGCAGTCTGCCCACTTCCTCCGCATGCAGTTAAGACCTCGGTCTTGATCCCCAGGCAAATCACCGGTAAATTCCCGTATTTCTAGGGTTGTATAGCATTACGAGATGCATCGACGTGTTCCATGTTCCCCAGGTGGTCTTGTGAGTCTTTTGCTAAAAGCAAGTGCCTTGCGGTGAATTAAAACAATAAATACAAATTTCAAACAAGAAAAATAAAACACAGGATGTCTCCGTGTCTCCGAAGTTATTTCCAAAGAGGACTGCAGGCCGCTGAATTGGCGCTGTCGTTATCTCTTCGTACTCTTAACCCCCGAATTTTTGAATAAAGAGCCATTTTGGAATCGGGGCAGAATTCTTCTTTTTGATTAATAGCAAGCTTTCGAAGTCAGTCAATATTACTGCCCAAAAAATTAAACAAAAGTGAAGTCATATATGTTATCCGTTTGGCTAATGTTACGGTGGGGGTGATATCTGTCCACTAAAAACTTCTTTTCTATCTTTTCGCTGCCATGACCTCGAAGTCTGCGATGAGTGCTTCCAAGTTCAGGTTAGTTGAAAAGGTTCGAAAATTTTCTTGTTTTCTTGTATTAAATGAAAGCCCTGGCACGAGATGCCGAACAAGACGACGAACCATCCTCATCTGAATCCACTCGCCTGACCACTTCGTACTTACGACGCTTCTCGAGGCGTGCGGCTCGTTCTTCCTCCGTCTCCTCGGCTCTCGCTGCCTCCCCTTGGTTTCGTTCCGAAGACGAAGCCTGGCTTCTTTCAGTCTCTCCGACTCACTTTTCATATCTGCCGATGAATCCCTCCGAGCCGCCCCTTCTATATATACGATGCAACGCCGGCTACTGCTCTGTTGCAACGCGGTTCCACCGGCTCCTCCTCTGACATCAAGCCTGACGGCGTGGCGAACGGCGCTGCCAGCTGCGGCAGTTGCTAGGCAACGGCTCAGCTCGCGATGTGGCCACCGGCCAGAACGAAACGGCGAGAATACGGCCAATGTAGCTTGCAACAAAATTCGGCAGGTGCACAATTAAGACTGCTTACGTGCGGGAATGCGAATGCGTTACTATCCTTGGTTGCACTGACAGCCACCGACACACACACACACACACACACACACACACACACACACACACACACACACACACACACACACACACACACACACACACACACACACACACACACACACACACACACACACACACACACACACACACACACACACACACACACACGCACGCACGCACGCACACGCGCACACACACACACACACACACAGAATGCTGTACGACGAACGGTTGCATCACCATTTTGTACGAAATAATGTTTTTGAGGTAAGGAAATGGCACAGCAACTGGCTCACACCTCAGTGGACACCTCAGCCGCGCATTAAGAGAAAGCCATAATATTGAAGGTGCATATATCGTCGGTTAGAATCCTTGTCTCAAGCTATCCTAGAACTTCACTACCACATGTGCGTTATATGTAGAAAAAATCTTACCACACCCAGGGGAATTAGGTGCAACGAACGGTTGCGTCACAGTTTTGGTACGAATGTTGTCGGCAACCTGGTCTTCGGAATTTTATTAGATTACAGTAAAGCATTTGGCTGTATAAATCATAGCATCTTGTTGGAAAAACTTGAATTTTATGGAATTAGAGGCACAGCGTTACTCTTACTTAAATCTCACCAGTCCAATATAAAACCGTACGTCCAAATAAATGAATACAAGTCAACTCTTCGAGCAGTTACCTGCAGAGTGCCCCAAGGAAGTATCCTTGGACCATTGCTATTCAAATTTTATATTAACGACATCACTAGTGTGGATAATAAAGCTCGTTTTATAATTTACGCTGATGACACCAGTTTGTTTTTATCCGACGGCACTGGTAGTAAGTTACTGGAAAATGTAAACATTCTCCTGGAAAAAATAAAGACATGGTTAGATTACAATCTTCTTTCAGTTAATTTAACAAAATCTAAGGCAATACTGTTTCATCCAAAAAGCAAAAATTGCTGTGAATTCGGTGAGCTGCGTTACAACCGAGACCAGATCCAGTTAGTAAAATCATTCAAATCGCTTTGCGTAATATTCACTGAAGATATGCAATGGGACGACCACATAATTCGTATAGCATCAAATACATCTCGAGCCATAGGATTTATGACATGTTTCAAATGTCTCCCAAAAAAGGTAAAGCTTCTCTTATATCGTGCGTTATTTCGCTCACATCTAAACTACTGTTCTTTAGTATGGGGTACTGCTATACAAACCAGTCTGAAAAACTTGCTGCTCTTGAAAACACGGCCCTCAGAATTCTTCATAACCTGCCATATAGATACTAAACTAAAAAATTATTTTCCAAGAACAAGATTATTAACATTTTCAACCTGTATGCTTATAAACTATGCGCACCTATAAAATACAACAAAGAAGATGCATTACAAACATATCTGACTTAGCCTCGATTCAGTTATTTCAGTGCACATAGCCACGCCGTCGCAAACCAAACTGTGTAGTACCTGTAGTGAGAACTAACTATGGACACCAAATGGTAACATTCCAACTTCCCTCACTCATGAACAAATTAATTGCTGCAAACATTGACATAGGAAACATTAGCTGCTCTGACCTCCTCGACTACTCTGTTTCTGAAGCCACATTTTCCTAGTATTCGTACTTTAAACTTGTATTCATGTATTGGTTGCTCTTGTTGTGATCTTTTTAACAGCTTTTTTAATTCTTTCTTTTGTTGTTATTGCTTCAACCGTATTGAATTTGTACACACGCTCCTGATTGTGTATTTGTCTGTTGTTTTTTTTCTCTCAGAAGTGCCGTCGCATGGCACTGCCCACTTGCTGTACAGGGGGTGGGAACCTTGTCAAGAGAAAACCGCTTTTATTCCCATCCCCTCCAACACTGTATGGTGATGGAAATAAATTATTATTGTTATTATTATTATTATAAAACTGGCTCCACATGAAGGTCGGCCATTGATGATTATATATCGATGAACGAACTTTGTTGGATTATCTGAAGTTGCAGTGCAGGGCTTGCTGTGTGCGTCACACGGCCGCTTGATCCCATCAGCCTATTTTTTTTTAAAGCTGGAGTTTTCTGTACCATCTGCTAGCATGGGCACACTCACACGCTACCGGCTTTTGCTGTAATGGGACTAGTGAAGCTTTCACATTAAAAAAAAAAAAACCTGTGGGGTGCAACGAGAACTGCTATCTCTATTTGTTGACGAACGGCGTTAGGGGACATAACAAGGATTTCCGGCCGCTTCGCTATCGGGAGAAACACGTGGCCGACTTCCCGCTTCCTTTGCAGTCGAACGCTGGTTACGTTACTGGCGCAGCCGGTATCTGTCAAATGCTTCCATCACATTTCTCGTCTGTGTTCGCCAGGAATCGCAATAGTGCTATTGCAATGCAGATCATCAGCCCATGCTCCGCAATCAAGCCTATAGAGTTTAGAAACATTACTCCCACTACTCAGAATCAGCCACCAAAAACATCCCAAGGAGTTGATGCCGTTCTTTTTTCCGTGTTAAATGGCTGTGGAGATGTCTTAGCGTTTTCCCCACTTGATATATTTACAGCATCAATCGGCATTTTGAATTTTCCTATCTCTAGGAAGGAGGCTGTGATAGTTTCATTTGTTCAAGAGGCAGCATGCACTGCCGCCGGAAAGTACAGGCCTGCCGTCTGTTAGCCATGGCTGGCATTCGAGAAAATCGTTCTGTTGAAATATTCTTTATGCGTTTGTTGGGCAGTGTAGCTAACAGGTTGGCGCTGTTCCTCTCGACTGTAGGCGGACATTCATACGTGGAGAATACTACATTCTCCTGGACTGTTTCAAAAGCACGCCGTCACACGGGTGTCTCAGTTCGTGATTTATGTGCGCAACTGGATCAGTTGCACGTTTTGCTTCACAGCCTGGGAGTCAAGAACTTGTGTTTGAACCTGCTTGGCATGATGGCAAGTGCATGCCGAGCGTGAACTTGTACGAGATGTTATGCAGTTCACCTACAAGAGTCTGGTGATCTATAAACTCGTGTATGCCGATTCGTCTGGAATAGTATCGGCCGCGTTCCTTCTCCGCTTATTCCGAATCAGTAAAAGTGGAAGACTGCAATCGCGGTACCTTGTTTTCCTCCACAAATGAGTTCATAGACGCATTGACTCCTCCATGTGGCCGGTCTGACTCGAACAAGCTGTGTTATGCATTCCTTTGTGCAACCTGATCACATTTGTGCGAGTGATGTGGCTCTGCAATTATGTGGTGGCATCTGATATTCAAGTATTTCTTCGGTACTTGGCAACTTCCAAGGAAGGCTTGCAGAGCTTTTTGGACGTCGACGCCTTTTGACTGTTTCTCACCTCCTTGTTGTTTTTATTTTCGTCTCTTAAATTGTTCTTTTCATCTTCTGTCGTACCGTACATGGCAGCAGTAGGTGTTTTACTGTGAAAGGGTTCTCCAAAATAAATATATACTTATCAGGAATGGTTTCTTGGCAGCTGATAAATAATTGTAAGCAGAATTAAGTAATCGAAAACTAAAAAATCACAGAAGTGAAAAAAATTGTTGGTTGTTTTTGGAAGAGCCCATCCTTTTTCAAGATTTTTGTTTCTTTATTTTTTCTCCTTTTTCAACAGCGAAAATCTTATTGCATTTATTCGCCATTTAGGAGAGCGTGCTCTTTTTCACGGCTCAAGTTACATAGCTCTTCCTTCTCTTCAAAAGGCGTTGGTATCTGAAAAGATGCTTGACACAAACAAAACAAAAAGCAAACGTATATATACCAGGCGTTCCAGGGAAGACCGCCATTAATGTTTAAACATAGGGTTTTTGAGCTAAAGAAAGTTTGCGGCATAGTAATTTTAGTTTTAGTGTTTGCAGCCGTCAAAAAGATGGTGTACTCGCACAGCGTTGATTGTCCTCAGTTATCGCCCTTTCACTCTTTTGGATTGTGCGCGCGCGCATCTTCATGCGAGTTTTCTTTTTCCTCTTCCCTTCAAAAATGTCATTTGCTATTCCAGCCTTGCCTCGTGCTCTTCTGTTGTTCTAACTGTGTTGCACCGTTTGGCTGGTTTTCGGACGATTCTGGTATGAGAAAGGCCTTTAATATTTACTCCGCAAGAGGTTTGGGTAATGCTTTGGCTGGCTGACGAATGGTCTGTATCACGTCCTATGCATCGATACGACTAAGATGGGAGGTGAGAAATAGAGTTGATACGTGCATATGTAAGGAGGCAGAAGTACACGGGCGAACGGTGCACGCTCAGGAAAGATCCCCTGAAAGGAAGGCAAGAAAGGGCGTCTAAGAATCAAAGGATTCGCAACTGACTTGTCTAGCTTGCTTAAAGTTGATACCACCGCTGCTTATCATGAAAGTGAACAGTTTGGCGTTAGCCAGAGTTTGTTTCTAGCATATTAAAAATATTGGAGGTAACCCCTCGGTAAGAAGGTGAGAAGAGATACCTCGGAGAGATAATAGGGGAGAAGAAATACCTTAACTGAAAGATCGTAAATAATCAATTGATGTCAGAGGGGTGCACCGCAGGTCCAGGGGTGGGAATGGGCATGTAATTCATTACATGGAATGAATTCATAATGGAATTCATAACATGTCGTTCACGCATGCACATGGAGCGGCGTGTCGCTTTCAGAGCGAGTGCCAAGGGTTTTTGGGGCTCTTGTTTCTCCACGAGGAATCGAAGAAAACCCCTTTGTTTTGCGAATGAAATAATATTTCCCCTTCTTTGAATAGGGCCAACTATTTATGACAACAGTGCTGGACTCTGTGGTTAATCAATTGGATGCGACGCGGGATGGCGTAGTAAGGTTTGTTGTTTCAATAATTTGCTTACTGTGGCATGCAGATGGTTCAGTAGGAGCCAACATGTGCCTCCAAAGAGGGTAACACTCTGCCCGATGGCTGCATCTAGAAGTTTTCAGTGCAATCTGTGAATGCAAATGGTATCCACCCGCAATGCATCGAGCTAAAGCGTTCCTCGGTGGTGATGACAGTTGCATGTCAACATACGATCGAAATATGAAGGTGTGGTAGATGGCTGCGTATCTCTTGGAAGCGGCATCAGTTACTGTCAGGTGGTTGCTACTGTTTAGGTCTACGTTGCTACAGCGGGCCGCTATGTGTTCGCGTTCACGCAAGATAGGAATTCGGGCTTCGTGAATAATGTTTACTTACACCAGTGCATTGTCCACAGTGCTCAGGAGGCAGCAAACTGATAAGAAAATACCTAAGGCTTATCATATGTTAGTCAACCGCAGTGTGGGATTGTTGCTTCCCGGCTGTGCAGGCGCAGTTTAAGTCACCAGCCGTTAGCAGCGCTGCCACTCTGCGGTAACGGCTGCAGGAGAGATCAATGCGATATGACCTCATCAAGAAGCGTTACCGTGTACGACGGTGCACACGGAGTGGACTTATTCATGGTTAGACGAACTGGGAAGTGTGATCGATGTTCAGCGTTATAGACAACGTGTGTTGGGAGGCCAGTGTCATATATGGCCATGTTGGAATGAATAGAGATCGAGGCTTGCCCGGTCTCACGCACAAAACCGCGATGTCGAAGGTGCGTGGAAGACGAAGTGGAGGTAACACAGTAATAATTTTGGTGTCCTCTTTCAGGCCTCAGGAACGTATTCGACAGCTCTTCGTCTGCTTTTCGGCCTTCTTCGGGATTCCGATCAAACAATGCAGCAAGTACACTTTCCTCAAATTGAGATGAACCTCTGAAAGGCCAATATAAAAATGTGGGAGAGTGGGGAGTTGCTCCTTGGTGGAGAGTTTGCTCCTTGGTATAAAAATATTATCAGCACGTTTGCGATCGTTAGTGCAATAGTTCCATCTCGAAATAGGTTGCGGAAAGTTGTGGCCAGACGAGTAGTTGAGCTGGACCTAGAAGTACTTCTAATGATAGTGAACCTACGGTGATGTATAAATACGAGAAATGATTAAAACTGTCCGAAGCGAACCTACCGAATTAAAAAATTAAGCGAAAAGGCTTCGAATTCCGGGTTCTGCATACTGGAGGGTGCCAAGCTCTCAAAGTACATTTAGTTGCGGGGATATTGGCCTCCCATAACTGCGATGGCAATTTATTTCTCACGATTATGCAGATCGAGCTTACGGAACAACCAGATAAGAAATTGGATTTACTGGTTGCCTGTGAATACGCGATAAGGGCCCCTTGCTGCTTCCCACTTATCAAATCACTCAAACATTTCAAGCCCATATTGTTCACCCCGAGAAATTGTCTAATAACTTCGTCTTTCGCCTTTCGTCTGTTAAGCTTACAAAGAAATCCTTCCACGGAAGTCCCTACTCTCCCAGCTGGTGCACTGTATCAATGTTCTTGCTCGCATTTCGTAGCGTATGTTTTCTCTTGTGAGTTAGGCTGCATCCAGTCAAAACTAATTGAAAAGCAAGCACATGTACGGTATTATAAAAAAGGGCGACTCGCTCACCTTGCATGCACTCGTATGTCGCTTCGATCTATTGAACGATGCTTAAGCAGACGGAGATGTTTTACCCACCGGAGTATCCGACAGTGTTTACAGCCCTCCGTATTTGTGCGGGGTAATGAAATTAATAAGTAAATACTTAATTGTGTAGCGTCACAAAAGCTTGCTGTTTTTACCAAGGTAACCTAAAATGAAAGCGTAGCATGTTCTGGTTCCACTGATTTTTGAGACGGAGTAAGACACCGCCCAAAGGGTCAATTGCTTTGATTTTGAAAACAGGCTCATTTCTGAGAAGAAAACGCACATGAGGCTTTCCTTTCTTAAGAAAGCGTATTTCCGAAAGAAGCGGATGCAGGATTTCCTTGGAGTTCGACGGATCTCCTTCAGATGGGAGGCAGCGCGTGGAAACGCCCTCCAGCCCTCCTCTCCCGCAGCCTCCCGGGCCTCGCATAATCTCTCGTCACATGTCTTCCAGGAGGTTAATTTACTATTCCCTTGCAGTACGCGTGTCTGCATCGCGTGTGATGTGTGTGCGTTGGGCGGACGGCTCCCAGAAGAACTTTCCCGAGTCGCTGTGTTCCATCAAACTGAGAAATCGCCGTACTCCAAACAGAGCAATCTAAGTGTGAGTCCTTTAAGACCCCATTTTTTGTGTAACATGTACGTGCATTGGATGTAGAGTGCTGGCCGAGCAGACTGTTCATACAGCTATGAATGGACGAAGACTGAACAATGGCGTCGCCGTTATGTGACGCCGCAGCAGTCAACTTTCCCTCAGCGGACCTCTGCCAGTTGAAAAAAAAAGATGTGTGGCCTTGCTTCTGAGTTCTCTTAGCCTTGCTTCAATACTTCGACCGCGCAGTGGTGGAAGGGAATGCGAAGACGTCGACCCCGACTTCTCCTGTGACCCTCCGCGAAGCACTTAGTTTTTGTGATACATACTGGAGGTCACTGTTGACAATGGGTGGGTTACGTTCTTACCAGCGCCCTGACTCAATTTTGCACTGATGCTTTTGTTTGTCCTTGAGACAGATCAACCTGCTATGAACGTCGGGCTCGAGCGTAACTTGCATATCGACGAGGAAAGTTCGAGAAAATTATAACGCACATAATCATCCGGGAACAATAGACCTCCAGTATGGTTACTTTTCGTGTGATTGTCATAGTCTGCACGCTGGCTGCTTCGTGCATTTCAGTGCATGCTGAGTACAAGTGGCCGCCGCATCGGAAGAAGGTCAACGCAACATGTCCGGAACTCCAGCGCTGCTCCTGCGAGACTACGATGGGGGGGGGGGGGGGGGCTTTGTTGACGTGCACTGACGTGTCTAAAGCAGAAGAAATCGACGCAGACATTGCCATGATGAGAGGAGTACATTTAAAAAAGCTAACATTGAGGAACGTCGCAGTCATCGATCTACCTGCTGATTGGTTTTCCAACAGCACAATTCAATTTCTCGCTATCGATCATTGCCCTTTGCGCGACATCGGAGTAACGACAATAAGTTCCCCAACGAAACTGTTGAAAATCGCCTTGAAAGCAACTCTGCTGAACAATCTGCCATGCGGTTTGAGCGCCGCTAAGCGCTTGCATCATATCATTGCAAGTGGAAATACCTTCAGAGTTCTGCGGGGCTCTCTGTACTTGCCCGAATTATATCAGTTGGACCTACGGTCCAACGGCATTGAAGAGGTGGACGAAGAATACCTGAGTGGCTTTACCAAGCTGAAGGTCCTGTTTTTGTCGCACAACAAGATCCAGCACCTGTCGCCCGTTCTCTTCAAGAAATCAAGAAATTTAAGAGAAGTCCGAATAGCCAGAAACCGCATCACAGTAGTAAATGGCGTGTTTGACGACTTGCGCTACTTAGAGGTAAGCGTATTATTGTTTCATTACTTTTAGCTCTGCTTCAAATAGCAGCTATGAGTTAATTAATGGTTCCAAGACATGCTATGTAACCTTACCCCAAATGAGAACCTTACTCATACGAGCACACCACGACAGTATCAAGTATTCTTTCCTCTTCTTTAGCATTCCTTTCTGGATCATGCTGAACATGGCTGAACGCCGCAATCGAAGCCCCTTCTTGCATGGTACAAAGTGGAGCGTATATCTGGTTTTGAATGGAAAAGGCTTGACAATGTGCGAAATCGAGTACTGGCTCCGACACTCAGCGCGTTTAGGTTTATGATTTCTCCTAGTTTAAACTTTCTGAAGCATTTGAGAACACAGCTGCTGGAGTGCGCACAATATTATTACATCACAGTGCATTGTTGAGTAGATGTGCTAGTTTTCTCGTAACTGTCTCATGCCTGAGGTTCCACGCAATCACTACCGAGCGCCATCTGAGAACGCCGTCCAGAAAAATGAAGAAACCGCGACACACATTTTTAAAGGGAGGTTATGGGCTACAGGAGTGCACAAGTTAACAATGCTCAGCATAATTAAATATCACTTTGCCAGGAACATAAAGAAATTTCTTTTACAATAGGCACCGCTGAAGGTTTATTGCATCCACACTAGAGTTCGAAAACAGTTTTGCCAGTTGCCTCTAAACTCGCTCAGTTAGTTCACCCTATGAGCTTAAGAAATCAAGCTATGTTGATTACAAGGCTGGCCATACACGTGACTCATTGTGGTAGGTTATTGGTTCAGCACCAAGACCCATCATTCAAAACAGGCGTCGCTCTAATAAGCGGACTTCAGGTCTGCGCCCGATGCTTTTACTTATTTCCGGCGTCTTTTCCGCTCCGAAGTTTTATGTCTTAAAATGATGTCATACTATAGCTTTCCGCCTTGATTGAATATCTACTCCTCGTACACTATTAGAAGCCATCTTAAAGCACCCTCTCGGAGAGCTAAAAAGGGCAGTTTGGCAATAAATTTAAATGTCGGTTTAATATTCCGGCTGCTCCCCCCTTACCTTAGCAGAGTTTGCATAAGCCTTATATTTCGCCTCACCACTCACTCTGGAGCATTGGGGTTTGAGTCACTAACACCGCTCACCATGCCTTGCTCAACAATGAGCCACAAACTGCCAGCTGTCTTCTTCCCAACCTGGCAGGTTTATTCAAAGGTCGCCGCAGCGCACACATAAGACCACGTAGTGTCTAACCCAAAGGAAACAAGTACACCAACTACCCAAATTTAACGAAAGGAAAAAAACTTGAGTCAGCCTACACAGTCAACATGTCTAGGCGAAAACGCGGCAGAAAGGTGCATATGCTTTTTGACGAGCCTCATGGAAGACGTAAAAATGGTGGGACCCGTTTAAAAAAACCTCCTCTGTTGGAGAGATCACCCTTGAGCAGGCATTGATCGCGCGCAACCAATATGTCGAAGTGTTTTATGGCCGTAATTATTCCACCATTTAAAAGCGCTTTCCCACTATGCGTCTAGGGCGTTGTCCACACCTAGCAAGCCGGCAGGCTAATGGGCAGATGTTTGCAGGCGCGCTGAGCAAATCACTGTCAGTATATCCTGGCGTGTGGGAGGAAATCTGCTTCACTGATACCATGTTGTGTTCGATTGTGTTGACGTTTCCGGCTAGTGTCACTAGATACGTTTCGAAAACATATCCAGTTACTCAATTTGCACTTCTTCACCCACAGCGATGAATCATGGCCCAGCTCAGCCCTGGCTCTGTGTCAATGACTCAGTAACTCACACCGGTGGCTCAGACCTTGGTTGTTTGAAAACACCTCACGATTGCAGTGATTTAAACCAGAGGAAAAACATGCAGGGATTTTTTTATTTGTCACCTTGGTCACTGAAAAATCACTAGAGCGAACATTTTACATCAAATGAAGAACTTAATTGGCAACTACGTGCCACCAGAGAGACAAAATCTCCCAATAAAGCGATTATGCTTCATATGCTCCAGAAAAAAAATGAAAATATTCGATGCCTATCGGCTTTTTTTCGGATGTCGCAAAGATAATTTTGAGGGAATGCTGCTCCTGATGTTTCATTAAAAATTTTTTTCAGACAATCACCCTCGAGAACAACTTGATAGTGGACATCAGTGAACTTGCGAAATCGAGGATGCCATACCTGAAAGAAATCAACCTCGCCCACAACAAGATTAGCGTCGTACCTAAGTTCGCATCAGCAAATTGCGTAATAGAAGTACTCCGCTTGGGCGACAACCAAATAAGCGACATAGAGCCTACAGCTTTCAAGGCGCTTCAAAGACTCCGTCGTCTGGATCTCAGCAAAAACAAAATAAGTTACTTAAATGCGTCTGTTTTTAGTAGAGAATCAAACTTAGAATTTCTAAACATGAATGAGAACCAGCTGACCAACTTGGCAGAGATGTTCACGCACACACGCCGAATCAAGGAAATTATATTAACTTCCAATCGCATAACTAGCATCACCAACGTGTTTAAATATCTCGGAAGTTTAAGAAAGCTATTTCTCAGGAACAACCTCATCAGCCACGTTCCCGACGACAACTTCAAAGACAATACGGACCTCCTGGAGTTGCATCTGAGCGAAAACCACATTCATTGGTTTGGTAGGAACGCGTTCCGTGGGCTCGTAACTCTTAATAATTTGCGTTTACGAAGAAATCAGTTGGTTTCTCTTAATGGCTCCATGAGACACCTCGTAAATATGAAATACTTTGATGCCGCCTTCAATAATATACAGTACTTAGAAAAGGGTGAATTTGGACGAAACGCGTTCCTCGCCTACATCTCCCTGATGGGAAACAACATCACCACCGTGGAAGGTGCCTTCACAGGAACTGTACATCTGAGAGGTCTCGGCCTCGCAGGAAATGGGATTGAAGTTTTGCGCCGAACGGATTTTCCGCAACGCATGACAACTACACCAAATGTGACCGTGGACCGTAAGCTATCATATTTCGTTACCACTTTCCAAACCATCGACTTCTTTCAAAAGGTCGACCATAAAGACGCTTGCCAATTACTGGCGGATACGGCGTGTCCTGTTAGTTTATTAAGGAAAAAACACAGGTCAGTAAGGTTATATGCTATCACTTTTTATTTGAATAACCGAGCCGAAACATTAAACATTATAGAACACCGCAATATGAAGTGGATGTAAGTTAGCATATTCGAAAGGAGGTAAAAGGGTAGGTGGCGGTCAATTGATTTCAAGCTAGGGAAACTTAAAAACGTTCTTATTTCATGCACCAATCCGTGCCAATCCAGAATCTTCATGAGCTCCCGGAAGCTTCATATATGCACAGATAGCTCTTCGGGAGGCTGCCAATATTGTACGCAGATGTGCTGTTTTCTGAGAAATTCGTGTTTTCCTCTAGCGGTTCCTTCTGCCATTCCCATTTTTTCTTTTGCGCTCGCGCTTGTTTGTTAACTGCAGTTGTAACTACGCAAAATATGTGGCGTTTATAGATCTCGACGAGTCCTCATACCGCTACCGGCGAATTGGTGCCGAGGTCAAGGAATGCGCGGCTGCCCCAGCACGTCGCTGTTTCAAAAAAAAAAAATCCACCTGTGGAGCTTGAGAGATGCAAGCTGCTTTTCGCGAGCAAAGTGTGGAGCAGCTCCCGCAAGCCAGAGTGTTGCACAGATACCTAGTTCTTCAGGGAGCCTATCTATTGCACACTCACGCCCTCTCTTGTCCCAGTTATTTTCTTTTTAATCGTTTTCATTTTTGCTGACTCATTCTTAGACAGGCGTCCTCCATACAAGTAGAGAGGGAGGGGAGAGGGGAACGGCTGGCAGGTGGCAGCTGAGAGAGGGTAATTCCCCCGCCAGTGTTGGAAGGTGAAGGCTTCACACAGACGCCTAGGCCGGATGCGGACGGCCTACAGATCTCGCCGTCATGGCCCTCCTAATGCTGTCGCAATGAAATGTTCAAAGAAAGGAGCAGAAACACGACTAGAGAAAAGGAATGCGGGTGCCGGCCAGCGATCGAATAAACACTTCTCTATTAAATTTGAATATGTAGACCCGAGAGCTGGTATTCACTAATCGCACATCTGCTCGCATTGTAGGAGCTCTTTCAAACAGAACGGGCTTTTCAGCCATTCTAATCTGTCTAAATAAATGAACCACGGTAATAAATCAAACTTACTTAATAAATTGAAAAATGGGCAGTAGTCTCGTGGATACATCGCACTCATAATGAACATAGCAAGAAGCACTCTGCGTTCTAATGATGGCCGACACCAATACGAAGGTGAGAAATAGGCAGGTAGACGAGCCGGCATTGCAGAAGTATTGTATAAATTCCAGAGATAACCGTACAGAAATCGTAGCAAATTCTTTAGAAGGAAATAACTTACGAATCCTTAACACCGTCTTACTTCAAAGAACGATAGCCAGCGGATTTAAAAGAGCCCTCACCGGGTGGCCGAAACTGAAGTTCACTTCGCAACGTACTATCGGGACAAAAGTGGTGTACTCCACGCGGCGGGAGCCGGAACAAAGGAAGACTGGGGCATTTTGGCGATCTAAAGCACGAAACATTGAAATGAGTCAAGCGACATACCTGCTGACATTAAAGGTAACGCATTGGATGTCTCGATCCCAGATGCCGTCTGTAGACGGCGTTGCAACGCAGTTTTCCGTTGCTCCGGCTCTCGCCCCGTGGAGTATACCCCTTTCGTCCCAGATAGCACATCCCTTCTGTCAGCATACTGGGTGCAGATGTGTCCGACAGGCTTGGCTGTAGCTACCGTAAAATCACCATCATCATCATTAGCATTATGAGCCTGACTACGCCCACCGCAGGGCGATGGCCTTTCTCATATCTCTCCAATTAACCGGCTTGTGCCAGCCGCGGCCATGCTATCCCCGCAAAATTCCTAATCTCATCCACCCATCTAACTTTCTACCGCCCCGTGCTACGCTTGCCTTCTCTTGAAATGTAGTCCGTCCACTTTGATTACAATCGGTTATCTTCCCTTCAAATTCCATACGCTGCCCAACCCCATTCCTCTAGACTTCGACAATGGTGTAATTAACCCGCCTTTCTTCTCTCACCCACTCTCCCTCTTCCTCTCTCTTTACGTTACACATACCATTCCTCTTTCCATAGCACGCGGCGGTGACCTTATGATAAGCTGAACGCTATTCGTTATCCTCCATGTTTCTGCCTCATTGGTGAGCGCCGGTAAGATAAAGCTGTTGTATTCCAGAGGGATATTGGTAAACTGCCAGTCATGATCTGAGAGAATCTGACAAATGTGCTCCACCCCATTCTTATTGTTCTAGTTATATCCTTCTCATGATCCGGATCAGCGGTCACTACCTGCCCTAAGTAGACATATTCCCTTACTACTTGAAGCATCTCGCTACCAATTGCAAACTGTAAACTTTCAAGGCAGCAGAATACTGGTCTGAAATAAGCGCGAAAGTGAAAGTCCGTTGATGAATCCGGAGCACAAAAAAAATTAAGTAGGAACCTGCGAAATAAAAGAATATATCTTTTTTTTTCAAAATGCATGTTACAATAGCCTACCTCACAAAGCCCTGGCAGCCTCGTCGGTTCCCCGGCAATCACAGAATACCAGAAGTAATGTAGCACTTATAAGAACACGAATTTAAGTAAAAAGCAAATCGAACACAATTTGAGCAGTGAGTCAAATTCGAGCCCACTTTAACAATTTCCCAGGTAATACTAGGAGACATATTTTCTTGTATTTTGCGTAAAATAAATGCTGATAGCGTACAACGTTATAGCGTTTTCTCCGCATCGATTCGATACTCACAGCAACAAAAAATTTGAGACCGTGCCCGAGAACTCGTATTCCGCTCTATCCGAAGGGCACGATCACAACATAACCGAAACCAATGATAACTTTATGAGCCGTACTTTTAAGTTTGGAGTAGGAGGTACGGTAGCTAAGAAGGCTGCTGGGAAGGTATGCGGCGAAGCAAAAGTTGTGTAACAAAACATCCTTTGCATCCCAGAACTAACCGAAGGCTGTTCCCGCAAACTAGAAAAATTAATTATGCAATTATTGATGTAATCATTGCGGGCAGCATTCTTGGCAACATAATGCAATAAAAAAACGGAAAGAAATTTTCTCAGCCGCCATTACGTAGCGTTTCTCATAAAGGGTGCTGTTAGTGACATTCTGTCACTCTCTCTGTGTTTTCTTTTTCCGCGAGATGCACAATGAATTATTTATTTCGTGCACGGGTCTTAGCTTTGCATAAAAAAGTCCCAAGGAACAGTCACAAATTCGTAGAAGTCTCCTCGCGGAAGTTTCTGTCCCCGCACGAAATTGGCTCGAAAGCTTCTTTACCATTAATAAAGGCACTGAGAGCTGTGGTAGCATTCAACACAAACATGATCTTGAGCGATTAGAAAACCACAGGCCTATTTCCCTGTAATCCCTGTCTCAAAGTGTACTAAAATAATTAATAATACAACCATATACCCGCTTGACTGCGCTGAGACAAGCAAATTAACCGGATGGTTTTTGGAAAGAGATTTGCAAAAAAAGAAAACAATTTTTAATGAGATTGTTGATAATTTTGCAGAGTAAAACTCATCCGAATATTAAGGATATTGGAAATCTGTTTTTCAGGATTTTATCTAACCTAAGAAACAGTAGTGCATGAAATTAGTTTTCGCACTGAGAGAATGCAGCCTTGTGGACACAATGTTTTCCTCGCCATTTCACTAATAAATTCACATCAATTAAAAATAGGTCCCTAGTCACTGCAGGAAGCGTGGATATTTATACAGGAAGCTTAAATATACATCTATTCGTAGAGTCTTCGTAGCCCGGCATTCTACGTGTATATCTGCCTCCAAAATTCCAAACTAGTCTTTCAAGCAACGCATGCAACACGGTGCCTCAAGACGTGAAATTCCTTTGTGGTATCAAAGAATCATTACGTAATACGCTAATTTTATTTCGCAAAGCGAAAGTGAAATGGGCAGTGTGACAAACTTCACTTGCTCCTCTCGTTCGATGGCCAATGAACGTGACACGCAGCAGCTAACGTGACACACTTGAGAAGTCCGGGCAAATATTGACTGCATCTACTGCGTTATATAGCCGCTTTTAGAAACACTCTCATCGCGTAGCATCGAACATTTTCTCCATAATCATGTGAGCATATAGAACCGTGGAACAGGGCCATGCATAGTGTCTGAGAATCCTTATTTCGCACCTGAAAAACTAGTTGATTTCGATTTGTATGATTGACTGACTATATATATGTAACACCTATAAAATGACTTTATCAATGTCTTTTATCCGTAGCAACTTGCTTACAGTGTTGTCTTTTATTCGTTTCCGGTTCCAGACAACCCTTTGCAATGTGACTGCAGACTGGCCTGGCTTGTACGGCAGGACAGCGAAGTGCGCTTAACGCGTAAACCGATGTGTCAGAGCCCACCCTGGATGAAAGGGAACTCCCTTCACGACTTGACAGAGGAGAATTTGACCAAGTGGCAGGATGACTGCGAGCAGGGTTGCAGCTGCACCTGCCGTGATGATGGATTCGGCAACCGAGGCATCGTCGTGAACTGCTCGTCGGCGGAACTGAACCGGTTACCCAAAACGTTTCCTGAAAATGCGACTCATTTGGATCTGCGCGACAACCGCCTCGAAAAGATCGATGCCCCTCTCAAAGACGCCGCCCCTCATGTGGAAGTGCTTTCTTTACGAAATAATCTTATTTCAAGAGTCAGTGCGAATGCCCTTCCCAGCAAAGTGCACTCCCTCGATCTTAGGGGCAACAACCTGATGGAATTTCCACATGCCCTGGTGGTGGAACGCAACCTTACTTCGCTATGGCTGTCCGACAACCCTTTCCATTGCGGATGTGATGATTATTCATTCAGACAGTGGCTGGAAGCTCACAAGAATGCGGTAAGCCTAATCAGTTACAATCAGTGTAATCTGGGAAAGAGGGTTCTTCAAAATACCATATTTTATCATACTAATTTAAGCTTACTTTTACAGTTTCTGGGTCTCTTCTTTCTTCTTATACTTCTTTACTCCGTTCGGTTGGCCTATTATGCATGCCTTTCTTACAGATTCCAGATTCCATACACATCACATGCACTGAAAGTTTGAACGAACTTGTGTCAGAGAGGGAATTTATCACCCTAGGGGAAAGCCAACTATGCCCTCTGTCTTCTCCAGCATACACGACGTATCTGCTGTACGCCTTCGGTGCGTGTCGAGACGCAAGCCATTTCCACTTTTCGATCATTACTGTATTGTGTAAATAGTTCTTGCGCCAGTACTGCGCTCCTCCGGTTCTCCCCCATTGTATTCGGACGCAGTGATGCTGGCCGTGATCCTAACGCTCTCAGCGGCGTACTTTTGCGGCGAGCGGCACCTGAGGGACTGGCTGACCATGCGAGGTGTCTGCAGCTGGGTGCACTGCATCAGGGAGGGGGACCTGGATGCAGAAAAGATGTTCGACGTGTTCCTATCATACAGCAGCAAAGATGCAGGCTGGGTCCATGAGCAGCTGATGCCGGGACTAGAGGCTGTCGGCTTATCTTACTGCACCTATGAGCGGAACTTCAAAGGTGGCTTCCTGCTGCAGGACATCATCCGCGACGCGGTCGCCTGCTCCAGGAGGACGGTCCTCCTTCTGACCGGGTAAACAAGTTTCGTATAAGGCGGATATTTTATTGCGCAGCTCTTACTCAATTCTAACGACTTCTCGGTCCTTCGCTTGTCTGAAAGCAATGGGCGCTGCATAATTTGGTTGCTGACGAGTAGTGTGCGATTGTCTACTTCGGCTCCACGCTAGAAATATGCCCCAATCAGACAGGCCAAACACTTCCGGCCACTTTTGATTTGTTTAGGACCTAGGACTTTGGCGCTCCTTGAAAGCCAGCTGAAGTGATCCATGGAAATTTGAGCCTGTACTACTATTCAAAAAGTTTTTCATGGCTGCCCCTCCACTAAACAAAACTGATGGTGGCTTAGCTTGGTTAAGCCTGGTAACTGCGAAGAAATACGTGGGTTCTGCTATTGTACCGCTGTTGCTTCCTCTTTGCATTTTGCCGAAGTGTCTTGCTTGCTTGAGGCGGCATCTCTCAAGCCTCACGAGAGGCCGAACCATAGTCGGTGCCTACCGCCTCGCACTGCGACGGCTCGAGCCGGGCACCCGTTTTTACACAGATTGTGTGACGTCACTCCTAGCGGGGCGCCCCTGGTGAGAGGAGCGGGAGTTAAGTCGCCGCTCCGTGCCTACCGGCTCGCACTTCGACGGCTCGAGGCGGGCCCCCGTTTTTACACAGATATTGTGACGTCACTCCGAACGCGGCGCCCCTGGTGAGAGGAGCGAGAGTTTGCCGCCACTCCGTGTCTACCGCCTCGCATCGCGACGGCGTGAGATCGGGCCCCGTTTTTTACACAGATGGTGTGACGTCACCCTAGACGTCATGCTAAAGGTCAACCGTGCCTACCACTGCCTCGCGTTTTGACGGGCTGAGGTGGTAGCTAAAGTAGTATTGCTTCGCAATAAAATTGTTCTGACCTCTGCATATGCGTAGGCATGACTGAGTTTCAGGCACTTCTCCGCTTCCGTAGCGGTTACCATGCATAGCTGAAAGATCACCCCAGGGTAGCACGTGTTGTTCAGCTCCAAAGCTGCGTTCATTTTGATTGGCCCATGTGATGGATTTAAAGATTACTTCGCTAAGTAAAGGCTGCTGACACCCTTCGAATTTACGGATAACACGAACTCTGAAATGTAGGCCGCATGCTAGGAATCATTGCTCTTGGACCATTTCCACGATTGTTTCATAATACAAGGTGAAGTGTACGCAATAATTCTGGGAATGTTGTGATATTGTTTTTCATCCCCCGAGTTAGTCGGTTAAGTATAACTTATGGAACGTTTTGACCCTCATTTTGCACTTCACAGATTTTATGATGAGATAGCAGGTGGATATTTAGAATTGCTCTTTTCACAGCAAATGCGGATGATGCGTTCTCACTCCTGCAGGAACTTCGTAGCAAGTGAGTGGTGCCGCTGGGAGTTCCGGTTGGCGCATCAGAAAGCCCTGGAGGACAACGTCAACAGACTGATCATTGTGCTTCTCGACGAGGTTGCCCCTGGTTCTCTAGACGAAGACCTGCGCCTCTTTATGCGGGCGGCGAATTACCTCCGCTGGGAAGAGCCAAACTTTTGGGACAGGTTCTACAGCTCGATGCCCAAGAAGGATGCAAAAAGGAAGCTTATCAAGCACAAACCACTGCAGCCAGTTCTTGCCGAAATCGACTCTATTGAACTAGAAGAGGCCGCACATTATAATTTTTAATTGCATTGCATTTATGATATGAGTAAGGTAGCAACGCTCGTAAGCATCTGTGCCTCGTCTCGCTACGTATAGATGTTTGTGTTCTGGACTCTGGTCCCTTCCTCCGTGTTGAAATCCCCTCTGGATCTTGTACAGGGAAATTGGGTTGATGATGAGTGTTGAAGGATGCTTGACGTCTTGCAGATTCGAATTGCTCAATCACATTGTTAGAGGACCCTTCTGGAGAGGTTAACTTTTAATAACAATTAATAAGTCAAAGGAAGATACAAGCAAGGAAAAAAAATATATACACTTGACTGACTCGTAGTTCTACGTGACGAAACCAGCCCTCGGTCCGGCCGAAACAGCTGATTTTAAACCCTATATCCCCGCCCTCGGTGGGGAGAATAACCAATCAGGTAACTGCACAAACATCCTCCCGATAAACTATTGGGAACAGAAAAACATCACCAATTAACAATTCGGAAAGGACAACACAACCAATCAATGATTGGGGAAAGAAGGTAACTAATCCCGACAAACGCTGTACACATATGTACACTTTCTACAATCACAATTTTGGAGAATTATGCTTTCCTGCAGCGAGCTTCGCGAGCACTCTCACTTTCCCATGATGCAGATAATTTCAACGTCCAGTTGGCCCAAGTTCAAGGAAAGTCACTTGAACCCATCTGTTCAGCATCGTCACTCCTCATGCCTGCAGCTAGCGTGGCAATATCCTGTTGACCGCGCTTCAAGCTGGCAACGCACGCCGCTGTAGACATGGGACAAAAGCCACGCACTGTGACGCGGACCCACCTCGCCGCAAGCACGTGCACAACAGGAAGCGACCTAATGTAGCTGTCCCTGGAGGTAGTTTGACCTTTCCCGTAATCCTCCGCAATCCGGCGCCCCCCGTATCCCGTTGGGTAGCGAGTGTAACTCACCCCCTTCTCGGCACTTGTGTGGAGGGCACAAGAGAAAGAACGTAATGGGCATTACATTAAAGCGAACCGGATGCGGCAAACAATGTACAGCACCGCGAACTTCACTCTACGTCTCTGAGAACGTTTGCTTAAGAGCATCAAATTTAGAAATTACTACCTGCCGGGAAGACCGTGTAGCAGTTAATAACGTACTCAATACAAAACGAGTCAGTGTCAGACGTTGCAGATGCCAAACAATATTGAAGAAAGAGACCTTTGGACGCATGCATACAAGGACTCGTAAAAATAAACTAGAAAGAATACAAAATAGGGCACTCTTTTTTCATTCTGAGAAATTATGACAGCCCACTTAATATGTGAAAAGCGAAAGAGAACTTTAAAAGCCGCTTCTCAAAACTGGAATAAAGTATCGCAAGTGGAAGACCGCGCGATAGTTATCTTTCTATAACTCGTCCAAACAAATCAAGGTATTTAATGCCTCCATCTCAAGTTCGCAGAAGAAAGAACTACCATTCAAATTTTACGTATTTCCTCTTAAAAGTACTTTTTGTCAGAGCAGACTATGAAAAGAATGTTTCACCACCAGATGTTGTGAATGTCACGCCAAACTTGGTCTTTTTCTGAAAAGTTCAGGATTTTATGTTGTGTGTATTCAAATGTGACCCCCCCCCCTGCTTTATTGCAAAACTGGCTAAGATAGTAGAACAGAAATAAAAATACGTTTTGAGACGTTCGCTCGCACATGTATAAAAACCTGCAAAGACGTCATTTTTTTCCTGCGTGGTAAAAGGATGAAAATATGTTTTTTTCTCTTCAAGAAAGAATACACGGTCGACTTAAACTATAATTCAAATAAATTAAAAATATTGCCTGTGTCACTCACCTGCGGCGGTTGAAAGGAAACTGCAGTTAATACTTCCGGAGCAAAGTTTTTGATGTCTGAAGTTTTTCTCTTAAGGGCGCTATGACAATGAACACAGTAAATACCCACTTCATCGTTTCAGTGACCTGCCGTGCAAGGTATCTTGGATTTAGCGCTCATGTTTGTCTTTCGTTTTTTCTGTTCCTGTCCTGGTTGCGCTAAAAATATGTATTATTTGTCACAAATCCAACTAGCCGAACATCTAGCTCTTTTAAAGAATGAAAGTCTGGAGGAAGGAACTAATTAGTTTGTTGCATCTGCCTTCGTGCTGCTTGTTTCCATGGTGCAGAGAGTGGCGCGCTGTGGCTGCTAGTTAGTGTGCCATCACATTAATGGTAGGTTGTGAATGTGTGTGCGCAAATGTTGTGCTTGTGCCATGTTGCATCCCAGAGCTCTACATATTTGAATTAGGATGGTGCCAAGCTGTTATTTTAGGTTGGTTCTGAGTTGCCCTTAACGCAAAGCAGATTTAAGCATGCTGCTATTCTAGGCAACGCTTGACCTAACACTATGTGAGGAACAGAAAGGTTCTAAATCTCGAAAGAGTTCAACTCAGAGCTTCCTAAGATCTGCTGTTCAGGGAAACTTCAAGTGCTTAGGTTTGGACTATTGCAGTTATTTTTCTGCATTACCTATTGCGAGGGAAGTCGACAGAACTGAGAGGTAAATGACCTGAGCTGCACCTAAACCATACTGCAGTTTTGGAGACCAAGTTTACAGTGAACATATTCAAATTCACACGTGGTAGTTCCCAAGGGAGGATGTGCAGTAGCTCTTCACTGGAGCTTTTCAAGCATCTCTGGCGCAATGGCATGATCCTCGCATTCAATTCGGAGTTGAGCAAAACACTACTGTACTTGCCTTTTTCCATGTGCGTATGTCGAGAAATGACGGAGACGCTGTCTTCTGTCATAAGATTTTAAAAGTTGAAAGCTGCACTCACTGCACCATAAACTCACGAAACTTCCCAAAATTCTCTTTGTGGCTATGCTGGAAAGTGTGAACTTCGTATCTGGCTTCGCTAGTGCTTGGCTGAAAGTGTGAATGCACGTGTAGAATTGCAGCCATGTTACGTTCCTGATTATGCTAATGCTCAGATTGTTTTCAGCCATTTGCAAGCCGAGCCAAATGCTAAGTTCACACTCTCGCAGTGTGTGAACAATGCACTCACAGTATTCCTTCTAGGTAACTGGATGCAATTCTGCAATGAACTCTTGTTTAGATTGTGTGTATTCATAACTGGGCTGCTTTAATAGTTTGGCTGACCAGAACACTAATGACCAAGAGAGACTGGGTTGCTTAACAGCCTGAAGTAATCCGGAGCCTTCTGTGCTGTCAGTTAGTAATGAATTGATAGCTATAGTTGATGCTAGCCATGAAGCAGCTTGTTTCTTCTTAAGTATTTTCTCTCTGTGGCAGTGCTGTCAGGCATAAAAACTAGCAAGTTTGGCTCATATGAGGCAGTATAAGACTACTGTGTTTGCATAAGCTGTAGAGCAGTTGAAAATGCTGAATTCCAATGAAGCAAGACTTCCTGATCTCCATGATGCTTACTGTGTGCAGTCTCAACGCACATATACACCTCGCATTTTCCCCCTTCTGCGTACGTACCTCATTGCTGTAAACAAGGAGTGGTTTCTTACCGAACATCAGACGCATGTCTTTTGCTAAAAGAAAAGGAAAAAGACGCACTAGTTTTGATTCATCAGACTTCCGGGCGTGTGCTATGAGCCAGGGCTAAATCTCCCAAAATTTGCAGCTATCTGGCTCAGAATTAAAGACCTGAAGGGGCTGGCCGCGTACTGCCATGCCGGAGGTAGGGACAGAGCTCAGATCTGATCGCCAATGCTCCGTTGAGGACCATTTCCAGCTGTGCAGGTCAAGTGGTCTGACTTTGCTACGAGGCCGAATGTGTCTCTGACGCCCATTCGTGATGCACCGACCAGCTGCAACAACTTCGTGGCGTCTTCTTGGCGGTGGACGGGCTGTTGTGATCGGAGGCCCAGACAGCGGGAACAGGCGAGCCAGGCAGGCGCCATTGAGCTACCTTGACCAAAGGCGCTGTTCGAAGAAGACACAAAAAGCGTTGGCGAAGACTTTTAGCGACGGCGACGCCGTGAACAAAGGCATGTAATCCTTTCCGCCGGTGATGTGGAATGCGGCGCTTCTCACGCATTGTGCTCTCCCGTGCACCGGCGGGGGAGACCCCGAGCGGTGGCGACAGCAGCGCCAACCCACCGCCCGCTTTCACCTTACCGGCCCTACAAAGCGGGGGTGGACACGGCTAATTCGTGCTTCCGTCTTGAAGAGTTCACCGGTGTGAATCGCGAGAACTTGTTCCCCACGGAAGGGATCGCCGCATAATGAGCCAACGTACTTTCGGAACTGGTCGGCCCACGGGAAACCGCTGTCCGCGAATGCAAGGCGCAAGGATTCCTCCTTGCCTGGACGTGTTTCAGTGATGTGTTCGCGGTCACGTGATGTGTGCGCGGATCCTGCGGAGAGGCTAAAGGCCCATTGGACGCTCGACCAGCTACCGGATTCCCTGGCTAGCTGCCTGGAGAATATCAACTGTATCCAAGCCGCAATCTGGCGTGTTTAAGAGCGCTTAATTTCAGACTTATGGTCTCTCTGCTTACGTTGTAAATAAGTGAAACAAATCGTCAAGTTTACTGCTTCTCCTGATGGCTTCCCTCCGTAGTCTGCCCACTTCCTCTCTATGCGGTGAAGACCTCGGTCTGGATCCCCAAGCACATCACCGGTAAATTCCCGGATTTCGAAGGGTTGTATAGCATTACGAGATGCATCGATGTATTCCGTGTTATTCAGGTGGTCTTGTGAGTCTTTTGCCGCAAACAAGTGCCCTGCGGTGAATTTAAATATCAAAAACAAATTTCAAACAAGAAAAATAAAATACAGGACGTCTCCGTTACTGCGAAGTTATTTGTAAAGAAGACTACAGGCCGCTGAATTGGCGCTATGAATTTTTGAATAAAGAGCTCAGTGGAGATAAACCATTCTGGAATCGGGGCAGAATTTATCGTTTTGATTAAAAGCAAGCTTCGGATGCCAGGGCCATACTCACTGCCCTTGCGATTAAACAAAAATGAAGTCATTGATGTTATCCTTTCGGCTAACCCTTTTGGCTAACGTTACGGTGGCGATGATATATCTGTCCAATATATTTTTTTTCTATCTTTTCGTTGCCATGACCTCGATATGTGCAGTGAGTGCCTCTAGCTTCAGGTTAGTTGAAAAGGGTCGAACATTTTCTTGTTTTCTTGTATTATATGAAAGCAGCTTTTTGAATGATATGAAAGTAGCCCTTTTAAAAGCGCATTCCAACAAATCATCCCGCTCCTAGCGCATAGCCTATATACGCTGTGTGCTGCGGTGACAAAGAGCCAAATTCCTAGCTTTTAATGTGGTATGTGAGTTTACCTCGAGCCTTATAACTCTGTGTGCAGTATGTTCACCGTGCTGTTTTTAAATTTGCCCTGTCGACGTACAATCACCAGGCTGAAAATTTTGTTATGGAGGCGATGGATGGTTTTCTTAATCTTAAGAAGTATGAAAAATAAAACTATCCTTTATAGTTTTTTTTTGCGGAACTGAGACGCTCTACGCGCAGAAAACTTCGCTTACATAGGCTTGTTAAAAAGAATTTGAATGATAACGTGCTAACTACGCTCAAAGCCCGAAAAGACGACGCAAAAAAAAATGGCTTTGGCTTAACTCAGTTATGCCTGGATGTGCGTAGCGAGAGTTACGGTTAATCTTGTTGTTTAGCTCGTTCCTCTTCTGTCCCCGCAGCTCGTTGCCTCCTCCTGGTTTCACTCCGTCGTTGGTCCGCGGCACTGGCGCGAGATGCCGAACAAGACGACGAACGATCCTCACCTGAATGCACTCGCCTGGCCGCTTCGTACTTACGACGCGTCTCGAGGCGTGCGGCTCGTTCTTTCTCCGACTCCTCGGCTCGCTGCCTCCTCTTGGTTTCGTTCCGACGACGAAGCCTGGCATCTTTCAGTCTCTCCGACTCACTTTCCATACCGGCCGACGAATCCCTCCGAGCAGTCCATTCTATATATGCAATGCAACGCCGGCTCCTCCTCTGTTATTGCAACGCGGTTACACCGGCTCCTCCCCTGACATCATGCCTGATGGCGTTGCGAGCGGCGCTGCCAGCTGCGGCGGTTGCTAGGCAACGGCACAGCTCGCGGAGTTGCCACCGGCCGCAGCAAAAAGGCGAGAATACGGCCAAAGCGGCTGGCTACTAAATTCGGCAGATGCACTTAAGGCTGCTTACGTGTGGGATTGCGAATGCGTTACTATTCCTGACTCCTGACTGCGCTGACTGCCACCCACACACACTAACACTACCGACACACACCACTGAGAACGCTGTACGACGAACGGTTGCGTCACAGTTTCATACGAAATGTTGTTTCTAAGATAGGTAAATGGCGCAGCAACTGGCTCACACATCAGTGGACACCTCAACAGCGCCTTAAAAGAAAGAGTAAAGAGTCCGGCAAGTCATGCTGTTGAAGGTGCATATATTATCGGTTCGAATCCTTGTCTCAAGCTATCATAGAACTTCACTAGCACATGTGCGTTATATGTAGAAAAAAATCTTACCACCCTCAGCGGAATTAGGTGCAACGAACGGTTGCGTCACAGTTTTGGTACGAATGTTGTCGGGAACCTGGTCTTGGGAATTTTCTTAGATTACAGCAAGGCATTTGCTGTATAAATCATAGCATCTTGTTGGAAAAACTTGAATGTTATGGAATTAGAGGCACAGCGTTACTCTTACTTAAATTTCCCTTGTCCAATAGAAAGCAGTATGTCCAAATAAATGAATACAAGTCAACTCTTCGAGCAGTTACCTGCAGAGTGCCGTAAGGAAGTATCTTTGGACCATTGCTTTCAACCTTTATATTAACGACATAACTAATGTGGATAATACAATTTACGCTCATGACGCTGATGTTTTTATCCGACGGTACTGTTATTAAGTTACTTAAAAATGCCAACATACTCCTGGAAAAAACAAAGACTTGGTCCGATAACAATCTTCTTGCACTTAATGCCACAAAATCTAAGACAATACTCTTTTACCCCAAAAACAAAAAAAATGCAGTGGATTGTTGAGCTGCGTTAAAACCGCTACCAGATTAGGTTAATAAAATCATTCAAATCGCTTGGCGTAATATTCACTGAAGATTTGCAATGAGACGACCACATAAGTCATATAGCGCTAAAGACATCTCGAGCCATAGGATTTATTACATGTTTCAAGTGTTGTCTCCCACAAAAGGTAAAATTCTTTTATATCGTGCATTATTTCGCTCACATCTAAACTGCTGTTCTTTAGTATGGGGTACTGCTACACAAACCAGTCCGAAAAACTTGCTGTTCTTGAAAATACGGCCCTCAGAGTTGTTCATAACCTGCCATATAGATACTCAACTAAGAACTTATTTTCCAAGCACAAGATTATTAACGTTTTCAACCTGCTATGCTTATAAACTATTGCGCACCTATAAAACAGAACAAAGAAGATGCATTACAAAGGCATCTGACTTAGCCCCAATGCAGTTATTTCAGTGCACATACCCAAGCCGTCGCAAACCACACTGTGTAGTACGTGTAGTGAGAGCGCGCTATCGAAGCCAAATGGTAACATTCCAACTTCCCTCACTCATGAATAGATTAATTGCTGCAAACATTGACATAGAAAACATTAGCTGCTCTGACCTCCTCGACGACTTTATTTCTGAAGCCACATTTTCTTAGCATTCATACTTTAAACTTGTATTCATGTATTGGTTGCTCTTGTTGTTATAATATTTTTAAAAGTTTTTTTATTTTTGTTTTTGTTGTTATTGTTATTGAAATTCTACACACGCTCGTTATCGTGTATTTGTCTGTTATCTTTTTTTTCTCTCAGAAGTGCCGTCGCATGCCACTGCCCACTTGCTGTACAGGGTGTGGGAACCTTGTCAAGCGATAACGGCTTTTATTCCCATCCCCTCCAACATTGTATGATGATGGAAATAAATTATTGTTATTATTATTATTATTACTATTATTATTTTTAAACAACTGGCCCCACATGACGTTCGGCCATTGATGATTATATATCGATGAACGAACTTTATTGGATTGTCTGAAGTTGCAGTGCTGGGCTTACTGTGTGCGTCACACTGCCGCTTGATCCTGTCAGCCTATTTTATTTTAGCTGGAGTTTTCTGTGCCATCTGCTAGCATGGGCACATTCACACGCCAACGGCTTTTCTGGCAATGGGTGTAGTAACGTCTTCACATTAAAAAAAAATTCTTTAGGATGCAACGATGACTGCTATCTCTATTTGTTGACTAACGGCGTTATGGGACACCACAAGGATTTCCGGCCGCTTCGCTATCGGGAGAACCACACGCCCGACTTCCGCTTCCTTTGCAGTCGGACGCTGGTTGTTACATTACTGGCGGAGCCGGTGTCTGTGAAATGTTTCCATCATATTTCTCGTCTGTGTTCGCCAGGAATCGCAATAGTGCTATTGCAATGCTGATCATCAGCCCATGCTCCGCAGTGAAGCCTAGAGTTTATAAATATTACTCCCACTACTCAGAGTCAGCCACCAAAAACATCTCAAAACGTTCATGCCGTTCTTTTTTCTGCATCAAATGGCTGTTGAGATGTCTTAGCGTCTTCCCCACTTGATATATTTAGAGCATCAATCGGCCTTTGGAATTTTCCTATCGCTTGGATGGCGGCTGTTATAGTTTCAGTTGTTCAAGAAGCAGTACGCACTGCTGCCGGAAAGTACAGGTCTACCGTCCGTTAGCCATGGCTGACATTCGAGAAAATTGTTCTGTTGAAACATTCTTTATCCTTTTCTTGGGCAGTGTAGCTAACAGTTGGCGCTGTTCATCTTGATTGTAGGCCGACTTTCTGCGTGGAGATGATCCCCTGGGCTGTTTAAAAAGCACGCCGTTGCAAGGGTGCCTTAGTTCGTGATTTCTATGTGCAACGGCATCAGTTGCACGTTTCGCCTCAAAGCCTGGGAGTCAAGAACTTGTGTTTGAACCTACCTGGCATAATGACAAGTGCTTGCCGAGCCTTACCTAGAACATGTTACGCAGTTTACCTACAAGAGTCTGGTGCTCTCTAAACTCCTGTATGCCGCTTTCGTCTCGAATAGTATCGGCCGCGTTCCTTCGCCACTTATTCCGAATGAGTAAAAGTGGTTCGCTCGAACGCCATGGCTCCTCGTACCTCCCTACTGTTACCCCTGTGACATCAGTGTTTCATTTCGCGGCTTAGCGCTAAACGCTCTGAAGAGTGCAATAGAGGTACCTTGTCTTCCTCCACAAATGAGTTCATAGACGCATTGACTCCTCCATGTGGCCGGTCTGACTCAACGAACAAGCTGTGTGTTAGGCATTCCTTTATGCAACCTGATAGAATTTGTGCGAGTTATGTGGCTCTGCAGTTACGTGGTGGCATCTGATATTGAAGCATTTCTTCGGTACTTGGCGGCTTCCAGGGAAGGCTTGCCGAGCTTTATGGACCTCAACATCATTTGATTGTTTCTCACCTGCTTGTTGTTTTTATTTTCGTCTCTTAAATTGTTCTTTTCATCTTCTGTAGTTCCGTACACGGCAGCAGTAGGTGTTTTACTGTCAAAGGGTTCTCTAAAATAAATATATACTTATCAGGAATGGTTTCTTGGCAGCTGATAAATAATTGTAAGCAGAATTAAGTAATCCAAAACTGAAAAGTCATAGAAGTGACAAAAATTGTTGTATTTATTGGTAGTTTTCGGAAGAGCCCATCCTTTTTCAAGGTTTTTGTTTCTTTCTTTCCCTCCTTTTTAAACAGCGAAAAACTTATTGCATTTATTCGCAATTTCGGAGAGCGTGCTCTTTTTCACGGCTCAAGTTACATAGCTCTTCCTTCTCTTCATAAGGCGTTGGTATCTGAAAAGATGCTTGAAAAAAAAAAACAAAACAAAAAGCAAACGTATATATACCAGGCGTTCCAGGGAAGACCGCCATTAATGTTTAAAAATAGGGTTTTTGAGGTAAAGAAAGTTTGTGGAATAGTAATTTTAGTTTTAGTGTTTGCAGTCCTCAAAAAGATGGTGTACTCGCACAAAGTTTATTGTCCTCAGTTATCGCCCTTTCACTCCTTTGGAGTGTGCGCGCGCATCTTTATGCAAATTCTCTTTTTTCTCTTCCCTTCATTAAAATGTCATTTGCTATTCCAGCCTTGCCTCGTGTTCTTCTGTTGTTCTAACTGTGTTGCACCGTTTGGCTGGTTTTCGGACGATTCTGGTATGAGAAAGGCCTTTCATATTTACTCCTCAAGAGGTTTGGGTAATGCCTTGGCTGGCTGACGAATGGTCGGTATGACGTCCTGTGCATCCATACGACTAAGATGGGAGGTGAGAAATAGAGTTGATACGTGCATATGTAAGGAGGCAGAAGTACACGGGCGAACGGTGCACGCTCTGCAAAGATCCCCTGAAAGGAAGGCAAGAAAGGGCGTCTAAGAATCAAAGGATTGATTCGCAAATGACTTGTCTAGCTTGCTTAAAGTTGAGACCACCGCTGTTTATCATGAAAGTGAAAGGTTTGGTGTTAGCCAGAGTTTGTTTCTAGCATATGAAAAATATTGGAGGTAACCCCTCGGTAAGAAGGTGAGAAGAGATAACTCGCACAGATAATAGCGCAGAAGAAATACCTTAACTGAAAGATCGTAAATAATCAATTGATGTCAAAGGGGTGCACCGCAGTTCGAGGGGCAGAAGTGGGCATGTCTGGTGGGATGGAATTCATAACAGTGTCGCTCACGTATGCACATGGAGCGGCGTGTCGCTTTCAGAGCGAGTGCCAAGGGTTTTGTGGCTCTTATTTCTCCAGGAGGAATCGAAGAAAACCCCTGTGTTTTGCGAATGAAGTAAAATTTCCCCTTCTTTGAATAAGGCCCACTGTTTATGACAACAGTGCCGGACTCTTTGGTTAATCAATTGGATGCGACGCGGGATGGCCTGGTAAGGTTTGTTGTTTCAAGAATTTGCTTACTGTGGCATGCAGATGGTTCAGTAGGACCCGACATGTGCCTACAAAAGGGGGTAACGCTCTGCCCCAATGCTGCATCTATAAGTTTTCAGTGCAGTTTGTGAATGAAAATGGTATCCATCGAGCTGAAACGTTCCTTGGCGTCGAGGACAGTTGGATGTCAACATAGGATCCAAATATGAAGGAGTGGTAGATGGCAGCGTATCTCTTGGAAGCGGCATGAATTTCAGTCAGGTAGTTTCTACTTAGGCCTACGTTGCTACAGCGGGTAGCTACGTGTTCGCGTTCACACAGGAAAGGAATTCGGGTTCCGTGAATAATGTTTAGTTACTCCAGTGCATTGTCCACAGTGCTCAGGAGACAGCAAATTGATAAGAAAATACCTAAGGCTTATCATATGTTAGTCAACCACAGTGTGGGATTGTTGCTCCCTGAACGATGCTTGAACGATGCTTAAGCAGAGGAAGATGTTTTACCCACCGGAGTATCAGACAGTGTTTTACAGCCCTCCTTATTTGCACGGGCTAATGAAATTAATAAGTAATCACTTCATTGTGTAGCGTCACAAAAGCTGGCTGTTTTTACCGAGGTAACTTAAAATGAATGCGTAGCTTGTTCTTGTTCCATTTATTTTTGACACGGAGTAAGACACCACCGAAAGGGACAATTGCTTTGATTTTGAAAACAGGGGCATTTCTGAGAAGAAAACCCACATCTGGCTTTCTTAAGAAAGCGGATTTCCGAAAGAAGTGGATGCAGGATTTCCTGGGAGTTCGATGGATCTCCTCCAGACGAGAGGCAGCGCGTGGAAACGCCCTCTAGCCCTCCTCTCCCGCAGCCTCCCGTGCCTCGCATAACCTCTCGCTACAAGTCTTCCAGGAGGCTAATTTATTATTCCCTTGTAGTAGGCGCCTCTCCGTCGCGTGCGATGTGCTTGCGTTGGGCGGACGGCTCCCAGAAGAAATTTCCAGAGTCGCTGTGTGCCATCAAACTGAGAAATCGCCGTACCCCAAACACAGCGATCGAAATGTGAGTTCTTTAAGTCCCCATTTTTTGTGTAACATGTACGTGCATTGAACGTAGAGTGCTGGCCGAGCAGACTGTTCTTCCAACCAGGGACGGACGAAGACTGAACAGTGGCGTCGCCGTTATGTAACGCCGCAGCAGTGAACTTCCTCTCAGCGCACTTCTGCCAGTTGAAAAAAAAAATCTATGGGCCTGTTTCTGAGTTCTCTTAGCCTTGCTTCAATGCTTCGACCACGCAGTGGTGGTGGGGAATGCGAAGACGTGGACCCCGACTTCTCCTGTGACCCTCCGCGAAGCACTAAGTTTTTGTGATACATACTGGAGCGCATCTGTCGACAATGGGTATGTTACCTTCTTACCAGCACCCTGTCTCAATTCTGCACTGATGCTTTTGTTTGTCCTTGAGTCAGGTAAACCTTCTATGAACGCCGGGCTCGAGCGTATCTTGTAGATTGACGAGGAAAGTTCAAGCAAATTATAACGCTCGCAGTCACCCACGAACAAGACACCTCCAGTATGGTTACTTTTCCTGTGATTGTCCTAGTCTGCACGCTGGCTGCTTCGTGCAGTTCAGTGTATGCTGCGCAGAGGTGGCCCTCGTTTCGGAAGACGGTCAACGCCACATGTCCGGAGCTCCAGCGCTGCTCCTGCGAGACTAGGAAGGACGGAGCTGTGTTGATGTGTACTGACGTCTCTAAAGATGAAGAAATCGACGCAGACATTGCCATGCTGAGAAGAGTCTGTTTAAAAAAACTAACATTGAGGAATGTCACAGTCATCGATCTGCCTGCTGATTGGTTTTCCAATAGAACAATTATTTTTCTCACTATCGATCGTTGCCCTTTGCGTGACATCAGAGAAACGACAATCAGTTCCGCAACCAAACTGCTGAAAATCGCCTTGAAAAAAACTCTGCTGAACAATCTGCCTTGCGGTTTGAGCGCCGCTAAGGGCTTGCATCATGTCATTGCAAGTGGAAATACCTTCAGAGTTCTGCAGGGCTCTCTGCACTTGCCCGAATTATATCAGTTGGACCTGCGATACAACAGCATTGAGGAGGTGGACGACGAATACCTGAGTGGTGTTACCAAGCTGAAGGTCCTGTTGTTGTCGTACAACAAGATCCAGCATATGTCGCCCGTTCTCTTCAAGAAATCAAGAAATTTAAGAGAAGTCCGAATAGCCGGAAACCGCATCACAGTAGTAAATGGCGTGTTTGAAGACTTGAGCTACTTAGAGGTAAGCCTATTATTGTTTCGTTACTTTTAGCTCTGCTTCAAATAGCAGCCATGAGTTAATTAATGGTTACAACACATGCTATGTAACCTTGCTCCAAATGAGAACCTTACTCATACGAGCACACCACGACAGTATCAAGTATTCTTTCCTCTTCTTTAGCATTCCTTTCTGGATCATGCTGAACATGGCTGAACGGCGCTATCGAAGCCCTTTCTTGCACGCTATAGAGTGGAGCGTATATGCGGTTTTGAATAGAACAGGCTTGACAAAGTGCGAAAAGGAGTACTGGCTCCGACACTCAGTGCGTTTAGGTTTATGATTTCTCTTAGCTTAAACTCTGTGAAGCACTCGTGAACACAGCTGCTGGAGAGCGCCCTAAATTGTTACAGCACTGTGCTTTGCTGAGTAGATGTTTTAGCTTTCTCGTAACTACCTGATGCCTGAGGTTCCACGCAATCACTGCCAAACGCCACCTGAGAACGCCGTCCAGAAAAATGGGAAAAACGCGACACACATTTTTAAAGTGACATTATGGGCAACCGGAGTGTACAAGTTAACAATGCTCAGCATAATTAAATGTTACTCTACCAGGAACATAAAGAAATTGCATTTACAATAGGCGCCGCTGAAAGGTTATTGTACCCAAACTACAGAGTTCGACAACATGTTTGCCATTTATCTCAAAACTCGCTCAGTTAGTTTGCCCTATGAGCTTAAGAAATCAAGCTATGTTGATTACAGGGCTGGCCATACACGTGACTCATTGTGGTATGTTAATGATTCAGTACTGAGGCTCATCATTCAACACAGGCATCGCTCTAATAAGCGGTCTTCAAGTCCGCGCTAGCTGCTTTTACTTATTTCCGGCGTTTTCTCCTCTCCGAAGTTTTATGTCTTAAAATGATGTCATACTATAGCTTTCCGCCTTGATTGACTATCTACCCCCTCGTATACTCTTAAGAGCCATCTTAAAGCACCTCACGGAGAGCTAGAAAGGGTAATTGTGCAATAAATTTATTTCTTGGTTCAATATTCCGCCCCCCCCCCCCCCCCCCACACACCTTAGCCGAGTTTGCATATGTCTCATATTTCGCCTCACCACTCACTCTGGAGCATTCGGGCTTACGTCACTAACAACGCTCCCCACACCTTGCTCAACCATGTGCCACAAATGGCCAGATGTCTTCCTCCCAACCTGGAAGGTTTATTCTAAGGTCACCGCACACATAAAACCACGTAGTCTCTTCCCCAGACTAAACAAACTACACCAACCACCCAAATGAAACGAAGGGAAAAAACTTAAGTCAGCCTATACGGTCAACATGTCAAGGAGAAAACGCGGCAGAAAGCAGCATATGCTTTGTCACGAGCCTCAAGAAAGACCTAAAAATGGTGGGACCTGTTCAAAAAACCTGGTCTGCTTTAAAGATCACCCTTGAGCAGCCATTGATCGCGCGCAACAAATATCTCGAAATGTTGTATGCCCGTAATTAATCGACCTTTTAGAAACGCTTTCCTGCTATGCCTCTAGGGCATTGTCCACACCTAGCAATCCGGCAGGCTAATGTGCAGATGTTTGCAGGCGCACTGAAGAAATCGCAGTCAGTATATCCTGGCGTGCGGGAGGAAATCTGCTTCACTGATACCATTAACGCCGTGTTGTGAGCAAGTGTGTTGACATTTCCGCCCAGTATCACTAGATAACGTTCGAAAACATATCCAGCGACTCCATTTTCACTTCTTCACCCACAGCGATGGCTCAGTGACTCGTGTCTTGGCTAAGCGCCGGCTCCGAGTCAGTGACTTACTAACTCACACCGGTGTCTCAGACCTTGGTTGTTTGAAAAGAGCCAACGATTGCAGTCATTAAAACCAGAGAAAAACATGCAGGAATTTTTTTAGTTGTCACCTTGGTCACTGAAAAATCACCAGATCAAATAGAGAACTTATTTCGCGATCTCCTGCCGCCATAGAGACACAATCCAATTAAAGCAATTATATTTCATATGCACCAGAAATAAAAATTAAACTCGCCTACGCTTTACTTGTTTCGATGCCTATCGGATTGTTTCAAATGTCGCAGAGATAAATTCAATGGAATGCTGCTCCTGATTGTTTCATTAATTTTTTTTTTTCACACAATCAGCCTCGAGAACAACTTGATAGGGGACATCAGTGAACTTGTGAAATCGAGGATGCCATACCTCAAAGAAATCAATCTCGCCCACAACAAGATTAGCGTGGTACCTAAGTTCGCGTCAGCAAATTGCGTAATAGAAACACTCCGCTTGGGCGACAACCAAATAAGCTACATAGAGCCTACAGCTTTCAAGGCACTACAAAGACTCCGTCGTCTGGATCTCAGCAAAAACGAGATAAGTTACGTAAACGCATCTGTTTTTAGCACAGAATCAAAGTTGGAATTTCTAAACATGAAGGAAAACCAGCTGACCAGCGTGACAGAGATGTTCAGGCACACGCGCCGAATCAAGGAACTGAAATTATCTTCCAATCGCATAACTAGCATCACCGACGCGTTTAAATATCTCGGAAGTTTAAAAGAGCTATCCCTCAGGAAAA